>NC_139021.1:71699322-72899322 GCF_964662115.1 Mustela nivalis
ATGCTTTTTAAATTACCAAAATAGCCTAGAAAGGTACAGAATGTATTTGAGAAGGCAAAATTCAGGTCTGATTACATATTGGACAAATAAGTAACAAAATGGAATACAGAATGATACCCAATGAGAAAGAATAAATAAGCAAATATGAATAACACCTTTTGTATTAATAATATGTAGCCATATTCCAATTAGCAATTTTACTTCTATACATTTTTCACCTGAGAAAGGATTTGATATGATTTATAAAATACTCACTTTACAGAATTTGTAAATCTGGAAAATAAATGTTAAATTTCTTAAGATGCATTTCATTAGATTTATGATCTTTTTGGCTTTGCATTTCTCAGCATCTCATGTTTGGAATACCCCCAATCCTCTTAACATGTTTACCTGCTGCTAATGAAACGTCCCTCACATTTTTCCCCCATCAGGGTACACCTTCTAAAATTTAAATTTGATCATATCATTATTCTGCTTAAAATTCTTCAACTGTTTCCATAAATATTCTAAGCACCTGTTGAAATATGTGAAGACCTCCCACCCACCAAACTCCCTTTCCTTCCAGGCTGCCCTAATGCAGGCCAAATGTAGTTTCTTGTACAAGCCGGGCTTTTCGGTGCCTGGCTCCATTTGCATTTTGAGTAGGCTCACTGCAGACTGTGTACCCAACAAACTCACATTTTTTAAAATGCAAATAATCCCCTTCTGTAAAATGTCCCATAATAAGCCATACATTCCTCTATTACAATATTGAACTATATTGTATTTTAATTAATCTATTTACCCATCTGACTTGTCCACTAAATGTTGAACTCCTCCTCGGCAAGTCCTTCCTGATCATGTTTGAACACTCTGCATTTTACATTCTGGTATATAGTAGATCCTCAATGAATATTTTTAGAGGAAGAGAGTGAGTAAGTAAATGATGAATATATCAAATTACACTAGAGTCCAATTTAATCAGTCAATTTCAAGAGCTCTTCTTTATCTCTTAATCTTTTTGTTAAAGCATTCTGTAAAGAGTTTTATCTCAAAGTTTGGTTATAGCATATTTAAAATGTAATTGAGGATATTATTATAGGCTAACCAGACAATTGCCCATACTCATTACTGCGAAGATTGAAGGACTATTTTGATAAGCAAATAGAATATAGAACTGCATTCAAAATAAAGTCAAATAGAATGACTTCAAGTGCTGTGTTATCACAAAATTTCATTAGACTGCAAACATATTTCCAGTATTCATAAATCCAGTGATGAATTACTGCTAGAACAATATTTTCAAATCCCACTTCTAAAGAAGTATTTTATCAGCTAGAAGGAGGCTAGTTTCTGCTGAATGATTTCATATTTTATGTGTATATTTAGAGGACTAAATTGAGCTTAGCTTTAGTCATGCTTACTTTAAAGAGAAAAAAAAAAAACAATAATTTTCTTCCAGAAAGGTCCTTCTGGTCATTATCTTTTCCATGTAATTAGTAACCTGTGAGAGTCCTGTTATTTAGTTAGTATTCATCATAATTTCCTGCCCTGAAAAAAAATCTCATACATTAAGTTCCCAATTTTGCACAATGTTTGTTGTATAATGTTCACCAAAAAAATGAGGAAGAAAATTACCTTATGAGGAACAGCTGTACTGTGAGAGTTTTTTGTTTTTTGTTTTGACAACAGAAAATGTTACAGAAATGGAGGCAGTAAGAAATTGGGTAGCCACGAAAGGACAGATAATATTTCATCAAACTAATTTTTTTTTCTAATTTGATAAAGAGAGAGAGTGAGGGAGAGAGCCTAAGCAGGGTTGGGGGTGGAGAGAGGGGCAAAGGGAGAAGCAGACTCCCTGCTGATCAGGAAGCCCATCACAAAGCTCTATCCTAGGACCCTGGGATCATGACCCAAGCAGAAGGCAGACACTTCAAACCAAATTCTGATGGAACAAGTCAAATTACAGTATGCTGGATGTCGTGTGACTTTCCAGTTATCAGAACTGGAAATGGGAGCATCTCAGTATTACTCTCAACTTTAGCAGTGATTTGTGACTTTGTTTGTAAAATGAGAAGAAATGGTTGCTTGCCCTGTAGTATCAAGGCAGCTTAAAGGAACTATGTGAGCTTCTTCTGACAAGTATAAAGCCAACCCTCTTTTGCCCAGAGTGAATTCAGAAGTAGTAGTAGGCTGAGGGACCGCTAAAAACATGGGCCAAAACAGAAATAAACCAATACTATGGCAAACTCCTAAGGGGGAGCCAAGCTCTGGAGGAAATAAATAAGTACTTTACCTTGACATCAGATAATTTTAAAACAAGCTGATTTCAAAAAATAGTTTCGAGGATTATCATCTAGTATTTTCAAATGCATTTTAAACTTTATGTCAAAGATCTAATATCCCATTGAAAAGAAAGCTTATGCATAGGTTATTTGAAATAATGTTCTGAGGAACGCTATTCTTACAGAAATTCACTAGAGGGCAGTATATAGCAAGCGTTATTCCTGATTGCCTGGAATATTGATTTGTTTCAGAGAATATAACCTGAATATCATATTACAGCTTAATTTTTTAAAATGACATACAGTTCTACTGTTTTAAAGTTTAAAAAGATTTCCCACATTAGGTGCCGGGATAAGTCTACGCATTTCCATTTGTTGTGAAGAATGATGGGGTTGATTATATGTTGAAAGCATTTCTGTCTTCCTGACAAATCAAAGTGTGAAGAATTCGTTTCTGTACTCAGTTGAGCAGTGATGCATTTCAATCTGGCTAGACTTTAATTTATACTCTCTACCTTAGGAAAGAAACCAGGTTTCCAGAGACAGCTGTCCTTAATTGCAGTTAGGTCACACTGCCTCACACGCCTTGACCCCAGAACATGGAGTGCAGTGGTCTTGATCCTATCAGCTGCCTGTGTAGCACACGCTTCCTTGAAGAAATGTATTTAATTTGATTTCTGAGAGTAAATGACACATCTGTGAGATAGAGTTTAGAATTCAAATTGCTCATTTAACTGTAAGGAAATACTACAGTTGATGAAAACTAGGCATCTTTTGCTTATAATAATACCTGCCTCCTCACCTATAGTTTCTTCCTTCCTCCCAAAATCCACCCATTCACCATCTTCCATTAACTTACTCAATATTTATTATTCTTTTACAATGTATGTGCCATGTAAGCCCTGAGGTTAAAGGTGAGCATGAAATTTCAGTTCATTAGAACGGATAAACTTTTCTCAGAATATTAGGACATGGTGAGCCTTAGATGTTCCTCAAATAAGAATAGCAGATGTATGTATAGCCTTCTGAACCAGGCAATTGTTCTGAGCTCCTTTAACAATATCTTTGGGAGGTAGGTTCCATCATTATCGTCACCATGACCATCTTCCTCCTCCTTCTCCTCCTCATCACTATCATTATCATCATCATCAACATTCCAATTACTATCACCTCCATGATCATCCCCCTTCTCATCCCCATTTATGGATAGGTACATTAAGTCACAAGAAGATCAAGTCCCTTGCCCGTGGTCATACAGTATGAATGGCAGAGCCAAAATTTGAGACTTGCTCCAGACTCCATGCTCTAAACAGCTGATCAAGCTATACTTCTCCTTCAGAGCAAGAGTTTCAGGTGAAGCAGCTACTGACCAGCTTCTGCTTTCCTTTATTTGTTAAATGAAAACTGATAATAACATCTAACTTTTCAAGTGGTTGAAAGATTGAATAAAATAAGTTCATAGTAACATACCTGCCAAATAGCAGGCCCACCTAAATGCTGGCTGTTGTACAGTAGGATCTTATGAGGGGGATGAGTAGGGGGAGAGAAAGCACGAGCTTGTGTTACAGTAGGTTTTTTAGTATGTGTTTGTTCTGTTACGGATGCTCAGGCCTTTATGCTGCTGCTGCTGCTGCTGCTGCTGCTGCTGCTGCTGCTGCTGCTGCTGCTTCTTCTTCTCCTTCTTCTTCACTTTTAACGCCTACATGTTTTCTCTGCTTTGTTGTTTGGTGATTTTTTCGCCCTCCCTCCCCAACAAACTACCCTCACAACCCCTCCCTCCCAAACTCACTGAACACAGGATTTTACATTTAGAAGCAGGGCCCTAGACAGAATGTCTGTAGTGGAATGTTACATAATTCATATTTAGATCTGAAGAGCTCATTATAAAAACCTGACACACTTCAGGAATATTAAATTATTGCAGACTGTGTGGAGCAAAGAAACATTATTGAAGCATTTCACAATTCTAGGTGAGCCTGAATTTAACTGATAGGGTTTCACAGCTTTTACTGAGGGAAAATGATTTCAGTTGTTACATGGTTCCTGGCCCTTGGGGGACTTTAATCTCCTTAATTACAAAGAAACAAATTTCCTAAATAATTTGGAGTTACTTCACAGCATTTTCCCAACCTCTGGCTTTTGGAAAATTAAAGGGGATGCCAAGACCCGGGCTGTGGTAACTTCTCTCCTTACTGTGGCTTCCTTATCAAAGTTTTTATTTGAAATAATGTTGGTTTCCTTTCCTTATGGATATCCAGGTGTTCTTCAGAAATGCACAAGCAGTGTTTTATAACACTTGAACACAGTACCAGTTTGTTGAAGAAGCAGTGTTGGAGATACCCACGGAATAGGGAGAGGTGTTATGTGGTGCTTTATGAAGTTGAAGAGGAAAACACGGCCCAGTTCCCATCCAGTTTTATGTAGGAACTTCTTTAAAAAAATATATATATTTTATTTATTTATTTGACAGAGATCACAAGTAGGCAGAGAGGCAGGCAGAGAGGCAGAGAGAGAGGAGGAAGCAGGCTCCCTGCCGAGGAGCCAAGCAGAGAGCCCAATGCGGGACTTGATTCCAGGGCCCTGGGATCATGACCTGAGCCGAAGTTTAACCCACTGAGCCACCCAGGCACCCCATATGGGAACTTTTAGGAAGCCTTGAAATTGGGTAAAATCTATATATTTCAGCTCATTCTGTTATTTATGTTAGGTACCTGTTGTGTGCAAAACAGCACGATGGAAATATCTTAGATTCTATCTCTTCCTGCCATGTCTTTACAAGGAAAACTTAACCTGCTTTAGTTTCCTCTTCTGTAAAGGGAGAATAAGAGTATGGACCGGAGGTCACTCACTGCCACGTGACATTGAGCTATTAACACAGGAAATGATTGGCACCTCATCTTTTTTAAGCACTTTTTTAAGCACAGGTACTCTTCCAAGCATGTGACATGTGTGGTCACACTTCATTTCCACAATGGCTCCCTGTTACCGCCATTACAGAGATGGAGACACTGAGGCAAGGAGGGGCTGAGTAACTTCCTCAATATCACATTGCATATCGGTGGCTGAAGCTAGGCACCTGGCCAAAAAGCAGATTGTAGCATAAGTAGGGAGAAATCCCATTGAATAGAGATCAGAAAACCTTTCTGCATACAATACTTTGAACTCAACCTTGAAGGGTCAGTAGAATGTCAAGGCAGACACGAGAAGAAAGATTGAAGAGAAAGGTAGCATGCAAGTTACAACTGGAGATGTGAGGAGGCACATCGCCTCCTTACCAGACTTAGATTTCCTTTTCTTAGTTTGGCTGTTTGTTGCCAGTCTTTGTGCCTTTGCACAGCTGATCCTTCTGCCAGAAACAACCGTTCATTCATTTATTATACATGGACTTACTGAGTGCCTGTTGGTCTTCTCTTATCCAGTTAGCATAAGAATCATTCTTTGAGACCCCACAGTATAGGGCTCCTCCTCTGAGAAGGGTTTTTGTTTTTTTTTTTAAGATTTGATTTATTTATTTGACAGACAGAGATCACAAGTAGGCAGAGAGACAGGCAGAGAGAGGGGGAAGAAGCAGGCTTCCTGCTGAGCAGAGAGCCAGATACGGGGCTCAATCCCAGGACCCTGAGATCATGACCTGAGCTGAAGGCAGAGGCTCAACCCACTGAGCCACCCAGGCGTCTCACCTCTGAGAAGTTTTAGTGATTCTTCCAAGTAAAGGAGAGTCCTTGCTCCTTTGTGTCCCAGTATACCTGGTGTCTGCGTGTGTGTGTGTTCTGGTTGTCCCTGGAGGGACAACCCTGCAGTCCCTGCAGTCCCTTACCTGCCTTACATCCTCATTAGACTGAGCACCTGTGAAGACAGGAATAAAGAGTCCGCACTCTTAGCCAGGGTGGCTGCACGGTAGCTGACTCTTGACGTGAATGAGCCGGCATTTGGGCCTGGCCTGTCATAGGTTCTTCGTCACTGGCTGTGGCCATGAGATGATCAGTATTATTAAAAAATTTAATTATGTACATGTAGGGCTTTGTGACTCTGTCATCTCCTGTGGGATGTTGTCTTCTGTCAGGGGGAGAGGTTGGTAAGTGGGGGTGAGGGCTAGTAGCATGGTGCAGCTAGATGGCACAAGGGTGGCAGGGAAGGTTCCCATTTTCTGTGTTTGATTTCATGGACCCCATTCTAGGAAGACAGTTTTGCATTCTCCTTAGTTGTAGCTTTGGTTCCTATCGTTGAGACATCATTCGGGGCCAGCATTGTTTTAAAAAAATAATAATAATCGCTTTTTAACAAATAAATTAACCAAGTATCTTTGGCTAAGGTGAGAATTTCCCTATTATCAGGGCTTCCTATAATTTTACTAATTTTATTGTCTTTTTATTTAAGTATAAACACACAGTGTTCTGTTAGTTTCAGGTGTACAGTAGAGTCACTCAGCTGTTCTCAGGGCTCATCACAGTTAAGTGTACTCTTAATCCCTTCACCTGTTTCACCCATGCCCCCCCAACAGCTCCCCTCTGGTAACCCCTGGTTTGTTCTCTGCAAATTAAAGTGTGTTTGTTTGCCTCTCTTCGTCTTTGTTTTGTTTCTTAAATTCCACATATGTCTTTCTTTGACATAGTTCACCCAGCATTATACCCTCTCACCATTTGTAACAACATGGACGAAGCTAGAATGCACAAAGTCTTCCTATAGTTTTATGTGGCTTTTACATTAGACCTAGTTAAGCCCTCCTTAGTTGTCATGATTAAGAGGTTTGGTTTACTGTTCTTTTTGAGCAGAAACTGGCATTCAGAATCTGCCTTTCTGGATTCAACCATTCTGGGTCTGTGGGATGAGCTCAGAATTGGCTTGCTCAGTTTAAAGAACCATTTCCAGCAGCTTTATCTTCATTTTCTTTAAAAATGGGATAACTAGGGGCGCCTGGGTAGCTCAGTGGGTTAAGCCAGTGCCTTCGGCTCAGGTCATGATCTCAGGGTCCTGGGATCGAGCCCCTCTTCAGGCTCTCTCCTCAGTGGGGAGTCTGCTTCCCTTCCTCTCTCTGCCTGCCTTTCTGCCTGCTTGTGATCTCTGTCAAATAAATAAATTTTTAAAAAAAAATCTTTTAAAAAAATGGGATAACTAGTGAAATGTTTATTTTCAACTGAACTCTCCGATGTAACTTTCAGATAGATGGTCACTGGGAAAGATTATTAACTCGACACAGGGGATACATTCATTCAATTTAACTGAAATCAAATGAGATAATGTATGTGAACCCGTAGCTGAGGGCAAAGTATAGAGTAAATGCATAGTAAATATTAGCTGTAATTGAAGTGGTTGTATTATCATTATCATTATCTTCTCTTCCCAGCATAGAGTCTGGACTTAATAGTACCTAGTAATGTGTGATGTGTATTTATTAAAGAAAGAAAGAACAGAATGAGTGGCTGCCTGCTTCTTCTCTTTTGCTCTCCACATTAAATGCTTGTCTGCTCTTACAGCTGAGGAAAAAGCTGACATAAAAATTGGCTGGCTGGAAAGTTTCTCAGCCCCATTTGTCACCTGACCCTTGGAGCCCAATTGTATGTTAACTCTATGTCCCTGCTGATGCCTGTCAGTGAAGGAGAGACCACAGGTCACTTCCCTATGATCTGCCTTAGCCAGCATGGCTCTGATCAAGCTTGGCTGATGGATGGGTGCCCTGTTGGAAATGTCTCCACAGGGTTGCTCAGGAAATACTCCTTTGCTGTATTTTCTGGGTGGCATCTACTGCTTGAAAGCAAGACATGTGGAAAACAAGGAGTTGGGTTTTGTCCTTCTTAGAAATCCAGAGTTTTAAAGAGATAGGTGTCTAGTTATGTATCTAGGTTAAGAGACCATGTTTCAGGTAGACCTGTCATTCCCTTTGCTACAAACCCTGTCAGTGGCTTGATGACATCAAGGGAGCAGTTTGTACACAAAGACCAAAGTTTTCCTGGTTTTGTGTGTTTGACAGTCTGTTTTGCCACCCCCCGACTAATTTCTGTTGAACCTCACAAGGGTGATGATTCTAAACATTCTCTTGGCTTGATTCGCAGCGCTCAGGAGTGAATGAGATGTGCAGCTCGGAGCATTGTTTCTGAAGGGAGGAGTCGTTGTCTTGAAGAGGAGTCCTCCATGAGCCTGGCCAAGGCTCGGAATCTGTGTGAAGTGGACTAAGGCTTGGTAGGATATCAACTGAGACAGAACTTCAAGGAGCTGTGAAAATCAGTGCCAAGAAAGACTCCAGAAAGAAAGGTTGGGCTGATTTGTTCCTTTCTTACTGGCTATTTATCTGTGCAGTGTTTTATCTCTGGAATGATTTATAGCACTGTCTTTGTGATGGCATTTTTTTTTTGTTTTTTTGTTTTTTGGTTTTTTTTTTTAAGATTTTTATTTATTTATTTGACAGTGGGAGTGATCACAACTAGGCAGAGAGGCAGGCAGAGAGAAAGGAGGAAGCAGGCTCCCTGCTGAGCAGAGAGCCCAATATGGAGCTGGATCCCAGGACTCTGAGATCATGACCTAAGCCAAAGGCAGAGGCTTAACCCACTGAGCCACCAGGTGCCCCTGTTTTTTTTTTTTTTTTTTTTTAAGATTTTTATTTATTTATTTGACAGATATCACAAGTAGGCAGAGAGGCAGGCAGGGAGAGAGGGGAAAGCAGGCTTCCCGCTGAGGAGAGAGCCCGATGTGAGGCTCGATCCCAGGACTCTGGGATCATGACCTGAGCTGAAGGCAGAGGCTTAACCCACTAAGCCAACCAGGTGCCCCATGGCATATGTTTTTTAATGGGTGCTAGCATTATTTGTTGTTTTCTGTACTCGTAGTGTATATTTTAATGGCTCTCCATTATGCCTTGGGTAAAATCCAAAATTATTTTCATAACATATAAAACCCTTCCTGGTATGCCTTCCTCCCATCCCTCCAGTGAGCAACGTCTCTGCCTAATCCTCCCACCCCCATTATCCAACCTTGTTTGTCCTCCAGGCATTCTGTCTCTTGGGGTTCACTTTCGCAGGTTTCCAAAGTTCTCAAATTCCAGCAGCACCAGAACCACCTGGAAGGCTTGTTAAAACACAGATGCTGGGTCTCATCCCCAGAATTTTTGGTTTCAGGAGGTCTGGGGTAGGGCCCACACCCGCATTTGGAACAAATTCCGCAATCATACCAGTGCCATTGTTTTAGAGTCCAGACTTTGGGAACCACTGGACAATTAATCTAGCACGAAATCCTTTGTCACTCCCCGCTTGTTCCTAGGCTGGCTCCCACTTAATCTTCAGATCAGTCCTTTCCTTCCTCCCTGCACTGGGTTAGTTGTTTTTGTTTGTTTTGCTGCAGGAGCACTTTGTTAGAATCTCATTTTATTCAAAATTTCCCGTGTTTTTGTTTATCTGCTGGACCAAGCATTCCTGCAGAGCCGGACCTCTCATTCACCTCTCAATTTCAACACTTGGAATGTGCTTGACCCCGAGCAGGCACATAGATACCTGCTAATGATGACTGGCATGTGTAATATGATAATGAGGTAACTCTCACCCTCTCCATGTTTTCTGGAGAATTGGGTCCCATGGCTTTATGACCATGCCTTTCAGGATATTTCTCTCCAGGTTGCAATTAGGCATAAGCAACTTCGTGCTGTGTGTTGGCTTTCTCTCCCTCATCTTCTGAGGTGCACGGAGGAGGATTAACAGACTTCTCTTTCAGGTCTTGAAATCTGTCATTATGGTCTTGCAAACCAGGATGCACTCAGTAGTTTGTATAGGCAGTGATTCGTTTGAGACACTGCTGTGCCTGCCCCGTCATGTTTCATGATGTCATTAGTCTGACACTCTATAGGAAACAAGGGACATAAATGTAAAACACAGGCAGCTCCCAGACAGCCACAACCTCAGGAAGGATGGTAAATGTTGTTTTGGATGTTTATTTGAAACACAAACATTTTGGAAGCACTCTATTTTATTTGCTAAAACTTAATGTAAACCTTGTATTTCATGCATCATGGTCTAAGAATAATACAAGCAAAGCAAGTCAGTCAGAGAGCAGGTCTTGGGAGAACTGCTACATGGGGAAGAAAGATTGCAGAGCATGATAATGCACTAGAATTCAAATGCTTTTTCAGTGAAAACTGACAAGTTATATTTTTGCTTCAGATTTAACCTTTCCACTAAACTTGTGCTCTTGAATGCTTAATGCATTAAAAATTGTATCTTACTGAATATCTTTTCATTCTTAATTTTAACATCCAGAATCAGGAGCATTCTAAAATGAGGATTCAGGTTTTCAGAACATTGGCTTAGTTGAAGATTTGGGATGGGAATATGAAGGTGATTTTTTAGAACCTCCTCATCTTCATGTCTTACAGGACTCTAAAATCAGCACGATACATAATGCAAGGAATATCTCCTAGTGAGTGGCCAGGACCATGGAGTCTGGACAGGGAGACCTAGATTCAAATTCTAGCTATGCCCGCTCTTAATTGTGTGACCTTAGAATGTTACTTAACCTCTCTGAGCATCTGTTTTTTCTCCTATAAGTAAGGATATTATATTAAAGTTCAGAGGTTTACTATGAAGAATAATTGATATAAGACAGATTAAATACTTAGTATAGTACTTGGCATTTATTAAGGGATCAACAAAGAGCCTTTTTAAAAATGATTTTATTCATTAATTTCACAGAGAGAGAGAGAGTGGAGGGGGAGCAAGCACCAACAGGGGGAGAGAGAGAGGGAGAGGGAAAAGCAGGCTTCCCCCTGAGAAGGGAGCCTGACTCGGGGCTTGATATCAGGACCCTGGGATCGTGACCTGAGGTGAAGATTGATGTTTGAGGGATGCCTGGGTGGCTCAGTGGGTTAAAGCCTCTGCCTTCGACTCAGGTCATGATCCAAGGGTCCTGGGATTGAGCCCCGCATTGGGCTCTCTGCTCAGCAGGGAGCCTGCTTTCTCCTCTCTCTCTCTCTCTGCCTGCCTCTCTGCCTACTTGTGATTTCTGTCTGTCAAATAAATAAATAAAATCTTTAAAAAAAATAAAAAGATTGATGCTTGAGCCACACAAGTGCCCCAACAAAGAGCCTTTTTGTGTGTTTTTCTTTTTCCTTTTCTCTTTTTCCTTCCCTTTTCTCCTTATCCATCTCTCCTTACTACTTCTTATCTCCTTTCTTCCTGTCATCTCTATTTCCCTCCACTCTTCCTTTCTCTTTCTTTTCTCCCATTTCTGTACTCTTCTTTTTTTTAAAGAGTCTATTTATTTATTTGAGCTAGAGAGAGAGAGAGAGAGAGAGACCACAAGTTGGGGGGAGGGAGAAGGAGAATTAGACTCCCTGATGAGCAGGCAGCCCAATGCAGGACTTGATCTCCGGACCCTGCCAAAGGCTCCACTTAACCGTCTAAGCCAACCCACCCAGGTGCCGCTCTGTGCTTTTCTCCTCCTCTTCTTCATTTTCATCATCAGCATTATACTGTTTTCTCTTACCCATTCTAGAACCAAGGGGATCTTAAAAAGTGTATAGCTGATTTGTCCCAAAGTAAGATTTTACAATTGTTCTTAGCTATGTAGCAGTGATAAACAATATGCATTCTTGATAGACTTCTCTGGCTCAAGGCATTATGAAAGCACATACCTACATTCAAAAAGGGAGAGAATGTGCTCATAAGAGGATTAATTTATTTCTTACTCTACAGTCTTCCCTGTGGAACAGTAAGTATTCCATTAAGCAAATGTTGCTGACTGAGCCAAAATATGTAGAATTTTAAAAGGAAATGTTAACAGTTTATTTATTGATCTTGAATCTTGAATATAATAACATTACTAAAGTTTGTTACTAATTCTTCCAATTCCTCTTTGATTTCCTATGGAAGCAACATAGAACCTCATGAGTAGGTTTATGTCTTCCTCTCTGATCCTTAAGTAATTGTTTTTCTTGTCTTATTGCATTGGCTGGGTCTGTCAGTACAATATTTAGTAATAGGAGGTATTCTTAACTTGATCTTCAATTAATGGAAGTGCTTCTAAGTTTCCTGTAACTGTGATATTAAAATTTTTACTATATCTTTTTTTTTCTTCATTTATTGTTTTGGAAGTGTTGTTGCTTTTTAATAAATCCTGAATTTGGACATTGAATTTTGTCATATGCTCTTTCTATATTTATTTCAATGATTATACATATTTTTCCTCTCAGTTTATATTGCAGTGGATTTTACTGATAGATTTTTCTAAACTCCATTTCTAAGGTAAATATTACTCTTTCATGATATATTATTTTCTATATATGGATTTGATTTTTTGATATTTTACTTAGGATTTTGATAACTATATTCATCAGCACGATTGGCATATAATTTTCTTTTCTAAGAACCTTTGTGCCTGGTATTTGTTAAAGTTTTTAATTTCATACAGTGATTTTTTTTGGTGCTCAGGAAATACTGAATGATATTTAAGCCCTTTTCTGAAAAAATGATTTTCTTTTTTAAGAAGAAAATCTTTTTAGAAGGCATATATTCTCTTAACTGAAAATTAAAACAGAAAATTAAGCATGCCTAATCCCATTATTCAAAAATAATTGCTCTTGGGGCGCCTGGGTGGCTCAGTGGGTTAAGCTGCTGCCTTCGGCTCAGGTCATGATCTCAGGGTCCTGGGATCGAATCCCGCATCGGGCTCTCTGCTCAGCAGGGAGCCTGCTTCCCTCTCTCTCTCTCTCTCTCTCTCTGCCTGCCTCTCCATCTACTTGTGATTTCTCTCTGTCAAATAAATAAATAAAATTAAAAAAAAATAATTGCTCTGGACTGTTTTCAGGATATGTGTTTGAGATCAAACTAATTCGTACAGTTTCATATCCTGCTTTGTTATTTGACATTATATCATAAGTACATTTCTCATATTATTACATGATATTATAGACTAGAGGGGGTGTTTTTGCCCCTTTGGCAAGATTTAGATGGTTCCTGGGGCAGATATTTTATTTCCTAGAAGAGAATACCTGACAGTACAGGTCATTTATCAAGATTGAGAGTGGCATAAAGAAAAGTTTAGAGGCCCTTTAGAATTTCTCACAAAACGTATCACCTGCTTCTTTAACCCAGGCTATTGAAAGGAAGTCAGAGAGTTTCCAACACAAGTCACCCAGGGGCATATTTCACCATAAAATGCATTTCTAGACAGACCCTTTAGGAGACATAACTGGAGTATTCACAATTCAAATAAGGAAGACTTGAACGTAGTAAGAAATAAAGTTGTTTTCTTCATTTCATTTTTATTGGATTGTGTTACTACACATGCAGCTTGTCCAATAGTGCCTATTCCAGGAGTGGAGTTGATGGAGGATGGGAATGTAGATTTTCAGGTCAAGTTACCTGCCATCAAAGGGGGAGAACATCTGCTGTGATTTTGGTTATTTATAAACCCGGCACCAGGCCACCCAGTGGAAGACTGTGAGAGAGGAAGGGTCCCAGGTGAGCAGGTGCAGGAGTCTTTGGGGACAGTGCCCAGGGATTTCAGTCAGCACCACCTAGCAGCCAAGGGTGGTAGAAAGAGCACTCACTTTGGAGCCAGACCTGGTTTTGAATTCTAATTATTTTCCCTCTTACTGTGTAACCAGAGCTGGCCTCTTAGAACCCTGTCTCAATGAGTGTGTGTGTGTGCATGTGTGCAAATAATACTTACCAGAAGGCGGGGCAGGGAGCATTGTGGGTGAAGGTTCAGCGTGGGAGCCACAGCGTGACAGCTACCTGCTTAGCATTAGTTTTTCTGCCCTTTTCCTTCTAAGATCACAGTTCAGCACTGTTTCCTGATCTTCTAGAAACACCTACAAATAAACTTACTCACTTTCCATATATTAGAGTTATGTCCAAGGATCATTAGTTAGCAAAACAATAATGACAATAAAATGCTACCTTACTTGCTCCCTAAAAGATCCAGCCCCGAGCATCAGAGCCCTGATGGGTCTAGGAGAAGTTGGTGGTCTTATGGCACATGCATTTACTTTGGAGCCCCAGCAAGCTGAGTTTTAACCCTGGCTGTGTGCCTTAGTAGCTGTGTGAACTATTTAGAAGTTTCTTTTTTTCTTCTTCTTCATCTTTTTTTTTTTAAATCTTTTTATTTTAAAATTTTATTTATTCATTTCAGGGAGAGAGAGAGAGAGCGAGCAAGCAGGGGGAGTGGCAAGCAGAGAGAGAAGCAGGCCCTCCACTGAGCAGGAAGCCCTATTCAGGACTCGATTCTAGGACCCTAGGATCATGACCTGAGCCAAAGGCAGCCGCTTATCTGACTGAACCATCCAGGCATCCCTATAGGGAGATGTCTTAAAAATTTTTGTTAGTTTTGGTTAAGGAAGTGTTTTAGTAATGCCATTGGGGTTCTCATCCTTCACTTGGTCAGTTAGCCCTGGGAACTATCCTATTAACTAGGGTTTACCCCTGAGGAGCTTGTAAAGTGCCATCACATTCATCATCTGATTGGATCCTTGGGACTGGGGTAATTAATTAAAAAAATTCTTATGACACCTGTGGTGCAGAGCTGCTGTTTCCCTGCCTCTGCCTGCTGCTCTTGCCCTACAGGGAGGCTGCCTGCCATCTGTCAAGACCTTAGCCCCGGGCTCCTACCTCAGGCCACTTCCGCTTTTCCAACTTCTGTTTCCTCAGGCACCAGAGGCGCAAATTAGATCTGGGTGACCAAATCTGAAACCTAGAGGAAGCCTTAACGAATGAATGAAGTCCTTTGTCCACAAGGATTTATCCAGCTCCGGTGTGAGCCCTTCCAGAAGTCAGTGTTCTCTGGGGAGAGAGAAGTTTCTGGAAAGGAGACCCTGACTGCAGGCACCTCATGTAGTTGAAGACCTTCCACCTCAGGAGGCCCGTCTGATTTTTTATAGTCTCATCCTTCCTTGAAAAGACCTGTTCTCCGCTTTGCAACTTTGACTCATTCTCATCCTATTACTACTCAAAAGTTAATATTTTATTTTTACCCCACACTCATATTTGTTCCTTAAAATATGGCACATTCCTCATAATAAAAATACTCTTAAATTCTTTTCATGGCTTTTCTGACTTAAAAGCAAGTGAGTTTTCATCTTCATAAACACACTTCATAAACACATCTTCATAAACACTTACTTTCTAGAGTAAGTTCTCTAGAAATGGAGAAACAGAAAGGGTTCTAAGGAATTTACATTTGGAGGCTAGCTGGAGCCTCTTGCTCACAGATGAGCTTCTCGAAAGAAAGACTTGCCACTGGTCACTTCTTTGGATAGTGGCAGAGTCAGGGCTGGAGGCCAGGAATGGCTCCCATGCTTGGTGCTCCTCCAGCTCCTCAGACTACAGACAACTTAACCTACTTGGGATTGCCCTTTTGGTGTGTTTGCTCCCTCTTCTTTACACTGAAGACTCCTGGAAGAGGTCATGCCTTAGAAGCAGATGAACTTAAGTTTGATTTAAGACTTGACACGACGTCTGCTTGAATGTCTCAGGCTAGCTACTCTAACTTTCTAAGGCTCAGCTTCTTCATCCATAAAACAGGGACAAGAGCACCTATCGCAAAGTGTTGTCATGGAGATTACGTGAGTGACTAGACCTACAACACCCAGCACGATTCTCTGTACATAGACCCAGGATGAGGAACTTTCCCTTTCCCTCCAGCGCCCCAGCTCCTCACTAAGCCCCGAGAGGCAGCATGTCTCTTAGTGCTGTACGACATCAGTGAATAGTATAAGGTGCCCTTTCCTCCAGAGGCACCTGAGGGCATCCCTGAGAAGAAGGAACTGGTTCATCTTCCAAGGGATGCTTGTTTCAAGAATAATGGGCAAGGCAGACAGGAAATACAAAGGAGAATGGACTGTGTTGTTAAGCTATATATGTTTATTAATAGCTATCATTTGTATTGTGCTTCCTGTGTGCAAACCATTTTAGATAAATTGTCCACAAGGAGCCCAAATCTTACATCGCCCCATGGAACACATGAGAAAATAACATTCAGAAAGATCAAGAGACTTGCTCTGGGTCATGTGATTTGTCTGCATAAGCTGGAAAGCCCTAGGTCTGCCAGACATTAACGTCTGTGTGGTCTTCCCTGAAAACATGTTCTGGGTTTGCCCTGTGCCTTGATGCTGGAGGCTGGTGGTTCCGACAGAATTACAGGGGGGCTGCATTCTTTTTGGCAGGTGAGGCACAGAAACCGATGAGGCACATCACAGATTTATGGCACCATTCTCTCTTGGCAGGGTTTGGATCTTGGTATGCTAATTGTTCTCTCCTGACTCTGTAATTTGCAAGCTTTGGAAATTCAAAATCCAGGATTTAATTACATGATGACATCAGTTTCTCTGAGGTTGATCCATAAAGCTCTGGGGCTGAAGGGCTTGGAGGGAGGAAATACTGTTTTGGGTCAAGAAGTCCAGTCCTTTATTGTAGGACAGGCTGTCAGATCATATGATGTGTGGTGGGGAGAGAATTCTGTACTCTCTTCGAGCACATGGTCTTGAATTTATTTTAGGACACATCACTCACTGTAGCCATTCCCTGAAGATAAACTCATTTCAGGTTTTATTGGTGACTTAGTTCTGGGCTTCACTTTAACTGGTTCCTTTATAAGAAGTCAGGCTTTCTCCAAGCCCTCCTTCACATCCCTTTCTTCCCTGAATGTGTTGTATAACCCCAGCAGCATACCAAAGAGGATAACCCCCCAAGCAAGCCCTCTGAGTTTTGGTCCCCATGTCTTTGTCACTTGGCCTTCCTTACCCGGAGCCACACCAGGCTTCAGTTTCCAGAACTCACCTCTGTGACATCTGTGTGTCAGCTACTTCTACCTGGGTCATCTTTCTCACCCTGTCTATTCACTTGGCCAACTCATGGTCAGGACCCAACAACCATTTCTCTGAGCCACGATACTTGACGTTTTGGGCTTCATAAGATTCTCAATTAATTGCTGACTGCCAGCCCCTATGACCTCCCAAATGCCTTCCAAAGCTGTCCATGCTCTCTCTCCTCACATCTCCTCTCCCAAGGACAGTCCAGGCTGCCTTCACCTGCCATCTGGATTGTTCTCACGCCCCTCCTAAGGGATTCTCAGGTTTTCAGTCTTTTTCATCTCCAAGCTGTTCGGGACACTTGGAGATCTGATCACGTCTCCCCTCTGCTTCAGACCCTTCAGTGAGCAGCTCCGAGTGCCCCCAGGGTGACATCCACACTGCTTCTCATGGTGTCCCAGAGGCCACACCTGGTCTGATGCCTCCTTATCTCTCTGGTCACATCTCTCCATGCTGTTCTGCAGTAATAGTCCATTCTATGGCACAACTGAATTAATTTCAGTTCCCTGATCATACCATACGATTGTTCTTATTAGGGATTTTGCAAGTCCTGTTTCTTCTCCAAAGAATACATTTTCCTTTATTTCTTTTCAGAGCTTACTCCACATATCCTTTAGTTTCAAGTTCAGTATTACTGTCCTCGGAAATGTTTTGGAGTCCCATTATAGCCCACACCCCTGACCCCCAGCTGCAGGTCATGACTCTTTTGTGTGCTCTCAGATGTCTCATGTTGCTCACTGTTAAATATTTTTAGTCGTCTTTTTGTTCCTCTATGTCACTCATTAGGCTGGGAGCCCTGTGACAGCAGGGACCGTGCCTGTCTTGTTAATAACCACGTCACTTCTACCACTGAGCACGGTGCTGAGAGATGTAGGTATGCAGCAATGTGGGCGAATGAATAAGCAGGTGAATGAATGAATTTATGACAGAGATAAGCCTCCTTCAGCTGGATTTGTGAAGGATTCCCTAGCACCCTGCACGTACTCAAATCACCACACTTGCCATGGTTCTCCTATCAGTTTTGGCTTATTTTTCTGTCTCTACCATTAGCCCTGAGTTCCTAGCACAGCACTCAGAACATGGTGAGTACATGTTGAATTGGTGATCACGTGGTGGGGCTGGGTTAGGGGGATGATCTGCACAAGGAGAAAGAAAATGACAAAACACAAGCATATCCCGGAAGTGCTGGCTCTTGAGATTCTTATTATGTCGCCTTGAAAATTCCTACCACTCTGTGAACTACTTCTCCTTTTGTGATGTGTGTCCTGTCACGTCTGGTGCCATAATTTAGTGTGATGTGAGCCATATTGGTAGTAAAGCTATACGATTTGCCATATTAGTTCATCCCACTGCTTCATTAAGCTCAGTATGCTGCCCTTGGCCATGGCTGGGCTTGAATTTTGATGTTGGGAAGAACAAAGCCCTTTACATTATCCCTCCAAGTCCCATGAGTCAGGTAAGGGCACATGTGGAGCTGGAGATTGTTCATCTTTGCAGATAATCAGCACATGCCCTGGAGCTTGGGGTTTTCTTATCCGCATGGTTTGCTGAGTGAACAGACGATGTTCCAAGGTGTGCTAGGATTTCAGCAACCCCCTCCTATTTCTGTAAAGCCTCTGGGTTGGTCAGAGTGCGTATGTTGCAGGATTGAACAATTCTGCACAACCCATCAAGAGAGTACATGGAGATAAAAGACAGAGAAAAGGATGAATACCCAACTTTTGTAGCAACATGGACGGGACTCGAAGAGATTATGCTGAGTGAAATAAGTCAAGCAGAGAGAGTCAATTATCTTATGGTTTCACTTATTTGTGGAGCATAACAAAAAGCATGGAGGACATGGGGAGTTAGAGAGGAGAAGGAAGTTGGGATAAATTGGAAGGGGAAGTGAATCATGAGAGACTATGGACTCTGAAAAACAATCTGAGGGGTTTGAAGTGGTGGGGGGGTGGGACGTTGGGGTACCAGGTGGTGGGTATTATAGAGGGCACGGATTGCATGGAGCACTGGGTGTGGTGAAAAAATAATGAATACTGTTATGCTGAAAATAAATAAATTAATTTTAAAAGAACAATTATATATTCCTGATACAGAGGTTTAAAATGCAGAATGGAAGGAAATATCACATATTATTTATACAATTTGAAAAATACTCCCCTGAAAATTCTGCCAATAAAGCTTGCATTAGATGTTAAAAAAAAAAAAATACAGAGGAGAAGTTTGCTGGGGGTGAAATGTTGTTTCATTTAAGCTTGAAAACAATCTTTGGACAAGTGTCCCCATGTTAGAGGAGAGGTGACTGAGGCTCAGAGAGATGAACAGCTTGCCTGAAGTCCATGCAACGAGGAGGTAAAGAAACCCATTTGTGGCTAGTTCGCTCTGATCCCAGGTCCTGTCTACATGCTTCACACTAGACTAAGCTACTCCCTACTGAACAATGTGTCTTCTTAGCAAATATCAGTAAGGCTTACACTGAAAGACATCATCTGGCAGAGTCCAGCAGAAACACTCTTAGGTTGCCATGGCCATACCGAGAGGAAGGAAGGAGGGCAGAATATGTGATACAATAAGGAGGGGAGTTGGAAAGGTAGAGGAAAGGCAGAATATGTGATACAATAAGGAGGGGAGTTGGAAAGGCAGAGGAAGGTCTTCACTCCCCTCCTCTGGCAGGTGGGAGGTTGCCATACACAAGGGTTCCCGGTGATTGACTAGGAACATTTCCCTTTCTAAGGAGAATGCCAGTTATTCTGTGTTTTCCAGATATAAAAAGGTAAAGACTAGGTGAACTTGAGGGACTTTGTGTGCATTCATTAGAATGCAATTCTAGCTCATAATTGGGAACAAGCACTCCAATTTTGCAAATGCCTCCAAATCGATGAGTTGTCCCATTAACCCATTTCACCTCCCAGTGGGCTTCCCTGCATCAGAAATAATCATGACAACGCTGGTGAGGAAGGTAGCTACTGCCTGTCCGCAGTTAGAAATTGTCAGGCATTGCATTTGAACGCTTACATGTATTTTCTCCTGAACAAGACCCTGAGGGAGCTCCTCTATTTAAAACTCCAAGTTTACAGAGAAGGAAATGGAAATTAAGGAGGCAGGACAGAGTTCATGGCATTACTCCTGACCTTATACTCTGAAGAGACCTGTAGTTTTGCCTCTCTCATGCATCCAACAGGCATCACATGTGCCTTTTGTGCATGTGGACCTTCTGAACACATTGACTTGGTTGGCCCTTCCTGCACATGCATGAGTTTTTTCCAGCTCATTTTCTTCTCTCTCCCTGGGGGGGGGGGGGATCACCCTAATCTCTTAGCTCACTGCCAAGGCCTGCCTCATCCTCTGAGACCCAGCTCAGAGAGCACGTCCATGAAGCTCTTTCTCAGCATTCTCTTTCCCCATGAAGCCTTCATTCCTCCTATGATTTTCAGCATGTTGGCTTTTTACAAAATTTTTCACCCAGAGAAAGCCTTTCTGTCTTTCTTCCATCAACCCGAAATGCACTTAAATACCTCTCTTCCTTACTGGATTGTGTTGTTAAGTAGAGACGTGATGGGAGGGACTGTTGTCTTGGGCATCGTTGTGCCCTCTCAGAGCTGGGATGAGAATTTACTGAAGAGTTGTTAGTGTGCAAGATGGGAAATGACATTAATTGCCCAACTACTCAGTGCAAACAGAAAGTACGGTCAACAAAGAGTTGATGAGGTCGGTAAAACTCCTATTTTACAAGATGAGGAAACATACTCAACTTAGTTCAGAATATGTCCAAGGTCACCCATCACATGAGTTTTTAAACTTTGCTCTCAGTGATCCAAAGCCCAGACCCTTTATGCCATATGCCATATTCGCTGTTTCCCAGCAGTGGTTGTCAAATAAAACCTCAGTGAAAAGCTCAGTTCCTGGGAGTCTGTGTCCTGTTGGTATGTGGCAGAAAGATTTGCAATTTACTATTTTTTACAAAGAAAGAATTTATATATCATCATTGTAGATTCACTTCCCTTGGATTGGGGACTGTCATCACTTGAGTTTTTTGGTTCCCCTGACTGGTGATACCGCTCTAGGGAGAGCTTGCATTCCGATTATTAAACCAGAGGCAGGAAAAGCCACACAGGAACTCTCTACACTGGAAGGAGCCCAGCAGATGATGAATAGCAGACCTGAATCTTATCATGTATTTCAGGATGATGTATGGGACTGTTGGAAACTGTCTTTGACAAATGTGCACGGGAAGGGGAATTATCTCCAACAATGAAAAATGTTCTTATTATGTGATCCTAAAAAGGATCAGGACCCCTATCATTGGGAAAATGATCATCCCCGTATCCCTTATTAACAGCGATATGGAAGCATGTGCTAAAGACATTGGACATTGGGCTGAAGCTGTGATGGATAACTGTGAGTGCTGGATCACGTTGGACTTATGAAAGGTAGTGTTATGCTTGATAGCAGGTGGGAAATGTGCAACTCGCTAAGGTCGCTTTTAGCCCTTGCTTCGTGAGGCTCTGTAGGACTTGTTCCTGCTATCTTAGCCAAGTACCCAGCGGCTTTTGGTCAGGCCCAAAGCTATGAATCAAGAGTAGGAGGTATGCAATACACATTTGTAGGAAATAAAGCCATTTCCATAAGGAGGAGAAGACAGGCATTTTAAATATTTAATCTTACTTTATTTTCACATTTCACATGCTTATGTGGAAACCTGGAGTCATAGAGATTCACCAGCCTCCCTGAGGCTAGAAACCAGCAGAGTGCAGATTTGAACCTGAACAGTTTAATTTCAAAGTCTATATGCTTTGCAGACCATGGTAGTTTTCAATAAATAAGCTCCTGGTTGGAGTTCAGAATAATAGAAATAGAAACAACCGAATGTGTATGTGAAGTGCGTACTGCAGGCCCTGGCACAGGGTAGATGTTGAAGAGATGCGAGTCTTCCTGCCTTTCCTCCTTCCCTCTTTCCCTCCTTCTTTCCTTCATTCCATTTTTGAGTGTTTGAGTGTTTTCCAAAACCAGGCAGAGTGTTGGCCACAGAAGATTATAAACAAGTCCTGGGCTTAGGGAACTTGAGATCTCTCCCAAAGACAGACAACTAAGAAGCAATTAGAGTTCATTACAGTAAGTTGAAATCCCAGAGCAGAGATAAGCAACCACCCAAGGGCCTCCTGGAGGTTGTGCCATTTAAATAAAGATTCTTGGAGTGCAGATTTATTACTTTTTTCAGTTCAATGGGTGCTTTGTGAAATGTCTTCTATTATTATAGACACTGTCTACCCATTAGATTTAAATCCCTAGTTGTGGAAAATAAATCCTACATTGTCCTCTAGTTAAAGGAAGATCAACAGATCAGAAATCTTGCTGGGCTAGCTACAGGCTCCCCCTGACTTGACTTCTAGAGTAAAAGGCCTCTCAAGTTGTACACATATTTTATTCATTTCCTATTACATGTAGGATCAGGAACATATGTGCTTAATGTGTTCATTAAGCATTTGTAGAATAATCGAGTAGCCTATATTAGATAGGTAATTCTTTGGCCTTTGGCCTGCATTTTTCTAGAATTTATATTCCATTAGTTTTCCTTTGATGTTTTAAAGTAATGATTACTCTAGCTTCTCCTCCTGCTCTCAAAGTTATAGATTACAAATAGATTTTTGTGTCATTTGCGATTTAATGGCTGCTTGAAGCACTGTGTGGGGGTTTCTGAAGTCATACCCTGGCTCTGAGCAAGAACTGTTAACATTCAGGCATATTTTCTTTCAATCTTTTATTTACTTTGTTTTTTATGCACATGAGTGTGTGTACACAAACATGCAAACACATGCATTCTACTACAACGATCCTACTGGATATTTAATTCTGCATTACTTTTCCACTAAACCTTACCATCTAAGCTGTTCTCATGTCATTATAAATTGTGCAATTATCAAATTATAATAAGGGAGGCGATCTCATTTCCCTGAGCTTTTACTCACAAGCCCTGCTTCCAGACCCTTATGTCATTGTTGAGTTTTTTTCAGTGGTTCATTCCTAAGTTTGTCAGATCTCACTTGAGCTGTGGCACACAGAATTGATTTCAGTGGTTGATGATTCATTTTTCTCTTTTCACCCTTGGACTGATGCAAATGTTTGTCTTCAATATTTGTAGCTGAGGGATGATGCTAACTTGTTTTCCCACAGCAAGAAGAAAAGGAGACCTTGGGAGTGGGCTCCCCTCTACGGGTGTGTCCCCAGCAGGGGCTGCCACTCCAGGAAAGCCTTGAAATCAGATTTGCCAATGGATGCCTCTGGATGCCAGTGATTCTTGCAGTTCACCTCTTTTAACCTCAGCTTTATCAACTTTAATATGTTGTCCTGGTGCCTTGATTTTTTGGCTCATCTGTTTTAATGTGATGAAATGTAAAGATGGAGCTCAATCACAGCGACTGTAGGGGTTTTCAGCTGATCGCCTATCCTCCGTCTGTTAAGGATTCGAATTTTAAGCAGCCAAAAATACATTTTCCTGGTATCTGTCATCAAGTGATTAGTGCAACTATTTAGTTCTGGTCATCTTTCCTATTCTTGGTAGATTTGTTTTCTCTTCTTAGAATTCTACTGCTGCCCTCTCTGTCTGGGAGACTGGAGCTGTCATTTAAACATTGCTTATTAGGATTCCAGTATTTGTCTCTCATATACAGTCAGCTAAATCAAAAAGTCATACAGCGTTTTTATTTAAATGACAATTTATAGACCAGGTCCGCTGGAAATTTTCTGTCCGTGGCATCCATCACTGCTTTTGTGTACATAGTTTTATGCTCCTCTCTTTCTCTCTCTTTTTATCTTCTTGAGAGCACAGCACACATATCCATCAGAAGGATCAGAACTGCTTGCAATCCAATAAAAATGCAATAAAGATCTTGAAAGGAAATGAAGACAGACACTGTATCCCAGACCTTCCTTAGATACTCCTTCTCTTCCTCCTTCCCCCTACCCCTTCCTCTTGAAGAGGAAACTTTCATTAGTCACTTTTTTAAAAAAGTATTGAAGCTCCTGGTTTAGTTTCAAATAAAATAAACATTCACCAAAGGCCTGAAAAAACGCCAAATATTGTTACCTCAATTAATTTGCATGATAAACCAATGATAATGGCACTATTATTAAGAATGGTGTCATAGCTGATATTTACTGAGCACTTACTATGTACCAGGCACCGTTCTATGTGTTTCCGGTGCTGTTACTCACTTAAGGTAATAAGATGTTGATTTCTAAAAGAGAAGACTGAAATGCATGGGAGCCGGCTTTCCCAGGGCCCAAAACTTGACTGACTGGTGGAGCTCCAGCTTCTGATGGAGAACTCTGTCCACCACACTAGCTTCTATCTTTATCTTCAGTGAGAAAACTTGGGGCCTGCTTAGTATCTCTATTTTGTAAGAATGACAGATTGAAAAGTCATCACACCATGCTTTACTGAGTTTTAATTTTTAACAGATTGGGTTAGAAGTGGGGGAGGGGGCGGTAAACCTTAAAATCATCTTCTACCGGTCCATTTTCCCTGGGATCAGAGTAGATTGGCAAAACATTATGATCTTCCATTTCAGAGCTGAAGGATTATCCATCTCGATGGGGGAAATCATCTCTAAAATCCTTCTGAAACCAGCTGCTGCAGAGGTTGGTATATTTCAGAAAATGTCTGCGGTACCCAGTAACTTCGGTGATGAAAATGAACAGAGTCAAGTCTGCATCTGGAGGCCCATATTGAGTATATGCTCCCCACCCCCCACATCCCTGCTGTGTCCTGTGTCTCCTCTTGTAACAGAACCAGGAGGTCTGCCTTTCAGCCTGTGCTCACCAGGCTCCAAAGTCAGCAGCAGTTAGGGTTGTCAGGGTTGGTGGGGTTCCAGTCAGACAGAGGAGGTGATGATAGGAAGAGATGGAAGGACTTTGTCTTGCCTATGAGAAGACATGGGGAAGGAGCCAGAGTAGGCTAGGGGAGCCATCAGACCAGAGTGCAGGTTTGGTCCTGAGTGGAAGAGGGAAGGAGGGAGGGAGGGAGGGAGGGAGGGAAGGAAGAAAGGAAGGAAGGGAGGGAGGGAGGAAGGAAGGAAGGAAGGAAGGAAGGAAAAGTAGAAGGAACATCTCAGACTTCAGTAAGGTCATTGTGGAGTCCTTGAGCCAGAGTCACGCATCAGAAGAGGCCCCACCTCCTGGGAATAGGCCTACTTGAGTATCCCTGCCTGCTCCATCATTGGCTGGGAGCAGCCTGTAGGAAACACAGTCTTGCCGTAGACATGGAATGGATTTATGAGTGCAGGAGTTGGGGCTCTTTCCCTTCTTTGCAGCTAGAAGTCTACCAGATGCATTCTCATTCCAACCCCCCCACACACACACTCCACACCAAACTGATAGTCAAGGTACCTAAGTCATTCAGCCCTTCTGACTTCTTCAGTTAGGTGGTGTGATGAGCAGTTCAGATTCGTCCCCCGTGTTACCCCATATTGGACACATGTGGGTTTAAAGGAGGTGCTGATTGAGATTGCAGCCCTGGATTCTCTGGCCAGTTTATACAGCAGTCCTCAGAACATTTTGTCCTTTCACAGCCTGTGAGGCCTGAAAAGAGGGGATTGAAAGCAGCTGTTGGGTTGGTAGCCTGAGAAGGAAGCCCTCTTTGTACCTGGTGATATCCCCACACCTCTTTTTGTGTCACAGGCAAAAGGGGAATGTCCATCCCCTCATGCCGCTGCATCCCCACCAATGTGAGAAAGGCCAAAGTGCCATTTCTGGAACATCTTCCTGATGGCCAGCATGCATAGGGTCTTATTTGAGTAGATTCCATGAAAATGACCAGTAAGGCCCATATTCTTTGGAGCATAGCCTAGTGATTGTGTCACTGTCTTCAGAATTCCAAACTGACCCATCACAGCTCTACCATTTATCAATGGCAGTTACCATGGGAACTTCAAGTCCTATAAGTCTTCATTTCCTTACCTGTAGAATGGAAGTGATGGGACTGATCTCTAAGGGTGAGAATGCAGACGAGATGTAGTCATCTGTATAAGGGCTCCAGATGGTGTTAGACATACTGTACTAGCTGCTGCCCTTCTGACTATGGGAGAACCAAAGTCCATGTATTATGGCTGGTTCCTGGAACCTTAAGGCTCATGGGAGGTGGGCTGGATGAGCCCATGTGCATGCATCCACCCCTGCCTAGCTCTGTGCTATAGGTGATGGAGGATGAGTGGGGGCACTGCACCTGCCCCTTTCATGCCTTCTGGAAGGTTACAGCTTAGCACTCAGTGTTACTCGTTGGCCCTCAAGCATTCTGTGCTACTTTATGCTTCCCTGCTCAACCTTCACATTGGCCTTCCTCCAGAATAATTTGTTGCTTGGAGCAGACCCCACTCATAAAAGAGGCAATCTGGAAGGCTGGGCATTCTGAGAGCCTTGAGCAGAGCTCTGAAAAGCCAGGCACTCACATATCTTCCTCTCATCTCTCCAGAGCTACTTTGCTTTTTCCAGACTGGCTTCTTGTTTCTCCCTCTCTGCAGTCAGGCTCACCTTGGTCACTGTGCTGCTCATGGCCAGCTTTACTGGCTTCTGCATTCAAAATCTCAATAAAGACTGAGTTGCAGGGTCCCCATTCCAGATCTTGGGCAGGGAAAATCTGTAGGCTCATCCCCCCTGACAGTGGGCTGTTCAAGAATTAGAGACCTATGACGGACAGTAGGTGCTAGAGCCCAAGCTATGAGCAGTGGGAGGGGATCACTATGCAAAGTAGTGAAGTGTGGTCTGAACAGACACAACCACCAAGAAGATTAAGATTAGATGTTACTTCCTCCAGGAAGTCTTCCTCGACCCATCTGAACAAGGATAGATCGGCCCTCTCCTGGGATGTTCTGATTCTGGGCACTGGCCTCTGTTGTGCTCTACTTCCCTTAGCCCCACATCTGTCTTCAAACCCGGTGGTGCATCCTGAAGGTAGGGATGGGATCTACTTGGTCTTTTCAGACACTGCCAGTGTCCAAAATGCCTGCCACCAAGCAGGTACTCCATAAATAGTTTGGAGACCTAAGTATCATCTGGGAAACTGACAAATAATTGTACTGCAGAAGAAGTACTTCCCAGTAACAGCACGAAGCATCTGCTTTGGCAGAAAAACAGTTGTCGTCTCTGCCCCACCCTCATGCCCGCCTCCAAGGTGCAGTAAACATCCACGGGACAGAAGCAGGGCTCCGGTGACTGCCTTTCATGTCATGCTCTCTGTCTTTGATCCTGATCTCCTTTAGGTATTGAATCCTGAAGAGCCTGCTGCAGCTCCCCACGGAACAGCCATCCGGCATCCCATGTATTAATGCCAACTAGCATTATGCTAAGTGCTTACTTAGCCCAGTGTCTGGCACATAGTAAGTAGTTGTTCTTTTATTATTGACGGAGTACTTTAAATAAAGTGCTGCATACCCACATCTCAGTGCCTTCATTTATACAATGAAAATGCTTCTCTGTGCTGTACGGGTTTGTATGAGGAATAATTTGATACTGTGAACAGAGCACAGCCAGGTCTGGGCTCAGGGCTCCATAGATGAGAGGTGATGCCAGCCCCATCAGGAGAAGGCTCAATGGGCTCAGGCAGTGACCGCCCCCCCCCCAGCTCCCAGAGCCATGCACAGGAGGAAGGGGACAGGTTTGGAGAGGGGCTCTTCTGTAGCTCCATTTGCATGGTTAGACACACAGGGCTCTGGTCTTTTGCCTTTCACCTTGAAAAAACTCAGGCTTTTCAAAGAGATTCTAGACTATATTATCAGACTTTCACCTAGCACGCTGTTCTTTTCAGCAGACTGACTTTTATAATTCTCATGACCAAATGCCAACCCTTCTTTACCCAAACCCCCTTAATCCTTTGACCTTGTCTCAGTCACAAGAAATGATTGTCTGCTACATCTTGCCATACATGATTTAGGGAGGATTACTGACCAACCGCAGTCCATCCTTCACCTTCCCCTCCCCCACCAGCCATCATTTCCTCCTGTGAAATCCTCCTAGGGGCCCCAGACCCCAGGAAATATGCTTGGAAAGAAAAGAGCTAGGCAGGGCAGCTGGGGCAGAGGCACAAAGCATCTCAGGGTAAGAGGTTGAAGGGAACATTCCAGAGGAAGGGAGGACAGGTGTGAGTGTGGACATACTGTTTTGTCAAGTGAAAGAAAGCCTGTTCTTGTGGCTCAAGGTAAGCAGATGTTCACCCTGGCCTCGTCACCCTGTCACCCTGCATGTCATTTGGCATGACTCTCCAGTGAGGTCTCTGAGGAGGCGGGCCTGCCACAACAACTCCTGGGTGCTCTTCCAGAACAGAACAACAGGACCTGTGTGGGTTGCCTGTAGTCACAGGGTGAGCGACGGCCTCTTCCAAGACTAGACCCTAGCTGCCAACAGCAGATCCGCTCAGCAAGACACAGGGCTAAAACGTTCAGTCCGGTCCGGTTCTGTGCCTGTTGCTGTCAGAGTCATTCTCTACCTGGACACGGCAGAGTGTCCTCTGTTACCCAGGGAGCTGTGCCTTGCAATCCCATTCTCCCCTAGGCTCTCCTGACATTGGGCATCAGGCAGGGCTCAGCCCGTGGGAGGCACTGTGGAGGGCTTGGGAAAAGTGGGACAAAGGGGGATGTGGGGGACTCTTCTCTTCCTCCCTCTCCTTCTGGTTGTGGTTCTGGCAGTAGCTACATCCTGGGGATCCAGGTCCTGCAGGATGGCTCTTGTCTTGACGGCTGCAACCCTCCAGGACAACCTTGCGTCATTCCAGCCACCTCTCCACAGTCCTGTCTCTCTGCTCTGGGGACTGCACCTCCTCCTTTTGTGGGTCTGTTCCCAGGGCTGGTGGCAGCTTCCTGCACTCACTAATCCTTGGATCACTTCCTTTTCCCCTGGCTTTTCAGCTCTTCCAACACCATTGTAAGGGTTCCCTGCACTAAATTCCCTCTTGGAATAGCTGGCAAGGGCTCACTTTGTCTGATGGGTCCTTGACTGATCCTTTGTTTGAAAACTGGCTCCCCTATTATGTGAGAACTAGAACTTTGGACCAGCTTCTTAACCTGCAGAGCCTCTTCAGTCTCCTATGAAAGAGATTTTAGATTTAGAGGTTATGTGTGTATAGAAGCTAACTGAGGGCTTGGCGCATTGTAGGTGTTTAATGAGTGGTAACTCTTATTCCAAGTCACTGAGGAAGAGAGTAAGGCCCTGTCAGGAAGGAAGCTGGCCTTTTAATTTTCAACTCCTAGCAGGATGCCCCACATTTAATAAAGTAAGTAAACTTAATAAAGATATATATATACATATATATGTGTGTGTGTGTGTGCATAGAGAGAGACATTAGAGTGCCTCCACGGACTAGTTTCCTGAGGGTGCTATAACACATTACCACAAACTTGGTGACCAAAAACAAAACCGGAAGGTTGCCTGGGTGGCTTAGGTAGTAACATCTGCCTTCAGCTCAGGGCATGATCCCAGGCTCCTGAGATTGAGTCGTGTGTCTGGCTTCTTGCTCAGTGGGGACTCCGCTCTCTCTCGCTCTCTCTCGTCCTGCTGCTCCCTCTGGTTGTGCTGTTTCTGTCTCTGACAAATAAAATCTTAAAACAAAACAAAACAAAAACCAGAAATCCACTCTCTCACAGTTCTCACATTCTCTCTGAAAGTCCAAAATTTAGGTGGGTCAGCAGGGCTGCTCCCCCTGTGAAAGCTCCAGAGGAGAATCCTTGTCTTTCCTCTTCCAGCTTCTCATGGTTGCTAGTTGGTGCTTTTGGTCTGTGGTCACGTCTCTCTCTGCCAGTCTCCTCATCTCCCTGAGTGTGGGTCTTTCTGTCTTCAAATAGCATTCTCTTCTGTGTGTCTCTTGTAAGGACGCTTGTTACTAGATTTTCCTTAACTTATTTATGTCTCAAAGATCTCCCCCCCCCCCCAAATATGGCCATACTCACAGGATCCATGGATAAGGATACAACAGTATCTTTTCAGGGCTACTGTTTAGCCCACTCGAGTATCTCAAGGGCTGATGGTGATGTGACCGACAACAGCTCTCATGGGCTGGTACCCATGCCCTAAGTTTACTTTAGAACAAGTCTACTTTGTGTGGTTAGGGGGATCATTGAAATCATATGCCCGCAGAAGCTTATTTTATTAACATTTACAAGGTATTGATACATATTACTCATTGTTTATTTGAACATTTTTCATTCACTATTCATTCCTGTGAACAACAGTTTATTAGAGTATCTATCTATAATAGGCCAGTCACTAGGCAGGCCCTGAGGATTTAATTAGATAGATAGATGAATGGATGGAAGGATAGATTTCTTGAGACATGAACTGGATATGAAGATAAACGGGGAATCTACTATAGTCCAGTGTGACCAGGCCTTCAGTGGATATATTTGCCCAAGATTAGAAGAGCCAGAAATGTGCCCAGGAGATTAGAGGAAGCTTCACAAAAGAGGTACCATGCAAGCTAGATCATACGAGTTGAAAGGAGTTTATTTATTTTTTTATATAGATTTTATTTATTTATTTGACAGACAGAAATCACAGATAGGCAGAGAGGCAGGCAGAGAGAGAGGAAGCAGGCTTCCCACTGAGCAGAGAGCCTGATGATGCAGGGCTCGATCCCAGGACCATGGGATCATGACCTGAGACAAAGGCAGAGGCTTTAACCCACTGAGCCACCCAGCCGCCCCTGAAAGGAGTTTATTAAACAAGAGGAAGACATGCAGGCAACACCTGAGATGCTCCATGTATTCAAGCATAAGAGATTGTAGTGTTTTGGAAGAATGGTGAGAAAGTTAGTGTCCTGGAGCTGCAGGGTTCTCATAAGGAAGCAGTGGAAGTGAGACAGCTGTAGGAACCAGAAGCCAGCTTTTATTTAATACCCACAAAGGGGAAAATCGTATTAATCCCATTTTACTGGGAAATGAAGAGAAATTAGCATCACATACCTAGTTAAAAGGGGGACTTGTGCCCCGTTTTCTGCCTTCCCTTGTATCAGAGAGCAGCAGGCAGATATCCCTCAGTGTTCTTCTCCCGTGGTCTGCATGTTCTCCTTTGCTTGTGTCTTATTCCTCCAATATTGGGAGCCCTTTGATTTCTAGGAGGCCTGCCTTGTGCCTAGCATGTGCCCGTGGCCTGCCTTATACCTGGCGCCCCACAGGCATCGAGGAAATCTTTGCTAACTGAGTTTTATCACAGGAGAAATCCTGGATCAAGCAGGAGAGCCGGATAAAATTCTTCCTGAAGTCCTCTCTGACCTCAAGCTTCCAGACTGAGCTTGCTTTCATGGGAGGCTGAGATTTTCTTCTGGAGTCAAAATACATGGATACCGCCCGAAACCTATTGTTACTTATTTCTCTGGGGGCAGGGACGTATTTCCACACACAGCCCGCTCTCCATCTGTCACATGCTTTTTTATTGGTTTACACGATTACATCTATTTACGTTTGCCATTCACATGAATGCTGCTTTTTCATAATTCATAGAAACGTCGCACAAACTTAATCTGCAGTGAGAACTCAAACTTGACTAAAGCCAAGCGCCCTACCTGCGAATGTCTTTGTTCCTGATAGCATATCCTTTGGAGCCCTTTTCGGTGTCACATAGGTTCCAAATTCTCCTTTAAGGAGAGCCAGATTGAGGAAATCACTAATCTCTGACAGTTGTATAGATATAATTAAAGATGTACAAATTTAAAAATACCTGCTATCTCAAATTACTCTCTAAAAGAACAGGGAGGGGAGAGAGAGAGTTCTATTTAAAATGTCAGATACAGATGCATTAGGCCGGGTAGTCAAAGCACTGTATGTCTGTCACTCATGAAAACTGGCCATTAGGTCCATAAGTAGATTTTACAGGCTTCCACACAAGAACACATCCCACACATTTCAGCCACATAAAGATGAGGAGCCTGGATGGCAGCCGCTGACTCACTGGAAGGGAGCAGCCATTGGGAGGTGATAGTGAATGAGATGTTTGGAGTAAATCCACTGCACCTGGAGGCTGGATGTGGGGCTCAGGGAAGGGAGCACTCAGCAAGGTGGGAGAAGGGCATAGCATTCCATCACAGCTCTGCCACGCAGCATCTACCTGAACTCTGGCCAGTCTCCTCATCTCCCTGAGTGTGGGTCCGTTTCCCCATCTGCAAAATGAAATAAGTAACAATCGTCTCAGCTGTTTCTACTTGCATGGGTGGTTGGGGGAGCAGATGAGGTTTACATACGTAAGCTGTTGATCTGTTGCTTGACATAGTCAAATGTATACCAGGAAGAGACAGCGCAGGTGATCGGAAAGCACGTTAAGAGTGCATCAGTGAGTGGTTTAGGCCTCTGCCTTTGGCCCAGGTCATGATTTCAGGATCCTGGGATCGAGCCCCACATTGGGTTCTCTGCTCAGCGGGGAGCCTGCTTTCCCCCTCTCTCTCTGCCTGCCTCTCTGCCTACTTGTGATCTGTCAAATGGGTAAATAAAATCTTTAAAAAAAAAAAAAAAAGACTGCATCAGGGAAGCACACAGAAAATGCCTGAGAGTAAAGCTGGACTTGGCCTCAGCTTTGATAGCGGGAAATCCAGCCAGGTGAGCAAGAGCCTGGGAGGTGGTGGGGACAGGGCTGGGAGGTAGATCCATTGTAAGACCTGCTCTCAAGATCTGAGCTCCATGCTTTGGGGTCCTCACTCTCTAGATTGAACCCTATTCAAGCACTTGGCATCTCTGATCCTCAGTCTCCCTCTCCACAAAATAGGTAAGATGATTCTATAATTACTTTCCCCACAGGACTGATGCAACATCAGCTAAAATCACATTTAAGTGTATGGAAATGGTGGTGTCAGCGTGAAGTTTATGATTGAAAATATCATGATCCCTTTGGAAAGGATCAGAGAGGCAGGTCTGGGTACCCATCCTCTCTTCTATTATTCATTCATTCATCCACTTACCTTATTCCATATTCCTTTTCAATTTACTTATTTCCTATGCTTCTTGTTTATTATTTGTCTTTCATCGATGGCATGTTCCAGGTAGGCAGAAATTTTGGGGTCTGTTCTGATCATTGAAATGTCCTAAGTGTCCAGAAGAGCTCCCATCACCTAGTAGGTGAACAATAGATATTTGGTGAGTTAGGTATGTTGTGGTTTAGGCATTATAATGGGAACAGGTACTGTGGTACCGAGGAAAGACTCTTTTCTTCAAAAAGTTCATAGTTTGTTTGGGGGTTTAGAGGGGAGACATAGGAACCGATGGGTCTAATGTAAAATGTTAAACACAGAGTGATATGTAGAGAAGTATGCTCCCCAGCTCTTTTATAATGTATGAAGAGGGTTTTCTCCCAGGTGGGGATTAGCCAGGGTTGGTGCACTCAGGGAGCTGGTGTTCCTGGTAGCTACAGTTGGCCCCTGGAGGTATAGGGCAGTAATCATAGTATTGGAATGAAGCACACTTGAGTTTGAACACAGACCCTACCACCATCACACAGCTGTGATCTTAAGTAATCACTCTGAGTCCCCCTTCCTTCTCCTGAAAAGCTTTGTGAAGATTCAGTAAGAAAAAAAAAATGTAACAAAAACCATGGACACAAAAGCCGGCTCTTCTTGAATGGCTTCCAGTCCACCTACCATTCCTTTGCCTTTCTCTCCAAACCTGAAAGAAATACAGCTTTTCCAGGTATTTCATTTGTGAGATAGTTTTTTTTCTCTGTCTCTCATATTACCAGTGAGGTCTAGCATCTTTTTTCCTTCTCCTACTGTGGCTGTTCCCACCATCCCTACTTCTCCTAGAACACCCCCACCATGGCCACTGTCGCTCCTGTGCCTTCCCTGTCCTCAGCTTCCCCTGGGAGCAGCCCCGCGCCCTTCTATGATTACCACCTCCTGTCCCTGCCACGATCAGCCCTTGTTAATGAGCACTTAACTAGTTAGGCATTGCACAAAGCATTTTGTATTAATCATTTAATCATCACAACACTTGAGGAAAAAAGGTGTTATGTCTCATTCGACAGATGATGAACCTTAGACTCAGTGAGTTCACTCATTTCCCAGGTCACAATGCTTTTGAGAGATGGATGCCAGCGAGAACCACTCTCTAGTCCGTGATCTCCTTGAAGGAAAAGAAGCCTCACACTGGCACATGGTGGAGCTCACAAAATTCTTACTGCCTGGACAAGGGCACCATGCTCAAGTCTGTGGTGTTGAGACACCTGGGAGGTGGTACCTGTATTTCTAGGATCAGAGAGAACGCCATCCCAGGGACCTCCCCTCTTACACTCTGGCTGGGAGCAGAGGTGTGAGGGTGGTGGGTTCCTGCCCACTGCAGCCAGAAGAGGCTCTGGGTCCTCTTGATCCCATTTTACATTATGGGTTCAATACCTTACCATGGGGGAAGCCTTGCCCCCGGTGGTCAGACTAGATGCAAATGAGCCTCTTAGAGATGCAAATGAATTTCCTACAGAGAGCTCTGGATAAGAGCTGAAAAGATGTGTGTGACTAAAAGCAGGGACTCCTGGAAAAAAAAAAAGGAAAAATTCCTTTTGGGACTTGCCGGCTAATTAGCTATAGCAGCCCTCCTTGGTGGCCAACCTGCTGATGTGGGCAAACCTGTGGGTTTGGTGCTTAGTCTTCATCCTCATGGCCAGCTCTGGGGAGAAGCATCTGAGGCAGGAGCACAGGCCCTGGGCTCAGAGGTTCTTAGTCACCTGTAAGAGGGTTGGTAAGAGTTCTAGACGAGAAGCAAAACTTTTCTGGGACTGCTTTGCCTAATTGTTGTATCTGACGTGATTCCAACCCAACATGCTTGCTTCAGATGTGGTTCTGCCACATAAAGCTGTGTGACCTTGGGTAGATCATTTTAATCTGTCTGGGCCTCAGTTTCCTGATTGGTGTGATGGGAATAATAATCTTCATGACAAGAGTGGTCCTGAATATTGACGAATAGAAGCTGTGTGTTGACATCCTTTTCTCCCCTCTCTGACAGCTGTTCTTGGATTCCATCTGTTTTAATGGTTCCTTCCTCTGTTTACCTGCTGAAAAACAACCCTCACCCCCAAATCATTCTCTCTTCCTCCCCCAACCAGTAAACCCGCTTGAGGGTAGTGGTGATGCCTCTTTGATTTCCATTTGCTCAGTGCATGAACTAGATAGGTGAGAGATGGCTAATGAATGAGTTGACTGTTGGTGTCCCCGCCATTCCATACTTAAAGGCCATGATAACATTTCTGTACCATGCTTCTGTTCGGAAAAGTATTTTTAACGCCCACTCGTTATGTAATTGGCATAAGCATCTGTGATAATTTTACCACTTTGCAGGTGAGGAAGTTCCAGTTTCCTGAGGTGGGTGGCATGGCTTGTCCAAGGTGACCCTCCTGGTACCTGGCATGGCTCACACTTCATTCACTAGTCAGCAAGTATTCACCGGGCACTTCCTGGTGGCCAGTGATCTGGGTCTTTCCTTTTTTTTTTTTTTTTTTTTTAAGATTTTATGTATTTGATAGAGAGAGAGAGATCACAAGTAGGCAGAGAGGCAGGAAGAGAGAGAGGGGGAAGCAGGCTCCCTGCATGATTCCAGGACCCTGAGATCATGACCTGAGCCAAAGCAGAGGTTTAACCCACTGAGCCACCCAGGTGCCCCAAGGTGGTGCCTTTCTTATTCTCTTCCTTTCTTCCCCAGGGTAGCCACATTCTTCTGGGACCAACACTTCAGTGAGCAGTTCCCAGCTGCTTGGGACCCCCAGTTGTAGATGGGGGCCGCTACCTTCATGGAGCTGATGTTCTGTAGTGGAAGCAGAGAGCAGACAGAAATAGTACATTTGTTAAATAAGTAAATTATTGAGAATTTTAGAAGGTAATCACTGATATGGGGGCGGGGGAGGGAAAGGGCTCTGAGACCTTTGGAAGAACTCTTCATTTCTAATGTCTCTTACTAGAAAAAGAAAGTTACTTTGTCATTGATTGTGTCCCTCTCCACACTCTGAGAAAATGTATGCCTGGTCCCCAAGGATTTCAAGATGAAGAATTATGTCTGTAGGCTGACTGTTCCTTGCAGAGTTAGAGGGGGCTGGTGGAGGCCGCAGCAAACTACAAGAGGGCCAGAATTTACCAGTGTGTATGAACAGATTAGGAGGGTAGGAACAGTAATCTTAAATACAGCTAACAGTTATTAAGCACTTACTACATACCAGCCACTGATCCAAATTCCTTATATATAGCAACTCATTGAATCCTCACAGTAAGCCCTTCTGGTAGTGCTTATCATGGCCCTATTTCATGGAGGGGGAGACTATGGCACAGAGAAGCTAATAACTTGCCCAAGTTCACACAGCAGAAGATAGCCGAGCAAGCCCAAGGTGGTTGTTTCTTGGCTCTTTTAACCATGCTACTATGCTGCAGGGTGGAAACCAGCCCCCTTTAAACAAAGGAGCTGGCATGGTGTGGCCTGAGAACTGCCAGGGTCCTACTGAGCAGACAGGCCATGGAGTGATGGGGGGTAGATGTGCAGTGAAGTCAGCTCAGTTATGAGAAAAACCAAGAGCACTGGATATCTTGAATCATACTTTTGGCCTATACTTCCCTGTGCCTTGGTTTCCTTATCTGCACCATGGAAAGGGATTAGCTTAGAGGATCATCTAGAGGCCCTTTGCCATGGAGCCTCCGGAACTAGGAGGGCTGTGCCATCTCGTCAGCTCTGGACCGTCAGGTCATAAGCCCTGAGTGCAGACCAACTTAGTTTGAATTGGTGGCTCTCCCTTTTGCTAGGGCAGGGCACATGGCTTGAATAAATAGCTTACCTTGAACAATTCGAGCTTCAGTTTCATCATCTGTTAGATGGGTGCACTGAAAGAGCCCTGGCCACAGGGTTGTTATGAAGATAAAATGATGTCATGTGAGGGGACTCTGTACTGTACTGCCTTGCTCTCAGGCCCTGGTGGCTTGATCTCATCATAACATTGTGAGGACTCTGAGGGCCAGCCACTGGCAGGACAACAATTAGCAGAGAAAAGAGTTTCTCTTAAAACCGGCTAATAGTTTTCTTTACTACTTCTTGCACACTAATTTCACTGTGAGACCCAAGTACATTACAAACTACAGCACCTTCCCACATGGGTGCTCTGCCTCTGCTCACCAGGAACAGGCAGGGCCTCAGACCTCCTAGAACTTTCCCCTGGCTTCTCACTCTTTAGGTCTGTGTACATGTCATTTGCTCAGCCTGTAATGTTTTCTGCATCTTTCAAGGTCAACTTAGTCCTGCTACTCATTCTGGAATCAGATGTTCTGATGGCTTACCCCAGTTGAATTAGTCACTTTGTTCTCTTCTCTCCTAGGGTATTCTGCTTCCCTCCCCATAGTCCTCATTTCACTGTGCTTTAATCACCTCTTTACTGCTTTGCCTGTTGTCTAAACTGTGAATCTCCTGAGAACAAGGACTGGCTCTGTGTTCATTATCTCTGCAGCCGGTGCTTAATATGTTTTATTGGCTGAATGGTCCACAAACTGAAAGAGGTCACACCAGGGATGGGATGCAAAGAGCACCCTAAGCAGGGAAGGCAGAGACCAAAGGACAGAGAGGTGGCACAGGGAGTTTTGACTCTAGCCTCTGTTAAGCAACAGCTGAATGTGTACCATCCTCCAGATGCCCATTATCTGTGCTGTGTCGCTCTCCGAGGTGCTGAACCAGAATCACACAAACATCTTGTGAATCTCACAAACACCTTCTAAGGAAGTGAGAAAGTAGAATTCATTTTTTGTAGCATGAGAAAATGAGACATCAAAGGTGCTGAACCTGCATGTTTGGGGGTTGATATAGTTCGCTCCCCAGCTCCTAAGGAGTCAGTACAGAATATACCCGCCTCACCATGCCTGCACCTCCCCTTCTCTTCTGACATCCTTCTGACATGTCTCTGCCACCCCTGCCCCACCTCCCACCTTCCCACTCTCATCTACTTATGACTCGATGTGTCACATTCAGGTTTGCAGATGATTTTAGAAATGGAGAGTGAGCAAATCCAGTTGAACAATTTAACCAGATTCAAACGGATTTGGATCATTTGCGTAACTGGGCTAGCAGATGGCAAATGTACTTCAAAGTACAAAAATGTAGACTAATTGTAAGAGGAGAAAGCAAAGCAGTTTATGGGTGAGGGAAGAGATTTGGGAGACAAGCTCATTGAAATCATTACCTCAGTGTGTTAGGACAAGCAGCACAACTCTGGGTAACAGAGGCAGATCAAATAGAGTACTCTGGTGACTTCTTGCTGGATGGAATGCAGGAGAGAGGACCTGTCTTCTTGAAGTAAGAAAGGAAACAATTGATGGAGAGAAGGATCTAGGGAGGATGATGCTTGTCTGGGCAGAAAAGCCATCATGGTCACTTTATGGGTTCATGTTTCTCCTGTTCCTGTCTTACCTATGGCCCCTTGGTGAGAATCTGTTTCTCCCTGAGCCTCACTTTCCCTTACTGTAACATGAGCAGACTGGTGTATACTTTCCTGTTGCACTGAAGAATTTATGAGATCATGGATGTGAAAAATGCATGCAACTTGTTTGGAAACCTATGAAATTCACTCTTATGAATATAATTCTATGTTCACAATGCCCCTCCCCCAAATCCAGTGTTTTCAATGACTGGAAATTGGAAAGTGGTTGTGTGCTAGCATGATAGACCAAATGATGACCCCTCTCCCAAATATCCTTGTACTGATCCCAAGAGCCTGTGAGATGAGACATGGAAGATGGGATTAAATTAGGCATCTTGAGGTGCAGAGATTATCCTGAATTATCAAGGTGGGGCCAAAATGTTGTTACAAATGTCCTTTTAAGAGGAAGACTGAGGGATTTTTGACTTAGAAGAAGGAGACTGGAGTGATGTGGCCACCAGCCAAGGAGTTCCAGTAGCCAGCAGAAGCTGGAAGAGGCAAGAATAGAATTCCCTCCCTCCAGAGCCTCTGGAGGCAGCAGAGCTTTGCTGATAACTTTGATTTTGGCCAAGTGAAACTGAATTTAGACTTCTGGCTTCCAGAACTCTAAGAGAATAAATTTTGGTTGTATTAAGACACCAAGTTTGAAGTAATATGTTATCACAACTGTAGGAAAAGGGAATTTGACCAATACAGAAGAGATCTGGATGAATCCAGGCTCTGGTTTTCCCTTCTGTGGAACCCTGGGTCATCTCTCTTGACTTGTTTTTCATCTTTAAACTGGAATAATAATAGTATATTCCTTTATATGGATTATTGGGAAGTTGCAAAATAGATAATGCATGTACCCTCTCCACCACAGATATATTTAAGAGAAAAAAAAAAAAGCTAGGCATAGTTTTAGGTTTTGAATCAAGCAGTATTTATCAGCACTCAGAATTACAGAGAAGCTGACAGGGTACAATTTTGGAGCATGAAGGTAATACTCAGTATTAAAGAGGCAGCTGGAGTGTTGGTGACATCTTGACAGCGTGTCTATAGGAGGCAGGACCATGACCACCAAAAAGGGTGTCAAGTCCGGCTCCTGCCCTAGAGAAGGTTGGGGTTCTAGGAAAGGCAATCCAGCAGAACCTAAGGGCTAGCACCATAACTGAGAGACGGGGATATCTCAGGTTAGGAAAACAGGATTTTGGTTAAGGACTTCATCCTGGGTCTCAGGTGTGATTGCTAGTGAAGAAAACTCAGGGAAGACTGCTGGGCCCAGATCCTTAGTTTCTAAGGACATCGTAACACCAGGTCCTAAGATTCTGAATTCACTGGTATAAATTCTGCATCCATCAGAGTGGGTCTAGTCCAGGAACAGTGGCTGCTAGGATGCCAGGGATTACTCAAGGCTGCTTTAGAAATTAGGTCACCAAGTCAAAGAAATCTGAGCTGAACCTAGGTGCTTACAAGGTGCTTTTCAGTATCTGAAAAAACCAATGACATCTAGAAAATTGAGTGCAAGATGGGTACAAATAAGAAGCTCTAGCTAAGATTGTGGATAGAGTCAGAGCCTGATGAACTTGGTGTTTACAAGTGTGGTGCTGACTATGGCACAGGGAGGCTCTGATGAATAAATATGAAAAATGCAGACCAGAAAGACTGAGCAACTTGCCTAAAGACTTGGCATATTAAGTACAGAACTGGATCTAGAAACTTTATCCTTTGCCAGATTCTTAAACTGATCAAATATGATTCTGTTTTAAGGTCTTACAAACTCTTTGCTCTTGAATTTAGAAAGATTTGTTCAAGATCCCATCTCTGTTGTAATCAGTATCCAACATTTAACAACTCCTGTGCTCTATGATTATATGGCAAGTTTTTTACCATCATTTAAGGAAAGAATGTTCAGGGAGAAAGGGAGGATTCTAGGAATAAAAAGTAATTAAACATAGTAAGTCTCTTGAGATTAGCCATTAATTTGGATGAGAAATGTAAAATTGCCTTTAAAGTAAGAAGGGATAATATCAAATGATTGTAATATCCAGCCTGGGAGGTATCATGCTGGTAACATTGCACAAGGCAGGATAATACATGTGGCAGTTCCCTGATTTTTGTAGGATAAATGATGTTGGTTTCATTTCACTGCTGAATTAAGATACACATTTCATAAACAGCACGTTAAGGCAAATGTATCAGAATTGCACCTAAAGAGCTGAATAGCCAGGAAATGGCAGCCCCAACTTCAGCGTGTCTGGTGTCTCTCTCCTCATCATCCCCAAGGCCCTTTGTTGGGTTTGGGTTCATACTGGGGAATCTCTGGGAGGGTTGGCTAATCACACCCCTTCTCCCCATGCATTTGGAGCCAAATACAAACCAGACACAGGGACCAGATAAAGATAAAATACCCTCATGTTGCTGGCCACGCTGGACTGGAGCATGTGGTTTGGCTGGAAGGCTGGAATCAGGCCGCCTTCTACCAGCCCCTCCTTGACTTGGAGACCTACTTGAGTCAAAATGAGGTCTGTAGAGCTGGAAGTCACCCAGCCCCCCACCCGTCAGAGAGATAAGGACAGCAGCCCCCTCCCATCCTCTCTGTGTTTCCTCTGCTAACACGCACAAGGAAAGGGCTTGCCCTGGTTGGCTGGACAGTAGTGTGCTCACACCCCTCTTGCAGATCCAGAAGTGGAAAAACCCCACATGGACTGAGCTCCAGTTCTCACAATTGTACCCAGTCTCCAGGATCCCATAACTCACTCCTCTTCTTAAGGGAAGCAGCAGGAGGGATGGAGGAAAGAGACAATACCACCTTCCCATTGTTTGAAAGAGATGAGGGTCTCCATTTTGTATGGGCTGCCACCCTCCTCCCTTCAGACTCCATCCATCTGTCCATCTGCCTGGCCCTTGGCTGCCTGATTTCATGTGCCTAAAACACAATACTTGTCCTACCACTCCCCTGCTTCCCAGTCTTTCAGGTTGGCATGGTTTTAAGCTCTTTAGTGATATGCCTACAATCTGCTCCCCTATTTCATGGATACACCCCAGTCCTTGTCAACTATTGTTGATGGCTCCTTAAACAGAGGCTGCTCTCTCTCAGCCCTGATCCTTTGCCTCTAATGCAACCCCCCATTCTCCTGGTTAAGGTGCCCTTCAATTCAGAGACCAAACATCTGTATTACTCTCCACAGCATTTCCCCACTCAGTGTATTTCTCTGTCTCTTCAATTAGATATGTGAGGCCTCACATTTGGCATATAGTAGGTACTGGTGATTTTTGGTTGGCTACGTCAGTGAATGAACATTTGGAAAAAATAGAGCAATAAGCCTTCCATTCTAAAGAAGGATCTCAACATGATTTTTAGGTTTGTTTTGTCTTTTTGTTTTCATGGAAATAAGTTTCTTAATGTCACTTTTCAGCATTTTTTAAATTTTTTTATTTGGGGGGGGAGAGAGCGAGCACAGGCAGACAGAACGGCAGGCAGAGGCAGAGGGAGAAGCAGGCTCCCTGCTGAGCAAGGAGCCCGATGTGGGACTCGATCCCAGGACGCTGGGATCATGACCTGAGCCGAAGGCAGCTGCTTAACCAACTGAGCCACCCAGGCATCCCTTTTCACCATTTTGAAGATTTCTTTAAAATAGTCATGAGTGTTTCCTTTGCTGTGCAAAAGCTTTTGATCTTGATGAAGTCCCAAAAGTTCATTTTCGCTTTGGTCTCCCTTGCCTTTGGAGACGTGTCTGTCAAAGAGGTTACTGCCTATGTTCTCCTCTAGGATTTTGATTGATTCCTGCCTCACCTTGAGGTCTTTTATCCATTTCGAGTTTATCTTTGTGTATGGTGTAAGAGAATGGTTGAGTTTCCTTCTTCTATACATAGCTGTCCAATTTTCCTAGCACCATTTATTAAAGAGACTGTCTTTTTTCCCACTGGATATTTTTTTCCTGCTTTGTCAAAGATTAGTTGGCCATAGAGTTGCAGGTCCATATGTGGCCTCTCTGTTCTACTGGTCTATGTGTCTGTTTTTGTGCCAGTACCGTGCTATCTTGGTGATCAAAGCTTTGTAGTAAAGCTTGAAATCAGGCAACATGATGCCCCCAGTTTTGTTTTTCTTTTACAACTTTTCCTTAGCAATTTTGGGTCTTTGCTAAAATTTCCATACAAATTTCAGGATTGTTTGTTTCCAGCACTTTGAAAAATGTCAGTAGAATTTTGATTGGAATGGCATTGAAAGTATAGATTGCTCTGGGCAGTATAGACATTTTAACAATGTTTATTTTTCTGATCCATGAGCATGGAATGCTCTTCCATCTTTTTGTGTCTCCTTCAACTTCTTTCATGAGTGTTCTGTAGTTCCTCAAGTACAGATCCTTTACCTCTCTGGTGAGGTTTATTTCAAGGTATCTTATGGTTCTTGGTGCTATAGTAAATGGAATTGATTCTCTAATTTCCCTTTATGCTGAGTGAAATAAGTCAAGCAGAGAGTCAGTTACCATATGATTTTTCTTACTTGTGGAGCTAAGGTCAACATGGAAGACACTGGGAGATGGAGAGGAGAAGGGAGTTGGGATAAATCAGAGGGGGAGACAAACCATGAGAGACTGTGGACTCTGAGAAACAAACTGAGGGTTTTGGAGGGGAGAGGGGTGGAGGGATGGGTGAGCCTGCTAGTGGGTATTAAGGAGGGCACATATTGCATGGAGCACTGGGTGTGGTGCATAAACAATGAATCTTGAAACACTGAAAAAATAAAGTTTACATATCCAAAAATTAAAGGAAAAAGGAAAATAGTTGTGAGTTTTTTTATGATTATCAGTGGAATCAAGTAGAATAAGAGCCCTCACTTCATCTAAGGTCCTTCATAGTAAGCTACGTGAGTTCTCAATCCAGTACTTAGAGTACGCAGACTGGTTTTACTCAGCTGTGACTGTATCCTCTCTGCGACAGAATCACATAGGGGACTGTGGGCCATGGGCCAGGTTTGCACAGATAATTAGTCAGCAGTGGATGGAAGTTTTTTTAAGTACAAGGGGAAGGACCAATGAATGTATCTTTATAACAGGGATAAATGGAATTTCTCCTTTTATTAAGTCTGCTCTTTTAAGTGATAGAGAACCCTTCTTTGAAGTCTTTGCCTCTCTGATACTGGGGAACAATGGCTGTGATTATCTTTAAGGACTTAAAGGGAAAGCAAGACTGCTTGAGTTGTGCCTCACTTTCATCTCCTCTCCTGACTGTCTGTCCCTTTCTGGGCAGGTTTGCATGGAGCCTGCAGGCTGCAGGGCTCCTAGGACCAAGGTCATTCCCTATTAGGGCCTCTGCATCAGCCTGCCCCTCCCAAATCCTCTGATCACATAGAATTCCAGCATTTTCTGTTTCTGAAATCATTGTCTACAAACAAAAAAAGAAAACTTCTCTCAGCAGGTTTTGTTGGGAAGAAAAGGGTTTCAGGGTCCAGAAGAAAAACATTTCCTTTTTATTTCAATAACCCAGTTAAGAGGGAAGGGTTTGTTTGTTTGTTTAAATTCTTTTGCTTTGGTTTCTGTTGAAACTGATCTGTTCAAAGTCCTGAAATGAGGAAATCCAGGGGGCTGTGGTTATAAGCAGTTGTCTAATGATATCTTTTTGTCTCCTCTTTGTGTTTACACTTCTTACTGGCTGCTGTATAAAATGCTAAACCTTTAGATTCTTCATTTATAAAGTTATTCAGCTCTAGCAGGCTGGATAGTTTTTAAATGTTGTACTAAAGGAGCCAGCTGGTTATAAGATGAAGGTATCTCCTCACAAAATAATTCCATAAATTTTGCTATTCCAATAGCTTCTAAGGACACTTTTGATTAATAGTGAGATCAAGGCAATATGGTGCCTGGCTTCTCAGGAATGACCATTTAAGCTGGCAGCCCCAAACCCATTTTTTTCTTCTTGCAACAAGACCTTTCACTCCCAAAGATGTTTCAAGTTTACACAAACATTTGACTGTTTAAGCTAGCATATTCTAGCAACTGTCATTCACAGTAAGATTTGGTGGCTTTCTTTGGTGGCCGGCCCATAGTGACTTATGGCCAACTGCACATCTCAAGGTCTTCATTTAAAATAATATATGATTTTTTCTTCATATATATATGATATATGATATATATATGATAATATAATGATAACACATTTTATTTTTCCAACCAACTAATGCTATCCCTTCTCTTGGCTCCCCACACATACACAGCGTCACCACACACACAACTTCTGAGCTCTGCTATGGTAAAAAGAGTGTGAACTTTGAAACCAGGAAGACCCACATTTAAATCCTGGGCCTGAAAAATGCTGCCTGGATGACTTTAGCCAAGTTACCTCACCTTTTTGGGTTTCAGATTTCTCATCTGTAAAATGAGGAATAGAAGTATTCTCCTTAAAGGGATAACATAAAATTATACATATAAAGCATGTCATAATTTATTGGAACAAAAAAATTAAATAAATGTATTTTCTAAAATAATGAATCAGTGAAGAACTGTTGACTGGTGCATGAATCTTAGCTTTGGACCTAATATTCTATAATGATGAACAAGTACAAGCTATAAAAAGCTATAGATTCTTAATAGAATGTAAGGAAAGAGAAAATCTTAGAAAGATTTGCTGGAATGAGTCTGTTTTAAGTGAACTTTATTGGAACCCAGCTTTTTGTGCCTGTGCAATAGGAAAGTCTCAGAAAGAACTCTCTGAATTTTCCCTTAAAAGATTTTAGAATATGATCAAAGGAAGAAGATAAATATTATAGTTTTTAATATATTTACTGGTCCCCCCAGGTCCTGACCTCCATACATTAAGTACTTCCTTTGTTTAAGAAATTTCATTTCTTAATAGTTGTAGCCTGAATGCAAAAGATATTAAAAGTTTATTGGCATAAATAATTACCCCACCAAACATAGAAAGATTGGTGTACTATATTCTGCCAGTTGAGGTGAGGGACTAACATTTGTCTCCATGCAAAATTCCTGCAAACCACATGGTCCAAGACGATGAATTTTATCTTAGCGAGGGCATGGATCTAGTTCAACTGTGCTACCAACTAGTTCTGTGGTCTTGAGCAAGCACTTTTATTTTGACGTCCTTTCCAGTTGAGTTCAGGACAGCAGAAGTTTCCTGTGTTATTGTGTGCCAGTCCTGATTCTGGGCACAAGACCTAAAGGCAAATAAAGTAAAGGCAAATATCTGTACATTCCCAATTATAACTTGCCAAATGCAAAAGAGAAAATTAATGCAAGGTATGGAAGAGTAGGATACGTTTTAGATTAAAACATAGATTATCAGAGCAGTGCAAATAGAAGAGGAAATGCCTGGGCACAATTTTGAATGGAGCCAGAAGTTGTCAGATGCAGAATGTGAGCTGGTGGAGGAGGAAGTGAAAAGAGCACAAGGACATTCTGGGTAGAAGGTTAATGTGTGCAAAGTAAGGAAAAGGCATGGTACATTCAAATCAAATTATAACTATTTGGTTAAGAGCTTCACAAGAGTGGGGAACTTTGTTTTGTACAGGGATATATTCCCATCTCCTAGCATAAGGCCCGAGACATGGTACTCAGTAAACAAATAAATAATGGAGTAAATAAATTGGCATATATTTTTCTCTATATATCCAAGGTCCTTATCAGAATTCAGTTACTCTGTTCCTTTGACGATTTGTCTAATTTTCCCAGCTAGACTGTCAGTTCCTCACCACAAAACTCTTGGAAGGCCTTCTCTAGACACCTGACAATTGAATAATTGATCCAAGCCTGAAGTGCTAATTGAAACCTTTGTGGAAGGTCTGACTTGGCAGTGCCCATATCTAGGGATCACGAACTTGACGTACCTCTCTTGTTTGAGGGAAAGCAGAAATCAGGTGGGTTAATTCTGAGAATTACCCTGGGAAGTACAATAGTGAAGCCAACACAGCATCTGTAAGAAATGCAACTGGGGGGTGCCTGGGTGGCTCAGTGGGTTAAGCTGCTGCCTTCGGCTCAGGTCATGATCTCAGGGTCCTGGGATCGAGTCCCGCATTGGGCTCTCTGCTCGGCAGGGAGCCTGCTTCCTCCTCTCTCTCTCTGCCTGCCTCTCTGCCTACTTGTAATCTCTTTCAAATAAATAAATAAATCTTTAAAAAAAAATGCAACTGGGTTTCCTAAGGAGGAAGAAAAGTGTTAGGGACTCGTTGGAGATTAAATAACATCCATTTGCCATAATGAGGGCCTGAGCAAGCGCAGAAACCTGTGGTTAAAGAAAATCACAGCTTCTCCACTCCCAGCACAACTGTGGGTGTAGGGGACCTTCCTGTTTCATTATTCTGAGGAAAAGCATTATCGGGGAATTGCCAAGACTTGAGCGTCTAAATCAATATGTGCTGAGAGTTACCAAGCAGGAAAGCCAGAAACTATAATACTTTGAACACTATTTTTAGAGTCAATTTTGAGAAAGTCCATGAATTCAAATTCAAGGACACATTTTCAGTGCTGGCACTCATTAGCCGATACCATCACGCGTTTGTTCTTTTTTCTTTTTCTTTCTTTCCTTTTAGAAGTGTTTAACGAGTCTACACTATTTGCCAAGCACTGTCCTTGCTCTGTGGCATGCTCAGTATGTGGACCCTGCCCTAAAGGAGGGTAAATTCGTGTGAGGGGAATTCCAGCCACTCTCGAATGTGTAATCATTCAAGAAAAATTGGAGTTAACTTCCTGCTCATGTAATGGTCCTGGGCAAAGGAACCACTTGCTAAGCATTTTGTTTCTGTGTGGTCATTCAGGAATGCAGACCTAAGGAGGCTCTGCCGTTTTCTACAAGTAGGTCCAAGGGATCTTCCTGGGGCTGGTCTCCATTCCAGATGGTTAGAAGAGACAAAGGGAAGAAAAAAACATCCACCGGGGTCTTTCTGGGCCAGGTTCTAAGGCGGCACTCATCATCTTCACTTGGGTAGAATGCATCTGCCTGTGACAGAGGATGAGAAATGTGGTCTGGCTGTGCCCTGCGGACTGGTTAGGGGGTGCTGCAAGTCTCTGCCATCACGGTCTACTATAGAGAACAATAAGTCAGATTCCATGGCAATACAAGAGAAAGGAGAATCAGGTAGATTTACTGACTACGAGGTCAGCCGTTTGCTTCCCCATGAATTAGAGCATTCTGGCCCTCAAGGCAAAATTTCATGGGTTACATATCATTATCTTCACTTTACAGAAAAAGAAAGGGAGACTCAGAGTGTTGCAAGCAACTTTTGATAGTGCTCATTTGAAGCCATAGATGAAAAGTAAACAGAACATTTGCAGTCCCTGTGTCCCCAATTTGCAGGGAAATTAATAGTGTTCTCACTGGTCAAAAATAACAATGCAACAAATACTTCTCCAGACAGGGTTTTCAGCTAGTGATCATCGTTCTTGCTCTAACATTCCCTCTACCATGTTTTTGGTGATGTATGACTTCCCATAGAAGTTTACGTGGTGATACTCAGCTATAAAGCATGGACCAAAGACTCATCACTCTGTCATTTCTTTGCCCATCTATCCATCTTTCCTTCATTGGTTGGTCCATTCCTTTTTTTTCCCTCAACCACATCGAATATTTACTGTGCCCATTTTATGTGCCCAGTACTGTGGTGGGTGTTTGAAACACAAAGACAGAGACTATGGTGCCTTGTCATGGCAAGCTCACTGTCTAGTCGAGGAATCAGACATGAAAATGGATGATTAAAGTGTAAGGTTTTTAGAGGGTGTGGGACAGAAAATGCAATTGGACTAAGAGATGGGAGAACTGACTTTGCCAGAGAATACAGTCTAAGAGAGGACCCACAAAAAGGGAATAAACAGATTTGAGCAACTGGAAAGTTTTCCCAGGTTAAAGAATCAACAGTCAGAACATCCCAGGTTAAGGAATGAAATAATCTTTTGGGTAAATAAATAGAAAGAAAGAAGAAGAAACAGAGTTATGGGACTCCAGGCAGGGAAAATAGAGCAGGTGGCGCTTGTACTTTTCCTGAAATGCCTTTCTCTTTATACCTTTTTTTTAATGTCTAAATCGAATCTGTTCTTCAAGATCTATATATAATTCATCTTCACATTGACCCAAAGTGTTTTCCTTACACATGGTAAGTAACGACTTTAGAATAAATCTGGTTTTCAAATCTCATTCTACCCCTTAGAACCTATGTGTGTTTGAACACTTTGGATAATCTTTGAACCTCTACTTCCTCCTCTGTAAAATGGGCATGAAGATTTGAAACTTACAAGGTTCTTGTTGGGATCAAAGCCCATTGTGCTTGAACAAATATTTCATAAACCATGAAGTACTAGTAAACACTAGTTATGTTAGTTATTATTCTTTTCTTACAGTATTTCTTATAGTTAGTAATATTAGAAATAGAAAAGTTATTATTTATTTGATATCAGAAAATTTATAACTGATGCCCTTGCTTAGTTAGTAGCAGAAAATTAGAGGGGCATTCCTAGATAGGAAGAAAATCTGCCTACTTTGCACAGAGCCCTGATACTGAAAAGAAGTAAACAAATACTTCCGGGTCATTCAGAAAGCCTCAGAAATGGTTTGTGTTTAATTGTAAAGCTTCCCCCAAGAGAAGATGAATTGCCTCTCTTTGTGGAAAGGTTATCTTTCATTTGGATAATGTCTGCTTCAGCTCAAAAGACCTTCCTTGAATCCGGTCCCAAGCCAGGTATGTCAGGTATACAGAGAAAAGACACAGTCCCTGTCCTCAGACAACTCAAATCGTGGGTGAACTCTTAGTAAATAGAGTGTCCAGAAATGTCTTCCCCCACCCCTGGGACTATCTCTTCTCAAAGGATTGGGAAGCTAGAGCACTGGAGAGGAGGATAAGAGAGGGATTATTTGAGCAAATTTTAACTCTGTCTTCTCTGAGAACTGTTGTCATTTGCCACATATGGCAGGCTTACATGTAAATTTAAATTTAAAATCCAGTTCCTCATTTGGAGGAGCCACATTTCCAGTGCTCTAGGGTTACTTGTGGCCAGTAGCTACTCTGTGAGCACAGAATCTTTCACCATCGTAGAGCATCCAGTGGGGTAGCCCTGGGAGTCTGGCTCCTGTGTGATCCCCAGGAGGACCTGAGGGTCTGGCAGAGAGGTTGAAGTCAGTCTCTTGCCAGCCCTCTGCCCCTGTAGTTTGACTCCTCCTACTCTGGGATCACAGAGATCTCTTCTATTCAAATATCAGGATTTCCCATTCTAAATAAAAACCAGTCTTTGGGGCACCTGGGTGGCTCAGTCTGTTAAGCATCTGCCTTCAGCTCAAGTCATGATCCCAGGGTTTTGGCATCAAGTCCCACATTGGGCTCCCTGATCAGTAGGAAGCCTGGTTCTCTGCCCCTCCCCATGCTCATACTTTCTCTCTCTCAAATAAATCAAAGATTTAAAAAAAAAAAAAAAAAGAAAGAAAGAAAAAAAAAAAAAAAGAAAAGAAAATCAGCCCTGGACTTCCTGTGCCCACCAGGAGCAAAAATAAACCCTAGCATGACATGAAAAGAGCATGGTTATTTATTCTTCCCATGCCACTCCTGTCCCAAGTCCCAGGTGTGTTTGTTCTCTGCAGATGGTCCCAGTCTATAGCAGTTCAATTTATGATACTCGTGCCGTGGTCCAAGAGTGATGCACATTCAGTAGAAATTCTGTGAGTTTAGTGTGAGGGGGATTAAAATGAAAGCCATGAAATTGTGCTTACAATGGTGGATGCAACAGATGTGACTCAGCCACGGACAGGGTGATTGTTTGAAACAAGATGGGATTGGGAGGGAGACAAACCATAAGAGACTCTTAATCTCACAAAACAAACTGAGGTTGCTGGGGGGAGGGGGGATGGGAGAACGGGGTGGGGTTATGGACATTAGGGAGGGTACTTGCTATGGTGAGTGCTGTGAAGTATGTAAACCTGGCGATTCACAGACCTGTACCCCTGGGGATAAAAATATATTATATGTTTATTAAAAAAAATAAAGTCTGGGGTAGAAACCATCCAACTAGGGGCTAAGACAGAGTAGTTGACCTTTGGCTCTGCTCTCATTTAATGAGAGGCACTGTGTTAAGTCCTTGAAACTTTGTTACCTGTAAAACACACGTAATAATAACTCACCTACCTGATCGGGATGCGGTGACATTTAAACAAGACGGCTCACCGCCATTTAACCCATAAACTCTGGGAAGAAAGGAGCTATATCAGGCACCTTCCATGGGCCAAAATCTCTTCAAGGCCCATTACATTCTTGTTATTTATTCCCCAACACCATCCTCAATATGTAGATGTGATCCTTACCACAAAAGAGCGTCTTTTGTTTCTAGACCCTACTATCCATTTCTGAGCAGACTACGTATCACACATTATTCTGGTTGGTTTTATAGGTGTAACTTCTGTAAATCTTTCTACCTACTAAACTAGGTAATAATGTCCTCCCTTTGACTTACCATGCTAGTGAGGCCCACAGGGGTTAAGTAACTTGCCTAGAGGCAAACAGGAAATAAATAGCAGAGAGGGAGTTTCACCCTTTAAGACTCTGAAAACTCTTTGTACTCATTTTGTTGGCTATAACTATGCTAGGCAGAATGTCTAAAGTGGGCCCCAAAAGAGGTTATGCCCTAATCCCTGAAATCTGTGACTATTATGAGGGGCCACACCAGTGATTACATTATGTTATACTCACAGTTTACATTAAGAAGGGAGATTACGCCACTGGGCTCAGTTGAATCACATAAGCCCTGAAAAGCAGAGAGAGTTCTCTGTCTGATGGCAGAAGTCGGAGGGATTTGAAGCACAAGGGAGATTCCTGGTGCTGTTGAGGCTTGAAGATGGAGGGCCCCCATAGAAGGGATCTGAGCAGCTCTAGGGGTGGTGAGCAGCCCCCACTAATCACTGCAACCACAAAACTGAATTTTGCCAACACAACCTGAATACACCAGGAAGTGGACTGTCCCCAGAGTCCCTGGGTGAGAGCGGTGCTGGCTGGCACCTTAACCTTGGTCTGGTGAGACCCTGAGCAGAGAAACCCACTGAGCCTGCTCATAGGCACCAAGCTGTGATCTGATCAGCAGGCATGTGTGTTCAGCTGCCGAATTTGCGATGATGTGTTACACAGCAAGAGAAAAAGAATGCAAAGGCTTTATATGAGTTTACATGTGTTAATAGCACCTACCTGACAAGATTATTTTATGGACTAAGTAGAAAACAACAACAAAAAACCCACAGCATTCAGCACAGTTGTTGACATTTAGGAAGCATGTAATAAATGGTCCGTTTTATTTGTGCCCATTGTACAGGTAGGAAGACTGAGGCTTCGATGGCTAAATAGCGTGCCCAGGGCCCTGGAAGAGGTGGGAGTCAGGATCAGTGTAGACACCAAGGGCTGCTGCTCTTCCTCCGTAGACCAGGCATTTAGACAGGAATGCACATTGGAATTACCTGCACAACTTGCTAAAATGGAGATTCTCATGTCCTGATCCCAGTGATTATGATTCAAAGTCTTGGGTGATCTTGAGTAACTGTATATCTAAAGGTATTATGGATGCTTCTGATGTACACACCCACAGAGTGACTGTACTAGACTGTGAATTTCTTGAGCTAGGGGTGTTCTTGTATCTTGTTTGTGCCCACAACAGGGCCTGGGACCTACAGTAGAATATATCCATACTTCCAGTGGATTGTCCGACCTTTAGTGTTTCTGCTACAGCACCATTGACCTTGGAGTCATTGTTGGTGAACCTATATCCCTACCGTCCTCCCAACTCAATCTGCCATTTTGGTGGCTGGCAGTGAGCCCTGCATTTGTTCTGAGAGCTCCCAAAGCTATGAATCAGCTCCCCCGCACCCGCCCGGCCTGCTCACATCCAAGTATGTAGTTTCTCTGTCTTTTCTTAGTCCGTGGAGGAGGCATTGCCACTCACCTGACAGCAGCAGTTTTAAAATAAGTTGGTGAAGGATCGAAGCAGAGACTCGAAGCCACGTTGCTGAGTGGGGTGAGCCTTTCCTGAGTGGGCTTGAGAAAGGCAGATAAAAGGCCAGCATGGAGAAGGATCATGCTAACGCAAGTGATCTCATCTACTAAAATACCAAGCTTAGGAAAGTCTACATCTTTTTTTAAACCTTAGTCGTAGTTATTCCCTGTGGCTGTTTGGACATGTCAAGTGTTTTATTTTTTAAGCTGATAACAGTAACTTCAAAAGGTTTGGCTTGTGTCAGACAACTTTGGGAAAAGTGTTACTGTGTTGCCTTTCACCTTTCAACTTGTACACTCAGCTATGTTATAAAACTTTTATAGATTAACTGCACAGAAATAATCAGCACTGGTTATAATAAGTTAACTTGAATTCCTTTCCCTGGACAGGATTCTACATGCTTAGTGGACACTCTTTTACAACAACGAACTTTAGCACTAGAAATAGTAAAAGGAAGAAGTTTATGTTGCTTGAAAATTCCAGTATAGTGTAAAATATTTTGTTATAGCCTACTGCTGCTTAAAATGCATCTGGTACAAAAGGCTTAGAATGCATAACTTCTTACTCATAACTATTAATAAGGATAATACATCAGCAAATTTGACATTCCAATTCTAGCAACAATTCCTCCTTGATACCTGGGAAATGTGTATGACATATCTATTATTCATATATATCTCTATCCCAACAGGACCACAGTACTGAACTGTGCAACTCTAGGAGTACCATTCACTTTGAGGGGTATTAATGTTGACCCATTCCCAGGAGATCTGTAGGATATAATCTTCCACTTTTACACTGACAGCCTGGAATCTGCCAATACAATTCTTGCCTTAGCATTGGAAGTACTTACTGTTTCTCAATTCAGAATATCTTGAAGAGATTAAGATTTTGTCATCCATGAGTTGTGAGAATTATTATTGTTCAATGGCAGCTATTTTACTTACTCCTTCATATCACTCCTATTGGTGTCCATCTCTTTATTCACTTTCGAAGCACCATGTTATCTTGCTGTGTGAGTGAAAGGGAAGATGTCCTAGGGTTCATAAATGGAATATGAATACATTTTTCACTATACTGGTACAGTAGGTACCAAGGAACATTTTATAAGCTGTCTTGGAAATCTATCAGTAACACTGAATGTATGCAGAAACATTAAAAAAAAAGCCAACTCATAAGTGAATGTTTGGAGCACAGTCTGTACCTCAATATATGTATGTCTATATCATGCGCATATATATGTATATATGTTATTTCTTGGGAGTTACTGTCCTTGTTCCACTAGGAAGAAATAATCAAATGCCCAAGGTGATGAATATCTAGGCAAAAGTGGATAACCACATAGAAAACAATAAATCTTGACTATTTTACATAATATACAAAAATTCCATGAGGATTATAGTTCTAAATGAGAAGACAAGATTTTTTTGAAAAAAAAAAAAAAAAAAAAAGAATGTCTTCAAATCCTCAGGATAGGCAAAAATTTCTAAAAACAATAAAAAAAAACAAAGAAAAGTTCTAGACAAAAAAATCTGATGAATTAGACTACTTTAAAATGAAGAAATTCTATTTATCAAAAGGTACAACAGAATGGGAGATGATATTTACAATTTTTTTTTACAAATTTTAATTATGACTACCATATATTTCCAATAAGATGTCATATCCAAAATACATAAAGGACTCCTACAACTCAAGGATAATCCAACAGAAATATGAGCAAAGGACTTAAATAAGCACTTTATGAAAAAAGACATTGAAAATGGCCAAACACACCAATGGCTCATCAGTAATCATCAGAGTAATGCAAATTAAAACTCAGTGCAGTACCACCACTGGTATGGCTCAAATTAAAGGCAAATAATACCACATACAGTTGACTCTTGAATAGCACAGAGGTGAGGCGCACTGACACCTACGTATTTGAAAATCCATGTGTAAATTTTGACTCCCCCCAAACCTAACTATTGTTGACTGGAAGCCCTACTGATAACACAAAGTCAGTTAACACATTTTGTATGTTACATGTATCATATATTGTATTCTTCCAACAAAGCATGCTGAAGAAAGTGTTAAGAAATCCTTGGAGAAAATGCATTTACAGTACTATTAAAAAAAAAATCCAGTATAGAAGTGGACTTGAGCAGTTCATACCCAAGTTTTTAAGGATCAACTATTAGCTAAGTTATGCAACAACTAAAATGCTTGGTGATAAAAATGTACACTGCAACTTCTTAGGTGAAATTAGTATCTACCTAATGTTTCAGTAAGTTCTACCATATACCCAACAGGACTATACCCCTATGTTTACCAGAATACATAAAGGAATATTTATAGTAGTAATACTTGTCATAGTCCCAAACTGAAAACTCAATGTCTATCAACACCAGAATGGATACATTGAGATAAGAGAATGCATAAGAGAACACTGTACCATCATGCATGCACAAACATTGACACCTCTCCTGAACACAATGTTGAGTGAAAGAAACCCAGACCTGAAGAATAGGATTCAATTTACATAAAATTCAGACACAAGTAAAACTAAGTAACAGTGTTAAAAGTTACAATGGTGGTTAACCCTGAGGAGAGAAGCAAGGACTGTGAGGAACTCAAGAGAGATTCTAGGTGCTGGTAATTTTCAGTCTTTGGTTATCAAATACATAGGAGTGTTCACTTTCTGGAAAGTCATTCAACTGAACATGTATCGTTTGTGCATATTGTTTTGTGTGTTATTCTTGTGTATGAGGCCAACAGAAGTTCACATTAAAAAAAACAGCCTAAACACCCCCCAAAACAAAAGAATTTTATAGGTATTCTATTCATGAAAGCTTATTGATTAAAACACTGCTAAAAAAAAAAACAAAACAACAAACAACACTGCTTAGTGTTATCCTGCTTTTTATAGAAAGAACATTTTTGCTCAAACATATGTCTCTGTGTTAAAAACCTTACTTGATATTTGGAAGAGAAAACACTCGAGACAAAATGCTTCTAGGCATCTGTTTTGAATGGATTTCAATGCCTCTAAAAGTCATTTTATTGATAATGTGCTAAGCTAAACATTTTCAATTTCATATCATTGACTTGAGTACTACTATGTTTTTACTACTGAAAGATCAACAAATGCTTATGCTAATCAGCTTGATACTTGGGATGCCAGAATGGAAATTTCTTTGTCTACATAAAGTAGTCGAGCTGAAAAATACCCAGGGATATCCATAGCGGTCATGCTTTCAATGGATAGGAAGCTGCAAGCAAGCAAGAACTTCTTAGCCAACACCCTCACCAAATTCAGCAACATGCCACCAAGTTTTATTTGTTCTTGTGCAAATGGCTCTCTCTAAGAGAACATTTCCTTACATAGTTCAATCTAATATTAGGCTTAAATCCAAGGATGCTAAGACTTAATTATCTCATTTCCTCCATAAGTGATACAGCATGTTACTATTTGGCTATAATTGTTAATGGTGTTCCTAACACAGACTTGGAGGGGAGGTGTGCTAGGGACTGTGTATTGTTTTTGACGGTAGCCATGGATGATGAGGCATACCTATGCAAAATGACTTGCATGCAGGATTAGACTTAAAGCTATTCATTGATCTTTTCTAAATATTAGTATTAAAATGCATTTTTCCCAGGATTTCTAACTTTGTGTCACTCTGAACAAGAGGAATAGGTAAGGGTTGAGTATGCTGTTTCTCATTTAACCAAATGTAATTTAATTTAGACATTTGAGTGCTTGCTACTTCAAAGCAATGAAACATAAGCTTTTCACATGACTACACACATGAGCATACACAAAACATACATAGAACACTGTACCATCAAGAAAAAGCATTCAGGTATAGCTTTCATGGCTCTATTTTTTTTAATTATATATCTGGACATCACGTGTCTTCCAAGTTCTAGTTCTATATCTTCATCTGTCTGATAAATATTTCCACTCAGGATGTTCCTCTATTACCTCAAACGTATCGTATCTAAAATTAAATCCCTTACGTCCAGTTCTAACTAGCTTTCCTATATTAATAGTCATGCATACCATAAATATTCCAGTTACTCAAGGTCCAAAGTTTGAAGTCACCTTTTACCCTCATTGTAGTTTTAATTCACATTTGCCTAATGGCTAATTACAAACTATTTTTCATATGTTGATTTGGCCATTTGTACATCTTTTTTGGTGATGTGTTCACTCATCCAGTGTATATTTAGACAGTTTTATCTCTAGAATTTTAATTTGTGTCTTTCATGTTTTCTATCTCTACTTATATGCTCTATCTTATCTACCCTCTTGTACATATGGAATATTATGAAATTACTGTTAAAAAATGTTCTTGCCCAGTATGGTACTGGCACAAAAACAGACACATAGATCAATGGAACAGAATAGAGAGCCCAGAAATAGACCCTCAACTCTATGGTCAACTAATCTTCAACAAAGTGGGAAAGAATGTCCAATGGAAAAAAGACAGTCTCTTCAATAAATGGTGTTGGGAAAATAGGACAGGAACATGCATAAAAGTGAAATTGGACCATTTCTTTATACAACACACGAAAATAGACTCAAAATGGATGAAAGACCTCAATGTGAGAAAGGAACCCATCAAATTCCTTGAGAAGAACACAGGCAGCAACCTCTTCAACCTCAGCAGCAGCAACTTCTTACTAGGAACATTGCTAAAGGCAAGGGAAGCAGGAGCAAAAATGAACTATTTGGACTTCATCAAGATCAAAGGCTTTTGCACAGCAAAGGAAAACAATTGACAAAACCAAAAGACAACAGACAGAATGGGAGAAGATATTTGCAAATGACATATCAGATAAAGGGCTAGTATCCAAAATCTATAAAAAATACTTAGCAAACTGAACACCCAAAGAACAAATAATCCAATCAAGAAATGGGCAGAAAACATGAACAGACATTTCTCTAGAGAAGACATCCAGATGGCCAACAGACACATGAAAAAGTGCTCCACATCACTCAGTATCAGGGAAATACAAATCAAAACCACAATGAGATACCACCTCACACCAGTCAGAATGGCTAAAATTTACAAGTCAGGAAATGACAGATGCTGAAGCGAATGCTAAAAAAGGGGAACCCTCCTACGCTGTTGGTGGGCATGCAAGTTGGTGCAACCACTCTGGAAAACAGCATGGAGGTTCCACAAAAAGCTGAAAATAGAGCTACCTTACCACCCAGCAATTGCACTACTGGGTATTTACCCTAAAGACACAAAGATAGTGATCCGAAGGGGCATGTGCACCCAAATGTTTATAGCAGCAATGTCCACAATAACCAAACTATGGAAAGAGCCTAGATGTCCATCAACAGATGAATAGATAAAGGAGAAGTGGTATATATATACACAATGGAATACTATGCAGCCATCAAAAGAAATGAAATCTTGCCACTTGCAATGACGTGGATGGAATTAGAGGGTATTATGCTTAGCGAAATAAGTCAGTCAGAGAAAGACAACTTTCATATGATCTCCCTGATATGAGGAAGTGGAGATGGAATGTGGGTGCTTTGGGAGGTAGGAAAAGAATATGAAACAAGATGGGTTCGGAAAGGAGACAAACCATAAGGGACTCTTAATGTCACAAAACAAACTGAGGGTGGCCAGGGGTGGGGGTAGGGAGAGGGTGGTGGGGTTATGGACATTGGGGAGGGTATGTGCTATGGTGAGTGCATGAAGTTGTAAACCTGGTGATTCACAGACCTGTACTCCTGGGACTAATAATACATTATATGTTTATAAAAATAATTTTTAAAAAACTTTAAATAAAAATTAAAAAATAAAAGGAAAGAAAAAGTGTTCTTACCTGTATATTCTATCACTGGCAGTATTTGTGGGTCTGTTTCTATTGATTAATTTTTCTCGTCATCATGACTTACTTTCCTACTCTTTTGCATGGCTGGTATATTTGACTGGATGACACTGGGAATTTTACCTTGTTGGGTTCTGGACATAATTGTTTTTGAGAAAGAGTTGATATGAAACATTAGTTTCAGGCATACAGTATGATTCAATCCACAGTAAGTCTAGTCACCATTAATTATCATAAAAGGTTACAAACTTTGTTCTTGTAATGCAAACATTTAAGATCCACTCTCCTGGGAACCTTCTAATATGCACAATACCATTGACCATAATCACCAGGCTCACACCACATTCCTATTCATTTCACAACTGGAAATCTGTACCTTCCCTTTCATCCATTTTGCCTGCCCACCAGGCCCTTTCTCCACTGGTAACCATCCCTGTGTTCTTTGTATTCATGAGTTTGTTTGCTCATCTTTGTTTTTTAGATTTTGCATGCCAATTGTATCATATGGTATTTGTCTTTCTCTGACTTATTTTACTTAGAAGGATACCCTTGAAGTCCTCCATGTTGTTACAAATGGCAAGATTTTATTCCTTTTATGGCTGAGTAGTATCTGTGCATGTGTGTGTATAGTATATATATGCATGTATGTGTGTCTCATATCCTTATCCATTCATCCACCAACTGACACTTAACATTGTTTCCATCTTGACTATTTATCCTTTTTTTGTTCTTATAAATATTTTTGAAGTGTATTCTTTGACACTGTTAAATTACTTGGAAACAATTGGATTCTTCTATAACTTCTTTTAAAATGTCAGGATTAGAGCAGGCTTCATTCCACAGACAGTTTTGTTTCACTACTGAAGGTAGATCTTTCTGGAGTAGTCTTCTGATATCCTATGAATTACTGGGGTTTTCTACTCTAGCCTTCAAGAAGAGAAACTATTTTTACTTTGAGATATAGGAATTGTTCTCTAATATCTTCTTGGTGATTCTCTCAGGTTTCTCTTTCTCACTTATTTTATTAGTATTCTCGCTCCCCACTCCTTTTCATACTCCTCCCTATAAGCTTTTGCTGTCTTGAACTCCCAAAAGATCATCTCAATTCATGGGAGAGACTGCTAGACTCTATCAGGATTCTCCCTCTATATCCTGCTTCCTTCATCTCTCTACTCAGTAAACTGGAGTTTCACAACCTCTGATCTTGTGCTGACTTTGTTTTCAACCTCTGATCACTGTCCTGTCATCTGTAATGTTGAAGATCTAAAAACCTTGTTTCATATACTTTGTTTTACTTAGTTGTTTCAGGAAGGAGGTTATATCAAATCCTTGCTACTCCATCTTGGTCAAGTGTAGAAGTTGTTACGGCTTTTTAAACTTCTTGGGCCAGTCTTTGTACAACTCACCTAATAGGTCACAGTGTATCATCTGGTACGTGAACTATCTGACTACTGAAATTTTTCTAACAATGTTCCCTATTCTCAGTCTCTACTACTTGCAATTCATTCACTTTAACTCAGTCACAATAATTTTAATGTACCATGACTTTCTTCAAAACCAGTGAAGTTTCCCTTTGGCTTCAGGATGCAATCCCAATTTCTAGTCTAGCATGCAAGATCCTCCACAATCCGACCTCCATTTATTTAACTTTCAAAACTTACTTTTCATTATTCCAACCAGGCTGAACTAAACAGGGCTTCCCAACGTTATTTGTGCACATCACTCTCTTTGTCTTGTTAGGATATTCTCCCCATGAAGAACACTCTTCTCTATGCCTATTCAAGTTCTACCCATTTTTCAAGAAAGTGTTTAAGTTTCACTTTCTTTTTAGATCCTTTAAGACCCTACTCCATGAAGCTTCTATGTGTATTTTTTTTTTTTGTCCTTACTGCTTAAAATTATTGCCTTGCCTACCAAGATGGTAATTTAATAGGTTTTTTGACAATTTTCCTAGTAACTTTTCAGAACAAAGCTTAGAAGTTCAGGTTCTTTTCATTCTTAAAAATTAATTTTTGATAGGCAAGTCTGACTTTTCCCTCACTAGATGATATATCTCTTGACATCAGAAGCTTGTCTTATACACCATTACCTACATGCTTAAGCTCATCACTGTGTCCTCTAGGAGTGTAATATTTCATGGTCAGTCTCTGTGCTATTCACATTCTTTTGCTAAAAATGTCAATGTAAGTTTCTTATCCCTGATAACCTGTCAGCTCTGCAAAGCTTCAAGGTGATAGGCTGTAGGAACTCTTCCTTTAATTTCTTACCTCCTTTACTATTTCCCCTTCAGGAAAAAATTATCAGCTTCATATGTGGAGTGATTCTACAACAGGGTGAGGAATGCCAACAGAACACCTTAATGCCAATGAAACACTGAGACACCTTAGTCTCTCCATAGCACAAGGCTCTCCTGATGCTTGGTAAATCTGTGTTCTAGTAAAGGTCCCAGTCATCTTTCATCTTAGAGAAGTAGAGGTTTTGTCCACTCTCTCAGGAGCTATGGGTATTCAAAAAGCAGGGTCCTTTTTGTTGGGTATCAAGATATGTCAAACAATTCCCAGTACCCTAAAGAGAATCTTCTCCTTATATTTTGAGATTCCCAGCCACCCTCATAGTGTAGATAGCCCAGTGGCTTTTCCTTTTTTTGTACTCTGGCTCACATTTAAAGAACAGAGTTGCTAACTACCAGGATATAAAGACCATGGTGCCTGTAAAAGGTCATTCTCATTGCTATTAACTAGCCTCTTCCTAATTTGTGGTATATGCCACCATTTCCATGACGAAGGAAGTGATCCAAAAGTACTGACTGATCTCTCTTTAACATTTTTTCAGCCTGGAGTTTTCTTCCACCAGACATAAGCATGGGTGACTTTTACTTCAGTAATAGCTATAATCAGTTACCATTTTATTGGAGGCAACTTCCCCAACCTCACTTTCTATCTTCTTATCTTGTTGGGTTTCATTATAGTGCTTACAGCCACTTGATACATTTATTCATTTTTCTCTTCTCCATCATAGTAGCCAACATGAATAGCTCAGCTCAACTGTCTGTGATATATCACCATGACAGAAAATCAAGTCATTAGGACCTTTTTTTGGGATCACATTTCCCCCTTAGCCTAGGTTACTACTACCCAACCATTTGTCATTTAATTCCTTAACTCTCAAAAAAAACTCTCACAAAAAAATAACTAGTGTTATTAAAAAAAAAATCTCTTAATGTACATATATGTATGTAGCCGAAAAGAAAGTGGTGATAACACGAATTATGAGTCTTGGGGCCTATCCACTCTGCCCTGGCTGACCACAAACCCACTTTATATTGCAAAAGAAAGCTGTTAGAGCGTTTGCTTTAAGATACAAACTCTAAAAACTCTAATAAAACAAAATAGAACTTTATTCATGTTTAATGGTTGCATTGCAAGCATGGATTTCACAATCTCAAACCATATGAAGGAACAGTTTATATGCTGATGTTGTTCTTAGGGAACATGTCAACTAAAGAATAAATTTATAGACACAAATTAAATACATAAGGGAAAGGCATGGAGTGGCTTCTAAGAAATCATAAAATTTAAGCATTTAGGGAATGGAAAAATACATAGAATTGACTTTTATTTAAGTGTGGGAGAGTTCACAAAAATAATTTTGAAGAACAATTCAATTAAACTACATTTTGGTATATAATAGATACCTACATGCAGTCTTTCTTTACTTTAGGCCTTCAGAGGCCAAAGAACCTCATGGATTACTCAAAGTTACCTCTACCTGTTAGGGCTCAAATTCCTCCTTTTCTGCTTGGTTAAAGTTGATATCTTAACTCCAGTGATAAATTAGCTCTTCTAGGAAACAAGATAGCAAACTAGGATTAAAAAAAAACAGGAATTTCCAACAAGATGCATTAAAGGACACAGGACTTACAGTGAGCAAGTCATCCTGGTTTGTCCAAGACTTTTCAGCTTTAGGACTAAAATTCAACAATCAGGGAAACCATGGAGTCCTGGGCAAACTGGGATGGCTGTCACCCTTACAGATATCTCTCTAATGATAACAAGCCCAAGTTATCAGATCACACCCAAAACTATTTATTTGGTTTTGTGAAGTCATTGCCTGATGTACCAAGACCAAAACAATGGACTGGGTCTTAGGGTCTATACCAGATAATGAGCTTTTGCATCTGGCAGACATCTTGCCTAGATACTATGTTCTGCTGTTTACTAGCCCTGTGAGCTTTTGCAAATCCCTTTACAATTTTGACCTTCGGCTAGTAGGACTGCTTATAACACCGAAATAGGAAGTTACTTAGCATGGTGCCTAGAGTTAAGTATCTCTATGTAATTTATTATTAGTTCATCATTAGTTTTTGATGTGGTGTTCAATGATTCATTAGTTGTGTATATTTTTAATAAGCTGCAGTAGATGGTATCTCCTCCTCTTCATCCTCATCATTATCATGGCCCTAAGAATCAAAGGTTCAGGCTCTTTCATTATTTATTATTGTGACCTTGGTCAAGACTTTTCCCTGTCCTAGACCTCAGTTTTCTTACCTGTAAAGTGAAGAGAACTATAGAACCCATCCTTGTACTGGAAGATTATTATGAAATCAAATGAGAAAATGTAGGTTAAGAGAAATGTATATTGTAAAGCTGGATTCAAATGCAAAGATTCAAGATATGCTAATGTGTCAATGCTGAAGGAAGGACTGGACCTCCAGAAATGAAATGGATAACAGTAGTTACACTTATTTAAAAAGTCAGTTGGCATATTGCCTGTGGTGCTAGTTATTAAACCTCAAGAAAGACAAAACAATCAGGGAGAGTCCAAGATGGCAATGTAGGAAAATCCTGAACTCAACTTCTCCACAAACAAACCAAATCTATACTTTCATATAGAGCAATTCCTTCTGAAGAATGGAGGCCTGATTGAACAGCTTCTGCACAATGAAGAATGGCAAGAGAGATGGAGATACAGTAATGAAGGAAACCCCCAACCCTGATGTTGCAAACTATCATAGGAAGGGACAGTACTGAAGGACCAGGAATAAATTTTTCTCCCTGGGAAACATGGTGGTGGGGAGGGAGAAGCTGCCATTTTAAATTCTAGTTGCCCTTTCAAAGGAACTAGCCCTGAATCCCTGCCAAATGTCAGGGGAGTGGCTAGAATGCTCCCTGGATCTAAGGTGATGGTAAGCACAATACTTTATGCTACCCCTCCACTTTGAGAGTACAGATTGGGGGAGGAACTGGGCACTATAGTTGGCCAGCTGCTTCAGGGAGAACTGGGGTTCTGCTGCACACTATCTCCAGCTGTCCCACCAAGGTAGCCTCAGTACAGTGCATACTGGGATACCCCTTGGCAGTACTCCCTTAGCTCCAGCCATTTTGCTAAAATGGCACAGGCACAAATCACTGCACCACTTCAGCACCAGAATTTTAGGAACATCCCCAGTGCAGAGCACCTCAGGACCTCTCAGCCTATAGCTGCTTTAGACTCAGACAACTCACAGAACACCCTTAAGCAAAACACACAAGGACCTCCCTCCCCACCCCACAATTTGGTGCCAGCTCAGCCCCAGCTGCCCAACCAGGACACCCCCTAATGTGGAGTGTTCTGGGATCCTGCAGCCCACATTGTCTCAGCTCCAGCCACCCTGCCAGTGCACCCTCTATACAGAGTGCCCCATGACACCATAGCTATCATCTACTTTGCCTTCAGTTGTTCTGAAAAAGCATGTCCTCTACAAAGAAAGCCCTGGGACCTTCTAGCTTGTACCCATTTCAGCTTCAGCAACCCTGTCAAGGTGCTGTCGATAAAGAAATCCCCAGGACCATACCAGTCTATGCATACTTTGGCTCCAACAATCCCACCGGGGTAGCCCCAGCAAAGAATGACATAGGACACCCCCACCAGCCACAGCTCTAGTCAGCCACCCAAAGTCACCAGGCACACAAGTGTACACTGGTGATGGCCACACACAAGACTATTACTCTAAGTTTAGGAGAAGTAGATTTTACACCTAATTCATAGAAATACACCCAGAAAATTAAGAGGAATATGCTCTAAAAGAAACAAAACCTCAGAAAAAGAACAAAGCAGATAAGTAATCTATCTGATAAAGAGTTCAAAGTACTGATCATAAAAGTGCTCACTGGACTGGAGAGAAGAGTAGATGAACTTAATGAGTACTTCAGCAAAGATCTAGATAATAAATATAAATTACCAGAGTTGAAAAATAACTGAAATCAAAGCTAAGCTTTGGGAAATCAGAGGATATAGAAGAATGGATAGGTGATCTGGAATACTGGATAATGGAAAGTACCTAAGCTCAACAGCAAAAAGAAAAAAATATTAAATGAGGTTAGGGTAAGTGATATTTTGATAATATAAATCAAACATTTGTATTATAGTAGTCCCAGGAGGAGAAGAGAGGAGGGGCAGAGAATTACTTGAAGAAATGATAGCAGAAAACTTACCTTACCTGGGGATAGAAACAGACATTGAGTTCAGGAAGGACAGAAAGTACCAAACAAGAAAAAGCCACTGAGGTCCACATCAAGACACATAATAATTAAAATGGTAAAGATTAGGGGCACCTGGGTGGCACAGTCAGTTGAGTGTCCACCTCTTGGTTTAGGCTCAGGTCATGATCTCAGAGTCTGAGATCCAGCCTCATGTGGGGATCCACATTAAACACAGGGTCTGCTTACAGTTTCTCTCTACCTCTCTCTCAGGCCCTCCCCCATTGCATGCTCACTCTCTAAAATAAATCTTTAAAAAAATAAGATGGCAAATATTAACCATCAAGACAATTTTAATAGTAGCAAGAAGCAACTGGTTACATACAAGGGAAACCTCCTAATAACAACATCAGATTATTTTTGTCAGAAACCGACTATATCATGCCACTCCCTTCTGGCTACAAAGTACTGGAAGGTTTAAAAAAAAAAAAAAAAAAAAAAAAAACAAAAACCTACAACTGAGAATACTCTACCTGGCAAGATTATCATTCAGAATTGAAGGAGAAAGTTTCTTAGATGAACAAAAGTTAAGAGTTTATCACTACTAACCTGGCCTTATAAAAAATGTTAAACATACTTTAAGTAGAAAGACCATAATTATAAGAAAAGTATGGAAGAAAAAATTTCACCAGTAATGCAAACATACACTAAAGGTAGTAGAACAACCACTTATAAAGCTATTATAAAGATTAAGAGACAAAAATAATAAGATATTACTAGTTGCAGGGACTGGAAAAATAAAGATATAAAATAGGACAGTATACATAAAAAACATGGAAGTAGGAAGAATGAAACTTCCTTAACGTGTATTCAAACTTAAGTGAAGATAACTTAATATAGATTGATTTAGGATGTTATATATGAACCTTATGGTAATCACAAACCAAAAATTTACAACAGATGCACAAAAAGTGAAGAGAAATGAAATCAAGCATAGCACTAAAACTCATCGATAAGAGCAAGAGAATTACAAAAGTAATCAGAAAGCAATTAACAAAATGGCAAAAACAAATCAACTAAGTGTAAATGGCCTAAATACTCTAAAAGACACAGGGTGACTGAATGGTAAACAAAACACCTAATACCCATCTATATGATGCATACAAGACACTACAGACTTAAAGACACATACAGACTAACAGTGAAGGATAAAAGTTACTCCATGCAAATTGAAATGAAAAAGAAAAAAGCTGAATAGCAATACTTAGACACAATAAAGTTTAAACAAGGACTATAATAAGAGACAAAGGGCACTGCATAATGATAAAGGGATTAATCCAACAAAAGGATATAACACTTGTAAACATCTATGCACCGAACATTGGAGTACCTAAACACAAAGCAAATATTGACACAAAGGAGGAAAGTGACAGTAATACAGTAACAGTAACAGGGGACTTTGACACTCCATTTTCATCAGTGGAAAGGTCATCCAGGCAGGGGAGAAAAAAGCAGTAGAAAACAATGTTTTTGAATAGCACATTAAATCAGATACACTTATATAAACAGAATACCCAAAATAGAATATACTTTTTTTTTCAAGTGCACATGGACATTCCCCAGCATAGATCATATGGTAGATAGCAAAACAAGTTTCAATAAATTTGAAATGGAGATCATATCAAGCATTTTTTTTTTTTTCTGGCCACAATGGAATGAAACTAGAAATCAATTACAAAAGAAAAAAAAAACTGGAAAAAAAGACATGTAGGCTAAACAACATGCTACTAAATTACCAATGAGTCCGTGAAAAAAATCAAAGAAAAATAAAATACATGGAGATAAATAGGAAGACATAGTGGTCCAAAACCTTTGAGACACAACAATACCATCCTAAGAGAAATTTATACCGAGAAAAATCTACCTCAAGAAACAATAGAAATCTAAAGTAAACAATTCATCTTTCATCTAAAGAACTAGATAAAGAAGAACCAACAAAACCCAAAGCCAAAAGTTAGTACAAGAAAGGAAATAACAATCAGAGCAGAAACAGATGAAATAGGCACTAAAAAATTACCAAAATAGAAAATATCAGTGAAATCAAGAGCTTTCTTTGAAAATATAAACAAAATGATAAACTTTTAACAAGACTCATGAAGAAAAATAAAGAGTACCCAACTGAAATCAGTAAGAGGAGAAATAACAATCAATACCACAGAAATACAGATTAGAGATTATCAAAAATTATATGCTAACAAATTAGACAATTTAGAAGAAATGGATAAATTTCTAGAAGCATACAATCTTCCAAAAGTAAATAGAAATAGAAAATAATGAACAGATGATTGGTAATAAAATTAAATTGTAAAGAAAGTCAATAAACAGAAGTCTAAAACTAGACATATTCACAAGTTCTAGAATATTTAAGAGATAATATCTATTCTCAAACTATTTCAAAAAATAGAAGAGGAAGGAAAGCTTCTAAATTCATTCTATGAGGCTAGCATTACCCTGATACCAAAATGAGACAGAAACACTACAAGGAGGAGCAGGAGAAAGAATTACAGGCCAATATCCGTAAAGAATACAGATGCCAGAATTCTTGAAAAAAGTTAGCAAACCACATTTAACAATACAGTAAAAAAATCATTCACCACAATCAAGTGAGACTTAATCTGGAAGTGTAAGAATGGTTCAATATTTACAAAATCAATTGATACTACATTAACAAAATGAAGGATAAAAATGGTATCTTAATTGATGTGGAAAAGTGTAGTCCTCGACCCGCAAGGATGACAAGAAGCCTGGTTCAGTGTTAATATTCATTTCCTCCTTTTATTTCGTCAACTTCCTTAGCTTATATGCGGCAGGGTGACCAATAAGGGGTCAAGCCATGGGGAGAGCCAATGAGAGTCCTGTTACTATGCTGATTAAATTTGAAACAGCCAATGACTATGTCCTCCTTTAGGCGGGCTTCACCAGAAAGTTCGTTGTTTACTTGCAGCATATTTTGCTGGCAGTGAGCCAAGCGCCATCTTGTAATGGCGGGGACTTTCCCAGTGGGAGGTGGTCCCTGACATCTCCCCCTTTTTTGTTTTATGGCAGAGATGGTGCCTGTCTTAGGTCGTCAGTAGCAGAAAACATCCTTACCCATCATCAGACACAAGATATCAATGATCTCTGTCCTGTCTTAGGTTGGTATGCTTCTCTACTGATCTTACCCATCTTTGACTACCGATCTAGCAAGCTTAGCCATATCTGGGGAGATGTCCCAGCCTCTATTGACATAAGGGCTTGTACTATAGCTCGGCTCTGCTCTCGCTGCTGTGTTCTCCATTGGCGAACTTTTCTGAATAGAAGCAGAATGCCAATAAGGAGGAGGACAAGAAGACCAATTGTGCCAGCCCATTGTTTGGTAAACTGGAACATATTGCTCAATGTTTGAAATAGATCTGGAAGGGAAGCTGGTTGCACATGCGTACTATTTACTCGAGTTATCTCAGCCAAAAGGATTTGTGTGAAATTTTGAATATAGTCAGACCAAGCACCCTGCAAACCTGGGAAAGCTGTTCGGAGGAATTGCTAATCTGACTAAGGTTAGAGAATTTTACAGGGGTAACACAGAGTGCAGAAAAAGAAACAATAGAACCAACACTCAGTATTTCAGCTAGTGAAGAACGGGGGAAAATAAAGGAAGAATTAGTTAAAGGTAAAGGATAGGGCCAAGCCTTTAGAATAGCCCATAATTCACGTGTCGCCATCTGGGGAATTAGGAATATCAGAGTCCCCCACGACAGTAGGAGGATCACGGCTTCCTCTGTCCTCATCCTCGTTCTCAGGGGCCTTCCGGACCAATCTCTCTGGAATCCAAATCGGCACTTCTTTGTCCTGCGGACTTCTCCCTTGCAAGGTTTTTATATTTTTCTTAATATTTCTCGGGTTTCGGCACCATTTTTCGCCCTCGACCCGCAAGGACGACAAAAAGCCTGGTTCGGTGTTAATGCTTCATTTCCTCCTTTTATTTCGTCAACTTCCTTAGCTTATATGCGGCAGCGTGACAAATAAGGGGCCAAGCAGTGGGGAGAGCCAATGAGAGTCCTGTTACTATGCTTATTAAATTTGAAACAGCCAATGACTATGTCCTCTTTTAGACAGGCTTCACCAGAAAGTTCGTTTTTTACTTGCAGCGTATTTTGCTGGCAGTGAGCCAAGCGCCATCTTGTAATGGCGGGGACTTTCCCGGCTGGAGGTGGTCCCCGACAGAAAAGTCATAACAAAACTCAACAGCTGTTCGTGATACAAACTCATAAGTGGGATTACATGGACCACATACCTCAAACATAAGAAAGACCACTGATGGCAAAACCCACAGGTAATAGAACACTTAATGGTTAAAAATAGCTTTTCCTCTAAGAGCAAGAGCAAGACAAGGATTCCACTCTCACCACTTTTATTCTGCATAACCTGAAGTCCTATGCACAGCAATCAAACAAGAAATAAAAGCCATCCAAATTGGTAAAGAAATAAAATTGTCACTATTTGCAGAGAACATGACACCATAAATAAAATCCCTGAAGACTCCACCAAAAAAAGTAGCAGAAAACCAAATTTTAAAAGACTCCATTTAAAGTTACACAAAAAAGAATAAAAATACTTAGGAATCAACCCAAGAAAAAAATGTACCCTGAAAACTATAAAACATTGATGAAATGGAAAAGTACATGAACAAATAGAAGATACATGTTCATGGATTAGAATACTATTGGTAAAATGTTCACTCCACCCAGAGCAATCTACAGATTCAAACCAATTCCTGTGAAAATACCAACAGTGCTTTTCAAAACACTGGAATAGTCCTAATATTTGTATGGAACTACAAAAATCCTGAATAGCTAACACAATCTTGAGAAAAAGCAACGACTGAGAACTTGAAAATTACATTCTGAGAACTCTATTTGTCAATTTTCTCTCAATAAAAAGGGATATCTTATTAAAAAACAAAATGAGGGGAAGTTCACATAATAACCAAATATTTAAGTTTTTAGAAGTAAGGCTTATTGGCCTCATACACCTGTTCAGAGCTCATGTTATGTATTTATGTAAGTGTATAGCTCCATGCTTGTGATCAAGATTAGTGGTGCTCATCAATATCTTTATTTTTATCTTTTTATTTAGATTATCACAGTCTATTTCTTCAGCTCATTTAGGCGGCCCTGAGAGACTAGTCTGGTCAATGGCATGAGGGAAGAAGTACTATGTACCTCTTTCAAACCTGGCCCCTGAAACTTCACTTGAGATCATCTTCACCTTCACTTTCCTCATGTGATTAGGGGTGCAAGAACCCACTGCAAGACTGAGAAAAGATTAAAAGAGCTTGGATCCCTCCATGACTGTGGAATATAGCATCGTTAGCCTACCCATTGCGTCATGAACAACAAATCCTTCATGTTTCCTATATATTTCTGCAACTATGGTTGTGACATTTAATTTCAAGCTTTAAATATCTTGGTTCAATACTTTACCAAGTTACCTCACAGACTTTTTCTTTTTAAATTTATCTGATATTTTACCTACAGAACTTTGAAATGGTACATAGATTTCAGGATCATTTTAGAAGAAGAATATTAATTGCAGGGGCCCAAACATGAACTGATTAAATTAAAACAAAACCTCAGATAAACCTTTGGCACTGACTTCAAAACTTCTCTTGTTGATAGAGAATAATTCCCTTATGAACTATGCTGGACTTAATTAACACATCTTTCTGTACTAGCAGTTGCTTGTGCAGGGATGAAAAACAGATTTAAAGAACAAGAGGTTGTTGCAACAACTTGAGTGTGATGAAGCCATGTTTCCCTTGTTACAGTGTGAACTGTGCACTGGCAGCTGCTTGAAAAATTTATGTTATTCTTTATTTAAATTCAATTAGCCAACTTACAGTACATCATTAGTTTCAGATGTAGTGTTCAGTAACTTCTCAGTTGCATATAACACCCATTGCACATCACATCATGAGCCTTTCTTAATGCCCATCACCGAATTACCCATCCCCCTACCCTCCTCCCCTCCAGCAACCCTGTTTCCCATAGTTAAGAATCTCTCATAGTTTTTTCTCCCTCTCTGATGACTTCCCATTCTGTTTTCCCTCCCTTCCCTTATGATCCCTCTATGCTGTTTTATTCCACATAAAAGTGAAACCATATGATCATTGTTCTTCTGACTGACTTATTTCCATCAGCATAATACCCTCCAATTCTATCCACATCAGTGTAAATGGTATTTATCCTTTCTAATGGCTGAGTCATATTGTATATATTACATTTTATATATGTACTACATCTTTATCCAATCATCTGTCAATGGACATCTAGACTCTTACCACAGTTTGGCTACTGTGGACATTGCTGCTATGAACATTGGGGCACAGGTGCCCCTTTGGATCACTACATTTATACCTCTGGGGTAAATACCTAGTAGTGCAATTGGTAGGTCATAGGGCAGCTCTATTTTTAACATCTTGAGGAGCCTCCATACTTTATACCACTTTCCAGAGTAAAGAATGTACCAGCTTGCCTTCCCACCCAGAGTGTAAGTGGGTTCCCCTGCTTCCACATCCTTGCCAACATTTGTTGTTTCCTATCTCATTAATTTTAGCCATTCTGACTGGTGTAATGTGGTATCTCATTGGGGTTTTGATTTGTAAGTCTAATAATACAATTCACCATTGTACTATTTTCAGTGAAACATTTCTGTAAAGCATTTTAATTACCAACAGTAAACCTTTCCCTGGGAATGTGTTTTTTGTTTGTATTTTTTTTTTAACAGTGAAGCTTATTTTTCTTGCCATAATTTATTATGTGTAAATCATGTCTTCTTTATATTACTTCAAAAGTGGGCATCATAGGCTATTTTTACTGAAGCTAGTATCACACAGAAATGCTGACAGTTACATAAAAGGTTTATTAAGTGGCAACATCAAAACATGATCCATTAGTGGGAAGCTGATGTACTTTGCCATTAAATCATAGGTCTCTATAAAAGTGTTAACCTCTTTGAATCAAATTGGGACACAGATAAACAGTAAAAAGCAATACCCAAGTTAGTTCAAATGTAATATTTATTAGTTAATATGCTAGAGTTGTGAAAGTAGATATATATTCACCAAGTTATACGAATTAGCATAAACCCATAAGCCTAGGGCACAAAGAACTCTACTGAGGGTTAGTTCACACAAGCAGGAATAGAAACTTGAAAATTCCAACAACGACTTAGAGCACCAACATTATTGTCCATCTCTAGCTAGTAAGGCTGATGGCTGCAACAGTAACCGTGTGTTGGTGACTGAAAAGACTGGCCCCAGACCAGAAAATAACTGAAATGAAGTTCTGCCTATTTCCCATACAGCACTGTAAACTGTGTGACCCAAGATCACCATTACCTTATTCTGCAGCACTATCCTAGAAGACATATGGCAGGATACTCAGAGCTATTACTAGAGCTATCTCCTGCATGTATGCATGCATGTACACACCCAGAGGTCTTTGGCAAGCCACACATCTAATTAGGGCCTTTCAATCCCTTAGGGTAGTGAAGAGAATACCATGGGCCACACTGGAGTCAGGACCTCTGGTTTACTCCTGGAATTAAGAGAAGGTGGGAAAAGGGGCCTGGCACATTGCAAGTCATCAACATTACTTATTGAATGGAGAGTCTTATATGTAAGGGAGTTCCTATTTCAGAGAACTTTGAAAAGTACCTTAAAAGACTTGTTCCCATGAACTTGTTTGAAAGCAGATCTAGAAAACCAAATAGGGATCCTGCTCCAGGCTGTCCTCTAAAAGTAATGCTTCCTAAGCCTTTCTACATCATGACACACACAGAAAATGATAGTATTTGCATGAAACAGTAGTTAAATGGAGGATTTTGGAATCCTACATAAGGTGGAGGTGACAGGAAACCTGAGGGCTGATGAGATGGATCCTCCAGCACATAGTTTGGAAGCTATGTTCCAGAAGAGATGAATAATACTGAGAGTCCATTGAGGGATCTAGCTTTTCCTGTTATTATTTAACAGATTCTATCACCTGCTGAGTGCTTACCATATGCCAGCAACTATACCCAACACTTAATGCACACTATTTCTTTTTATCCTTAAAGTAATCTAGGGACTCTACTGGTAACAACAGCATGAGATGGTCAGATGACTGCTCCATAGAAAATGACTATACACTGGACAAAACCATTTGTGACAATCATTTCAGGGCACTGGAAAATAACCAAAGGTAGGCAACAACTTGGGAAATACTAATTCATGTGAAACTGCTACTGCATTGAGTAATAACTAAGAATTAACTTTTGGAGGGGAGGTGGGAGTCTGAGAGCATTCCCAAGCTCCACCAACTACCAAACATGGGCAGTGAAAATCCAGCTTTATGAGCTGGAGGTGACAGACTCAGGAGCAGGCAACAAAGCAGTTAGAAATTTCAGAGGGAGATTTTGGATGTGAGAAAGCTATAGAGCAACTGATACAATAAGCTTTCCATATATACCTGGTTAACTGCTAAACTATGTGTGCTTATTGGATACAGCAGGGAACCCAACAAAAATTGAAAGAAAGCATGTGAATTTGCCACACATCTGAATGCACAGTGAAATCTACACAAAACAGAGGAGGATGAAAGCCTGACTAACTCAGAGTCTCTGACTACAATCTCTGCCTCTTTGGCCTCTGAACTATGCAGGTGCAGAGGAACTCCTTAGAGAACTAGGCAAAAGAAAAAACATCTGTGGTTGGAGATTTCAGTTTGACTCCAGGCATGTTAAAGTCTAAATCCCTCCAAAGAACAAAACCGATTTCAGATTCACTGTGAGTACAACTACAAATACTTTTTACTATTTTTTGACCAAAATATATGAGATGGGAAAAGGAACAGGAATGACCCATATCTAGGGAAAAAGGCAGCCATTAGAATTTGACACTGAGTGGGCTCAGAGGTTGGATTTAAGACAAAGACTTCAAAGAGCTATTATAAATACATTAAAAAATTAAAGGAAATCCTGTTCAAGGAATATTCAAATAATGAACAAATAGTAAATACTAAGAGAAGGAAACTAAAAGAATCTAATGGCTATTGTAGAGAAGAAAAGCATATTAATGGAAGTGAAAAATATATTGTATATACTCAAACAGATTTGAAATGGTGAAGAAAAAAACAATGAATGAAAAATCAGTAGGTCACAATCTAAAAACAGAACAATAAAGTTAAAAATAAACAAACTTGAAGATCTGTGGGTCAATATCAAGCACTGCAAAATATAACTCAGGCCTGACCTCAAGGTAAGTTCTGTTAAAGCTGCACATGTACCCTGCCCAGACATTGCTGCATACTATGCCCCACACCTTGTGCCTCCAACTGCTGGTGTATGGCCCCCAGCCACTATAGCATTTCAAGAGATCTGGCATAGGATTTGCGACCTAATGGAAATTTTGCTAATCCTGCTGCCCACTCCCAAGTTCCCTGGTGGCCATGCTCCCTCAGAACTGGTGTGCCTGGGTCCTACTAACACTACAGAGAACAAGCACAGCCCACAACAGGCAGAATGTCAGTGCAGACAAGTGCACTGAAAGGAACCTAAGTGACTCAGACACAACAACAGATTATAGGCATCACACAGAGAATACTCTTTTGAAATGCCAGATTCTGCGAACAGGGGACACTCTATTGCAGGGCACTCCAAGACCTCTTTTTTATAAAGTAACTCTTTTCAAGAGCAGAAGACATAGCTGATTTTCTCAACACAGGGAAATAAGACACAGAAATGCAGAAAAAAAATGAGGAGACAGAGAAATTTATCCCAAATGCAAGAACAGGACAAGGCCATGCCTAGAGATCTAAGTGAAACAGATATAAGTAATATACCTGATAGAGAATTTAAGGCAATGATCAGGAGGGTACTCACTGGACTTGAGACAAGAGTGGAGGACATGAATGAAACCCTTAACAGAAATAAGGCATGATACAGAAGAGAGAAAGGGCTCAATAAACAAAATGAGAAACGTGCTTGATGGAATGAACACTAGGTAGAAGCAGCAGAAAAATTTAGTGACCTAGAAGACAGAATGGGAAGTAAACTGAAGAAAAGAAATAGGAATTATATAAAACAATACATTTAAGGAACTCGGTGACTTCAAACAGGACATTTGTATTTTAAGAGTTCCAGAAAAAAAGGAGTAGGGAGCAGAAAATTTATTTGAAGAAATAATAGCTGAAAACTTCCCTAATCTGGGGAGGGAAACATATCTAGATCCAGGGGGCACAAAAACTACCATCAAATCAACAAAAGCAGACCTACACCAGAACATATATTAAACTGGCAAAATATAATGGTAAAAACAATATTTTAAAAGCAGTAAGACAAAAGAGGTCATTAACTTACAAATGAAAACTCATAAGGCTAGCAGGAGATTTTTCAAAAAATTTTGCAAGCCAGAGTAGAGTGGCATGATATATCCAAAATGCTGAGTTGGAAAAATCTGCAGCCAAGAACACTCTATCCAGCAGGACTACCATTAGGAATAGAAGAAGGGATAAAGAGTTTCCCCAACAAAAACCTCCTAGGAGTTCATGACCACTAAACCAGTCCTGCAAGAAATATTAAAGGGGATTCACTGAGTGGAAAGGAAACCCCAAAAGTGACAATATAGAGGTAGGAAAGACAAAAGTAGTAAAAATGATTCTTTCCTCTTAAAAAAAAAAAGCAAAACAAAAAAACCACAGAGTCAAAGAACTCACAGAATAAAAGAATATAAAATATAAACATACACCTAAAATGTGGGGAGTTAAGGAACAAAGAATGGTCACAAAGTTAAATGACAACCAACTTAATATAGAAAGCTATATGTAGAAGAGGATAGAATATCACTAAAAAAAAAAAGTCAAAAATCATGATAAGAGAAGGATTAGAGAAACACTTCAAAAAATATAACATGTAATAAAATGGCTATAAATACATATCAATAATTATTTAGAATGTAAGTGGACTAAATGCTCCAATCAAAAGACATAGAGGATTGAAGAAAAAAAAAAAACAACAGAATGGATTGAGGGAAAAAAGACCCATTTATACTGCCTATAGGAGATTCGTTTTAGGCCTAGACACCTGCAAATTGAAAGGGTATGGAAAAACATTTATCATACAAATGGATGTCAAAGGAAGTGGGAGTAGCAATACTTAGTTCAGACAAAATAGAACTTAAAGTTTTACTTTAGAGAGAGAGCACGTGTGAGAAGGGGAAGAGGTAAAGGGAGAGAATCTCAAGTGGTCTCCCCATTGAATGCAGAGCCTGATGTGGAGCTCAATCCCACCACTGCAAGATCATGACCTGAACTGAATTCAAGATTCAGATGCTTCACCAACTAAGCCACCCAGATCCCCCCAGATAAAAAACCTTAAATCAATGACTATAATAAGAGATAAAGAAGAATACTATATAATCATAAAAGGGACATTCCAACAAGAAAATAGAAGTTATCAATATTTATGCACCAAAGAGGGGAACACTCAAATATATAAAACAGTAACAAAGGAGCTAATAATAATAGGGGGCTTTAAAAACACCATTTATAGCAATGGTCAGATAATATAAATGGAAAATCAAGGAAACAATGGCTTTGACTGACACACTAGAATAGGATATTTTGAGTATATCTGTTAAATCTATCTTAAAAGAAAACACATTCTTTTCAAGTGTATCACAGAATATTCTCCAGAAAAGATCACATGCTGGTTCACAAAACACGCTTCAGCAAATTCAGGAAGATCGAAGTCCTACCATGCATCTTTTACTGACCACAATGCTATGAAGCTAGACATTAACCACAAGAAAAAAATCTGCAAAGAACACAAATACATGGAGTTTAACATGCTTTACTGAACAATGAATAGGTCAACCAGGTGTAAAGTTTTTTCCGGCGAGATAAACACAACACCAGGCAAAGTGGGTGCAAGGCAAGATTTATTAAAAATGCTCTCCGCCGAAGTTTCAGGGCTCAGGAGAAGGGGAGCCAGGAAAGTTGCGCCGGGAGGAGGTGGGCACCCTCGGGCGAGGTTCCGCCACTCTGGAAAGCAGAGTGGCGGAAGTCGCGCCCAAGGCAGGGAGGAGGGGACTTTTAAGGGGTCTCAGAGGAAGCTCAGGGGTCTTTTGGAAGTTTCCCTTATTTGGATATCCCGCTTGCTCATCGGGATCCCATTGGTCCACGGGAGCCCGGGGCGGGGGGTCTCAGATTCCTGCTTGGGCCTTTGTTCTCCTGTCCGAGCTCAGGTCTTGTGGCGGGAACTTTCGCCATCTTTAGTAGCCCTTCCTGCCAGCCCAACACCAGGAAATAAAAACAGAAATAAAGTACATGAAAATGAAAACACAATGGTCCAAAATCTTTGGATGCTGTAAAAACAATTCTAAGAGGCAACTATATAGCAATACAGGCCTATTTCAAGAAGCAAGAAAAATCTCAAACAACCTCACCTTACATGTATAGAAAAGGGACAACAAACAAAGCCTAAAGGCAGCAGAAGGAAAGAAATAAGGAGTAGAGCAGAAATAAAAATAAAAATGTTAAAAATTAAATAGATCAATGAAACCAAGAAATGGTTCTTTGAAATGGTTCACTGAACCATTCAAATGGTTCTTTGAAATGGTTCATTGCCTTTGGCAACGTTTCTAGGAAGAAGTTGCTGTGGCTGAGGTCAAAGAGGTTGCTGCCTGGGCTCTCCTCAATACCAAGCATTTTTAAAGAAGAACAGCAAAGTTAGAGGACTTATATACTACCTGATTTCAAAACAATATAAAAATAATCAAATAGTATAATATTGGCATAAGAATAGAAATACAGATCAATGAAAGAGAATGGAGAATTTGGAAAGATGTTTAAATGGTTAATTGATTTTTTAACAAAGGCGTGAAGTAAACCAATAGTGAAAAGAAAATCTTTTCAACAAATAGTGCTAGGATACCTGGCCATCTGCATGCAAACAATGAACCTTGATCCTTGTACCATGCACAAAAGTTAACTTAAAACAGATCATAAATCTAAATGAGAACTTATTTTAAAACTAAAAATTCTAGAAGAAAACCTAGGGAAAAAAAAATCCATGACACTGCGTTAAGCAAGATTTCTGAGATGTGACACCCAAAGCTTCTTTTCTGGCTTATGTTTATTGTGTCATAGAAGAAAAAAATTAGTAAGTCAGCTTTTATTACAAGTACTCTGGTCTTTGAGATATACCAGCAAGGAAATGAAAAGTTAAAGACTGAGAAAATATTTACAGAAATATCTAATGAAAAATGTTTCCAAAAAATATAAAAAGTGCTTAAAATACACAGTAAGAAAAAATTTTTATGTTAGTAACCATACAACTTAATTTTAAATTGGGCAAAATATTTGAACACACCTTACACAAAAGATACATAGTTTTCTTTACAAGCACCACACAAAAGAAGGTATATAAGTTGAACAGATACTCCACAGAAGATATACAAATGATCCACAAGACACAAAGAAGCTCACCATCATTGAAATTAAATTAAGCCCTCATTGAGACACCATTCCATGCCCACTGGAATAATTCAGGTTAGAAAGGTGGACAATACCAAGTGTTGTTGAGGATGTGGAGGAACTGAAACACTATGTACTGTAGGTGGATATGCAAAATGGTAGAACCACTTTGAAAAGTTTGACAGCATCTTATAATATTAAACATATACTTACTTGGCTCAACAATTCTACTTCTAGGTATCTACCCAAGACAAAACCTATGGCCACAGAAATATTTATATGATTATGTGTAGCAGCATTATCCATAGTAACCCCAAATAGATACTACCCAAACATAAATAAGATGTGGTAGGTTATACAATGGAATACTTTTCAGCCATAAAAGGGATGAACTACTGATACAAGGTACAAACAAAATGCATGCACCACAAAACAACATGCTAACTGAAAAACGCTAAAAGCCTACACAGTTTCCATTCACGTGATATTCTGGAAAAAAGCAAAACTGTTGGAACAGAAAGCAGTCAAATGGTTTCTGGGACCAAGGAAAGGTAGGCATTAGGGATTGAAAAAGGCCCTTTACTTTAGGGGGTGATGCAAAAGTCCTAAAACTAGGTTGTGGTGGCAATTTCCCAACTAAAGATGCTTACCAAATTCAGTGAAATTTATACATAAATTGATTTTAGAGCATGTAAATGACACCTCACTAAAGCTGTTAAACCCATACAGCTCTGTGCGGTAGACCTCACTTCCATTGCGCAACTGAGGGAAGAGTCTCAAAGGCTGGGTAACTCACTTAACGCTAAACAGCTAGTCATTATCAAACCTAAGTCCACATTGGTAATCACTGCTCTACTCTGCTTGTTGGAGTGGAGGAGACACTAGGGACCTTGTGATGCTCCTAGAAGTTTCCACAATCAGCAGATTCCACCCAAGCTGAAACTGGTGTGGGCTGCTCCCCTCTACAGAAATGGTCTGCCACCAGGAAGTGAGGGGTGTCCTGGGCTAGAGGTACAATGTTTAGAGATCCTGCTGCTCTCGGGAAATGTGCTACAGAAAAACAAGCACAGCACAGAGAAGAGGGTCAAAACTCTGGTTTTGGCACTTAACAGTCCTTAAGACCTTAAGGAGGCCATGCAACTTCTTACTGCTTCAGTTTCTTAATCCATGAAAAGGATTTAGAGACATACCACCTCCTTTATGGAGTTGTGTTGAATGTTGAAGGGGCAGTAAGTGAAATAAAGGACCTGATCCTTAGTAGAGCCTCAGGAAAAGTAAATTCTTTTTTAAAAAGTAAAATACTTTTAAATTCCCTTCCCTTTTAGTTCCTAAGAGAAAAAAACATCCAGTCCCACCATTTAATAAGGATTTAGATTTTTTTTTTTCCAAACTGATGCAAAATATTTATTCCAAGTTAGTTATTTTATGCAGTAGTTTTCCCCTTCAACAGACTTGTGATAACCACATCTTTTAAATCTGTAAATAATGTTATCAAAATAATCTTAATCTTTGAAATCTCACAAAAATTTATATTTTACAATCCACCCTGAATATCAAGGCTGCAAGAATAACACAACATTTCCTATATCCAAATATTTTACAGCTGTACCCAAAAAAAGGGGGAAAAAAAAAAAGAAAAGAAGAAAACCATGTATGCTTGGTTAAGGGCTAACGTTACCCGAGCAGCCAAAAATAAAATAAAATATCCAAATTATTAGCATTAATTTAATACAATTATAACTTCAATAGTCACTTTGTCATTGACAATGATTGCTTGAGCACAGGGGTGAGTGCCCCAAGGGTTGGTGGTAGAAGCTGTTGCTGCAGACCTGCGTCTCCTCTCTGCACTGCCAGCTCCCACCTGTGCGTCGCCTCATAGATACTGTGTCTGTGTGTGTGTGTGTATTTAAAAAATCTTTCCCATCACACAAACTTCTATTAAGCAGATAACAGGGAAGAACAACAAAAGCTAAACAAGCCAATTGCTCTCTCTTTGGGATATGACTATTTTCCCTTGTGCATGAAGTATTCAATATAAGAAAAGGAAAAGAATGATTTCTTCTGTATACTCCCTAAACACACAAGCTGAGTTTACTGGGTCAGATTTTTGAGGACTTATATGCCTACTTCCAGGCATCGTCATCTGATGTTTCACTGCTACTGGTTTCCGTGTCCGAATCCTCAAACTCTGCTTTACGAGTGCTTCTCCACGGGGAGAACAGGCCGGAACCACGGCTCTGCAAAAAGCCGTTCTTCCCAAAGCCATTTCTTCTCAGCTGTTCCGTCTTCATGTGGAACTCTCTGAGCTCATCCTCTGTGAGGGGGAGGCAATTCTCATCATTTTCAGGATATTCCTGCCATCCCATTGCTTTCAATAATCGATGCTCTGCTTCCAGAGAGTGTGAGAGGACCTCCCCTTCCTCCTCTGCAGGGAGAGTAAGACCATTCTGATGACAGCCTTCCTCTCCGTTTTCCTTTGGTTCAGGTGTGCTGTTGTCCTCCAAATCCTCCAGCTTGTCACAGTCTCTGTTCTCTGAGAAGTCTCCATTCCGGTCGTCCTTTAGAGTCTTCAGGAACTCACTCTTCCTGTCGGTAGTTAGGCGGGTGAGCTTGGTCAGGCGAGAGGAGCTGATCTCAATCGGAGGAGTAGTGTTGGAGGGACTCTCTTTAGGAGAGCTTAAAACTGTGCCCCAAGCCAGTACTACTGGTTTGGTAACAGAGATCGGACTGGAAAAAGCAGACTCCCAGCTAGAGGAAAGGGATCCTGATTTGTGTTCCATTCTGTTAGCTTTCCATGCACTGGGCTTGGAAGGAGGTGGTGCAGGCTTAGGAACCAGGTTCTTATAGACACTTGGAACCATGGTTGATTTGTTCCCATTTGCATGGTGAGATCCTGGTGAGGTGAATGCAGCAGAGAAGGCAGCAGAAGGATCTTCTTTGGAAACTTTTTTGATGACTAGCATTTTGGAGGGTTGCTTGGCACTAGGTGGGTTTTCCCACACTCCAGAAGGGGTCGCAATAGGTCTGCATGGCTGATTCTGTTTGCCAGCTTCTGGATTCAAAGAAGGAAAATCTTCCTCTTCAAATTGTAATTTTTCCACCTTGTCTTCTTTCTTTTCTTCCCTAATCTCTGTAGGTGGCTTTTCTTGAAAGGCACAGCCTTTCCGGGAATGGAAGCTGCCAATCCAGTGGCGATGGTTCCCTGTGCCACCCCCACTACGCTGGCTCATGCCATCATGACCTCGGGAAGAGCCATGCCAACCAGATAGGTTCCCTGTGATTCCAGCATATGCTCCCTTAGAGACACCAGAGTCCACAGAGTCGTGGCGCAACAGGGAGGGCTGGTGCCAGGAATCTCCTGCAGTTCGCAGAGGTCCATTGTTAAAAAAGCCATCAGAGGAATCATGTCGACGACGGCTTACTCCAAACCTACGATCTCCTCGGGGTAGGTGCTCTCCGTGGTTTTCGAAGGTGGCTGTAGGTGACTTAGCTGACTGTGGTGTTGAGAAATTTAGCCAAGCAGGAAAAAAGTCATGCTGTGCCATTTAGGTCCAGTGTCTCTTTTCAGCAAGGTGAGGCATCCAACCTCATGGCCAGGATCCCAGAGTGTAACCTCTGTGGTCCTGTTTCCCGAACTCCTTGAGTCTGCCAGCTGGATTTCCTACGAGGTTCTCTTGTTAAAAGGGTGCTGAAATAGGCTGGCCAGCAGCACGCCTTGTGATAAAGCACAAGGAAGCCAGGCTCTGTCTGTATCACTTTTTCAAGTCTCCTCAATTGCTCATCTTAAACTATCTAGTTCCTGACACGTTTCCAAAAAGGGGAAGGGGAAAGGGGGAGGGAAACATAAAAATTATTTGTTACATTTAAAAAATGGGGGGAAGGGGAAAGAGCTATGTCTATGTTCACCTCATTCAACTTCCTTGAGTGATGGCACTATGATGCTGTTTAAATAGATAATACATGGACATTTGCACATTGAGTGCAAACACTGTTCATAACAAGGTCATAACTGGAAAGAGGTAAACTCATGTGTGGGCGAATGCCATCAAAGCCACAGATCAAAAATATAGCATTAGAGAGCAATAAAAGATCTTCTGAGCAGTCAATTCCAGCGGCAAAACATCCACATAACAAAGCCCTTAATTTATAAATCTCATTATTCCTACAGAGCTGCTAAAAAGTGTGCGGATATGTATTTATATCTGTTTTATTCTTCAGAATCTAAGGGACATAGGAAATCTGGTTTGTTTTTAATCAGACAGGAACTTAGTATGTTTTCCTCCAAAGAATAGCAGCTTTCAAGGCAAATTTCTTGGGTTATATAAAGCTCCCAAATGTATCTTCTATTTCTTTGGTTTTCACTATTTAAATTCACAGCAAAATTAAAACAAGTAGAAATAAAGAAGTCAAGGAGTAAACAGTTCCAAAGTGAGGTCGTCTTCTCTTCAGTCTTCTCTATTTCACTTGTTCCGCCTCCTCCTGAAGACTGAATTGAACTGGAAGGTGATACGAGGAGTCTTCTACTGCTTTAGTAGAGCAGTCATTTATTATTTTGGATCCATTTCCATCATTATTCAATCACTTAAAAGGCCACAGGAATCTATCACCGGCAGCAGTGGGGCTACAGCTAGGGGCCAGAGGCAGCGTCTAAGGGCGCGTCCCCAGCTTCCTGATCCCACAGAGGTGGAGAGCCCACAACCATAACAAAGCTCTTCCCCAAGATTTAGATTTTTTTTAAAAAAAGTGTTTCTCACTGAGGAAAAATGGGAATTTTTCATCACAAGTCCTGGGCATCAGACTTAGCAGGTCCTCAAATTTTATCCAAGATCTCACAGTCATGAAGAAAAAAAGTGCATGAAACTCCTTTTACTCTGTAATTATTTTCTTCCCTTGCTTCACTTTTATGAAGTTTGACATATAAGGCAATCAGTGCCTCCACATGCTCCCATAAAAAAATCAAAAGAAATTATGTAGATAGATGTGTTTGTGACTTATATGTACACAAACTTGCATTATTTGAATTTTTTGGCAGGAAGTAAATATTTGAAACCATGTGCTGAAATGGAAATCCAAAAGGACTATTTTAGCAATGAGATGTTCATTTTATTAGGTCCAGCAAATGATAGCCTGGAAGAGGTCACTATTTACAAAATCTTTCAAGTTCTCAAGTTTTGAGGTTAGACTCAAAGTGCTCAAAGAATTTTACTGTTGAACATTTTTTGTCTACATGGTATGGACACCTTTCCTCTTCATCACACATGTCTGTAAGGGGGTTCTCATGCCTGACTGTTCATAAAGGCAGAGATGGTATTAAAATGTGGAGATCCAATGCCACCACATCAAAAATTATGATTTCATAGGACAGAGGTAATGCTCAGTAATGAATTTTTTTTAAAACAATTAATCCCTGGTGATTCTGGACCAAACCAAACTCACATCCTGTCTATTTCTCAAGGGCTTCCCTCAGCCTCAGGAAAATTTATGATAATTCTAGATAATAGTTCCTTAGTTTGTTTTGGATGTTAATCAGTGTTATAAAATAGGATTTAGGCTCGGATAAGCTTGGGAACACACTATTACTCATTATGTTTATAATGATTTAATTGTAGACTTCCTCTTAGCATCCATTACCCCCATCAATATTTACAATTCTGTATCAATACTGAATAATTCACTATTTTCTTGTTCCGTGTATAGCCTCTTCTCTCCAATTGGATTTGTAAGATCCTAGAGACAGATGTCTATTTCAGGCAGAAACTTTGTAACTGATACTTAAGAAAGGCAAAGATATTGACATACAGATTTTAGCTGAGTAACACCACCATGGAATTAGCTGGAAAAGGGAAGCATGATGCTCAAAAGTTTTATTATGTTCCCAGGTTCAGTTTTCTCCCATTTCCTGAATATGACTTCTAAAAAATTTCCAGAGAAAATCCTACACTTGAACAACCAAAATCTCAGAGCAGGCCTCTCCACATAAGGTTAAGGAATATAAGCTACTGCCTAGTGGACAAGGGAAAGGGGAGGGCCTAGATAAACAGCACAGTATCAAATACCACTTTGCTAGAATAACTTTTCTTGCATTTGTAGCATTATGGTTTGGGGCACTTAGAGGCACATGAATATAATGAAGAGTTTAAAGAGAAAAATAGGCTAATATGTAGATTTAAATTCATGTACACCTGTGCCTAAAAATTGAAGTGATATTTATATTCTTAATGTAGATAGATGAACTTCAGTTCAGAGAACCTTCTAAAGCTGTATGTAATATTCTGCCAATTTTGGGGTCATCAGCTTCACAAAAGGATCCAGAACCAAAAAGGAATTTATCCCTCTCTGGTCTAAATAATCTATTTTGGGTCATATAATCATGAAGCTTACAAAACTAAGATTGACCTTATATATTCCCCTGAACAACATTTAGCTGTTTTGTTTTGTTTTGTTTTGTTTTTCCCCCAAACACTAATATAGGAGGTTTAATAGAGAGGCACTATTTACAGATCTGAAGCTGTGAGGTCTTTGCTGGTCTCTTGGAACCAGATGTTTACATATTTACTTAAAGTGACCCACTGAATAATCATGGTTACAAGTTGAACAGCACACATTCTTTCAGTTTTATAAATACCAGGAAGTTTATAAACTCAGTGAAAAATAGCATTACTGGTAACTGACCTCAAACTGTATTTGCTAAGATAATATAAACCATTGTCCGGAATCAATATAGCCATTTTCTCCAGCAAACATTGGGCAGCATTTCCCAAGACAAAGTCTTCTGCATACATCCTCCTTATTTTTTAAGGACTGCAAGTAAATGTTATAATTCATACAGTATTTCTTTCAGGCCAATGAATACTTAGAACTGGAATTCGAATGTTTAAAGCAATGTGGTATGATCAACAATGTAAGAGTAAAGTTAGAGCAATTTTGCCTTGTGATTTTCATAACACAGATCACCCGTGTATTTATCTTTCCTTCCAGTAACTTGGTTTGAGGTTTGCAGTTAAGTACATTTTTACTGCTATAAAACATCAACTAAACATACTGACAAGATTAGTTCAATGGAATTACCTTTTATATATTGTTATCTGGGGAAAAAATATCCCAGAATTAGGTGAATTTTGATAGCTCGCATATTGTACCGGCATTCCAACAAAATGATGATGGCCCCTTTCCTCAAGCATGGATTTATGGTGATTGCTTTTCTTATGGGGATTTATTTCTATATACTGCAACTAACCTTCATGCCAACAACACAAAAGACAAGCCAATGGGTGGAAGTATACATTTATTCTATGACAACAGAATATTTTACTCCTACTAGTGCTGATAAATTATTTCTTTGCTTAGGCACAAAATGTATGCCAGGGTAATCTTAAAGGAAACAATATAGCAGAAAAGAGAATGAACTTCGAAATAAGAGTTGGAGTTGTTCGTTTATTTCTTACTTGTGTATTTATTATGGACCCATTTTGTGCTGGGGACTGAGAATACAACAGGAAACAGGTACAGTCTCTGCTGCCTAGAACATTACAGCTTTCACTCCTGGGGTGCTTTGGAGTACTTTTTATTTGCTATTTGCCAAGCTATTTGCCAAGCCTCAGTTGCTTTATCTGTAAAGGAGGGGATATCATCTCTGAGTGTTTCCATGAATATTTATGAAAAGGTATCTGGTTCATTATCTAACAAAGTAACACTTAGATCTGGATTGTTATTAAATAGCTACTTTATGGTTTTGAAGTGATAGACAAGCCATGTGGCAGATCAGAGTACACATTTCAAATTCTTGAAAGAGTACAACAGCCCTATGTGGTTTCAAATTGTTCTATAGTCTAATGAGGATATTTTATCTTGCTAAACAGTCTAACCCCAGATGTCCAGCACAGTAAAAAATGCAAGCCTGCTGAAGGGTTACTTTGAACACAGACCAAAACTACAACTTGGGAATGTGTGAAACTGTGGCTAGAATCAAACTCAGGGGTGGCAAGCAAAAGAAGACTCAGTTATGAAGTTTGTTCTGGGAATAACTAACTCCCTGTCAAGAGCAAGATGTTTCTATCTCTGCATGAGGATCACCGCTGATGCTGAACTCTAACTGAAGACTTGGTTTGGTGGCTCCCAGTCTTCTCTGGCACTTAAATATCTCCTTCTACCTCCCTTGTCAATGAACTGCAGCTTTGGAAAGATCACGTCTGGAGTACTGGAAGAGCACAGGCACACAGAAGACATTGCATGAGTGTTTGCTATTAGTACTGTGTCTGTTTCTGAGTTTAATTTCTCCATGATTAAATAAAGATCTATATAATGAACTTCTATCATGAGGACACAGAACATTACCACATCAACTTAATAACATTTTAGCTAAAAATCCAAGAAACTCAAGGGGCTAGTGATCCTTTGCAGCTTTATCCTGGTAAGTAAGTGAAGGCTTCTCAGAACACGGGAGCGGCTGAAGAACTTTCAGAATCCTAGCATGGATCTTTATAGGTCCAGGAAACCCAAGCTCAGAACTACTGGGTTTATCTTCAACCCTTCTAGAACATTTTGAGTAGGCTTGTATGAAGTACAGATTAAGGAGTTGTAAAAATTTGATCACTACTATTGTCTTAATGTTTAAAAAAAAAAAAAATCAATACTTCCTGTAGTGGGTACTATTTGTAGCCTGGCCACAGGGATTCCCAAGCTCTGTACCTTGTCTGTAGAGCTTGGTACCAGGTTTTTGACTTAAGTTACCTAAAATTGGGTCCCTGGCCTTTGTTAGTTGAAACATGGAGAGCCACTTCTTTCTTTTCAGAATTCAGGTACTGTGATACTGAGAGACTGTAGGTCTGGTGAGACCAGGGCTTTTGAGAAAGGTCCATGATTTCACCTTCAACCATGATTTCACCTTCAAGTCCCCAGAGCCCAGTCTGAATCCTTGAAATATATTCCCCTTTTTAGTCTAAAGTATCTCAAATTGGTTTCTGTTACTTATAAACAATAGACACTTAAATACACAACAGCTGAAATGCTATTTGGCTAGAAATTCCAGATTATGATAGTTTGGAAAATATCAGATTGATCAGGGTTTCTATGGAGAATTTGAAAGAAACTTGTGACAGCTCTCATTTCTCTCTATTTTGGGAAACAAACTGGGGAGTACAAACCCTCACAAGGCTATGAAAATTTCTTCTAGAAGGCCAGAGAGAGGTTTTAGCCCTTGTGGACACTGAAAAGTTAGGATGTCCAAAGCATTCTCCCAAAAAAGTAAGCTCGTTTTAAAGATTAGTTCCTTCACTAAGCACAATTCACTTTCCAGTAGGATGTTGAGGATTTTAATAGACAAATGTGATCTGAAGTTTGGTTTGGTAAGTGAATAAAGTCTGAATAGAGAAAACTGGTTAAGTAGCCTGTCTGTGGAGGACACTTAGCCATATTTTCTTATTTCAAGTATGTATGGATGACCCTAATGAGTTATTTATTCCATGTAATCAGTTCATGACTCTGCTTCAGAAAAGGGGGGGGGGGGAGGAGGTGGCTGGGAGCCTCTGCTCTGGCAATTAGGTTTGTGGAACTTGGCAAATAATATATTGTGTGTAACAAAAAATAAACAGTAAGGACTCTGTGAAGTTTATATAGGCAGCTTGAGAAGATTTTATCTACATTATTTTTTTTTTTTTGACAGAGAGGCAGGCAGAGAGAGAGAGAGGAAGGGAAGCAGAGAAGCAGGCTCCCCGCCGAGCAGAGAGCCCAATGTGGGACTCAATCCCAAGACCCTGAGATCATGACCTGAGCCGAAGGCAGCGGCTTAACCCACTGAGCCACCCAGGCGCCCCTTATCTACTATTTTTAACTCCTAATGACTTCATTCAGTTTTTCCTTATTTCTGAGAGAAGATTGATTTTACAGTATCCTGGCAAGTGGAAGGCTACTTTAGTCTTCTATATTAAATTAAGTCCTGTATGCATTTCCAATTTATAGCTGCATTCCATTGCTATTTACTGTCCGCTTCTCTCTCCTAGCACAAAACAAGGCTGAAGTTCAAACACTCTAATAATTGTTAGATGCGACCCACAAATGAAATTTGATCCTGATTTTATATACGCCCTAAATTAAAGTAACAGATTTCAAAAGTATTTTCAAAATTTCAAAGCTAAAGTTTTTGTCTAGAAATGATTTAGGAAATGGTCATATTTGCAAAATCCCTAAGTTTGAATTCTGATCGTAAGTACACCTAATTATACATAAATAAGATGTGTCAAGATAGGTGCTGGGACATAAATGTTGTCCATGATCTCTTTACCCACCTCCAACCTCTCGAAGATACACAGGATTATCCCACTGACAAAGTGTTAAGTTCATACCAAAACAGAAGGGAAAATGATTGAAAAAGAAGGCTTGCTTTGAATGAGGAGCAATGTCAAGGGCGTTGGCATAGCAATCTTGAAGGGAAGGACAGGGCATTCAGGTGATGACAGTTTCCCAGAGATCTCAGAGTATTTCTTTGAAATCTAATAGGAAGCCTTAACCTTTGCCTTTAATCTCTGTTCACATTTAAAGCTTAGACCCAGTGTCCTCCTAAGCTCTCTCAATTGTTTAATTTGCAAAAGGGGAAATTCACTGACAAGGATCACTGGAAATACCTTATAGAAACAAAAGAGTCTTACTCAATTGGTGACACATATGTTAAATATTTAATATGCATCCAGCACTATCAGGATCCTGTTTCTACTCTCAATGAGTATGGTAGCATTTGGAAATTTAAAAATACATACATTTTAAAAGTCCAGAGTAAACCAAGCCATTTAAAGAACTAAGCAGCTATTATTGCAGGCTTGGAATATCAGAAAGGCACTCCGCTGGATTAGAGCTTCTTTAATTCATCAAAAAAGAACACTATATTTTGGCCCCTAAAAACAAAAGATGTGGATGTTTTCTTGATTTCAAAAAGATGGTGACCTCGAATCATTTGACGGACTCCTCTCAATCTTGCTTGTCTCTTGAACCAACCCCAGCAGCATCAGCGCCAGGAGAGTGGGGGTGGGGGTGGGGAACATTACCAGAAATGCCTGTTTGAAAATCTCCGGCCCCAGCCCAGCCCCACTAAATTGGAATCTGCATTTTCACAAGATTCCAGGTGATTTCTACACACATCAGTTTTGAGAAGCTTGGTTATACACTTTTCCCATGATTCATTTCTATGAAATCTAGATTTCTTCAACTCCTTAAAAAGTATATACTTGACTGCTGCCTTTGTTATCAGTGAAAACTAGCCCCTCTCTACAAAATTTCAAGTGAGAAAAGGAAAGATAAATTGGCAGCTTTTAAACAGATTTCCCACCATGCCCCCTTTTTCCAGAGTATTCTCACCACATGCCCATGGCAGCTGTGTTTACCTCCGTGATTAGACAGTACAATAAATGCACCCAGTGATAAACTAAGTTGATTTAATTAAATGCCTGATTGCATATACATGTTAAAACTGTTATTTCACCAAAACAATGGAAAATATCTTGTCTACAAAAAATGCAAAGTATGGCCAAGTAGATACAATGCAACAGTGACTAATTCTTTAAGATATCTATAGAAAAGAAGATGGGTTTCCAGATTTGTCCTTCAACATGTTGAAGTCTCGTTTCTAGGGAAGGACACCGCTGTGTAATTACAAATCCTTAGTTTGCTCAAACCAGTGGACACTTTGATCTTGCTAGGGATTTGTAAAGAAACTGGATGTTAGAGGAGAGTGATGGGGGGAGTTATTAATCACCAATGAGATCTATGTATCTTAAATCTGCGGCACTGGGCTCTGGCAGCAGATTGAAGGGAAACTGCATTTCTTAGGGCATTCTCCTACTATCCTTGCCTAAAAGATAGCAAATGCTCCAAGAATCCAAATTGAGAAAGAGGACAAATGATACTAAGTCAGCAGCATAGCAAAGAAACCTTCCACAAATGGTAGAGTTTGGGACGTGAAGAGTAAGGCTTGATCTATCCCCACACAGGACTCTGCAGCCTTTGCTGAGGAGAGGAAAACAAACATACACGAAACCAAAGACATCTCAGACCACAAGTCAAAAAAAAGAAATATTCCCTATTCCTTCCAATTCTTCTCCTTGTCCCCTTTCTTCTGGAATGTTCTTTGGTCTTTGAAGGGAGAAATTAAGAGAAACAGCCTGCAACAGAGGGAACAGCAGGGACTTTGAGGCCAAGCAAATCCAAGTTTGGATTTAATTGTCTCAAGTGTGTTTTCAATCCAAGTTGCACAGATGAGTGAATGAGCAGCAGCACAAGGACGAGGGAGGGCCGTGCTGGAAAGAAGTACCATGAGATGAAGGAGAAAGATACCCAATTAGGGCATCATTTTGCTTTTATATGGCTGGAATTTTGCACTTTAATCCTTGCCATTTTATCCCTCAATACAAACATATCAGTTACATGTTCTTAATAGAAGAGTGAATGGTTTCAAAAGCACAATAATATTAGGGGGAAAAAATAAGCATGTGTGGTAGTGAAAGTGAAAATTCTTGGTCGACCCACTCCCAAGAATAATCATTGTTGACCATATGGTATAGACACTAATATTTTTGCTGTTTTATAGTTTAAAACTTTAAGTTTTTTATATATGCAGAATAATCATCATCATTCTAGTAGGCTGAATAATGGCTCGCAAAATACATCGATGTTCTAGAATGTGTATTCCCTTGTATGACAAAAAAGAAAAGAGAGCATTACAAATTTATTAAGAATATCAAGACAAGAGATTGCACTAGGTTATCTGGAAGAGCCTAAAGATGCAATCACACATGTCCTTAAAGAAGCAAGAGATTAGACAAGGCAGTGTGACCATGGAGAAAGTTTGGAATGAGGTAGCCACAGTCATCAGAAGCTAGAGGGAATGGACAGATTCTCCCCTCTAGCTGTCAGAGGAAATGTTGCCCTGTTGACACTTTGATTTCAGCCTCATTGGCATACTATTAGAAGCAGGCTTTGGGACCCAATCTCTCACACTAGAAGACAAAGAGAAGGGTGTGCATCTTTTTTTTTTTTCTTTCCTGAAGACTTATATGTATACCCTCCAAGCTAGCATACTTTGATTCAGTCCCTGGGTCCATCATTTTCTAGAATATTTAATCTATTCTTAGTATTAGCCAATTCTTCACAGCAAAATATATTAAGACTTAATCAATCCCAGTTAGCATAATTAAGAAAGTAATGTGCCTGGGTGGCTCAGTCAGTTGAGCATCTCTTGGTTTCAGCTCAAGTCATGATCTCGCAGTTGTGGGATCAAGCCCCCCACTCAGCGCAGAATCTGCCTCAGATTTTGTTTCACTCTCTCTCCACCCCTCCCCACTTGTGTGCTCGCTTGCTCTAAAATGAGTAAGATCTTAGAAAAATATATCTATCTGGAAACTCACACCAGGGTTTTAAGAATTATGCTTTTGTACTATGAATATTTGAAAAAATAAAAATTTGGGCTGGAAAGAAGAATTGTGTTTTTAGTATTTTTTAAAAGGTAGTTTGGCTAAGGAAAATTCATCTAGGTAAAATCATGACTTATTCTTCTAAGGGTCAGAAACACAGAACTTGCAAAATCTTAGGGAAACCATCCAGGTCTATGCTAATTGCCTGTCCCACATAAACAAGGACCAGTTGCTGGTTACAGTGAGGGACACACATGTATATCAGAAAATCCCCCTAAAGGAATTTTTTCAAACTGGAAGTTAGAAAAGTTCCTATGGCAAGAGTCATTCCTCCATATCTCCATCTGGGCTGGTACCTTTCCCCAAGTACAGATTTCCCAGTCTTAGGAGACATGCATTATTTGAACAGAGACAGAGGAGACTGAATTCTATTCACAGAACTTTGTTTGAACCTTGGAGGAGGGGTACTTAGCTTACCTGCCAGTATTTTCTTTGGGTTCTTTTTTCTTTCATTGTTTTGGGCAGGTTGGATGGAGAATCATAAACAAGGCAATAGGCCAGTTTCTAAATCTAATCAAAATAAATCTTTGAGCATTTACTATTTATGAAATACTAGGGGAAGCATATGAAGTAGTTGAAGATACAGGCTCTATATTAAAGGTGACTAGTGCTAACAAAAAAGCTGTTAAAGGTGGTCTCTGTGGGTTTGTTTGGTCACGCTAGAGATGAAACATAAATCTAGAGGTTGAAGGGAAGGGACCTTTCACATGGGAGGACAGAGCTCAGGACAGCCTCCTAGGTGCTAAAAATGAAGTGGATGGAGTAGGAGTGAGCTGTGGTCATGTCTGGTGAAATGGCAGACTCCTCGGACCAGAACAGAGGGGAAAGGGAAAGAGTTGCAGAGGGTTTTGGACTTCAGAAAAATGAGTTTGAACAGCATTCTTGAGAAGTCATGGCCTACTGAAGTGTTCTGGATCAGCAGAGCTACATGACATAAATGTACTTGAGGAGGATTAATTTGGTACTGAGGCATAGAACTGACGGAGGCAGTGGGAAATTAGGAGGTTATTATGGCCACATGAGAATGATATAATGAAAGAAGATTGAGAGAAATGAGATGGAGGGAAGACATTGCTGCTGGGAAAAAGGAATGCTAAGATTCAGTGAGTAATGATAGTGGGGAAGAAAAAAAATGAGCAGTTTTGACCTTGGGTGGTTAGATTTCTCCAACCTGAATGAGGATAGGAAGAGGACAAGTGTTAAAGGATAAACAGTTTCAAAAAAGTTGGCATCTACATAGAAATGTCCAGCAGCCATCATGAACATATCAGACTGGAAGCATGAAGAAGCCAGAACAGGAAATAAAGGCCTGAAACTCATCAGAACAGAGATAATAGAACTAGTGCCCTGAAAAACAATCAACATGTTTGGAGCAGAGAATACAGAGCTTGCAGAGAACGTTCTGAGTGATAATGTGAGCAGCAAATGGGGTTGGGGTAGGGAGGGGATCCATCAATGGAGACAAAGGAGCAGTGGTCAGACAGGTGTGAGCAACATTGCATTTGGATAATTCCATAGATTTCTAGGAAAAAGAACTTGAAGGACTGGTCATTGGTAATTTTGTAACTATATCTATGCATTGTGTACCCTGAAATTAACCAAGGCTCATTTTAAGATTGTGGAATTAGAGACTTCTGCTGTGGATTTTCAAACTCACCATTTCCTGCCATCCCCATAAGATAATGAAGTCACTGCTTATGTTGTGTAGCTTATTTCAAGTTCAGAGATAACTTCAGCTGACCTTTCCTTTTCCATCCCCACAATTAGAAGGTAGTAGCTAACAGAGCCACCAGATTTTTACTAAGCAACCTACTATGTGAAAGATCTATAACAGGGCTGGACAAACCCCTTATTCACTAATATTCTCCCTTTTAATGCAAAAGGTAAGCATTACAAGTGTTTAAGTAAATCAAATGCAGGCTGGAAAAAGTCTTAAGTCTAACATATGGAGTTAATGGTGACAAGTTGCTTGTTTTTATAAGCACAAGAGCTTTTTAAAGCTAGCACTCTGGCTATGCCCATTAGGTTCCATGGTCCCCTCAGACTTTGTTACATGACATCTGGTACTTCACTGCCTTAGAACTAAAAAGAAATGCCATGTGTGCCATTTGCTTTGTTTCAGTGTTTCTAAATGGTTCCCTTTCCACTTGGTCTTTCTGTTAGTGGTAATATTCTTTTAAGCATTTCAGAAATTGAAGGTCTGGTGTTAATAGACTGTTTTTTTTTTTTTGTTTTTGTTTTTGTTTTTTTTTAAAGAGGGACTATACAACTACAATTTGACCATTAGCTTTAACAAAGTTTTAAAGAGGGCTCCACCGGATGATGGAGTTTTTGCATAAAGTATATGCCCTTGGACTAAAGATTAGGACACAGCCTATCAGGACACAGAGAATCAGTTGCAGATTAAAGTGGCTCAGGGTAACCCTTTATGGCAAGACTTGTATGTTACTTTAGGAAAAATTCCTTATCAAGGATCCTAGTCTGGGAAAAATGAAACTCTACTAACATGTTTGAATTTCATACATCTTGCTAGCTGTGCAGGAGGGCTTAGCACTAAGAGGTATTTCCTATGTAGGGACTTTACAAATGTTTGTTGTCTTCCCTGCCTTGTTGACAGGCAGCTCGACCTTATAGGATAAACTTCATCTGTAGTCCACAAACACTAGTGTACAAAGGAGATGGCTCAGAATCCCTTGGTTGTCATTTTTTAAAAGATTCCTGGGCTTAGTTTCTAGATATTTTGATTCTGTACATTCGAGGGTATGCATAGGATAGATCTGCATTTATTCGATTTGCAGATAATTCTGATGAGCAATCATGTTTAAAGTCTGCTCATTTCTTCCTAGATGTATTGTTCTATGACTGGGAGATTCTATGAAAAGTAGGCTGTGTTCCAGACTGAGTGTCCATTTTCCATATGCTAAGTATGGGCATAAATGCACTGAACCTTCTCAAGTGAAGACTGATGGCCCTTTTTTAGGGGACCATAGCTGACATACTAATTTATGATCTTCTAAATCTTGGTATATAACTACAGCAAAATGTAAGAAGTGCAGAGGAAACATTATCTTGTCCTAGGAGGACCTTGGAGCATTTGATAATTCCTCATATTTCCTCAACAGGTGATAGAAGAGATTAGGAATCCAATAATATAATCCATGGCATGTAAGTCAAAACAGAACCTGGATTTCTTCTTTCCTAGTCCAGTTACTATGAAATACATAATTAAATGGTCAAATTAAATCTCCCATGTTGTTATCATTTTAGTGGGATAAAAAGAAGAGAATTTCTCTCAAAACACCATCACCTTTTCCCTACCTCCTAAGAATTAACATCCCAGAGAGACAGCCCTACAGTGCAAAGGCTACCTTAAAAAAATCATGCATATGACTCTAAAGCTTTCTATTTTCATTTAACATATCCTACATATTCCTCTAGGTCAGTGTGTGTCCATAACTCATTCTTTGTAACAGCTTCATAATATTCCATACTATAGACTTCTCTTGATTTAGATCTTAATTTTTCCAATGGATTTCCTGATGGACTTCTAGCTATCAGTTTTTTTAATTCCACCTCAATGCTGCAATAAATATTCTAATGCACAGTTAGGGTCCCTGATCAAAGGAAGGAGACTGATGTAATGCGAAAGTCCCACAAAGTTTTATTCCTTGCCAAGCATCTAAAATCAAACCGACCAGTCCGGGCGACAACGACCAGGACAGGACCAGGACACTGACCCCGACAACGCCGCTCCCAACTCCGCTACCTGAGGACGACCCTACCTGACCACAAACCCCACCGCAACGCCGCTCCCCAGTGAGGCTGCTCCACGCGAGGCCGCTCAGGGACCACACAGCTCCCCGTCAAGGCCGCTCACGGACCACGCCGCTCCCCGACCCCGGGACTCCGCTCCCCGACCCCGGGACTCCGCTTCCCCACCACAACCCTACCCGAGGAGGCCGCTCCCCCAACGAGGGTGCACCCCGGACAAGGCCGCTCACCAACCACGCAGCCCCCAGCCAAGGCCGCTCACGGACCACGCTGATCGCCGACCCCGGGACTCCGCTCCCGGACCCTGGGACTCCTCTTCCCCACCACAACCCTACACCAGGAGGCTGCTCCCCGGACGAGGCCGCTCACGGACCACGCCGCTCCCTCGCAAGGCCGCTATCCGACCACGCTGCTCCCCGACCGGGGACTCTGCTTCCCCACCACAACCCTACCGGAAGAGGTCGCTCCCCTGAAGATGAGGCCACTTCCCCACGAGACCGCTCCCCCGAAGATGAGGCCACTTCCCCACGAGACCGCTCCCCCGACAGCCAGGAGACCTCAAACGACCACCCGAAGGACGCTACCCCCACCTGACCTCCCACACTAACCTTTATAGACGTGGTTGAGCCCGGCCCACACCCAGGTGGCCAATGAGATTGCAACACACAGGGAAAACTGCACAGTCATGCTCGGTCAGCCATACCGGTGGCCAATTGAATTCCAGCTCACCATAGCAAATATATGTGCACCCCACTGATTGGATGTCTCCATCCGGCCTGGCCCGCCCCTATATCCGGGATTTGTAAGTTCCAATCTAAGCTTACAACAACATGGCTCCCTCTGGCTAACCAGGCTTTTACACATGCTAACTTTTTGGTCAGATAATTTCTATGAGTAAAATGCATTTGTACAAAGGTGTGAGAACCAGAACTCTTACTAGATTCTGCAGGATTATTTTCTGATGAGTTAGTAGCAATTTCACATTTCCATCAGCACTGTGTTGTTTTTTTCCACAGCCTCATCAACATTAGTGAAACTCCAAAAAATTGAAAAATGTTCAATCTTCTATTTGAAAAATGGCTTTTTTGTTGCTTTAATTTGCATTTCTCTGGGAATGAACTATACCTTTTTGTGTATGTTGGCTCTTTGTATACCCTTTTCTGTAAATGGCCCTTTTAATAGGCCATTTACACACTGAGATTGGTTGTGCATCAACCAATCTGTGCATCAACCACACTGAGATTATTCTAAGAAAAAGAAAAACCCAAAACAAAATAAATCAAAACCCAACAAAAATCAAGGCAAAAACTTCGTTTTCTTACTTGTCCTGTGTTCAAAATCAAGCCCTGTAGTAATATATTTAGATATTTAGACACCGATTATAAGAGGCAACTTAGACTTTCCCTGAGATATTAAAAGTATCCTATTAAAAAGGCCAAGGAGTTCCCCTTTAGACCAAAGTCATACTAAGCTACATTCTTGTCACTGACAACCTGAACTGTCCTCACATCAGCAAAACTGAAAACTCAGCTTCTAAGTTAAGAAGTTAGCTGGCACATGATGTGTCCTCTATCAACCCTCTGCCAAAATAAAAAGAAGGTACACAAAGAAAGGGAAAATCCAGTACTTAAGTACCTGTACCAGAGAATTAAAGGAAAAGGCCAAAAGATAAAGCTAGATGTTTCACTGACAGGTTTCTCTAAAAAACAAACCCCAGCCTAGGTCTACTCTACTCCTTTAACCGGAAAAGCAGAAGCCCATGCTGTACGATATGGCAGCCATGAACTCACAGGGCTTTTCAAACTAAAATTAAGTAATGTTAAAAATTTAAAAAAAAAATCAGTTTCTCAGTCACACCAGCTGCATTTCGAATGCTCAACAGCCATGCATGGCTAGTGGCTACTATATTGGACAGTGCAGATACAGAACATTCCCATCCATCATCGGCATGGGTTCCAATGGAGGATGCTGGCAGGAGTCCTGCCCATTTCCCATTGAGATGCAGTCACTATATTAACCAGAAAATCAAGCTGCCACCAACGATTGATGAAGAGAGATATCCATCAAATAATTATTTATAATAAAGAAGGATGGAAAACACCTTAAACATGCAAGGGAAAAGTTTAAGGATGATTCAGGTCTGTAAAGAAATATATTAAAAAGGATACTAGGGAGAGTGATTCTTAAAGAGATATGGGAACAAGGGAAGTCGTCCTTTTTTTTTTTTTTTTAACAGAAAATAGGTCATTGACCACATGGATTCCACAAAGTAAAATGTTTGTAGCCAAAGGAATAGGAGACATAAGCATATTGCTCATTTTTTAATGCATTCTGTGTACCAACCAATGAGCTACGTGCTTCATGTACATTATCTGGTTGAATCAAGAAAATATCAGATAAAAGAGCGAAGAGCTATGTGCTTCATGTACATTATCTGGTTGAATCAAGAAAATATCAGATAAAAGAGATAATATCCATATTTCTATTTCATAGGTGAGAAAAATAAGACTTATCAAGAATACATAAAAGGGGTGCCTGAGAGGCTCAGTGGGTTGGGGCCTCTGCCTTCGGCTCGGGTCGTGGTCCCGGGTCCTGGGATAGAGCCACGCGTCGGGCTCTCTGCTCGGCGGGAAGCCTGCTTCCCCCCTCTCTCTTTGCCTGCCTCTCTGCCTACTTGTGATCTCTGTCTGTCAAATAAATAAATAAAATCTTAAAAAAAAAAAAAAAAGAATACATAAAAGAAGAAGCCTGGATAGAAACCCATATTCATCTGACCTCAATCTCTAGCCTGTTTATCTCTGTAATTCAAAACATTACAGAGACTGCTTCTGAGTAGAAATATTATGACTTTTTTTTTCATATTTATTGTGTGTTTTCCAAATTCAATAAACAAGGGATTATTTCTGAAGAAATAATGGTTAAAAGGAGGCTGTTGTACGCAGTGGATCAGTGCTGAAAACGGGTTCATTATGAACACCAGGAGTTTCATATTCTGCTGAAACTTCTGTTCAAATCTAATTTCTCAAAGTATATTGCTAGACGCTAATGAAAACCCAAAGAGACACACGCATTTAGGAGATGGATAGCCAATGAATTTTCGTTGTTTTTAGAATGAACAACTTTTTTATATCTTAACAATTTTATGCGAGCTATGAAAAAGATAAAGAAATATTTATGACATTCACTCAATTCCACAGTAATACTAAGTTGTTTGTGTTCTCACTCTGGTTTGAAATGTGCATATTTCAGAGGCTGGGAGTCAAAGCTCAACCCTAAACAAGAACACCATAGAACACTGTCATTTACAGATACCACACCCACTCATCTAACTTACTACGGGCACTTGCCTGGGCAGCAGGATGTAACAGGCTTCACCAAGGCAGCTGTAGAATCAGACACACATATACCTCAGTGCTGCCCAGCAAACAGTGAGCAACACACTGGGATTGCCATGGATACCGGTTTTACCAAAGGTTTACCCTGTATCAGTAGCATTTAATCAAGAACAACAGAAGAGGTGATTGAGGAAACACACAGAAATAAATGAGGACCAATTCCTACCATCCAACTGTCTTACAGAAACTTTTCCTTACTAAAAATGGCCCGATTTACCCCTTGGTATATTTATCGAACTTCCATTTGAGAGAGATCTATGTAGTCATAGATAATTATCAAGAATAGGCCAGAATCCACAATGAGGGGGTTCATGAGTCAAAATCAGCCCATGGGCCAGTTATCTTTAGCCTACAAATGTTATTTTTCTGTTGTTATTGTCATTATTCTGTAACTAATTTCGTGCCACATTTTTAAACTGATGGATTTCACAATTAAAAAACAGATTTCTTGGGATGCCTGGGTGGCTCAGTCAGTTAAGTATCTGTCTTTGGCTCAAGTCATGACCCCAGAGTCCTGGGGTTGAGTCCTGTCCAAGGCTCCCTGCTCAGTTCTTCTCCCTCTTCCTGACATTCTCCCTGCTCCCATGCTCGTTCTCTCTCTCTCTCTCTCTCTCTGGCAAATAAATAAATAAATAAGTCTTTAAAAAATTTCTAACTTTTCTCAATAAAGCTGAAGACTTGGCTACTTTGGTCTAGAACTCTCTTATGGCAACCCTTGGCTGGAGCTGAATAGTAGCTAACCCAAGCCCCCCCCCAATGCCTCCCCTGGATTGTTTCATTCAGCAATGTCAACTACACCATCTTTGTAGGCACCTGGGCTTGCAGATATGGTCACAGGAGGCCTCTGAGAGACCATTAAAACACACCGTACCTGCCACATACCTATCCTCGTTTCACCTAAATAAATATAACCCCATTTCTCCTTAGACTGCCTGTTCACCTCAGGGAAGAGGAGAAGAGTGAGACCTGCCCAGAAGGGCACACAAAGAAAAGCCTGTTTCACCACCAGCCACAATCTCAAGGCTAACATGGCAACCAGGTACTACCTTTACGGCCTCACTTTCCCCGGCTCTGGCCAGCTCATACCAGCTCATTCAGGGCTCACCATACATGGAGGTGCCCATCTCTACCTTTACCATGGTCCCCTCACCTAGAACGTACCTCCTCCATGCATTTGTGGATTTGCGCCTTCCCTGGTAGACAACAGCTGCTGTGACATTCACCCCACACAATACCTGAAACATATTTACAATAAGAATGATCCATCAGGGCGCCTGGGTGGCTCAGTGGGTTAAAGCCTCTGCCTTCGGCTCGGGTCATGATCCCAGCGTCCTGGGATCGAGGCCCACATCAGGCTCTCTGCTCAGTGGGGAGCCTGCTTCCTCCTCTCTCTCTGCCTGCCTCTCTGCCTACTTGTGATCTCTGTTTGTCAAATAAATAAATAAAATCTTTAAAAAAAAAAAGAACGATCCATCAGCAAATCCCAGTTCACCTTCAAATTACTTAGCTGGACGCTGGCAAAATTCATCCCTCAACTAATTCTACTTTTTTTGTTGTTGTATTTAGCCACTGTGTTGTCATCTGTGTATCTGGGCTTTACACACCAATCCTCAATCTTGAGAAGGAAGCCTATCTTTTGTGGCCATTTCCACGGAGCCCACCATCGTGCCAATACCCTGCAAGGGTACACTGAACATGGGTAAATGAGTGACAGGACAGATCACAGAGTACTTCCCCATCAGCCATTACCCCTTGTAATGGACACAGAGGTAACTAACCTCCTCACCATCACCCTCATCATTGCTATCGCCCTTGCCACCAGCACACCATCTCCATTTGCTAAGAGAGCAGAGACCCAGGGCACACAGCCTGAGGCAAGGCAGCCAGGGTCCGATGCATGCCTCTGTGTCTAATGTTGCTACAGTGCCGCCAAAAGGGTGGAAGGGACCAGCATCCCAAGGACCGTGATTACTCAGTGGGCTGCCGCCTACTTTTTCACACCCTCCCAATTTGAAAACAAAATGGAGACAACTGCTGGTTTAGATCACATCCAAGGGAGAGTTGCTATCCTATCAGCAACCTGCACTACACCTGGCAGAGAGCTAGTTGAATAACGAACGCTGACGTCTTACAGGACATATCTCATATCTTCTTCCTCTGGAGTTTTCTATAAGTTATGGATTAATAAACTTTCCCTAAGAATGCAGCCTTACTAATCTTGCAAAATACTTAGAAAAAGAGAATATTTTATTATGCCCATGTACCATGAATTATGATAAGCAAAGTCCCATGTGTGCTGACAAGAAATAAAGTTGCTCTCTACAGCAAATTGTATTTGTGATCTGGTTGTTTCCTCTCCAGTCAGATTTGGAGTAACCAAAATAACAACCTGTGCGTATCTGGATCTGTGAAGACAATAGGGGTCACAAAGTTCACAGCCAACTGAGACCCAGTTTCCCAGGAGAGAAAGAGAAAATTAGTATGGTGGCATTTCTTCAAGCCCCTCCTCTTAAAGCCAGGAAAGCAAGCAAGCAAGCAAGCAAGCAGAGACACAGAGAGAAAAGGTCTGTCTTCAGTCAACTACTAAGTTCTCTTCATGATACTGTAGCCTTCCCTTTCAAAGGGAATAGCTGTGTGGCTTCATGTAATCTACTTTACTTGTCTGAAGGTGGAGCGGTGAGGAAGAAAGGATGGTCGATGGGCACCAGGCACAGTTCTAATTGTGTTGCCACTCCCCGTATAGGTCTGATTGTGGCTAAACAATTAAAACAAAAGCATGAGTAAGAATTCATTTTCCAGTGGAGGCTCCAAGCGTTCAGGGACTTGCCCACAGCCATGGACCTAATTACTTCATTACTCAAACCTTGGTCTGAGGGTCTGGAAAATGGGGATGGTGACACCCATCCTGTCTGTCTGATAAGATCAGAAGCTGAAAAGTTTTTGCATGAGTGTGAGTACATGTGTGTGGGTGTGCAAATGTGCGTGCCTATGTGAAATGCTACAAAAGGATAAGATGACCACAGCTGGAGGGCAGATTTACCTGTATGTTCACTCACCAGCTGGCTTCCTTCATTCTGAAACTTCAAGGCTGGAAGTCACCCAAGCTTCAGACCAAAGCAGCATGGACTGCAAAGGGAACTCAAGTAGTAGCAGCTCCTCTGAGAAGCCCTTGGTGACCCCACAACACATGGACCAGCTCTCCAACCTCAATGAAGTCTCCCCATCTATAGACTGAGCAGGCTGTTAGGCCAGGCTACAGAGGAACCCTGCTCTGGCATTCAGTGATCCCGGAACGGCTGTACTGCTTACCAGGAGCACTGGCCTAGAGCTGCCTATAATCAGGCCACATTTCCACTCTTCCTTCTCCTGTCATGTTGAAATACAGGTTCACAATCCAAATTTCCTGGGTCTGATGTGTTCGGAATGCAGATTTTAATATGCAGTTCAGAAAGGCAGCGTGTCGCATGTCACATGTCACACACTTAGCTTTTAGGTATCTGGACTACCCCTAGCTAGGTCCCTCCCTCCGTAATCAAGTTCATCAATACCTCTCAAGCCATATGTATGACTATTCACACTCAGGGGGATCAACAGATATGATAAGTAGCCTCGTATCCATTCAGATCAGATCAGGTCTTGCCATTCAATGAATTAGGAAAAATATTGGGACTTTTCAGAGTCATCTAGATTTGGGAACTGCAGAATAGGGACTATCACTGTTCTACTCACCAGGGCACTTGGCATGGACGTAGCTCCCCCTGGCAAGATAGAGATTCAATGCCAGGGGTCCCTCTCACAGTTCAGCAAGGGAGGTTGGATGGGACAGCATGGGAGGGCAGCTTAGAGGAGGAGCAGGGCTTTACTTCCCATTCCCAAGTTCTGCAATATTAACAAACACTTTTATAAGAGACTAGTCTTCCTGGCATCAGAACTAGTCCTTTGCCTGTTTCTCTCTGATCCGATTCAGGCTCCTTCCCCTGCGCTGCAGCCTTCCTGCATGGCAGGAAGCTGAGCCCAAGTCCCATTCCCAGGCTCCCTGGCCAACTGACTTCCAGTTAGGGTCAATCAATGGGAATGGCAGGCAGGAGACAGGAAGAAAGGGAGGGGGTTAGAAACTAGGGTATCTATCTCCCTCTATCCCTCTCTTTCTGCTTCAAGGTGGCATCCTGGGCAGCGGCCCAGTCTCCTCGATGGATCCTACTCAGCCCTGTGTGGGACCTGCTCCCACCATGCAGCCCCAATTCCCAGGCTCTGGGAACAGTACCCCTTCCCTTTGTGCCTCTAACTCCAGAAGGAGCTTCCCACTGCTGTTCCATCCCACTCTCAGCTCTTCAGACACGTGTGTGATTCTATGAAAATTTTCCTTGTAGTTTCCTGTATTAAATTCCTTCTATTAGGCTACCTGGTATGTGTCTCTTGACACAGCGCTCACTGACACAGTGTCTACTGTTAACATTGTTACGTTCTGCTTGGATGTCCCAGTGGTGTGGCTGGGTTTTGAGGTGTGCTCACAGGACAGCACCCAGAGACACTCTCCCCTTGCCCCCAAAACACAATGGTTGGCAGAGTTTCCATCTTTAAATTGTAATTTTAAACCAACTGCAGACAACCCATGAAGGGAACAATCACCCAGCTAAAATACCTACATTACCAGGGAACTGGGCAAAGAACTGATAAGGTCCACCTCCTGACTATTCCCCCAAATAGAAATAACACATGAAAGAGGGAATAAAGCATATTTCAGCAACTGTGCAAGATCACACTACAAAACTTTAAGCTGGGAGCCCTTTTGTGGTTGTTGATTTCATGCAATTTCTTTGATTTGGTGAAAGGGGAAGGACAAAACAAAACAAACAAACAAAGGAAGCAAGGTAAAGGAGGGAAGGAGAGAGGACAGGGCAGGAAATGCACAGTTTGGGCATAAAAGGAGCCAAGGACTGGTCCCAAAAGGAAACACTGAAAATTACAAGAGAAAGCTCTTATTTTGTTTTCAAGGTTCAAAATAGTTCATGAAAGGGAGGACAATCTTCTCTCTACTGCAAAGTAACCTTGGTAGGCATTATAAATCAGAAGAAGCAAGAATTTAGTGTGAACTTCCTGGAAAAGCTAAGCCTCTGAGGCATGGAAGACAAGTCGACAGGGCCCTGGAGAAACTCTCAATCTTTAGAGGAATCGAGAGAAACAGACATGGAGCAGAACAGCATAGGGCATAATGAAGTATGGTGTTTAATAGAGTTTGAGGTTCCAGAAGCCTGAGAACGATACACATGCCTAGGAAAGGCAGGCACAGGGAGGCATCAAACTTGGCTGAGCCTATGCTGAATGACTCATGTATTTTTGTTTTTAAAAAAGGACAATGTCAATCCATTCTCCCAACCCCCTTCCTCTCAGCCACATTAACTTATGGCTACTGGAATCAAGACCTCTCTCTCCACTGAAACATTTGGAGCAGTCAAATGTATACAAAATGATATCTGACCTCACTCCTATGAACCCAGGGAGAGCAAAGAGAAAATATGGAGTGATATTAGGGTAACCAAGTGATCAGCTTCTCCTTCCTGTAATTTTGCCTTAAAATGACACCCTTTTTTACATCAACCTAAATTAGTATGACTTGCATTATCTTCACCCCAGAAAATACAATGAAACATGATGGCATAATGTGAGAAAGAGGAGAAAGGTACCCCAATAAGCAAGGAGAGAAGAAAAATTTGAAATTTTATCCACACGAATATCCTAGGCATATTCCGGGAGAGAAACGAGTATCCCCTCTAGCTCCTAAAATATAAATAATATTTGAATGGGAAAAATATTACTGGAAGTGAGTTTATGAAAGAGTTAATAACATAAAGAATTCCAAGGGGCACCTGGGTGGCTCAGTGGGTTAAACCTCTGCCTTCAGCTCAGGTCATGGTCTCAGGGTACTAGATCAAATCCCACATCAGGCTCTCTGTTCAGTGGGAAGCCTGCTCCCGCCCCCCCCCCCCCCAACCTGCCTGCCTCTCTGCCTACTTGTGATCTCTCTCTCTGTCAAATAAATGAATAAAATCTGAAATTTAAAAAAAAAAAAGAATTTCGGAGAAAGACACAGAGAGACAGCAACAGAGAGAGAAGGATAGCAATCGACAAATAATCATCATCCCTTGGGCCATAGGTAGACGTCTGTCCTGCTGTCCCCATTTTTGCAGATATGTTACAATGTCTGTGCATAATGGTGATTCCTCATATAGAAAAATGCTTCAGTCTTTCACATGTTCAACACAATATACTTGAGGATGGTAAGTCAAGGTGGGGAGGTGGGAAGAATACCGACATGGGTACAGGAGACCTGGATCTCTATTCCTGCTCAACTTGATGACCTGAAATGCCTTTTCACTTACAGATCCAGATTACAAAACAAAACAAAAATGAAACAAAAAAAGTTTTCAAGATCTCTGATCACAAAGAATTTCAATACTGTTAACGAAAAATAATTACTTTTCCCCAATCTTTGTTACCACGTGAACTTAATATACCCCATGAGAGTGCACACATTTAGTTCAATTCAATTCAGCAGAAATTTATTGAGCATCTACTGCATTCTGAAAACTGTTAAAAGGAGAAGCCATAGTTCCTTCTTCTGAAGAGCTTATAAATGAATTTTATTCCAGGAACAGAACAACAATTCCTGGACAGAACAACAATTTCTTTATTATCTCTGTACTGACAAGCTAGAAACTGAATGAGAATTCAAAGGAATTCTTTGTCTTCTAAAAAGAATATTCAAAAGAATTATATGGAATCATAAACACCAAATATAAGACGGTGGTTACCTCTGGCAGAAGGGAAGGAGATATGATCAGGGAAAGGAGACTTCAACTGTATTTACATGGCTCTATTTCTTAAGCTGAGTGTTCTCAGCTTTTTTGGGTTGCTTTTTTTTCTTCTTTAATCAACTTTTACTCTATTTTTATACTTTTTTGTATGTCTCACATATACTATACTACATTTCAAATCACACATATTACTTTTATGATAAGATTAACTCCTTTTGGGGCGCCTGGGTGGCTCAGTAGGTTAAAGCCTCTGCCTTCAGCTCAGGTCATGATCACAGGGTCCTGGAATTCAGCCCCACATCGGGCTCCCTGCTCGGCGGGGAGCCTGCTTCCAACCACCCCCCCCCAACCTGCCTCTCTGTCTACTTGTGATCTCTGTCAAATAAATAAATAAAATATTTTTAAAAAATCAACTCCTTTTTGTAAAAATCCTAATTGATTTACCTACAAACACATTCCCCACTCTATCTCATAAGACACTTTTTAAAAAGGGATTCTTGAAATGAGAGGGTCTCTGGCAAGTAAGTTTAGAAGATCTTAATGATTTCAATGAGCTTCCTTGCTTGCTTGCTTTTACTTCTTACTGAAGTTTTAATGTCAGTAAATACCATGTCTTAGCAAGAGTGTGTTATGTTTTTCAATGCTTTTCAAACTTTGGGGGGCACAGAATATTTTCCTTCTGTATGTTCTTTCTTTTAAAATACTCATAACCATCTTGGGGAACCCTAGTGTTCCTTGGAACACAATCTGGAAAATGCTGTATAAAATAATCCATTTCAGTCACATATTGTACACTACAACCACACCAAACTTTGCCTGTCTCCAAACCAATGATGAACCTTCATGCCCACCTATCTTTGCCCACAGTTCTCCCGGTCTGGATCCCTTCAAGACCTGAGAAATTCTTGGTCAACCTTCAGCTTCCAGCTGAAAAACAATCTCTTCTTTGAAGCTTCCCCCTCCTTTTCCTTTCTTTAGACATAATAAGTTACTCTTCTGGAAGCTTCTAGTGCCATGCAGATATTTCCTGTACCGTATCTCACACTGTGGCAGTAATTTATGCGTGAGGCAGAGTGCCTAGATGGCAGAGACGACATCCTTGCTCATGGTACTGTTCATAATGCCAGGCACAAAGCCAGAGCCAGACACAAACTAGGTGCTCAGGCAAGTATGTGTTAAATGGGCATGGAAGTAATGTCTATGCACATTCCCTGAGTTAGCTTCCTCCATTTCCCAGATAGTCTCAAAGACATATTTGTAACTTTTCAGTCTTTACTAGCAAAAGTGACACTAACAAGAAGAGATACAAACCAATTCAAAGACTGAAAGAGAGACAAACTCTGAGACAAAAACAAGAAGAGGAAAAGAGGGGGAAAGGAAGACTAACTGATGGACCAACAGATCACAGTTGTCCAGTCAAGAACCAGAGACACTGACCAACAGCAAGAGTCAGAAATTGAATCTTGGAGCCAATATACCAAGTTGACTATTTTGCAAGGCTCACTGTAGGTGGTCGACAGGGACTGGGGTTCACCTTGAATGGCCTCATCTGTCTGGGACTGCCCTCCTCTCATTTTTACCCCCTAAACTAAACAACCCATCTTAGCCATCACAAAACTTGTATCATTTTGGCTGTGAGTTGCTCTATTCAGCAAAAATTTTATTTCTGTTTTCCTTTCTCTTTATGAGAATCCCCCACTGGCATTGTAGATTGGTTATATGTTGGGTTCAAATAATAATAATAATAATAATAATAATAATAATAATAAACAAGCTGGCAATTTCTCTCCAATTGCATATGCTGCATATTTCATGAAATAGAAGCCGGAGGAGTTTTAATGATTCCTGAACCAAAACCTTCCCATATCTGAGAACTAAGTGGAAGAAAAACACAAAGAGCATCTCACAGAAAAAGAAACCCAATCATTTGTTCATTTGCTCTCCAACCTAAGGGAGGTGTTCAAGTCATCAACTGCTGTGTGTGTGTGTGTGTGTGTGTATGTTTAACATGGGTTCATATCCTGATATGCATTTCATAGATTGAGTTTAGTGCCAGTTTTCATGGATATAAGTGTACTTATAAGAGGAGGGGTTTTCTTTTCCTATTGGACACATTTTCTTTTCCTATTGGACACATTTTTCAGTACCGAACATCTGACTGGCTCCTGCTCCCAGTCTGGCAACATTCCCCTTGCTTCAAGGTTTGTTTATATTTCAGGCTACTTCCCTATCCTGGTATGGGAGGCAATCTGGCCCAGAGGAAAAAACAGTGGAAGAGGAGCCCAAGAATTCTGGGTTCCAATGGTGTCTCTCAGCCATTATGTTTACATGCTTCCTTCAATCTGACTTGTTTTCCAATCTGTAAGTGGGGAGAATTGACTATTCTACTACTAGAATCCAATCAATCCAACAGTCATTTTATTTTCCTCAAAACAGTTTCTGAAAAGAGCAATTCCATGGAGAGTTTAGCATTATGTATACTTCCCAATTCTCTTCACAAAGAATGTAAATGTTCAAGGTAATATTTCCAATAAACTAAAAAGACAAAAAAATAACCAACAACAATAAAACCTTTCTCTGAAATCCTGAACTATATCTCTTTCTCCATATCTCCTGTTTAGGAAAAAAATAAAAATAATAACAGATACTGTTAGGATATTTAGGCCTTGGGATATCAATGACAGAGAACTTTGTATTATGAAAAGGAAGAATCTGGCTTTCATTTGAAGGGTAACACATAGATTAGTAACATTACATACTCACTGCTGTTCTAAGCACTTGGTGTTAATTCCTATAATGGTCTCCACAGTCATAGGTGGTGGGTACTGTTGTTTTATTATCAAGGACACTAAAGCATGGAGAAGTCAGAGAGGTTGGTCAAGTCCACACCGCTGGCAGGGCTGGAGGAACTAGGGTCTGAACTCAGGCAGTCTAGCACCCAAGTCCAGACTTCTAACTACCTGTTATGCCACCATTCAATTTTAAGAATCTCTGCTTATCACAGTTGGTAACAGACAACCGTAGTAATGCAATTTCTGAATACCTACTTAAAGAATACTTTGACAGCACAGACAGATGTGAACATACTGACCAATACCTATCATGAAGTCCCAAGTGTTCAAAATGTCTATCATCAGCCCAATGCCCTATTGATAACACAATACTCATTTTGTTTTAGCATCTGAACCTTGAGAAAAATCTATAACTTGCTCCTGCCAGAAGTCTATTCCATTGTTCCCTGTTAAGTTTTACAACCACCGCGAGAGATAGCTGGGATCACCCCCCACACAGAGGCAGCAGTGTGCTGCCACACAGGCCCAGGAACCAGAAAGCTTGGATTTAAATCCCAGTTCTAGGGGCACCTGGGTGGCTCAGTTGGTTACCTATCAACTCTTGACTCAGGTCATGATCTCCAGATTGTGAAGATGAGGCCCACATGGGGTTCCATGCTGATAATGGAGCCTGCTTAGGATTGTCTCCTCCTCCCTTGCCCTCTGCCCCTCCCTGCTCATGGGCACTCTAAATAAATAAATAAATAAATAAACAAACAAACAGACAGACCCTAATTCTATAACTTATTGGCTTTGTGACCTTGGACCAGTTACCACCTCTGTGGGCCCCAGTCTCTTTATCAATCCAAGGGGAACAAAAATACAACTATCAACCTATGGTTACTCAAAGATTATTCATGGTTATTTAAAGATTAAATAAACTAATGCATGCAAAGTGCTTAAAAGGGTACCTGACTCTTAGTAAGTGATCCAAAAAGGTAAACTATTCTTTTTTTTTTATTTTTTATTAATAGAAGAAGTGATTTACCAAACATCACATAGTCAGGATTCCATCATGGCCTTCCAACGCCAAATATCCTCTCTCCTTAGCAGGACTCCATCCTCTGACCAAAAACTACCATTCCCATGAAGTCCTGTTATCTGTCAAAGGGCCCAGAGAGATAGTTTTCCCTATCAAATTGTTGGAAGAACATACAAAGTAGATAATACTGTCCTTGCTTTGCAAATAACAAAACGGAAGTTCTGAGAGGTCAAGAGATTTATCCTCAATTACTTAACTCACCCAGTGCATGTTCTTCACAGTAAGCCCTAAATAATTCTGAAAGTTCCTGACAACAGCCTTCAATGTGGGCAATTTTTTAAAGTGCCATCTAAAAGATATAAACTGTGATGTTCTTGCTTTGTTAGTTTTAGTAGTTTGAGAGAGGGATTAAATTCCTGCAAAAACCAAAATGTTTGACTTGAGTGAATTATCAAAATGAAATGTTGCTTCAATTAGATTCTTCATCTGCCTGGAGGGTGGCTCCAGGCATCCATATATCCACCAAATGCAATTTTTAGGAAGGGTCCTATCAGGTACCAAGCCAACCCCCATCCCTTTAAGGGAAATGACTTTGGAGGGCAGAGGGGAGTGAAGTAGCAGATTCCTCTCTGGCCTGGGGAAGAGAACAGAACAGTAAGTGATGGCATCTCTTCCCTGCAGCCTCCTACAGTGGTGTGTCTTGCAAATGAAACATACTGTGAAACAGCTTGTGAGATGAGCTTCATCAACAATAAGTAATTTTTATCCAGATTCTATTGTTGAATACAATTAACATGATTAAATGTTTCAAATATGCCTACTCAGACCTTAAGCAAACCATCAAGAAAAGAAAAAAGAAAAAAAAAAAACCTAGTAAAAATCATCCCCTAAATCTGCTTTAGGAGGAGATTTAATTGCCAACTTGATGCTTAGAACTGAATTCCTACTTGACAGTGGCACTGCTCCCAAGAAAACTGTAGCAACACATTTGCACTTCTCACCGCGGCCTCTGCTCTCATCCCTGCCAATCCCCTGAGAGTCAGCAAATAGTTACAATGTCAGTCTTTCAAATCACTGCATTTAGAACTTCCCAAACCTTTAAGAGGGCCTCTGTGTATGGAAAAGAACAATAGCACTTCAAAAGCTATGTCTGCGAGTTCTTCAATACTCCATTTGAATGCTGGGGTTTCAATCAAGGACAACAGCAGACAATTTCTGATAAGAAGTTGACTTTTACACAGTTCTGATTAGGTTGCCGCGGGCGAAAGGGAAAGGGTCAAAGCTTTCAGCCTTGGCTTTCACAAAGTAGCCAGTGTTTTTCTTATCCGCCCAGCGCCCGGACAGAAAAAGACTCACTCGCTTCCGCAAGCTTTCCACTCGCGGCTCTTCCTAAAGGATCTAAGTCCAGGCGTGCCTGAGTCTCCAAACTTACCCGCCAGGCACCGACCCACGTGGGCACGCAACCACGCTCGCCAACAGTTGCCGGAGCTCACGGATGCCCGCGCTGGGTCGGCGCCCGTTCGCTGAGCGCCCCCGGCCTCCCTACCCGCATCCCATTCCTTAAGACTCTCCCAACCCAGGCAGACGTGCCCTGGCAGACCCCCAACAATGAGGACTTGTGTGGTGCAGTTGGGGGTGGCGGGTAGTTTAGAGTGAAACATACACAATCTGGCGGGTCCGGGAGCAAGCAACGCAGGAGCCAAGTGGCATCAGCCTCTCCAAGCAGATTTCCCTTGCGCCGACTAGCTCTTCCCCCACCCGGTCAGGTCACCAGCACCACCAAGGGAGGGGAGCGGGGAGGGACGGGCGCCTTAAAAAGTGCAGAGAAAAGACTCGCCCTCCCACCAAGGGTCACAATAATACTCTGCCGGACGGGGACGGAATCAGCCGGGGAAGGAGGGTCCCGGCAGCAGCAACCACCTCCGTTTTGAAATTTACTTTGTACACTCATCCCAAGGCTCCCTTCCGACGAGCGACACAATCTCCCCCATCTCTGTCTCCCTGCGTACAGATTCTCTCGGCGGTTGAGCCCTCCGATAGCGCTTTTTAGGAGCCGAACCACGGGGATTTTAAAGTTTCCCCAGTAGGAGAAAAAAAGAAAAAGAAAGAAAGCAAAAACAGAAACAAAAGCCCTGAGTTCTGGTTCCCAGGCACAGCATCCAGTCTGGAACCTAAACCAAGGGGGCGGGCCAGGGAGGAGAGCCATCGGGGCTGCGGGGAGCCTGGGGAATGGGACAGGGGGGAGCAGCACAGAACGGAGTCCACGGAGGACTCGGGAACGGCTTGGGTCCGGGGAGACGCGGGGTCCAGCTCTGAGGGTGTTTGCGAAAAGGTAGGGGTTATAGGAGAAACCCGCTTGTTCGACGGTTGCGGGCAGAGCCGTAGCTCTACAGATGAGTGGGGAAGAGGGTCCGGCCGCGGGAAGCCGCTCGAGAGGCCGGGAGATGGGCTCCGGAGCAATGGGGAGGTTTTGGAGTGGAAGGGAGGGCTCAAAGGTGGATAGAACCGGGTTCGCGGCAGGGAGGAGGGAGCAGCCGGTCTCGGAGAGAGACGAGTGTTTGGGGTGAGGACGTCTGGAAAGAAGACGCGCGCGGTCAGAAGGAGACTAGGGGTGGTCAGGGAGAGCCAAAAGGAAGGAGGAGAGGTCGCTCCTTTTCTCCCAGCAGAAAGAGGGAGCGGGCGGAAAACTGCTGTCGCCATCCTCGCAACACCCCAGCCAAACTCCCACGACGGGCGCGCCCAGGAGCCCTCTTCTGCGCCCGGAGCCCCAGCGGTGGCGTCTGGCACCCGGTTCCCCTCTCCCCCCGGCACCTGCTGGCGCTGAACTCAGAGCTGCGCCGGGCCCCACCGCGACTCACCTCCGCTCGCGGACAGCATCCTCCTCCGCTGTCGCAGCCGCGCTGGAAGCGGCTCCCCATGCACGGCGGGCGACACACTCAGGCGCGCTCTCCAGCCTGGGAAAGCCCCGGCGAGCGCCGCGCAGGGTCCATTCTCCCCAGGAGCCACCAGCCTGCGTCAGCGCCGGGGGAGGAGAAGGCCGCCCGCGCAGCCCCGACTCCTCCCGCGGCCTCCGCCCCATCCGCCCCCGCGCCCGCCCAGCGCAGGGCAACCTAGCTCACCTGCTGGCTCCCCTCTCTGCCTCTCCGCCGCCTGGCCGCCGGGCCGCTCGCCTGCGGCGCGCCCTCGCCCGGGGCCTCCTCTCTCCGGCTCTGGCTGCGGCTCCGGCACTCGCCCCCGCTCTCGCCCGGACGCTGTCCGCGGCGCCTGAGCGCGCTCCGCGAGCTTAGCCGAATCATGGCGGCCGCGGGGTGGAGGAGGCAGAAGGAGCGAACAAGCGAGCGGGTGCGCCTCGATTCGCGGTCGCGCCTCTGGAGCCCCTGCGCTCACTCCGCATCCCGGTGCGGAAGGAGGCGAGCGGAGCTGAGGGCTTGGGGTCCCCTCCAGGGCTTGGGGTCTCCTCCCCAGCCGCATCGCGCCGAGCGGGGGAGGGAGGGAAAGGGTCAAAGCTTTCAGCCTCGGCTGAAAGTAGCCAGTGTTTTTCGCCACCGTCCCCACCGACCACAGCGCCCTCCCGACCTGCCTCATTTTTCCCTAGGGTCTACTCTTATCCAAGCCTCCAAACTTCTCACGCATTCCCAAGGGTAGAGCGACCTCGGGTGAGAGCCAGAGGCGGGTTTGGCGAGGGCCCGCTGCCCCCTCGCTCCTTCGCGGGAGGGGCCGCTAGCTCTCAGCGGCCAACCCTGGTTAGGCAGACCCGCCTCTCCACTGAGGCTCCACTGGGCGAGGAGAAGGGAGAAGGCTTGCATCGCTCCCGTGGCCCTCAGTCCTAGGGGCTCAAGCCCCTGAAGGTATGCGGGCTGGTCTGCTCGCCCACTCGCGTTCTTAGAATGCTCGGCAGAAGACAATCTGCAGATTCAGTTCGAACACGCGGCCTGCAAGGGAGAAGGCCCCAGCCAGTAAACAGTTGCTCCCTCCTTCTGGTCCTAGTTGCACAGAAGACTGTTTTGGTCTGAAAGTCTTGTATCCTGAGATTGGGTTTAACTCCAGTAAATGTCTGGTATGGTATAACCTGTCTCCAGACGCCGGAATGCCAGGTGTGGGAGAGAGAAAAAAACCTGATCAAGGGCTGCCCATGGGAACAGGGCCAAGAAAGGAAGAAAAGACAGGGAACAGTTCCTCAAAAAATTGATTTTTTTATTCTTTTGAGGGGCCACACTCCTGTCCTCCAGCTGTATAATAATAAAGCTAATGTGGCAGATTTGGGTTTTGGGGTTTTTTTCCCCTCATAGCTTCTGTCACTCACCCATGAAAATTTAATGAAGCATTTAGGATTATTACCCCCAGGGTCAGTGGGCTAAAAATATTTAGCCTAATGCACTCCTTGTGGAGCCAATACGTCCATTGCTGGTACATACAAAGTCATCGAGAAACCCTCGCTTTCTGCATAAAATTCACGACCCATTAAACTTATTCCGTAATAACAGCTTCTGTACAAATGGAAGTTTGAAGGGAATGCAGGACGCTGAGTTGGCCAAGTAATAGAAATGGAAGAGGTTCATGTAAAACTCTCTCTATATTCAATGTTGAATAAGGTCAACTACAGAAACTGGGCAAATCCCCATTACATCCAACAGGGGCAATAAGCCACAGCTGTTCCCAAGTCCAGGCTAGAAGAAAGTGTAACAGAAAGACAGTAAGTGCACACAAGCTGCTCACCAAGAACTTGGTGAAGACACTAATATTCTTCTGGGTTAAACCCCAAACCAAGTCTTAAAGCACTATTTTGAGTTATTGTAGTAAACATATCAAGAAAGAACATACCTAAGTAGGTGTTGTTTTTCTTCTCTTTACATAACAATGTCCTTTCTATTAAGTGTGGCATAAAGAAAAAAAATCAATAAACATTTCTTTACCATCTACTCTGAGAAACCGCAAAGCAAAGATGTATGCATTTTGTATTATGTTCCAGGCACTGTGCTGGGTGCTTTCCATACATTAACTCATTTAATCTTCATGGCAGCCCAGTGAGAGAAGTATCGCTTTTAACATATACTGGATAGACTGCCCACTTTGAAATCTGATGGGCCTGAATCACCTTCGACAAGCTACTCACCTTTCTGCACTCCAACATTCCTTACTCTGCTATGGTGTTAGCTTCATGAGACACCTGCTTCATGAGATCACAGCAGGTCTTAAGAGAGATAATGCAGTAGACATAGCTAGCACCAAAGGAATCACCTAGTAAACATTGGTTGTCCTCCTAGAATAATGCCAAAATAGTTCATTTTTTTAAAAGATTTTATTTATTTATTTGACAGAGAGAAATCACAAGTAGACGAAGAGGCAGGCAGAGAGAGAGAGAGAGGGAAGGAGGCTCCTGCTGAGCAGAGAGCCCGATGCGGGACCTGATCCCAGGACCCTGAGATCATGACCTGAGCCGAAGGCAGCAGCTTAACCCACTGAGCCACCCAGGCGCCCCCAAAATAGTTCATTTTAAATCAACAAGCATCTATGCCATTCCTTTTATATATCAGACTCTGTGCTATGCAATGGGAATGATGATAAATCAGAAACAGACTCTGCCTTTCAGGAGCTGTGAGTCAACTGAATAAAAAAGCAAGGGCATGGGCAGGTGGATGGGCACAAAGGAGTTTTATTGAACTTCACATAATTCATCCTGATGTACCTGATTCTCGAGCTAAACAGAGGAGCAGCCTGTATGAGTTACTGTTTGAAACTGACCTAGGATTAAAAGTAAAACCAAATGTCAAAAATCATCAATTCAATTACCAGAAATTACTCCTCCTGTGAAAGAAATGGAAAGTAGCTCATTTTGTGTAGTATATATTATTTAAAACTAAGTTTATTCCTGCAATTTTTTCTAATAAATAAATAAATTTGGGCCATAAGCTCTGAGGGTTTCAAACACAAATTATTACATAGCCACTGTTTATTAAATGGTTTCTAGTGCTTGCATATGCCAGGAATACACTAATATTCTATATACATAAAGCTCTCAAATTAATAAGATTTTGACTAATGCTCAGTAGGAACATTTCTACCCAGCTTACTAGAGACATCATGTGTTCAAAGTATACCAGTATATAGAATGCACAAAATTTCGAAGGTTAATACCTAAAGTAAATGAGCCTTGCACAGGCCCTTTCATTCAAGTTCATGTTAACACTCCGATTCTATTCCTTTACTCAAAAAGTGTTTGCTGATTGTTTACTCCATACCAGGCACAATGCTTGGCATTGACAAAGAAAGAAAACAAAAAGCAAACAAAACTCATTCTCAAACAAATCAGAGGCACACGAAGGCCATACATCATTATGCTGCATTCTGATCCATGCTATGGTAGTGTTAAGTACAGCATGCTAGGGGAATATCAGATAGGGGCATTTAACACAGAGTTGGACATTAGGAAGACTTCAGGAAGGAAGTGATATCATCTCGAAAGATGACCAAATGAAGCAGGGAAAGGTATTTCAGGACAAGAAAAGAGAATGGACAAATACCCTCATGGGGGTAGAGGGTAGATATAGTTAACTATATAGAGGGAAGCAATGTAACCAAATTTTAAAGGGTCTTGTTTGCCATATTAAGGACTTTGGAATTTACTGTGAAAGGGCTCAGATTTTTTAAAAAGCAAGAAAAAATATTTTGCAATCCTTACATTAGCCACATTTCAGATATGTTTCTTACACACCCTGGACTCAAGCAAGATTTTCAATTGCTATTTCTCTTCTGAAGGTTAAAAAGACAAGAAATTTCTGTAAGTCTTCATCAAAACAGAAGCTCCTTTCTTTTATGATGCTGGCCTTTCTTGATTCCAGGGAAACGTTGTGTGGCAGTATTATGACTAAACTTGACTCTGGTTTACAGTTGCTATAAATAGCCCTCCTTTTATTTCTCCAAGGAGGCTGTGGAGGGGACTAGTGGCACTACAATTGTATTTATGCTACCAATCTGCTCTTTTTGGCTAAATGCATAGTAGAAACAAAGTGCAGAGCTGAAACAATCATCAAAAGGCTCTTATGGGGACGCCTGGGTGGCTCAGTTGGTTGGACAACTGCCTTCGGCTCAGGTCATGATCCTGGAGTCCCGGGATCAAGTCCAGCATCAGGCTCCCAGCTCCATGGGGAGTCTGCTTCTCTCTCTGACCTTCTCCTCATTAATGCTCTCTCTCACTGTCTCTCTCTCAAGTAAATAAATAAAATCTTAAAAAAAAAAAAGGCTCTTATGTTCCAACACAAATCCCAATTTTTTTTTTCAATCATAAAATGGAGCATAAGTGGATGTTAGTGATTGAAAATAGGAGGAGCCTGGACGCTATCAGAAAGACCAAGTTTCCGGAGCCTATGGAGTATGAGATCAGGGAAGAATCAGAATGCTAAAAGATACAATGCCATGTAGCTTGTGGCTACAATATTCAAGTTATGACAGATGCTTGGTTTTTTGGCCTCTCTGCAGCCATTGCCCCTTCATTAGTAAACACCACCCAAATTTTGTTGGGGAACCATTTCCTACACTCAGTGATTTGGTTTCCATTTAATTTGGGGAGAGTTGACCCAACCTTGAACTCCAGGGAGAAACAGGTGCAACACATCAATGGCCACAATTCAGGGATGGTCCAATAGGCCTGTGTACTTTTGCTAGAGCAACTAGGGAAAATGCTTTCTCCTTACTGCTATTCTAAACTGGAAAGATGGTAAGCCTGTAGCTCTAAGAACCCATTTCATAAGAAAAGCCTTCAGAGATCAGGAAAACACAGATCGAAACCACAATGAGATACCACCTCACATGAGTCAGAATGGCTAAAATGAACAAGTCAGGAAAAAAACAGGTATTGGTGAGGATGTAGAGAAAGAGGAACCCTCTTACACTGTTGGTGGGAACATAAACCGGTGCAGCCACTCTTGAAAACAGTATGGAGTTTCCTTAAAAATTTAAAAATAGGCTCACTCTATGACCCAGCAAATGCACTACTAGGTATTTACCCAAAGGATACAAACATAGTGATTCAAAGGGGCACTTGCACTCCAATATTTATAGCAGCAATGTCCATAAGGGCCAAAATATGCAAAGAGCCCAGATGTTCATCAAAGGGTGAAGAGATAAAGAAAATGTGGGATATAAATACAAAGGAATATTACTCAGCCATCAAAAAGAATGAAAACTTGCCATTTGCAACAGTGTGGATAGAGCTAGAGGATATTATGCAAAGTGTGATAAGTCAGTCACTCATATGTAGAACTGAGGAAACAAAACAGATAACATAGTCAAAGGAAGGAAAAATAATGTGAAAATAGATAGGAAGGCAAACCATAAGAGACTCTGAAATCTAGGAAACAAACTGATGGTTGCTAAAGGGAAGGTTGGGGGGGTAACTGGGCAATGGGCATTAAGGAGGGCACTTGATGGAATGAGCTCTGGGCGTTATATGCAACTAAAGAATCACTAAATTCTAAGCAGGGAACTGGTGATGCAGTGTATGTGAACTACTTAAATGAAGTACTGAACTACTACTTAAATGAAGAATTAAAAAAAAAAAAGAAAAGAAAAGAAAAAGAAAATCCTTAACAAAGAAGAAAACAGACTAAGGTGATAAAAATAGAGATGTATGAGGAAACTCGAAGAATGTTTGGTTTAGTCATGCCTAAAGCTAACTATCATCCCCCCATCCAGATTTTTCAATATGAGCCAAAATATCCCCTCTATTACTTAAGTCAGTTTGGGTTAGTTTCTTTTTTTTTTTTCACTTTTGACCAAAAGAATACTAATATACCATGTATTGTATTAGGAACTTTCTATATTTAAATCCAATTTAATAGTTAAAGAATACCAAAAAGCTATTTGTATATTTTTATACTTAGCCTTGTTCTGAGAAATACATGAATTTACATTTTATAGGTTAAAATAAACTCAGGTTAAATCATTCCCAAAGTTACATAGTTAGACCATTGGAAAATGAAAAATTTAAATGTTATTTATAAAAGCATGTCTCAAAGTAGGAGTAAATTGAACAAAAGTCATCCAAGATTTCGGCCCAAAACAGAAATTTTTGATGAAAACAATTAAAGAAAACCCAAATAAATGGAGAACCGTACCATGTTCACGGTTTACAAAACTCAACATTGAGGTCAATTCTCCCCCAAATTTAACTACACATTTAGTACAAATCCCAAAAAATCCCACCCTTTTTTTTTTTCAAGAAATTGACAAGATAAATCTAAAATGTATGTGAGAATGCAAAGAGACTTAGAATAGCCAAAACAATCCTGAGGAAGAAAAGCAAAATTAGAGAGCTTATCCTACCTTATTTCAAGAATTACTACAAAGCTACAATAATCAAGACAGTACAGTCTTAGCATTAGGGATAGATAAAGTGATCAATGGAACAGAATAGAGAAACAAATAGGCCAACATATATGTGGCCAATTGATACACACACACACACACACATATATATATATATACATATATATATTTTAGAAAGTTGTCATCACAATGCATTGAGGAAAGAAATGTCTTTAAAGTATGGTTTTGCAACAAATGGACAAAGATATGGAAAAAAACTAACCTCAGTCCCTTCCTTCCACCATGTATAGAACAATATACAATCACTAAAATAGTAAAGATTTTAGAAAAGAACTATAAAAGGATCCTCTTAGGTTTTAGGTATGCACAGATTTCTCAGAAAAAAAAATTCATTGAACATAAAAGAAAATATAATAAATTAGACTTTATAAAAATATAAGACATGTGATGATTATAAGACAGCATTAAGGAAATTAATGGTAAACTAAAAGCCCAGAGAAAATATTAAAAATACATATCTGACAAAGGGCTTAAATCCAGAAAATATAAACAAATCCTATCAATTAATAATAAAAAGATAAGCAACCTAATCAAAATGGACAAAATGGTTGAACAGACACTTTGCTAAAAATAAAAAAGAAAGAAAGATATATTGAATATAGCCAATAGGCACACGAGAAGGTGTGTGTCATCTCTGATCATAAAGAATATGCAAATAAACCATAATGAGATATCACTTCACACCCATTAAAATTTCTAAAATTTTGGAAGCCTGACAACATTCAATTTTGGTGAGGACATAGAACTCTCATATGTTTCCAGTGGAAGTGTACAATGGTGTGGTCATGTTGGAAAACTTATCAAGTTAAAGATACATCTACTCTTTGGGCATTTATAGATGTTGCACTCCTAAGTATTTACCTCTGAGAAATAAAATAAGTACATACACGCACACTTAATACACACACATACACACAAACACATATGCTAGAAAGTTATATACTTCTAATAGGTCCAAGTGGAAACCACACAAATGTCTTTCCACAGGAGGATAAGTCATACAGTGGAATACTACTATACTAATATGCAAGAAACAAAATAGACTACTCATGAGTACAGCAACATGGACCAATCTTTAAAAAATATTAAATGAAAGAAACCAGACATTATTATGATTCCTTCTATAGGAAGATCAAGAACATTATTATGATTCCTTCTATAAGAAGATCAATAACATTATTATGGTTCCTTCTATAGGAGGATCAAGAACAGGGAAATTAAATGTATGATAAGAAAAATCAGAACACTGGCTGCCTCTGTGGAGAGGGATTGTCTGGAAAGGGGCACAAGGCACTTCCTGGATTAATAGAATATACTCTTTCTTTAATGTAGTGTTGGTTACATAGGCAAATACATTTGCCAAAATTGGCCAAATTACTCTTAATATCTATGCATTGCAGGTAAAAAAAAAAAAACCTATGCATTGCAATATAAGTTAATTTCATCCTTTTAAATATTTAAGAGATCAAGTGCAGAGAAAGTGGAGCAGCCCATCAGACCCCACAGTCCTCATGGGGACCACTCCATGATGGCCCAACACAGATGTTTGTGATAATGTTGCAAGTTCTAAATGAAATTTTATACCTCAACAAAAAGAGTGCTCTATGTTATGTAAGGCACAACCAAAGCAATGAATGAGAGAGAGAGAGAGAGAGTGTGTGTGTGTGTGTGTGTGTGTGTGTGTGTGTGTGTGTTTTAAGTATGCCTTTTTTAAAATGGACATATAATGTAGTATTTGTTTCAGGGGCACAGATCTGTGATTCATCAGTCTTACCCAATTCACAGCACTCAGCACAGCACCGACCCTCCCCAATGTGCATCCACCAACCACCCCATCCCCTCCAGGAACCCTCAGTTTGTTTCCTGAGATTAAGAGTCTCTTATGGTTTGTCTCCCTCTCTTGTTTCATCTAAGTATCCTTTAAAGTACATTAGGTTAGGCCAAAATAGAGTACCTTCACCACCACTGCCCCCTACATACACAGAATGAAAGTACTGTCCAGCAATGCTGTGGGTGTCACCAAAAGGTAAAGGATTTCCTGGCAGAGGAGTTGAGCAAACGTAGGTTGGATGATGGTTTAGCAGAAATGGGATAGGCACATTTAAGCTTCGGATTGTGGAAGTGAATGGAGGAATGGAATCTTGAGCCATAAGACTTTTAAGTTGACCTTTGAAACCCCAACAGTTGATGATTCCTTGAAGAGTTCTCAAAAAACTCAGAAACCACAGTTATACTTCAAATGGTTCTCTTCTCTCCTGTCCCAGAAAGACGATAAAGGCTATATAAAACTCTCTACTGGAAGGTCTATGCTGTGTGGTTGAATTTGTATGAAAACCTCACAAGGAAAAAGTCACCACTCTTTCCTGGAAACTTACTGATGGAAATCACACTTTATAAAATATATTTTTTAAATAAAAAGAATGTAATTGCTCACTGAATTGTAATATGAATGCAAATTAACTTACTGTAATTATACTGTGCAATCTTCTACTTTAAAAACTTAGAAAATGGAAGAGACCTGATAAGTAATTTGAGCTGTAATTCTTCATTGTGGTCCTTCATTATGCAATGGTTACCATAAGCAATTTGTTCTGTTTTAATGTAAAATGTTTTTCTTCATACCTTCACACTGGCAGGACTCAAATGAGTCCATTCAGTACAGACAGATACCCATCCCGCCCCCCACAAGTACATTGTAGAAATAAATGAGATAAAATTAATATAGCACAAGGGAATTTATGAAAGATTCTTAATATATTTTCCCTTGGAACCTTTAGCACGTTAAGTGTCTCTCCATCCTATGTCCTCCATGTGTTTTAAACAATCAGGGAATTCCTAACTAAATAGGAGTCAGATGACCAGCATTCATGCTTTAATGGCAAGGCTTGGGTAGAGAAATAAAGAAAATGGGTTTAGTCTCAGCTCTGCCACTAATTAATTGTGTCACCTTCCTCATGCTGACCCTCATTTTGCTCATATGTAAATCAGAAGGCTGGACTAGGTGATTTCCAGCTTCCATCCCAGCCCTTATAATCTAAGACGGCCCTGTAGTTGTTCTTTGCTTTGCATTGTTTAAGCAACATGAGTGACAGTAAATGAATTTCTTATTTAAAATGAATGACTGTCTGGATGAACCACAAGCCCTGTGGTGCAGTCATTCATTGCTAAAGGATATCTAATGCAAAGATCATCTGTGATGATGCAAATGTAAAAAAATAATAATTACCTGTTTTCATGCTAATAATAATTTGCATGTGTAGTTCTTTCAGTGTGGTTCCTGTTATCTGCAAGGTGAAAAGATAGAGAGCTGGGGATCTCATTAAGCAGCAGCACAGTATAGTGGAAAGAGAGGCAGATAGAACTTGGAATCACGAGACTTTGGTTTGGCATTTCCTTTGGCTAATAACCATACCAGGCCCCAGGAATTTCATCTCTTAGAATAGATGCCCTCAGCTAATTTCTTGGGCATTGTTAAGATAAAGCACACAATGAACGGGAAAGTCATTTGGTCACCTGTATTTGTAAATGTCTTATTTAATCCTTCCAGCAACCGTGTGAAGTAGGTGCTCCTCTCATCTCTATTTTTCAGCATACATACACATACACACTCACACATATACACATTCACACACACACACATCTCTCTCTCTCTCTCTCTCTCTCACACACACACACACACACACACAAGTAAAAGAAAGAGAAGTTAAATAACTTGTTCAGGGTCATACAATCCATGACACGTGTCTGTCCTTTCTATTCAGAAGGGATAGTAATATACTTTCATCTACGAATTCCCATAGACAGGTAACTTTGTTTTGTCTCAACATACATGATCCTCTTACAGAAAGGGAACAAGTACATCTTTGTGCAACCAACAGTACTGTGAACCTCTATTCCTCAGCTATAAAATGGCAATGAAAGTACCTATGTTTCTCTAAAGGATACTTTTTAGTTCCTTCTTTGGCTCTCATCCCACCCATACCCAGACCATTTCTCCCTTCCTGAAAACCCAGTTCCAATTTGGAGAAGTGTGTGATTTCTCAGAAGCTGTCTTCAGCTTCAGCTCTGGATAAGAGCATGTGACCTGAGACAAAAAAAAAAAAAAAAAAAAAAAAAAAAAAATCCTGTAGACCAGGACACAGCAGTGTATGCTTCTAAAGGGAATGGGTCTTATAATTAAACTGGATCCAAAGAGCTCAAAGCAGAGAGACCAAAAAGAACTCATCCTGTCATATCATGGAGTCACTGTCTAAAGTCAGCACTGCATTAACAATAGCAGGAGCCACAATGTCCTTTTGATTATCTAAGCCAACATTGTTTATAGTTTCTGTTACTTCTGCCCAAACCACATCATCAATGTAATGAGGTAGTGAATGATAAATTGCAAAGGCTACACAATCATAAAATTTAGCAATGGTGATTATGACAACAATGACATGATGACTGGGAGAAGAGGAACACCTTTCAACAAACATGGCTCTGGAATTTCCCATAGATCAGAAATTTCCTTCAGGGGTTAAAGACAAAAGTAGTTCATTTTTCTACGTTTCAATCTAGATTCATTTTATAATCTTCTTCTAGCAGGGCACTCCTATATATTCCTGATCAAACCACAAAGATGATGGGTCTCTTCCTGACCACACCTTCTCCATGCTTGCCTCCATTCCCTCACTCAGGCTGCTTCTTACTCCTGGATGACTCCTCCCTATTCCCACGGACTGAAATCCTTCCCAATGTGTAGGACCTAGTCTAAACGAAGCCACCCCCCATCATTCTCTCTTCTGCTTCCTTTATATATTGTTCCTACTTAAATCCTGATCCCTACCATGCGTTATGGGATAACCCATAAGGACTATAATCTCTTAGAGTAGATGCTAAGCTCCTTATAAACAGCAGAGAGAGAGAGAGAGAGAGAGAGAGATGTATGTGACACCTGTCACTGCACAAATTTCAAGGGTGATTCAGCTGGTGTGGTTGTAATTCCACCATTGAACAATCATCAATCAAAACCATATAAACAGCACCTCATGAAGAGATGGAAAGTCTTTATAATTAGGAATGCTTAGACTTCAATCTAACTGGAAGTTACAAAAAAAAAGACAGGAGAGTGGATAACAGAGGAAGGAAGGGAAGAAGGAAGGAAGGAAGGAAGGAAGGAAGGAAGGAAGGAAGGAAGGAAGGAAGGAAGGAAGATAGGCAGGCATGCATCCCTGTCTGGTTCCAGGTGCTGTCACTTGTCTCATCTCCATTATTGAATCCCATTAAGAATCCCTCTCCTATGGGCATCTGTTTAATGCCTGTTCCCCCAACAGACTAAAAGCCATCACTGTACCTTCCCTGTGCCTCATTGAACTATAACCAGCCCTTTCCCCATCCTTGTCAATGTACATCCAACATGTAACTCAAATCCCTTCACTTCCATCATCTCTCCTGCTATCATCCTGGACCCAGCCACATCCATCTCTGGCCTCGAACCATCCTTTGCCCTGTTTTTACTCTTGCTTCCCTGAAACACAAATATTAGCTGCAGTAACATTCTAAAAATATAATTCAGGTATTCTTTCTTAAAACACATTAATGATGCCAAGACTTTTCAGAAGTCTTGATAAAGGCTTTCAAATCCCTCCATCATATGACCTAGCCTCAACTCACTCCACTCTGCCCCTGCTCATTATACTCCAGCAACAGTGGGCTTCATTCACTTCTACAAACCCCCATATAAAGGCCTTTCCAAGTAATGTTCTGTCTGCTTGGAATGGTATCTCCCCATGTCGCCAACAGCTTCTACCTAGGCCCCACCTCCTACATATTCACCAGTGCTAGCTTAACTGTCCCTTGTTTAATGGTCTGACCTTACTCCCAGCCGTAATGAGTTTCCTTGGTTAAAATCTTTCAAGGCACCTGTAATTTCCCTCCACAGACCTAATTACAATGTAAAACTATTAATGTACAACAATATAGAAAGTATAATTACATTTTATAATAATATTATGGCTTAATGTCTATTTCCCCTCATAGACTATAAGCTCCATAAGGGTAGAATGACGCTTTTATTTGTTGTTTTTGTGTTTGGTCACTGTAGTGGGTTGGATGGTGGCTCCCCAAGATATATGTCCGTGACTCAGTCCCCAGATCTATGAGTGTTACCTTATTTGGAAAAAATCTTTGCTGGCTTTGTATCTCAAGTTAGGATGTTGAGATGAGAAGAGAATCCAGGACAAGGGTGCCTGGGTGGCTCAGTCAGTTAAGTGTCCGGCTCTTAATTTCAGCTCAGGTCGTGATCTCAGGGTTGTGAGATGGAGCCCCATTTGACTCTGCACTCTGCAGGAAGTCTGCTTCTTTCCTTTTCTCTGCCCTGTCCCTTGCTTGTGATCATTCTTTCTCACTCCCTAATACGTAAATTAATAAATCTTAAAAAAAAAAAAAAAAGATAATCCAGGATTATACAGGTGGGTCCTAAATCAAATTAAAAGTATCCTTGTAAGACACACACAATGGAGACATAGAGGAGAGGAGGCAATGTGACCAGACGGTCAGGGACAGGAGTGATGCGGCAATAAGCTGAGAAACAGCTAACAGCAGAAGAAACTGGAAGAGGCAAGGAACGGATTCCTCCCTAAAGACTTCATAGGGAGCCCAGCTGTGTGGAGACCTCCATGTTAGACTTTGGGCTCCAGAACTAGGAGAGGATAAACACCTGTTGTTCTAAGTTACCAAATTTGTGGCACCTTGTTACAGCAGCTCTATGGCACTAATATTTTTGTATTTCTAGGACACAGATAATTCTGTATTGGATATATTGCTGAGGGCTGATCGGGGAGTACATGCAGAATGAACAAGCGAGTTTTCATAGAGCAAAAGTTATAAATGTCCAGCATTATATACCAGATTTTTCCACAGTGAACAGAGCACACTTGGTGCTCAAATTATTTATTAAATTTCATTTAATTTGATTTCATTTTATAAGAAATACAGGTGTATGAAATTTTTAAAGCTTAAATATGCAAGAGAAACAAAGATATACTAGGCAATATTCTCATTTTTATAAATGAAAACTATAGAATTGAGGAAGATTATCTGACTTACACGAGGTCACACAGCAGGTTCAGGCTGAAGGAAATGGCATTTATATAATTCCTATACCATTCCTATTCCTATATACTAGACTATCTTTCTTAAGTACAATTATATTATTCTAATTAAAATCATTTGCTATGTTGCTGCTGTCTTTAGTCAAAGACCCCAGCATTCATTGTCCTTAAACTAGTTAGTATGTGTAGGTCTGCACTGATAATGAAATAAATGTTGAACGAAATCCCAAGAATTATAAGATAAAATTTTTATCCATTCAAATTCCAAGGAATCCATGAGGGAATAGCAACATTAGATAGACATTTACTATTACATTTTACTTGATTTAATTATGATTTCATTATTGGCATTCAAATATTTAAGCGGCTTATCAGGCATTATCTCTTCATTTAAGAATTTACCCCAAAATATATTAAAATGCATAGAGTAAACCAATGCACTTGAATACTAAGGTTTTTCCCACTTAATTTCTGACTTAGGGGTAACTCCACTCAAGGAGTCTCTAATGATTACAGTTTAATGCTTTCTCATATTTTATGTATGCATGACAGAAAAGACCACATATATTTCTGTTAATACAAAAAGAGTATCTTGAATCACTTCTAGTGGTTCCCACTATGTGAGAACCCAAAATAGAGCTCTGGAAATCAGCATTGCTGGATTTATTTCATTGGTCTAATTGTATGATCTTGGGCAACTGACATGACCTTTGTGCGTATCACTCACTGACCATTCGCTATCTAGCTACTCAGGCTCTAATTCCATTACTGTTAATGCCACATCATTTAATTCCCAAACACATGCTCTTTTTAGTCGCTGTGTCCCCAGTTGTTCTGTCCTCCCTGACATGCCATGAATATCCGTCTATACCTGTCAGGAAAACTGCACAATGATTGTGAGAACCTGGTGTGTTCTTTCCTTCGGATTTACCATATGTGACTAAATTTGGAGACTCCTGTCATAGTCGGAGGACTCCCCAAGGTCATTTACCAAAGGTCCAGCTGCAGATTGATTTTTAATTACACACACCTATGTAAGTTTTAACCATTATACTTTTAAGTATCCTTGGAACTGGAGCCCACATCTTCTCTGGAATATATTTTTCTGAACGATCATGTCTGTTTTCATTTATAAAGCTCAATTTTTATTCATTCGTATGTTCATTTGTCTAAAAACAAAACAAAACCCAAGTATTTTTTCCCTGTGAATGATGCGCTGTGCTAGGCGCCGATGGTAAGGAAATGAAAGACTAGTTCCATTCCCAAGTAACTCATAGAACAATGGGACAGAAAGATAAGTAAACAGGTAGTTTTTTAAAATCTTGCCCTAACCTCTGCCTTTGGCTCGGGTCATGATCTCAGTGTCCTGGGATTGAGCCCCGCATAGGGCTCTCTGCTTGGTGGGAAGCCTGCCTCACCATCTCTCTCTGCCTGCTTCTCTGCCTACTTGTGATCTCTGTCTGTCATATAAATAAATAAAATCTTAAAAAAAAAAAAGTCTTGCCCTAAGTGGGGCACCTGCCTGTCTCAGTTGGTGAAGCATGTAATGTTGACCTTGGCATCATGAGTTCAAGCCCTACACTGGGTGTAGAAACGACTTGAATAAATAAACTTAAAAAATTAATAAATGAAATAAAATAGTGCCCTAAGTACCATAATACAGGTAAGGACTGAGTGCCTTAAATGCCTCCCCACTTCCAAGAGAGAGGTATTTAGAGTGGGGAAGTGATCAGCAGCTTCAAAAGAAAGACTTTGTGAGTCTGTTAGATGGATGACAAAGGTCATCTCATTCCTTAGCCACTCAGCCCTCCAGATTTTTTACTACTCAGAGATTTTCTCCAACTAATTCCTTTCCAGTGACACTGATCACCCTGTTAAGATTCTCAGAGAAGTTCCAAAGTGAGGAAGCCTTGTGAAGGTTTCTCTCTCTCTCTGGGCAACCATGCAGCTACTGCTCAGATGAGATATAACTTTATTTGTGCCCACACTTGCACTCAGATTGTTACCGCTTCAGTATATTTCACTGTTTTTTAGGGGGAGATTTATTCCTCCTGTGGGCTTTCTTTTCAGAGAGGTCAGTAAAGAACCAGCTTTCCAGAGAAAAATACTGTACGGCAGTTCCATAATGTGAAGCCCAGGTCTGATTATGCCCTTATTTGAAATCATCTCCAGTGCCTGGAGGAGAAAATCCAGGGTCTTTAATCTGGCATACAGGACCTTCATGGTGAGCACCTGTGTACTCTGTGGCATCCCTTATCAAGAGGACCCCATGCATCAGAGGCCACCAGGCAAGGTGGCCTGTGACCAGAGAAGTCATTGAAGGAGTCAGTGGAGAAGTGATAAGAGCTAATCTACATTTTTCGAAGTTTGTTCTACATTCCCTGAATGGAGCAACTATTGCAGCAAAATCCATGTATACCTCAACGTGCTTCCTTAATACTTTCCTGGAATGAGACAGACCACCAATTAGGAAGCAAAAAAACAGGGAAAGAGAATAAGTAACAACAACAACAAAATGCATATTGTACTTCAAAAAATATACCAAAGAGGGTTCCAGGGTATTTCCTATTACTTCTGTAAAAATGTCAATCTAAAGGTTTGCTATCAGTCTCCTGAGTTACTCCAGTGCCAATCCATTACGTATTCTCTCGACAAATGCTAAATTGGCCAATAGTTTGTAAACATAGCCCTCTCTGTGTCATTTTGCACAGGAGCACCTGGGTGAAAATGTGAATCACTGTAAGTGTTTAGTTATTTCATACTTGTCTGCACCTACTTAAGAAGGGTGCCTTGAAATCGGGGTTTGCTATCATTTTTTTCTCCTTCTGAAAAAATAAAATACAAAGCACAGAAAATGCAAACCAGTTTAAGAAGTGATACATACTACTCTTCTCCATGAGGCAATAAACTAGTTATATGAAAAACACTCTCCAGCAATTTGAAGAGTTAGATTCAAAATAACCCAACCTGTAGCTAATAACATTTGAGTGTTGTACAATTATATTAAAAAAATAATCACTGGATTTGTCTCCTTGTATGAATGAATTAATTCAATAGATATTTATTGAGTATCTATTAGACACAACAAAAACAAACTGCTGTCTAAGAAATTAGATATCATCCTTGCCTTCAAGGAGCAGAGTATTTCCATTTATTCTGAGGTCTTAGTCGCATAAAGTAAAAACCAATACGGGACACAGGTTGACCTGTCTTATTCCTTCATGCTATCAAGCCAACTCCATGTACACACACACACTATATTGAAAACCCTGATTAGGAATTAGCTGCACACTGTTATTGTCCCCAGTTCTAAATCAGTAAGCTTCATGTACTTTGTGTTCCAAAATTTTGCTTATGTCCTAATTTTCCCACTTCTGTCTTTAAGGCTCATTTATACAGGAACTTTTATTTTCCTCAACCTCTGACTAGGAATTTGATTCCTCCCAAGCAACAGAAGCTTCTCTTGTCTTGGATAAACATCTTGCCTTCTGGTGTGGGGTCTGGAGGCTTTGGTGGGCTCATGAGGGAAGGGGCAACTCTCCCCCCGACCCACCAGGTTATATCCAGTCCTCATCTAACATCAACATAACCCTGCATTTCAAAAGAGCAATGTGTTCATGTAAGAAGTATGACCAACCATGAATCCAAAGGCTGGATTCTACTTTTCTGTGGCAATATAAGAACACGCAGGTATCACAGTCAAGTCATGAGTAAGCACAAACTCTCCCGGATCCCTACCGCGGCCATGTCAGCTGGAGTCCCAGGCCCTTCTTTAGCATCTTAGTTTCTTTGGGACCTGATTGTGTAAGCAGTTCCCAGGCAGAGGGTGGATTGTTTAGGTGCCTTAAGAAATTCTTTTTCAATCTGACTGATGGCTGTGAAATTCTTTTCAAATATGTCGTTTAGTGTCTTTTTCTCTCTCTCTCTCTCTTTTTTTTACTCAGCTTATGAAAATGTGATATATTTGACATGACTTGCTGTATCTGTTAGGTTGATGTTATTGATTCTAGAATTATTTAGTGTTAAATATATGACAGGCTTTGTAGTCAACCACTGGGAATACAAAAGCCAACTGGACAGCTGTGGTCCCTTCCTTTAGGAAGCTTACCATCCTGTGGCGAGGCACATTTAATAATTCAGGTTCATGGATATATCTCAGGCAGTGTTTCACTAAGGGCTTCTAGTAGAGGTCTCTAAACAGAAACCGTTAGAGCTCCTTATGCTCCTGAAATTCTTTCAGTAAGAGAAACATGTTTGTGGGCACCTGGGTGGCTCCGTTGTTAAGCATCTAACTTCGCTTCAGGTCATGATCCCAGGGTCCTGGGATCAAGCCCCACTTTGGACTCCCTGCTTGGCAGGGAGCCTCCTTCTCCTTCTCTCTCTGCCACTCCCCCTGCTTGTGTTCTGTCTCTCTGTCAAATAAATACATTTTTAAAAATCCTTAAAAAAATAAGAGAAACATGTTTGTGATTATTCAGCTGAAAGATAATGACTGAAAGGCAAACAAATAAAGGAGGAGGCCACATGGCTCATTGGCTTGAATTCATACTGAAGTGGAAATGACTGACACTGGATATTAGTTCTTGAATAAAGCTCTTGATGGAGAAAAGGTAAAGAGGAAGGTACAATAGGTTATTAAATTAGGGGAATCATGGTGTTATGAGTGGGGAGAAATTACCTACCAAATAATCTCGCTTATGGTGAGTCCTTTGAGTATATATTTGATGAAAAGAATTCTAAGTTCAGATTGTTCTTTGGGCTCAATCACTTCACTTTGGACTCTGAAAAAGGCCTGTAATTTCTCTGAGATTTAAATTATTGTTATTAAAAGGGGATAACAAAGTTTGTCCCAACACCTCACAAATTTGGGGGGAAAGTAATATTGATCATAGGCTATACACATGTAAGGTGTTAATAAGGCAGGAAAATTGTTATACTGCACTGGAAACCTCAAATTACATCTAAAAGATGAATGAAACAAGTGTAAGCTGGGACACTGATTTAAAAGTAATTATACATACATACATCTTTGTTGGTCCAGTAATAAAGTTCTACTCTCAGACTTTAAAACTATGAACTTTAATTTACCTGAAGCCATAGTTTCAGTTCATAATAACTAATGATTCCTTTATGCCTTTCAAAGGAATTATTGTGTCACAGGGCTTATCTCACACTTTTGAAATAAACATATTCCAGTAGGATTGGCTGATTTCTATTGTACAATTGTTCCACAGTTAACATATGAGATCTATATTTCACTTACAGTACCATAACACTTTTTAAGCAGTTATGTTTTGGTATTGCTTTATTGGTTAGGAGGTATTGCTTTGTTGTTTTCTACTAGCCATGATTTAATTGTGGGTCATGAAATCCAATGGACCTATCGTGTCCTCAGGCCAACATTCATTACAAGTCCCCTTCTTGCCTTAGGATGGATCGGATAATTCTAGACCCCAGACTCCACCAGGACCACCAGCTTCAAGACATGTCTCTGCCTTCACCCCATTTTGGTGGCTCTCCCACATGCCCTCTTGTCTGCTCTCAGTCCTTGCTGAGAGGTTAATTTACTGAGGTTCAAAGAAGTTAAGCTTCTGCCCACAGACACAGGGAAAAAGGTGAACCTCTAAGATTTGAACTTACATTTCTTTTTTTTTAAATTTTTTTAAAGATTTTATTTATTTATTTGACAGAGAGAGATTACAAGTAGGCAGAGAGGCAGGCAGAGAGAGAGAGAGAGAGGAGGAAGCAGGCTCCCTGCTGAGCAGAGAGCCTGATGCGGGACTCGATCCCAGGACCCTGAGATTATGACCTGAGCCGAAGGCAGCGGCTTAACCCACTGAGCCACCCAGGCGCCCCTGAACTTACATTTCTAAGGCACCAAAGCTCATATGTATTCTTTCTATTGCATCCTGCTGATTTGCAGAACATCTGATTTCTCCACAGAGAGACTCTTTTTTAGTGGGAGAGACCTGGGTTATAGTATTCTATTAAAAAAAAAAAAAGCCTATGTTAAAAGATGTTTTGTGATGTGTAAGACAAAGAAGGCTATTTAAATTGAAATCATTTTCCTAGTATCCAAGATCTCTAAATCTCATGCACATTGAATTAACACTAACAAGGGTCTAACAGCATTGATGCTCTGTTTGGATAATTAAATTCTTAGAAAATCATTCCACATTTGAGGGAGAAACGAAGGGCACAGTGAGTTCAGTCTTAATTCAAAGTCACTTATACATTGTTACTTGCTGTTTCCAGGCCTTCACAGAATCAGCAGGGAGGATTTGATATTAAAAATGACAGTTTCTCTCTTTCTCTTTCTATACCCCCCCCCCTTTCTGGCCAAATTCTTAGGGTGGGGGGAATGGTAGAATTGTCAACGGGAATTCTTCCTAAACTGTCCCTTGACTTTGGCATTTATCGTATATAGAATATTCAGGCTATCTTGCATCCTGAAGTGGAAGCCCTAGCAATATCCTTTCTTTCAAAACTGTGTCCCAATTTATATGTATGAAGTGCTCGATAGTTTACAAAGCCCTTTTCCCATTCATTATTGCATGTGACTCTCAGAAGCACCTGTAGATAGTACCTTCTTCTGTGTCATCATCCAAAGAAAAAGTGGCTGGCTGTCCATAGGCCTCATGAAGTAGCATTTATGTTGGTTACATTTTACATCCTAAACTAACATTTGACCCTGAGACTTTGAGTTGTAAAATAAATTTGTCATACCCAAGAAGTGAGTCAGCTTGGGAGTACTGACTCACAGTAACAAACCTCACAAGAGGCCGAGGATGACACTGAATTCGCACTGAAGATTTTATGGTGGGAAACAGAACTACCCATGGGTGATAACTGTTACAGTGGCATGAGTAGGGCACTTTGTTCTGGGATAGTGACATTATCAGAAGGTGGTTTGATTTTCAAGATGAGAAAGCAGAAGCTCAGAGACATGAACTAACTTCCCGTCAGCCAAGCAGGTGGTAAGCGATGAAAACAACTTGAACCCTCCATCTCCATCCTAGGGACAGAGGCCGCACTGGGGTAAGGGGGTGGCTGGTGGCCCTTGAGCCATGCCCTGTCCCCTTCCTGGGAAATCCTTCGATGAGCACCATGGATCTTATCCTCTAGTCTCTCTTCATGTCTTTCTGTGATTGATCCCCACCCTTGGCTTAGTAAGGTGTCATTTCAGCTTTGTTCTGGTGTAGGAGGGTGATTCTTTTGCTTTAAAGATTTATTTATTTGAGAGAGAGAGAGAGAGAGTGGGAGGGGGGCAGAGGGAGAAAATCTCAAGCAGACTCCTGCTGAGTGTGAAGCCCAAGAGTGGGGCTCCATTCCACAACACCAAAATGAGGAGTCACACACTTAATGGACTGAGCCACCCAGGCACCCTGTGATTCTTTTGTTTTAAAGCAACTTTGTATATTTCTACTTTGATCTTATAGGCATTGGTATAGCTTGGACCCTCTGACAGTAAAGTCTGTCAGCCAAGGTGGCACCAACAAGGCCCTCTGTATACCAGGATATAACTCTTTCCAGTAGCTGAGGCAGCAATTACTCTTTAAAAGACTTTCTTTAAAAGACTTTACTTATTTATCTGAGAGAAAGAGAATGGGAGAGAGAGAAGAACATGAGGGAGAAGCGTCAGAGGAAGAAACAGACTCCCTGCTGAGCAAGGAACCCAATGCGGGACTTGACACTGGGACTCCAGAATCATGACCTGAGCTGAAGGCAGCTTTTTATTTTTTTTTTTAAAGATTTTATTTATTTACTTATTTGACAGACAGAGATCACAAGTAGGCAGAGAGGCAGGCAGAGAGAGAGGAGGAAGCAGGCTCCCCATGGAGCAGAGAGCCCAATGCGGGGCTCTATCCCAGGACCCAGGATCATGACCTGAGCTGAAGGCAGAGGCTTTAACCGACTGATCAACCCAGGCACCTCTAGACATCAATGTCTTGTCTGTTGCATGCATCAGTGTGTTTTCAAGGCCTGGCCCAGAGTAGGCATTCAATAAACATGGAACGGGGGGCAGGAGGGAAGAGGGATAGAAGGAAGGATGGAAGGAAGCAAGGAAGAAAGGAAGGAATGGAGGAGGGGTGGAAGGAAATAAATATTGTAGACGTTAAAGTAAACTGGCAGAATTTGGGACTTGATTGCCTGAGAAGGAGTTAGAGAGCAGGGAGAGAAGCTAAGAAGACACAGACCTGGGCCATCAAGAGTCCTGTTGTCTGGGAGATGAAATTTCTGTCTATGAATATTGATCATTGGTTTACAGGGGGTGTTCTTCTAAGAAATGGGAAAGGTTTCCAATTATTGTTTATTCCAGAGTTCAAATTCAGTTCCATCACTGGAATTAGAATCAAGGAAAAAGTTTAACCATATACAAACTTTCTGTATTTGTATCTGAAAAAATTTGCCACAGTGCTTTTGAATAGGACTCAAGGAAATGGCTCCTGGCCAGTAAACCATGAAAAGAAATCTATTCTGTTTCACCACTGAATCATCCACACATTTGTATTTTGGAGTTACAAGAGCCTCATGGTTTTTTTTTTTTTTAATTTTTTATTTCTTTTCAGTGTAACAGTATTCATTGTTTTTGCACCATACCCAGTGCTCCACGCAATCCGTGCCCTCCCTAATACCCACTACCTGGTTCCCCCAACCTCCTACCCCCCGCCACTTCAAAACCCTCAGATTGTTTTTCAGAGTCCATAGTCTTTCACGATTCACCTCCCCTTCCAATTTCCCTAACTCCCTTCTCCTCTCCATCTCCCCTTGTCCTCCATGTTATTTCTTATGCTCCACAAATAAGTGAAACCATATGATAATTGACTTTCTCTGCTTGACTTATTTCACTCAGCATAATCTCTTTCAGGCCCGTCCATGTTGATACAAAAATTGGGTATTCATCCTTTCTGATGGAGGCATAATACTCCATAGTGTATATGGACCACATCTTCCTTATCCATTCGTCCATTGAAGGGCATCTTGGTTCTTTCCACAGTTTGGCAACCGTGGCCATTGCTGCCATAAACATTGGGGAACAGGTGGCCCTTCTTTTCACTGTATCTTCAGGGTAAAGCCTCACATTGTTTTACTAAAACTTGCCCTGCGGTATATTGTCGGAAAGTATCATGGACCTCGGTAGGCTTGTGGACCTTGGTAGGCTTGCTACTCTGGAAGAAGGTCAGAGAGTAGGATGAATACCTTGAACTCCAACTTTATAATCTAATTTCTTCGAGTCTTCAGACCTGTTTTTATAAAAAAAATAACCAAAAAAAAAAAAAAAGTCAAGCGACAGAAATCAATTTTCTCATTTAATCAGCTTCTTTGTTAATTCAACCATAAATTATGTGCTAGAGAAGTCTAATTACATTGTATATGAATGTTGTGTAATTTGCATTAATTACAACCTAAGATGTAAGTGCATTATGTGCTATTGTATGTATTTTTTGCTTATCTCATAAAAAACAGTTATGGCTGCCTATGGCAGACATGACTTATTTCTCTAAACACACTAAAGAAGAAAAACAAACTCTTACTGATTAGTTTAGGAAGTGGTGTATTTTGGAAAAGATCATCTTTTTTAACTTTACTAGTTCTTGAATCGGTGCTAAAGCAGCTCCTCCCAGATTTGCACAGAAGGAGAATCTTGCAGCCCGCAAGAGAGAACACCTACGAACCAGTTACAATGCTTATTGGAAACCTCTTGTAAAATGCTCATGGGCCAGGCTCACCATGCCCAGTCTTGACTGATATTTTCTAGACCCTTAGACTGATAGTAAATGTGGCTCCTATTCTTCCCCGTTTTATAGCCACAGGACTAATTCCCAACTGGACAATTCCCACAGGACAATTATAAGGGGGAATGAGATAACTCTCATGAACCTAGAGGATAATGTGCTGAGGATGGTAATTAGGTATGTAGGTAGGAGGAAAATTCACTTCACCTATAGCTAGAGATTCCATTATATGATATTCTGTTCATGTTTCTTAATTTTTAATTTTTAATTCTTCTTTTTCCCAACGTGGGGCTTGAACTCATGATCCTGAGATCAAAAGTCAGGCACTTAACTGACTGAGGCACCCAGGAATCCATCTGTTGATTCTTTTACTCATTTAACAAACCTTTACTGTATGCCTATCATGCACTAAGAACGAAGTTGAACACTGAGAATTCTAAAATGAGTAAATAAAAATTTCTCTTTCTTCAAAGAGGTCATTTGGTAGAGGAGGCAGAATATAATCAAATTATGTCAATATTCTGTTGCAAGTGCTTTAATAAAGATGTGTGAAAAGAACATTAATTGATACAAAGGAGGGAGAGGACAGCATTGTCTAGGAGAGGGAAGGACAATTAGGGAAGAAGGAGAGATGCAGAGCTGGGTATTGAAAGATGAAAGGGAATCATAATCCAGAGGAAGACTCAAGGAGATTTCAGGTCAAGGGAAAAGCATGTTCCAAGATTAGGACAATTGTTTGGTATGTGCAAGAAACTACAAGCAGTTTTAGGGAGTACCAGTGATAAGATTAGATAGGAATAAATGGATGAGTTCATGGAACAGCCAAATTCTACTATGTATATATATATCAAATGCTTCTGTCTGTCTGGTTGCCTGTCTGTCTATCTACCTACCTACCTTCTTATCTAGTGTGTATATATAATTTAATTCCCATAAGCCCGAGGTTGTAATATTTATAATCCCAAATTTATAGATAAGGAAACTGAGACACACGTGGCTATCCAAAGTCACATAGCTGGGAATTAACAGCAACAAAATGTACAGAATCTGATTCTAGACTCTTGTCTCTTCATCATTACATGAGAGTCTGGGCTTTATCTTTAGGCTATGGTGAAGAGTTTCAAAGAGAGGAATAGCATGGCAAGAGTAGGCTTTACAAAGGTTCTTCAAACCCTAGTGTGGAGAATGGATTAAAGAAGGGCATCTGTATGTGCAAAACCACCTAGCAGACCAGAGTTCGTCATCAAGGCAATATAACAAAGACTGAAACTACTACAAGGGACATGATTTCTCCAGCACAGAAAGGTAATTGGCCAAAGGTGACATAACCAGCTCAGCTAGGATTAAAGAGTGGGGTTTGGACTTTGCTCTACCATCTTACCCAATTCACAGTCCTGTATATTATGGCATTAAGAGAAAATACCCTCTATTCTAACATGCAGCTGGGGCCCAGACTCACAGAACTCAGAGCTGGAAGAAAGCTTAGGTTGATTCGGTACCTCTGTCCTCTCCAGTTAGGAATTCCTTATAAAGCATCACTGTCAAATGATGTTCTATTCTTTGCCTGAAGTTATTAGCAAAAAATGTCTTTAGAATGATTAACAGCATTTACTCAGTAAACATTTATTGAGCACCTACTGTGGTCAAGGCATTATTTTTGATGCTGTGGATACAATAAACAAAAGCAAACAGGGCCTTGAGGAACTTAAAACCTAATATTAAAACCTGTTTCCCTATGATATCCACCTATGGTAACTAGTTCTGTTCCCTAGAATTATAAAAGTAAGCTGTTCTCTTATGTACTGTAGCATTTCAAATACTGAAAGATTTGAAAGCTCTCAAGGGTTTCTTAGTTTTCTTCTTTCCTAAGATAAACATTTAGTTTCTTCAACAGTTTCTCATATAAGGCAGTCAAATCTGCTAATAACTACTCAGTTTGCATGACTAAATTCCTAAGCATTACTGAAAAAAAAAATACAGCATCTCTCACTATTAGCAGAGTCCAAGACTGACACAGAAATCAAATCAGTTATAATTTGAAAGATTACAGATGTTAGTGGCTTTGAGATATCTGACCACCAGAAACGGATGCTGGATTAGAATTCAAATCATAAATTTAAAATAAAAATTCCACAATACATTTGCATGTATGCTTAATATTAAAACAAAGTTATTATATAAATTTAAAAATCAGAAGCCTCTGGTTTAAAAATACTATTAAAAAAGTAGTTGGGGAAATCTTCTCTCAACCTTCCAAATAAGACAAAAAATCCAAAAACTCATAAAAGCCCATCAATAACCACTGTTAAGATAGTGACACGTTATTCAAGCATTGCTCATTCACAACAAGCATTGAACAGTTGGAAAATGCAATCAATGTTCCAATTATATCATCTGATCCTAAAAAGAATGTGATTTAGCTCTTCCCAGCTATCTCTATTCTAAAAGTAAGATCTGTTTCAACTTGAAAACAGGGCAGACATCATTTTCCTAAGTGGGTTCCACTTTTGAAAGAGAAAAATAGAACCCAGAGAGCTCTTCCTAACTTTCCATATTAGCATTCTTTTTTTTTTTTTATAACCACTGTAAACTGGAATTGCCAGAATTTAAAAGGCAAACAAACAAACAAACAAAAAGAAATCAGGATGATCATGTTCATGGGAGTGCAGTGAATCCGAGGAGGCGTGACTTCCACAAGTAAAGCTATGAATTGCTAAAGAAGATAGCGGAGGACACAAGGACAAGGAATCCTGTAGCAGTGAATCCTGAACACAGTTGTCATGTATACTTTGATCAGAGCATCAGGGATCGTTGAGAGGTGGGCAAAGAGGAAAGAACCTGTTTCAGTTCAGCAAGAAACAAATGTGTAGTAGACACGAGAATTGTAAGAACTCTAAGAATCAAGGCGCCATCTGCCATAGATCTGTTAAAGAAATCTGACCAGCATGTCAGTGGACAGAAATTGGGGTCAAGGGCAATCCACACACTGCATTTATTGGCAAACAGTAGGTCTGAATAGATCTCTTCTATTAAAGGGTGATTAGATGGCAAACAACAAAATCACCATGGGGACTGTACAAAAAATGCTATAGAATAAGGAAAAGGGAATTGTGTATTCATAAGACTTCTGAAAATTATCTACTGCAGGAACTTCAGAAGAAATAATTTCAGAAATCTATTTGGCATCACTCAATGCTTGCAAGTTGGTGTGATCTCCAGGAAACCAGAACCAAACGCCACAAGAAAGAAGGATGGGAGTAGACTAAAAATGTTAACAAAATTAAAGCTTTTGCAGAAGTAGTGAAGAATAGAAAGATATTGAGAGAAAATGGGATTTATGATGAAGAAGACAGATTTGGAAAACTTTCAGAGGAGAAAAGGGACAAAACCAGATCAAAATAATTAAAAGAGAGTAGAGATGGAAGACAGTAAAGAAAATTCCAATCTTATAGGATGGTCTGAGGAGCAAAGTAGAACAATTGAAACAGAAGTAATAATCAAAGATATAACTGAGGAAAACTTTCCTGAGAGTAAAACAAAAAAGCAAAAGGACATCCGATTTAAGCCCATAAATTAGAAAAGCTTGCTGTATTTTAGGCAAAATCAGTTAACCACAGAATCACACCTATGTAGAACCTGGAAAAAATGGTGGTTTGCACTGTTTCACTAATAAATTGTGGTAAATATTTTGGTGTTTGTGTGTGTATGTGTGTGCATTCTTCTTCCAGGGAGGTATTTCATAGATAAGTCTATTTACATACATTTATATGTAGCACATATGTATTCAGACTATACATATTTGTGTAGCTTGCTTTTTAAATTAACAATGTATCACAAATATTTCCTAATGCCCCTAAGTGTTATAAAATATTTTTAGAGTAGTCCATCATATCCTGAGTTATTTAACTAATGCTTTCTTGTTGGTCACTTAAATCAGTTTAAATCTTCATGATTATAGACATAATTATTAGAATTATGTATTAGAAACATTAAAAAAAGGTTCTGTATTAGAAACTTTACTATAAACAACCACATTTCTGTTTACTCCTATGAGACCAATTGACGAACTTAAATTGCTAGATCAAATGATACAAAGTATAATTTTAAATTGGAAATTTAAAACTCATAAGCATTCCTTGACCAAGCAGAAAACTCCAATTTCCTTCAAGATGACCACCTGCAGATTAGCCTCAGCCTTCTCTTTAATACTTCAAGTCAGAGGACAATGAAAGAAAACCCACAGAGTTCTCAGAATAAAAAGTTGCAACCCAAGATTTTTATGCTGTGCTATCTTCACATGCATAGGCAAAAGGAAGATGTATAAGAGCTCAAATAATATGCCACTATGTACCTCAATTAAAAAAGAAAATCCTTGGGTGCATGGGTGTCTCAGTTGGTTAAGCAATTGCTTTCGGCTCAGGTCATGATCCTGGAGTCCTAGAATCAAGTCCCACATTGGGCTCCCTGCTCGGCAGGGTGTCTGCTTCTCCTGATGACCTCTGTCTCTCACTCTCTCTCTCTCTCTCTCAAATAAAAAACAAAACCTTTAAAAAAAATCCTTGAAGATGAATTACCAATCCTTACTGACTTCAAAATACATTGAATATGAGGTCTGGGAATGAGAAGTTTTGGTTTAAAAGAATTCCGGGGCACCTGGGTGGCTCAGTGGGTTAAAGCCTCTGCCTTCAGTTCAGGTCATGATCCCAGGGTCCTGGGATCGGACCCCGCATTGGGCTCTCTGCTCCGTGGGGACCCTGATTCCTCCTCTCTCTCTGCCTACCTCTCTGCCTACTTGTGATCTCTGTCAAATGAATAAATAAAATCTTTAAAAAAAATAAAAGAATAAAAGAAGAGTTTCTTATTTTCCCATTCTGAGATTCTATCATAAGCAAATAATCTAAAATTTGGACAGTGATTTATAAACTATAAAGACCATTTCAGGATTATTAAGCAAAATAATAATCCAATAATAATTGGAAATAATCTAAATATGTAACAAGAGTTAGAAATAACTGGGGGACTAAATGATGTATTATGTGTTTATAAACCTTTTTAGCAACATGAGAAAATACAAAATAAAGTTAAGTAATATTAAAAGCAAAACATGATTCAGATTTATAGAGATAGAATGATCTACCTGTGCAAAGGAAAATCAAAACCAATGTTTAAAAAAACTAGAAAAAGACCAAACTCATAATAAGTTGCCTGTGGGATGTCTGGGTGGCTAGTTGGTGAAGTGTCTAACTTGGTTTTGGGTCAGGACATGAACTCTGGGTTGTGAGATCGAGACCCACATCGGGCTCCACACTCAGCGGGGCATCTCCTTGGGATTCCCTTCCTCTCCTCTGCTCCTCCCCAGCTTGTGTTCTCTCTCTTTCTCTCTAAGATGCATAAAGAAATCTTAAAAAAAAAATTGGGTTTCCTCTCATGAGTGCAGTTTGAATGTTTTTCCATTTCTTTTTTTCTTTTGAATTTCCAAATTTTATGTAATGAGTATCAATTTTGAAATCCCAAGAGAAATACAGAAGTCAAAAAGTTTTGATGAAGTACCTTTAACTGCCCAAAGTGATAGTGAGACTTAAATATTATAAAATTAATTTTTGTAAAGTACTATAAACCCATTACCAAAATAAATGATTTTATATTATATTCTCTTTCAATCAATCTGTAAACATTTTTCTGTCTGTAATATAGTCTATGCACAATTTTAAATTCTTTACTTTTTTGCTTGGCATTATTTCCTAAAGACATATGCATGTTTCTACTTGGAGAGGTATCACAGTTGGTATGTTATTATAGTCAATCACCCCATCACATGTACACCCTAAAATTTATAAAACCATTCTCCTATTGTGGGTCATTTAGGTCTTGGCTGTTTGACACAATGAGCAAATGCCAAGGCTTTGTACTCAGAGCTCTTCTTTTTTATAATTTCCTTGGGATGTTCTCCATAATTGTAATCATTGTACGAAATTATGCACATGATTCTTTTTATGGCTTTGGTGTGTATTCTCAGATCATCCTCCAGGATGCATGGAGTTTATGTAGTCTTAATACTCTCCTACAGGGAAAAAAAATGAATGGAAGAAAAGGCCATTGGATTTCTTGGACATTAAACTAGAGGAAACCTTGGAGATCAGCCATCTAGGGCAATTCTCATTTTACAGGAAGAAATAGAAATTCAGAGGACTCAAAGCGAGCTTCATATTGAACATCAAACTTAGCTCTCTTGACTATAGAGCCCCTCTCATGCCTCTGTTTTGAAGTATTCTTTCTCCTTTCTCATCCCTCTCTCTGGAGTGAGAGATAAAGAAAAAAAAATGTGTTTATTTTGGTTTAAGGCAGCAGAGGAATAGGAAATTGCTTTGGATCAAATCCTTGCTCTGCCACGTAAAACTCTCACCATGTTGCTTCATCTTTCTGGCACTCAGTTTTCTAATCTGTAAAATGGGGATCCTAAGACTATGTGCACCATACAGGGTGGTTGTTGGGGTTATAGATAATATGTGGGGGGCTACCACTAGCTCATGTGCCACGCTGAGGGTTAGGAGGGAAAAATCACTCTCTCTGAAAAGCTGTACCAAGGCTCGAGTACACAAGTCCTTGAGTGGACTGTATATTTGGGGCAGTTAGAAAAAGGTGCTCCTTCCTCCAGGGTGTGCAGCCCACACAGGGCACACGATGTGGGGAGCACTACATAACATGATGCCAGCACACGTTCACTCCTTTGTTCTAGAACCTTTGTGTTGAGCGACAAAACCTGCACACCCTTACAGTAAGGCCCGGTACATGTGGCCATCAGTTTTTTTTATTCTCATTATTATTGGGAAGGAGAAGACAATTTCCTTGGGACACTCACCCCATCTATCCTATCCCCACAGAAGTGAAGATAGAGAGAACTTCTTGGCAAGCAAGAGCTGAACATGGGGCTGAATCTCACTGCCGTGAAAGCCATGAAGGCCAAATGTGAACACCGACCTTCATTAATTCAAGTTTTGTACTTCTGCTAAGGAGCTAGTTTGCCTGACGCATCTTCTCTCCCTAATTTGGCCTGTTTGGGTAACAAAGCTCCCAGCAATCATCTAAACCTCATTTGACGCACCTGTGAGCAATTCGTTATATTAATATAACAGCAAGGGAGGAGCAGAGACACTAATAAATAGACTTTAGCTGCCAGGACTCCTTGTCTCAGCCGAGCTGGTCCTTTCCGTCTCTCCCCCTTCCATGCCCAGCCAGCTCCCTGCCTCACTGGGAAGGTCCTGCAGGCCACGGGGAGGGTGTATCTCCAGCTGTCAGTGCCCATCTCTGGTCAGAGTCTGGTGCATCCACTAATTGTCTTTTTTCAAGCTCTACAGGATTTTCATCTTACCTGATTTGAAAAACTTGCTCTTAGTTAGAAGTGGAACACAAGCGTTGCTAACTAAGGTCGCTTGGAACAGTATTTGGTAACTCTCCTCATGGCTGAAACTCCATTTATCAAAGAGAATCTGTACTGCAGCAACACAGAGAGTGATTGGTCAAAGTCTTTATTTTGTTGACTCTCAGCACTTCTGTGCTATCCTAATGGAGTGAATTTTCCCTTTTCCATCACCTCAGAGGATACCAACATATGTTTCATATTGCTTGATTTTAACACTTTTTCAAAACCACGGGTCTTTTTTATTTTTTTCTGCCAACACAACCCTCTCAGCTTTAAAGTACGTAGTTCTGGAAACCGACATCAATCCCCAGGTGTTCCAACATGACGCCCGGGACTCCTTTCACCAATGCTCCCCCAGTATGCCACCCCTGGCTTTCTCTCCTGGGCTTCTCCCCCTCTTCACATCTTAGGCTCCACGCTCTAGCAGGGAAAGGAAATTGCAGCTCTTCACAGATGTCATGCTCTTCCCTGCCCTTGTGGGTTTGTCCCAGCAGTACCCTCTGCCAGGAATGCCCCCAATCCCACAACAGCTCAATTTGCCTCTTACTCATCCCTCACATTCTGCTCAACATTGGATTAATTATTCCTCATCTGTGTTCCCTCTGCATACCTTTATCATTAAATTAATTCTCTTCTATAGTTATGTTTCTCTACCCTTCCCCTCCCACCAAAGTATGAGTTCCATAAATGCTGGGACTGGTCTAAACTTATTTATATCCTCAGTGGATGAATAAAGCCATGTAAAGCTTTGGGCTGGGGGGCGGAGGAAGGAATACATAAAGATAACAGACAGTCAGACTTGTTCATGTCTAGTACAAGTGAGAAGAACACGGACCCAAGGCCAGACCTCCTTGTCAACTACTGGCCATGTGTGATTAGACAAGTTACTTCATCTCTCTAGGCCTTTTGTTTTTTAGCCCACAAAAAATGCTGGGTGATCTGTGGAGCTCCAGGGATTCTGGTGGAGTGAGGGGTGCCCACAAATGAGATGGACATAACAAAATGTCAGTACCTTCCTTCCTCAATTCAGCTTTATATGAAGAATGGATTCTAGGTCTTTAAAGGTTGGCCTACGAAAATAGTTAGCAGCGACTCAAAACTCCCAGATGCTTTACGTGTATTAACTTATTGCCCTCCTATGAGAGGGTAGTATTTGTTCCCATTTTTAAATGAGGAGCTAAAGCACAGAGAAGTCAGAGAACATGCAGATAGACACAAAGCCCAGGAGTGATGGAGATAAGATCTGAATTCAGAAGAAGGGGACTCCCGGGTCTAATATTTGGTGGTTTTATTATTAAACTAATGGCCTAGCATGTACCTAAAAAAAATAGCTATGTAATGTAGTATTTGAAAGTCCTAAGCCAGAGATGCAAAGCTGGAGGGCCTAACAACAGAGACCAGGGGGAGCTATAATCAATTGGCTTGACAGATTCAAGAAGGCTGCTGGAGGATGAAAAACTTTAACAGAACCTCCAAATGAGAGTGGGGTCCAGATGAATGGAAAAGTGAGGGAGTATCATTAAAGCTAGGTTAGAGGGAATATAAAATTAAAATGGATATCTCTCCCAAGTCCAAAGGTAGCGTGGGCTTCGTAATCTATCATGAAGAGGTACCATCCCCTCTTGGCCTTGCATACCCAGGACATAGTCGGGCCTGAGTACCAGTTGCACCATTTACTGATTGTGCTACACTGGATAGCTCCCCTGGCTGCGATGAGCCTCAGTCTTCCCATCTTTAGCACAGAGTTAATGACAGTGGATTGTGAGACAATATATAGTTTATAATAATGTGCAAAGGTGCCAAGGTTGTAGCTATCTTTGGACATATTTTAAATATCTTCAAAAATATCCATATTGTAAAAAATGAGTACATATAATTCTTGAAATAATAATAAGGATTTTTATTTGGGAGGGGTCTTGGATATTTACTGTCATGCAATAGAGTTTAGCTGCACAGTTTTCTCTCAAGGGAGGCATGGGGAAGAAATGCAATGCCCAAAATTTGTGCTCTGAGGCGAGAGGGAAGGTTGCTAGGGTGAGTGAGCTTTTTATTCCTCTGCTGTTCCAAACATCTGGCAGCCTGGGGAAGCAGTTTTTTTTTTAATTTTTATTTAAATTGCAGTGTAGTTTACATACAATCTAATATTAGTTTTAGGTGTACCGTATAGTGATTCAACACTTCCAATATCACCCCGAGCTCATCACAAGTGCCCTCCTTAATCCCCATCACCTGTTTCACCTATCCCCTACCCACCTCCCTTTTGGTCACCATCAGCTTGTTCTCTATGGTTAAAAGTGTGTTTCTTGGTTTGCCTTTTTCTCCCTATGCTCATTTGTTTAGTTTCTTAAATTCCACATGTGAGTGAGACCGACATATTTCACTTAGCATAATACTCTCTAGCTCTACCCGTGTTGTTGCAAATAGAGATTTCATTCTTTTTTAGGGCTGGATAATATTATATATATATTATATATATATAATGTATCATATATATTTTATATAATATATTATATATAATATATTCACAATATATTCATAAATAATATATGCAGTATATACATGTGTGTGTGTGTGTGTGTATGGCTATTTCCATAATTTGGTTATTGTAAATAATGCTGCTATAAACATCAGGGTGCACATAACCCTTTGTATTAGTATTTTTGGTCTATGGCAATACCATCCTAAACATACCCGATCTTGTCTGAATTAGTATTTTTTATATTCTTTGGGTAAATAACCATTCATGCAATTGCTAGATTATAGGGTAGTTTTATTTTTTTACTTTTTCAGGAACTCCCATACTGTTTTCCCAGTGGCTACCACCCGTTTGCTTTCCCACCAGCAGTGCAAGATCTCCACATCTTCACCAATACGTGTTGTTTCTTGTGTTGTTGATTTTAACCATTCTGACTGGTAGGAAATGATATCTCATTGTGGTTTTGATTTTCATTTCCCTGATGATGTGATGCTGAATATCTTTTCAAGTGTCCGTTGGCTATCTGGATGTCTCCTTTGGAAAAATGTCTATTCATGTCTTCCTGGGGCAGCAGTGTTCTAACAGCCCTTAAAAAGTATCTTAGGGGGGCACCTGGGTGGCTCAGTGGGTTAAAGTCTATGCCTTTGGCTCAGGTCATGATCCAAGTACCCTGGGATCAAGCCCCACATCAGGCTCTCTGCTCAGCAGTGAGCCTGCTTCCTCCTCTCTCTCTCTCTGCCTGCCTCTCTGTCAAATAAATAAATAAAATCTCTTTTAAAAAAGTATCTTAGAGACTAAATTCAACAGTTACTCTTTAAATTTCCTGTAGCATTTAGCTTAGCACCAAGATCTTAAAGGATTCTATTCTACTCTACTCTATTACTTCTATCTTCTTCTATTTATTCATTCATCCATGAAACATTTATTGAGAAACTACTTTGTGCCAGGCACTACATTATGTGTGTGGATACAGAAATAAATAAGACATAGCACTTGTCTGCAAAGAATGATAGTTTTGAGTCAGATACAGACATATAAACAACAAATGTTTGCTACACATTGGAGAGCTTCAGATGTACAACACAGGCTATACTCTAACTGTAAAGAAAGTCTGGCATACAAGATTGGGTGAAAACCACAGGCAGCCCAGCCACCCTGATCTCAAATTTTTCTCAGTTCCTCAATCAATGAATAAATACTAGCTTATTGTCCATGTGGACTTATCAGGAAATACGTGTCAATGATTTCCATGGACCGTCCAGTTAATCCTTACAACACTATTATACATGGGTTTTACCATTTTGCCCATTTTATTTATTTTTCATTCCTTCATTTCAGAGATGAGGAAACTGAGCCCTCGAAAAGTTTAGCAGCTTGCCCAGGGTCATTTGCCATGCCCTCATTCACCTTTGAAACCCCTTTTTACTATTGTCCTCTCCGTCTAGAAAATGCCACCTCCCTGTTCTTTACTGCTTCTCTCTCACTCACTCTCCCCCATCCCAATTCCTGGATTCCTTCTAACTCAGTTAAAAAAAATCACTTTCTCAAAATAGCTGTCTTTGATCTTTGACTATATTAACTTCTTGTAGCACATGTACTGGGCAATCCTGTGTTATCACCATGTACTGGGATTGCCTGAGGAATGCTCCTCTCCTCCGCCCAATGTAATCTCCAGGAAGGCCATTTGCCTCAGGTTTGTTTTCATTCATTAGTATTTTCCAAGAGGCCAGAAAAGGGCTTAGCAAGTAGAAGGTTTCAATAAATATTTTTCAAATGAAAGCAAGGGGAGAAAAGAGATATATGAGACACTTCACGCAGCCATCACAACCAAAAGATCACCCAAGATCTCCAGTGAGAAGTTCTTCCTGGGGTCTTATCATACTGGTTCCCCAAATGGGGAGAAAGACAGTCGATTGGTGAGCTGCACACCAGCTATCTTAGGCAAGTTGACATTTGTTGTGAGGCAGGGAATTGCTCTTAGCACAATATTTCCTGAGAGGAGCAGGTAAATATTGAGACAAGATGCACATCAAGTTTTTTCTGTGAACCACTGTACAATAATCAATTCTGGAGATAACAAAGGCATTTGTTAACAGTCCCATCTCCTTTTTCAAAGCTCAGCTCTAAGGCTGGCAATGTTACAAAGCTCAAGAAAAGAAGTGTTGTTAGCAGATGCCAACCACTTGTCAGAGGAAAAATCCAAAAGACAATATGCAATACCTCAGCTTTTTTACACACAGATAGGATTTCTGTCCTCCAGTTCATCAAAATTCCTAATGGAGTGGCTGCAGATATGGAAAGTGAGAGTTTTACAAGCAGATTAAATAAGGAAAACAAAAACAAACAAACAAACAAACAAACAAAAAAACCCTCAGCCCGGCAGAAAAACCTACTTGTACAGTCCTCTGGTTTTCAGGTTATTCTTGCACGAACAAGAGTTTATGGCTGGGCACATAGATTCCCCTGCATCAGAGTATTTGGATGCAAAATGTGTTGTTATTATTAATATTTTGGGGGGGATTGTCTGGGCTAGATTTTGAGAGCAAAACTTTGTTTTATTCACTTTTGTACCTATGCCTCTCTGGGGAGCACATAGAAGACACCCAGTGTATATCCCTTGAGCCAATGAATGGCTGACATGAATAAACATTTGGGGAGTGAAGCCAGGACAGCCCTCTTTGGAAGAGCAACATAAATTATTCTTAGATGGATTTCTGTAGAATTTCTATTACACACTTTTGGAACTTGTCTATGCAAGCAGATTAATATAGTTTGTAAAGACTCTTTTCAAAAGATAGGATCAGAATTAGGGATAGATTTTTATTTTTACTCTCTCCACAGCGAAGATGCTTTTTGTTTTGTACTAAAATTGGTCTGATGAAGCCCAGTTGCTTCAGAATCGCACTGAGCACCCCAGCAGGAGCTTAATATATGTGTGTGGGCAGAAGGGATGAATGAATGGATGGATGGGTGGCTCTTCCCCTTGTCTTGGCTTCCCTAAGTCAGTGTCTGAGACAGCAGAGAAGGAACCTCAGTGGAAAGACTGGGTTGAAGTAGGCACACACATCACCCTTCATACCTTTGGCAGGAGTGACTACTCCTGATTTAAAGAGCCAGAGGACAGAACTTCATTAAGTCTCCGTGTTTTATATTCCAGCTGACATCACTATGCACAAAGGTATGTTCTGGGAAGTTGATGAAACACTGTGGGGGACTTACCTAAATGTTCTCTGTATCTCCAGTGAGCCAGGGGGCTGTAAGACCCTTGCCAAAGGACAAAGCCTGGACAATTGTTCTGGGCCTCCTGACATATTGATTACATTGCCAACCTTTGGAGCCACTGTCAGGAGGATCTGACTCTACAGTTATCTCCTATCCTTGAGTTGCAACTACATTAAGCCTGAAAGAATATCCCAAGCCTCCCTTATGTGCTTGAACCATTCAACTATCTTATAAAGCAAACAGATTGGAGTTTGCAATTTTCGCGGGCACATTAAAGAAATAGGACTCATTTTTTTTCAATGTCTACTGAACTGAAGTCTTTCTTCTTTGGCTTCATCCAGTCTCCCTATTTCCTATATGTTTGATCTTTTCCCTTTCTGTTTTTGAGCATTAGGGAACTTCAAACTATAGTTTGGAAAAAAAAATATGTACATACATATATATAGAGAGAGATAGATTCATATTTCATGTACATATATTTATATATGTGAATATATATATTTCATGTACATATATTTTTTTCATATATATATGAATATATATATTTAATGTACATATATTTTTTTCCCAAACTATAGTTCTGACATTAGGTATGAGACTGTGGGAAAAGAACCTCAGTCCTCTGACCCCACCTGGTCATCCAAAAAGTGGAAATAATGAACCTGTGCTTCAGAGCCTATGGGAGGATCCCATTCCTTAATGGTCTACTGCCAAACCTAAATGTTTATGCATTGGTTTTCCACTGCTGCATAACAAATTGCCATCTATTTACCAGCTTAAAACAACACCCATTTATCCTCTCATATTTTTGCAGGTAAGAAGTCAGCAGGCTTGGCTGGGTCTTCTACTTAGGGGCTCACAAGCCCAAAGTCAGGATGTCAAAGACCAGATGAGTTCTTATCTGGAGGTTCTGGAAGAATCAGCCTCCAGGCTCATTCAGGGTGTTGGCAGACTTTAGTTCCATGTGGTTGTAGGATCAAGGTCCCTGTTTCCTTGCTGGCTGTCAGCAGGGCACTGCTCTCAGTCCCTAAGGCTCTCTGCTTTCATTCTCCTATGACCTTCTCCACCCGCTGCTTAGCAAAATGGTGCCTTGACTTCTCACATTTGAAATCTCTTCAGTTTCTTTTGCCACAAGCCACAGAAAACCCTGCTTTTAAAGAGCTTTGTAGCTAGATTAGAATCGCCAGATAATCTATCTTTTGTCATATAACGTGATATAACCATGAGAGTCCAAGCTCACCATATTCATGGGTTCCACCTTCACTCAGGAGGAAATTGCATCAGGACAAGGGCCACTGGAAGTCATTCTTAGAATTCTGAACATGACTGCATCAGAATCACCTTGGAGCTTTTTAAAGGAACAGAATTCTTAAACAATATAACACCTATCTCTAAATACTTATAAATCTAGAACAAATTTTAATAATTATTTCCTCATCATTAAAAGAAAAAAAAACAATATTTTGACATCTGCTTACAAACTTAAGCCAAGGATAATTTTGAACAGTTCAAGTTCTGAAATAAACAATTCATAATCTTCAAAACTTATTTTTTAAAATAAAGAGTGCAATTTTTTCCATAACCTTATGTTTTCGAAGAGAAATATATTCATCTGAAGTTTCTCCTTAAGAATAACTAATTACAGAGAAGGAGGAGTCAAGATGGCGGAGAAGTAGCAGGCTGAGACTACTTCAGCTAGCCGGAGATCAGCTAGATAGCTTATCTAAAGATTGCAAACACCTGAAAATCCATCGGCAGATCGAAGAGAAGAAGAACAGCAGTTCTGGAAACAGAAAAACAACCACTTTCTGAAAGGTAGGACCGGCGGAGAAGTGAATCCAACGCGACGGGAAGATAGACCCCGGGGGGAGGGGCCGGCTCCCGTCAAGCAGCGAAGCAGCGGCGCACAAAATCACGACTTTTAAAAGTCTGTTCCGCTGAGGGACATCGCTCCAGAGGCTACCCGGGGCGAAGCCAACGCAGGGTCAGCGTGGCCTCAGGTCCCGCAGGGTCACAGAAGGATCGGGGGTGTCTGAGTGTCGCAGTGCTTGCGGGTATTGGAACGGGAAAGCCGGCTACAGAGACAGAGCCGACAGTAAGCTCGCAGCTCGGTGTTACCTTGAACCGGTCGCAAGCTCGGTGAGCTCGGAGCGCGGCCGGAGGTCAGGCAGACGGGAGTAACTGGCGCTGTTCTCTGAGGGCGCACTGAGGAGTGGGGCCCTGGGCTCTCGGCTCCTCCGGGCCAGAGACTAGGAGGCCGCCATTTGTATTCCCGACCTCCGGAACTCTACGGAAAGCGCTCAGGGAACAAAAGCTCCTGAAAGCAAACCCGAGCGGATTACTCACCCCGGCCCATGGTAAGGGCGGTGTAATTCCGCCTGGGGCAAAGACACTTGAGAATCACTACACCTGGCCTCTCCCCCAGAAGATCAACAAGAAATCCAGCCAAGACCAAGTTCACCTACCAAGGAGTGTGGTTTCAATACCAAGGAGAGCAGCAGAATTCCAGAGGAGGAGAAAGCCAAGCACGGAACTCATGGCTTTTTCCCTGTGATTTTTTTTAGTCTTCCAGGTAATTTAATATTTTTTTTTCATTTTTTGTTTTTTTTTTTCTTGCCTTTGTGTAAAATTTTTTTTTAACTTTTACCTTTTTCTTTTTTAACGTTTTTTAACTAGTTTATCTAAAATATATATTTGTTCTTTTTTATATTTTTCTTATGTGCTTTCTTTTTTTAAAATTCTTTTCTTTTTTCTTTTTTATTTCTGTCTTCCTTTTTGAACCTCTTTTTATCCCCTTTCTCCCGCATCACAATTTGGGATCTCTTCTAATTTGGTTAAAGCATATTTTCATGGGGTTGTTGCCACCCTTTTAGTATTTTACTTGCTCCTTCATATACTCTTATCTGGACAAAATGACAAGATGGAAAAATTCAACGCAAAAAAGAGAACAAGAGGCAGTACCAAAGGATAGGGACCTAATCAATACAGACATTGGTAATATGTCAGATCTAGAGTTCAGAATGACAATTCTCAAGGTTCTAGCCAGGCTCAAAAAAGGCATGGAAGATATTAGAGAAACCCTCTCGAGAGATATAAAAGCCCATTCTGGAGAAAGAAAAGAACAAAAATCTAACCAAGGTGAAATAAAAAAAAATATTAATAAGGTGCAATAAAAAATGGAGGCTCTCACTGCTAGGATAAATGAGGCAGAAGAAAGAATTAGTGATATGGAAGACCAAATGACAGAGAATAAAGAAGCTGAGCAAAAGAGGGACAAACAGCTACTGGACCACGAGGGGAGAATTCGAGAGATAAGTGACACCATACAACAAAACAACATTAGAATAATTGGGATTCCAGAAGAAGAAGAAAGAGAGAGGGGAGCAGATGGTATACTGGAGAGAATTATTGGGGAGAATTTCCCCAATATGACAAAGGGAACGATCATCAAAATTCAGGAGGTTCAGAGAACGCCCCTCAAAATCAATAAGAATAGGCCCACACCCCGTCACCTAATAGTAAAATTTACAAGTCTCAGTGACAAAGAGAAAATCCTGAAAGCATCCCTGGAAAAGTAGTCTGTAACATACAATGGTAAAAATATTAGATTGGCAGTGGACTTATCCACAGAGACCTGGCAGGCCAGAAAGAGCTGGCATGATATTTTCAGAGCACTAAACGAGAAAAACATGCAGCCAAGAATACTATATCCAGCTAGGCTATCATTGAAAATAGAAGGAGAGATTAAAAGCTTCCAGGACAAACAAAAACTGAAAGAATTTGCAAACACCAAACCAGCTCTACAGGAAATATTGAAAGGGGTCCTCTAAGCAAAGAGAGAGCCTACAAGTGGTAGATCAGAAAGGAACAGAGACCATATACAGTAACAGTCACCTTACAGGCAATACAATGGCACTAAATTCATATCTCTCAATAGTTACCCTGACTGTTAATGGGCTAAATGCCCCTGTCAAGAGACACAGGGTATCAGAATGGATAAAAAAACAAAACCCATCTATATGTTGCCTCCAAGAAACTCATTTTAAGCCCGAAGACACCTCCAGATTTAAAGTGAGGGGGTGGAAAAAATTTACCATGCTAATGGACATCAGAAGAAAGCAGGAGTGGCAATCCTTATATCAGATCAATTAGATTTTAAGCCAAAGACTATAATAAGAGATCAGGAAGGACACTATATCATACTATATCATACTCAAAGGGTCTGCCCAACAGGAAGATTTAACCATTTTAAATATCTATGGCCCCAACGTGGGAGCAGCCAACGATATAAACCAATTAATAACAAAATCAAAGAAACACATCAACAATAATACAATAATAGTAGGGGACTTTAACACTCCCCTCACTGAAATGGACAGATCATCCAAGCCAAAGATCAGCAAGGAAATAAAGGCCTTAAACGACACACTGGACCAGATGGACATCACAGATATATTCAGAACATTTCATCCCAAAGCAAGAGAATACACATTCTTCTCTAGTGCACATGGAACATTCTCCAGAATAGATCACATCCTCGGTCCTAAATCAGGACTCAACCAGTATCAAAAGATTGGGATCATTCCCTGCATATTTTCAGACCACAATGCTCTAAAGCTAGAACTCAACCACAAAAGGAAGTTTGGAAAGTACCCAAATACATGGAGAATAAACAGCATCCTTCTAAAGAATAAATGGGTCAACCGGGAAATTAAAGAAGTATTGAAAAAAAGTCATGGAAACAAATGATAATGAAAATACAACGGTTCGAAATCTGTGGGACACAACAAAGGCAGTCCTGAGAGGAAAATATATACTGGTACAAGCCTTTCTTAAGAAACAAGAAAGGTCTCAGGTACACAACCTAACCCTACACCTAATGGAGCTGTAGAAAGAACAAGAAAGAAACCCTAAGCCCAGCAGGAGAAGAGAAATCATAAAGATCAGAGCAGAAATCAATGAAATAGAAACCAAAAAGACAATAGAAAAAATCAACGAAACTAGGAGCTGGTTCTTTGAAAGAATTAATAAAATTGATAAACCCCTGGCCCGACTTCTCAAAAAGAAAAGAGAAAGGACCCAAATAAATAAAATCATGAATGAAAGAGGAGAGATCACAACTAACACCAAAGAAATACAAACTATTATAAGAACATACTATGAGCAACTCTACGCCAATAAATTTGACAATCTGGAAGAAATGGATGCATTCCTAGAAACATATAAACTACCACAACTGAACCAGGAGAAGTAGAAAACCTGACAGACCCATAACCAGTAAGGAGATTGAAACAGTCATTAAAAATCTCCAAACAAACAAAAGCCCAGGGCCAGACGGCTTCCCAGGGGAATTCTACCAAACATTTAAAGAAGAACTAATTTCTATTCTCCTGAAACTATTCCAAAAAATAGAAATGGAAGGAAAACTTCCAAACTCATTTTATGAGGCCAGCATCACCTTGATCCCAAAACCAGACAAGGATCCCATCAAAAAAAAGAGCTATAGACCAATATCCTTGATGAACAGAGATGCTAAAATACTCAACAAAATACTAGCTAATAGGATTCAAGAGTACATTAAAAAGATTATTCTCCACGCCCAAGTGGGATTTATTCCAGGGCTGCAAGGTTGGTTCAACATCCGCAAATCAGTCAATGTGATACAACACATCAATAAAAGAAAGAACAAGAGCCATATGATACTCTCAATAGATGCTGAAAAAGCATTTGACAAAGTACAGCATCCCTTCCTGATCAAAACTCTTCAAAGTGTAGGGACAGAGGGCATATACCTCAATATCATCAAAGCCATCTATGAAAAACCCACCGCAAATATCATTCTCAATGGAGAAAAACTGAAAGCTTTTCCGCTAAGGTCAGGAACACGGCAGGGATGTCCCTTATCACCACTGCTATTCAACATAGTACTAGAAGTCCTGGCCTCAGCAATCAGACAACAAAAGGAAATTAAAGGCATCCAAATCAGCAAAGAAGAAGTCAAATTATCACTCTTCGCAGATGATATGATACTATATGTGGAAACCCAAAAGACTCCACTCCAAAACTGCTAGAACTTAAACAGGAATTCAGTAAAGTGTCAGGATATAAAATCAATGCACAGAAATCAGTTGCATTTCTCTACACCAACAGCAAGACAGAAGAAAGAGAAATTAAGGAGTCAATCCCATTTACAATTGCACCGAAAACCATAAGATACCTAGGAAAATACCTAACCAAAGAGGCACAGAATCTATACTCAGAAAACTATGAAGTACTCATGAAAGAAATTGAGGAAGATACAAAGAAATGGAAAAATGTTTCATGCTCCTGGATTGGAAGAATAAATATTGTGAAAATGTCTATGCTACCTAAAGCAATCTACACATTTAATGCAATTCCTATCAAAGTACCATCCATCTTTTTCAAAGAAATGGAACAAATAATTCTAAAATTTATATGGAACCAGAAAAGACCTCGAATAGCCAAAGGGATATTGAAAAAGAAAGCCAACGTTGGTGGCATCACAATTCTGGACTTCAAGCTCTATTACAAAGCTGTCATCATCAAGACAGCATGGTACTGGCACAAAAACAGACCCATAGATCAATGGAACAGAATAGAGAGCCCAGAAATAGACCCTCAACTCTACGGTCAACTAATCTTCGACAAAGCAGGAAAGAATGTCCAATGGAAAAAAAGACAGCCTCTTCAATAAATGGTGCTGGGAAAATTGGACAGCCACATGCAGAAAAATGAAATTGGACCATTTCCTTACACCACACACAAAAATAGACTCAAAATGGATGAAGGACCTCAATGTGAGAAAGGAATCCATCAAAATCCTTGAGGAGAACATGGGCAGCAACCTCTTCGACCTCAGCCGCAGCAACATCTTCCTAGGAACAATGCAAAAGGCAAGGGAAGCAAGGGCAAGAATGAACTATTGGGATTTCATCAAGATCAAAAGCTTTTGCACAGCAAAGGAAACAGTTAACAAAATCAAAAGACAACTGACAGAATGGGAGAAGATATTTGCAAACGACATATCAGATAAAGGACTAGTGTCCAGAATCTATAAAGAACTTAGCAAACTCAACACCCAAAGAACAAATAATCCAATCAAGAAATGGGCAGAGGACTTGAACAGACATTTCTGCAAAGGAGACATCCAGATGGCCAACAGACACATGAAAAAGTGCTCCATATCACTCGGCATCAGGGAAATACAAATCAAAACCACAATGAGATATCACCTCACACCAGTCAGAATGGCTAAAATCAACAAGTCAGGAAATGACAGATGCTGGCGAGGATGTGGAGAAAGGGGAACCCTCTTCCACTGTTGGTGGGAATGCAAGCTGGTGCAGCCACTCTGGAAAACAGCATGGAGGTTCCTCAAAATGTTAAAAATAGATCTGCCCTATGACCCAACAATTGCACTATTGGGTATTTACCCTAAAGATACAAACGTAGTGATCCAAAGGGGCACGTGCACCCGAATGTTTATAGCAGCAATGTCCACAATAGCCAAACTATGGAAAGAACCTAGATGTCCATCAACAGATGAATGGATCAAGAAGACGTGGTATATATACACAATGGAATACTATGCAGCCATCAAAAGAAATGAAATCTTGCCATTTGCGACAACATGGATGGAACTGGAGCGTATCATCCTTAGCGAACTAAGTCAAGCAGAGAAAGACAACTATCATATGATCTCCCTGATATGAGGAAGTGGTGATGCAACATGGGGGCTTAAGTGGGTAGGAGAAGAATAAATATAACAAGATGGGATTGGGAGGGAGACAAACCATCAGTGACTCTTAATCTCACAAAACAAACTGAGTGAGGGTTGCTGGGGGGAGGGGGTTTGGGAGAAGGGGGTGGGATTATGGACATTGGGGAGGGTATGTGCTTTGGTGAGTGCTGTGAAGTGTGTAAACCTGGTGATTCTCAGACTTGTAACCCTGGGGATAAAAATATATGTTTATAAAAAATAAAAAAATTAAATAAAAAAAAATTTGAAGCAAAAAAAAAAAAAAAAGAATAACTAATTACATTGCCCCTGTTTTTCTAAGGTACCAGTTGTTATGATCCCCTACATCTTCTAAAATAACTCTGGTTCCTCTAACAAGAAGACAGCTCCCATTATGTTCAGATGAATAACTCAAACTAATGGAATCCGACCTGTTGCTATAGAGGCTATGAAAAATAAGCTTTTGACTGTTTCTAAATCAAAGTGCTATCAATCAGGTCCCATGGTTATACTGCCTTTAACAATGACATTACTTGCAAAACACTGCACTGTTTTAAGAATGTCTAAACTATTGTGCTGTATTAGAACACTAAGGGAGAAATCTATCAAAAGCTGTTTATAGGGCACCTGGGTGGCTCAGTGGATTAAGCCGCTGCCTTCGGCTCAAGTCATGATCTCAGGGTCCTGGGATGGAGTCCCACATCGGGCTCTCTGCTCAGCAGGGAGTCTGCTTCCTCCTCTCTCTCTCTGCCTGCCTCTCTGTCTACTTGTGATTTCTCTCTGTCAAATAAATAAATAAAATCTTTAAAAAAAAAAGCTGTTTATAATTAATGTTCCTTAATCTTAGGTATTATTTAGAAAGGGTCAATATCTGACCAAATCAGATTTGAAGCAATGTTCCTTAAATTATAAAACTCTTTATTTTTTTAAACACTTTATTTTTCCAAGTTCTTAAACACTTCTCAGCCTGTAGGTTTGTTGAATAAATAAATACTAAGAAAATGTTCATCATACTTCTCAGCTGAGACTAATTAATGCACATGTACAAAAATGAGAAATTTATACATGAAAATTAAGCAAAACCAGGATATTAAGTTGATGGGTGCAGGTTGTATCTTAAGACCTGTGTTTATGATATCATGATACCCTCATCTCTGCTGAACCACAGACCACAGAGATGACAAACAAACTGGAGAGATGTCCTTGATATGACCTTTAGATCAATAAGACATTCCTGCACCTGCAGCTTAGTTTAGGGTCACAAAGAAGAGTATATACCAGTTTCAGAAGAGTACCACAAAGAGCTTGTATAGATCAATGCAGGTCCTGTCTGTGGAAAGACCAGTCCCTCCCCAAAAGAATCTACATGCCTTCTTTTCACAGAGCTTAATGCGTTGCTCATATTGTCTTTTCAGTATCTCTGTCCTTGACTAGAGCTTCTCTTAATGAGAATAAAGAACAGTGAAGACAGCATAATTTGTAACAGAAGTTTGCTAGTTTAAAAAGTTGAGGAAGGGCGCCTGGGTGGCTCAGTGGGTTAAGCCGCTGCCTTCGGCTCAGGTCATGATCTCAGGGTCCTGGGATCGAGTCCCGCATCGGGCTCTCTGCTCAGCAGGGAGCCTGCTTCCTCCTCTCTCTCTCTGCTTGCCTCTCTGCCTACTTGTGATCTCTCTCTGTCAAATAAATAAATAAATAAATAATCTTAAAAAAAAAAGTTGAGGAAGATTCATATTAAAAATTCCAGATTTTGGGGGTGCCTGGGTGGCTCAGTGGGTTAAAGCCTCTGCCTTCGGCTCAGGTCATGATCTCAGGGTCCTGGGATTGAGCCCTGCATCGGGCTCTCTACTCAGCCCGGAGCCTGCTTCCTTCTCTCTCTCTGCCTGCTTCTCTGCATACTTGTGATCTCTATCTGATAAATACATACAATCTTTAAATAAATCAATAAATTTTAAAAATTAAAATTCCAGATTTTTTAGAGTACCTCTTAAAACATCAGATGTGCTAACTATACTTGGGGCCACACACCTGCCTGGCAGCAATTGGCTGGAGCAGAGGGGTGCTGCCCTCCTTGCGCTCCCCAGTCCTTACCATTCCCTAGTGTTTGCCCCTGATCAGCTTTGGCCATTTTTGTTCCCTGCCTTACCTCATGAGCATTTTATTCGAACCTTTTGGTTTAAGTGTGAGAACTCTGCTATTAGACTACCCAGATTTAAATCCCAACACTTCCTAGTTGTATGACCCTGGGCATATTACTTTCTTCCCTCTCCTTGCTCTTTTGTTTTCTCCTTGAAAAGTTATAATAATTTTCACTACTTTATAGAGTTGTTGGGGAAATTAAAAATAACATGGACATCAAGTACAGAGGCCAGTGAATCCATAAATGTACTTATTATTAAGGAAAACACACAGACACACACGAGTGGGGCTAGGTTAAACCCCCTCTGCCCCACTGCATTAGATGTGTAGAGCTACCTCGGAGGCTTTCAGCCTTAGGCCAAGGGAACATGGGCCACAGCCCCAGTAGCACAATCTGGATAGGCTGCTGGGGATCTTGAGTGAGGTGGACCCCACTCAGTGCATTGTATCAGTTATGGCTGGCATTCTCCTCGAAGTCCCGGGACCGTTCTTATACCTAGCTATACTTTACAGTCACCTGCGGAGAGTCTCAAAACTAAAGAAAACAATGCCCAAGCCCTACACCAAACCAAGCAAGTCAGATCTATTGAAGTGGATCTAGATATATCTTTAAAGCTCCCTAGGTGATTCTAATGTACAGACAGGCTTGAGAACCACTGTTCCATGGCACAGAGAGCACCAGCCCTCCCCAGCCACGTCTAGGATTCTCAAAAGATCCAAGACAGGGGTTCACATTTTTAAAAATGAGCAGCTTAGGAAGCATTAAAATCCAGAAATTACTGATTCATCTGGCAGAAAATATTCATTTTGTAAACATGTCTGCATTTTGGATTAAGTGAGTTACATTTTTTAAAAATAGGAAGATCATTGTTTGCGACTGTGGTATTTCATCAAGTGTATCCCCACACAAATGTGTGGATACACTCAAATGCCTCTTTTAAGTGCATTCCACAGACTGAGGGAAAAAAATTTTGAGTTTTCGGAAGGTGACTGAATTTAGCAATACCACATTAAGTAATTAAAGGTTGGCATATAAAGCTAGTTTTACTTAATAGTGAGACAACTTTAAATTTTTATAATGAAGTCATGGCTTTCTACTTAAAAATAACAAAATCATCAATAGTTTTGCAGGAAATATAGAGCAACATCATTAAAATGTTGCTAATATATGTGTAAGTTCTATGCTAATTTGGCTAAACAGTTTAAATGCTTATCAAACTACATGTATAGAAAATAAAATATTAGTATTATTCTTTAGCAGTCTTTAATTAGATCTGAAAGTTTTTCATTATTAAAATATCTAAGATTTAGATGTTTTTAAGATAGATTTAAAGATTATTCTTAGGCAAAATTTAGGTTGAGAGATAACTAATTTGGAGAAAACTCTATTTTGAGGAAATCTAATATTCTTTGTAGTCACTAAATTAGGATGCCACGTATATTTAAATGTAAATTTAGATGTGCCCCACTTATTTTAGCATAAATCTTTTAAATCAAATATTAACACTTTTTGAATTTCTTTTTCCATATCTGTATCTCATGTACTAATTTCCTTCTCCTTTCCCCCAAACAAGGTTACAAACCCAGATCTCTATAGGATAGGGAAATCACACAAAACAGCAAAGTAGTGGCGGGCAGTCAGGTCCCCAGGCAGAGGCCACAAAACAGCAGCCTGGAAATCTGGTCCATACACATGAATGGTTTGCTTCTTTTGCATTTAAAAAATTTGGAAAACTCAGATAAAAATCCTGAATTCCAGCTTATTCTGGAAAAGCAGGAGCTCCTGGAACATTGGGGTCTTAGTCTTTAGCAAGAGTTGACTGGACGTGAGTATCACTGCCCCTTTGGATGGGGCACAGACTCCCTCCACCTGACCAGTTATCACCACCTGCTTGTTATGTATGCGTTGCCTGCTTTACCTCTGGAAGCTTCTGAGTTTCCAACAAAAGGATAAACTAATCAAGTAAGAGACCTCAAACTCAGGCCCAAGACTCCACAACCAAGGTAGGGGCCTAGAAGACAAAAAAAAAAAAAAAAAAAAAAAAAAAAAAAAAAAAAAAAAGAGTGGTGGGCAACAACCCTGGGAAACAAAGAAGACACACAAAGTCTACTATACATATTTTGGGGAGTCAGGAGATGGTGTGGTTCAATGGAAAGAAAAGAGTGGGGGAACATCTGTGCTTGAATCATGGGCTCTCCCACTATCATTGGTGGGACCTTGGGTGGAGCTTGCCCTCTGTGGATAATGGGCTATCAATTTCTCTCTGAGTGAAGAGTCACTAGGGTGATGAGTGCACCGTGTCATGCACATTCAGGGCTTAGGAGATGTAGGGAGTAGTAGGCGAAAGAATATTGGATTTGGTAGCAAAATCTGGCTTTGAATCCCAGCTGTACTCCACCATCTCCATGAGCTTCAGTTTCCTCCTTGGAGACAACATTCCTGGAGTAATGACAGAAGGGTTGCCAGGAGAATGTCTGCTATGGAGTGCATTGACTTTCACCAAACCTCTATCATCATCAGTCCTACTTCTCTGATTCCAGTCCTTGTCCCACTGCAGGGGGAAGTGAAGGAGCCCTGGCTAGAACTGAGGCCAGGCAGATGCTAGGTGGCTGCGGACTCGGTAGCATCTTAGAAATTAAAAAGAATGGGAAGAGAGACAATCCAAAAACTGTATGGCTAGAAGGCAGAAGTGTTCAAATATTTTCTGTGGTATCAGAATGAGGCATCCATGATGTGTGGAGGCAAAAGGTGAACAGGAAGATGGAGGGTGGTCATTCAAATGGAAAAAGTATCTTTGAGTACCTGCTATTCTGCCTTATGGGACAGCAAAGACATTGGGTATATTTATGTACGTGGGAATAGCCACATGTATACACACACACACACACACACACACACACTCACATACACACACACAAAAAATTTCTGGTCCTCCAAAATTCCCAATGAAAAAGACAGACACATTCAAATACCTAATATGAGGCTTGTATTAATAAGAACAGTCTAGAAAGAAGGATGATCGAGTAGGAAAGGAAGAAGTCAAATGCAGGTGGGGAAACTCTGAACAGATGCTTAGAAAAGGTGGAGTTTGAACATCACAGACCAAGAAGGGTTTCCAAAAAGAGGAAGAAATGGGGTATCGAGTATCTTGAAAAGGCAACAATCTGAGGCCAGACCCAAGGGCAGCAGCTACCAGATCTATGTGGGAACAGTCAGTCCAGTGCATGAGAGGAGGGCTTGGGGAACAAGGCAGGAGATGAACTTGAAATATACCTGGAGAGGAACTGTCAGTCTACAACTTCATCCTGGACACATTCATTCTGGACACAGCTTTCCCCAGAGAGAGATAACCTCAGAATCCCTGCAGAAGTACAGCAGGTTGGAAAGAAATAATAAATATCTTAAAGGTGCCCAACCAGGACAGAGGAAAAGAATCGGGCTTTATGATGTCAATAGTGGCTCTGAATTAATCTATTTAGCGTTGCTAGCTAACGGTCTCACTAGCTTACCTTCCAGGGAATGTTGACCAGCTTTACATAGTTCTGGAAAAATGAAGATATTGATAATAAAAGGAGAGCAAACATAAACACATCAGAAATGAGTGATTCTATTCATCTTCAACTTTGGTTTCAGTGACTTCTAAACTCTGACACATTATCTCTATTCCCCTGACCAGAGCTGGAAAGGCCACAGTATCACTTGGATTTCACAGCTTTGCTGTTCTTCTTGGACCCCAGGTTGCTGGCACCGTGTTCCAGAATTTCCTACGGTGCCAGGAACGCAAGCTGGTGCCAGGGATGCAAAGTCAAACCCCTGCCTTTGGAAGGTTACAGAAGGAGAGAAGCAAAATAAATGGAAATCAATGGCTTAAATCCAGTGAGATAAATCAATGCTCCAAGAAGTGTTACAGAGAGCTCAGAGACCAATCCAACTATTGTATCTACATGCTCCCTGCATGCTCAGGCAGTACAGTGTCCTGACAAAGAGCAGAAGCTCAACTCTAAGAGGTGGTTCAAATCCCAGCTGTGCCACTGATCAGCTGGGTGATTCCAGGGCAATCACTTAATCTCTCTGTGCCTCAATGTCCCAACCATAAAAAAGGCAGAATAAGCGAGCCTACCTCATAGGATCACTGTGAGAATTAAAAGAATTTACACACATGTTGCACTTAATACTGTGTGTTGCACACTAAAATATTGTCATTAGTATAACCTGATTAGCCCAAAAGAGAGCCTAGAAAAATGTTAATCTTTCCTGCATTTCTCCTGTCTCCAGTCAAAAGAAGCATTATGAAAATGAACTTTTTTCTCAATACACATTTGCCAACCAAGTGAAATTAACCTTGAACTTCTATCTCCCAAGTGACAGCTGCCTGAGATCTTTCCACCACTACATGAGTCTTGCTATTCATCAAGCTTCCTGAAAGCTTCCAGCAGAGCTGTTCCCTGCAAGAAACCTCATGGTCCTGATAACAGAATTAAAGAGATATCATTCTGGATATTTCTGGTGGGAAGCACTGGTTGTATGCGAGGTTGGAGCAGCTCCACACCCCAGATAAATTGTGGACCATAGCCAAGCCCAAATACCCTGTCCGGACATTGCACTCAAATTGCCTCCAATGGCCTAGCTGCTCCTCTCCCTTCCAAATGTGTGGTCATGCCAGGGAAGAGAGATTCCTTCCCGATTCCCCTTCAGCCCCCTACACTTAGCACCCTCCACAGGATTCTCTGCCTCTGGTTTCAGGATTCTAAGGCTTCATGGGTTAGCAGTGAGAGGCCTGCTGTTCCAGACTAAAAAGTTGTTTTCCCATCCCTGAAAAGAAGGAAAAATAAGTTTTGTCAGCACACAAGTAGACTTACTTGTCAGCTGCTCTGATCTTGGCATTTAGATCCAAAAGGGTACCTTCTCAATAACTCATCAGGTTTTTAAAAAGATAATTTGGGGGTGGTGCCTGGATGGCTCTGTTGGTTAAGCAACTGCCTTTGGCTCAGGTCATGATCCCGGATTCCCGGGATTGAGTCCAGCATCTGTTGCTCAGCTCCACGGGGAGTCTACTTCTCCCTCTACCTTCTCCTCTCTCATGCTCTTGCTCACTGTCTCTCTCTCTCAAATAAATAAATAATATCTTTTAAAAAAAGATAACTTGGTAATATCCAACACAAATGTGTCAGTATCAATGGTTAGCATAATCTGAAAACTGTGTGTGTTCAAATTAAAGCAAACATGGCCAGTGGAATTAATATTTACAACATAATGTTAAAAAATTAGAAATAACCATCTTTATTTATTTTTTTTTAAAGATTTTATTTATTTATTTGACAGAGAGAAATTACAAGTAGATGGAGAGGCAGGCAGAGAGAGAGAGAGGGAAGCAGGCTCTCCGCTGAGCAGAGAGCCCGACGCGGGACTCGATCCCAGGACTCTGAGATCATGACCTGAGCTGAAGGCAGTGGCTTAACCCACTGAGCCACCCAGGTACCAGAAATAACCGTCTTTAAACAGAAGAGAAAAATCAAATTTCCCATGATGGTACTTCTTTACCGAAAGCATCGCCTTTATTCTCATCCCTCTAAATAAAAATCTAATTAGCTTGGCAGCAAAGCTGACCAATGCTGATGAGTGTTCAGGAAGCTATTTTGTTTGGCTTTGAAAACAAGTCATAATTAGGAAATCAACATGGGAAGCATAATTTAAATATCCAAAAGTATTTTCTCTGCTTAGCAACTGGCAAGAACTTAGTGTGTTTTCTCTCCTTCTGTGTCATGTTGCTCTGGTCCCTGGAACTATGTGGTGGCTGCAAAAGGAAAGGGGGATGGGTAAACCTGGTGATTCACAGACCTGTACCCCTGGGGATAAAAATATATGTTTATAAAAACTAAAAAATAAAAAAAAAAAAGGAAAGGGGGAAAACAAAACAAAACAAAACAAAAAAACTTTTGCATTGAAGCAGTGGCACAAGTTTAGCCTGAAAGCTGCTGTGTGGGGATTTGTGCAACTAGGCTCCATGCCCACCAGTTACTAGCCAAGGAAAGGCCAGGCAGTGGGGCCCCTCCCGCTCGCAGCCCTTGGTTTCCTCCTAACCCCGCAGTGCAGCAAGGGACCTTCAGCATTTCCTCTTCTGGGATGGCTGGGAATTGACTGTTTTTATGAAATGAACATGACCTAGAAAAGCATTCAGCATGATCCGCTTGTGCACTTGAAAGAGTCCTCAGCTATACTTCCCATCACAAAGTGTTTGAGCTCCTGTTTATTAAAGCACAGCTTGAACCAGAGGACGGGTCAGTCTTCCAGGTGAACAGCAACAGATCTTTGGCACGGAATCACCACAACTCCCGGCTAGCACTTTTACATAGGAAGTCAGAAGATTAATTTCTTATAAACTACCAGAACTAGTTAAATAAATGCAAACTGGCAGTAATGACTGTATTTAATCAGGCATACACTAATAAAAGTACACATATGCAGATATGTATCTATACCTATCAGAATCACACAAGAACACCATGCTCTGGAACAAAGTCCAAATGAAATCTTGAAATTCAATACTACCACCACCATATTCTGTCATAAAATGCTTTGCTGTTCAGTCAAAAAAAAAAAATTGTGCAATGATTATTTATTAAAAACGATGTGCTTGACACTGAGCTAGCTTCTGAGGAACCAATGATAAGTCAATAATGATTTCATGAGTTGCTGATCCAGTAGAGGACACTGATACATATAAAAATATTTGCATCACAGTGTGTTCCATATAAATTTATTTTCAAGGTTCAGAAGTAGATGGAGTATCAGATCTTTCTGAGTATGTAAAGAGTAACATGGAAAGGCTTTACTAAGAGACTGAGGTCTTAGAGGAGGGTTCTAAAGAAATGGACAGAAATTCTTCAAGTAGAGAAGAAGAACTCTTAAGATTGTGGGAACAGCAAGGGTTGCTTGAGTGGCTTAATTGGTTAAGCATCTGCCTTTGACTTAGGCCATGATCTCAGGGTCCTGGGATCAATCCTGCATTGGGCTCCCTGCTCAGCTGAAAGCCTGCCTCTCCCCTTCTCTCTGCCCCTCCTCCCTCCATTCATGTGTATTCTCTTTCTGTCAAATAAATTAATAAAATCTTAAAAGAAAATAGGGAGAACAGCAGGAACTGCTGGCATGTGACACACATCTAAAGGCATGATGACACACATTCCCAAAGCAGGACAGAGCACAGAGGTACACTAATGTACTACTTTACACATATTAACTCAATCCTCATAACAATCCTATGACTTAGGCACTAACATAATCCCCATCTTACAGTAGTGAAAGTTGAGGGAAATAAAATTTGGATGTAGAGCCCACATCCCTAATAACTACAATAACATTTAAGGGGTTATCAAAGAATGAATAACACAACAAAAAACTACCTATATTTCTGAAGCATAAAATCCAAGGCATCTGGCAGAAGGGAAAGAACAGGGAAAGACTGCTGCTAGAAATCATGTGTCATTGAGGGGAGGGGGGATCTCAGAAGCACCCCGAGGCCAGCTTCACTACTTGGAACTCCTGTGGCATTCTAGGTCCATGAACATGGTCAGCTCTGTGCATAGAATGTTCACAATCACGGAGGGTGGGGACTTACCTGAGTCCAGAATGGTGGCAGGCACCTCAATGAGGAGGCTAGTACAGTAACTCCAGTGTAAGAATTTAAATGAAGTGACAGTGAAGATGGAGAGGTGGAAAGTATTGCAAAGCGTGTGCACATTTGAGCAGCACTGCACCAGCATGGCTGGGTGTTGAAGGGGGACATACGCATCCGCACATCTGTGCAACTGAGTCAGTTAAAGGGAGCATTTAGTCTTTCTGCATGAAAGCCCTTTGGGGCCAGAGTGAAACAAAGTTTGTTTCCTCCCCCACTGATTCCTAATCATTGGTATGCAGATACCAGATTCAGGATCTGTTTTCATTAAAGTAATGTTTGTTTTAAAGAAGTACACAAACTTAAAATTTTAGGAATTGGCCTATCGCTTTAAAAAAACAAACTCTATGGTCTACAGAAAGTAAATGTTCTGTGGATGCCTTTCAGTATTGTCTAAAGGGGTCAGTAAAAAAAAGGGGGGGGGGATAAAAATGAAAACTTAATAATGCAGCTCAATTCAAATAAAGACTGGAGTACCTGCATACCAGAACTGAGGTATTCCAAGAAATACCACAGAGGAGATGCTAAAGGCCAGGCCAAAACTGAGCTTCAGGTTCTTTGGAGAGTACGCAAGTAACTGTGATATAAATCAGGGAATAATAAGCAAGTAAGAACATTCGGGGTGTGTGTGTGTGTGTGTGCAGGAGTGGGCAGTTAAAGGAAAACATAATCCCATCCCAGTTAGAGGATCGGAAAAATTTTATAAAGTAAGTAGCATTTTGGATTGGTGTTGAGAGGTGGTTTACCTGAAAAAGGGTATATAGCCTCAATACTGTACACCGTTCTTATACATAAATATATGAGACTACTCATGTAATCATCAACTGCTACCTGGCTCTCTCCCAAACTCCCAAGTGGAATGATATATTTTTATTATACATATACATAAAATATAATATAATAATATTATATATACATATATTTTCCCCCTGTAAAGAATGAAGATTCTAGGGGTGCTTGGCTCAGTGGGTTAAGCCTCTGCTTTCGGTTCAGGTCATGGTCTCAGGGTCCTGGGATCGAGACCCACATGGGGCTCTATGCTCAGCAGGGAGCCTGCTTCCCTTCCTCTCTCTCTCTCTCTCTCTGCCTGCCTCTCTGCCTACTTGTGATCTCTGTCTGTCAAATAAATAAATAAAATCTTAAAAAAAAAAGAATGAAGATTCTAATATTTTTTTATATTTCTTTAGCTGTGACATTCCCCCAACCCATTGCATCTCAGGGAAAACAGCATGAGCTATGGAGCCATAGTAAAAATTAAAGTATGATAGCAAACTTGTACTAAGCATCTACTATGTACTAAACACATTTAACCCTCATCTATGTGGCAGCACTCATACTATCCACACTTTTCAATGGGGGGACGGAGGCATGGAGACACGTGAGTCTCCAAAGTGACACAGCTGGCAAATGTTGCAGCTGGACTCATCTAGTCAATCCTTTCTTTGTTCATTGATAATAAACTCCACCACCCAAATCTGTTGTGATGACTAAGTCAGATCGTGTGTATAAAGTACCCAGCTGAGACTTGGGCACTAGCAGGCATTCATTTCCTAATGGCTATAATTGTTATTTCATCTCAGTTTAGCAACTAGGTCATTTCCCACCAGTCAGATCTCCAATGAAAACTCGCACACAGCCCTACCGCATGCCCAGGGATCGCTGGCATCAGGACTCCTAAATGATTCCAGCTGAGCCATCTGGTTCACATACATCTTAAGGCTATCAAGAGTGTCATATTTTACATTCTCAGACATCTTCTAATGACACTGAAGGTCATTAGTCAAAATGCCTACAAATCACAGCATTACTGACAAGTTGGCACCCATCACAGTTTGAACACTCATACACAGAGAGCTCACTATCTTGGAGGTATTTATTCCAAAGTTGTTTATTTCCCTATTGTCAAAGAAAGTCATAAGAAAGATCATAGAACTAAATTTCTTCACAGAACTGAATCTACTCCTCGGACTTCCAGTTAGTGGTTGTTGCCTTCCCTCTAGACAATTCTTGCTTTTGACTATCTTGTCTCCTTTATTCAATGGGAGGGTTGATCAGCTTCAGGTCTGTTGTCTCTTTTGCCTGAAATATTCTTCCCAGACTGTTCACCACCCTGGTTACCTTCCCTGGCCATTCTCTTCTCTGTAATTATCTCTAAAAATATGGCCTCCAGAACAAAGTTGAAAAGCAGTGATGGAGGTGACACCTCCATCCAGTGTCACCTGTCTTTACCAACACCTTTCCTGGTAAGACCACATTTACTTTCCTAACAGTCTTCTAATACCGTTCCCTTCTTTTAGGGGCTTATTTAAAACACAGAACATCTCTTTTCCAGTAATTGTAGAAGTGCAGAAATTTGGATTTATGCCTTTAAACTTTACTTTCTCATTCTCAGGCCAGCACATCTATCCCTATCATAATCATTCTGTTGCCTATTTCTGTTATCAACCACATTAGTGTCTACCTAATTCCATGCAGTTGCCCTCTGTAGTTTCACCCAAGTTGATGAAGGAAGATGAAGAAATGAAGAAAACCATGTCCAGTACTCAATGGCATTCTAATAGAGGCTTCCTTCCCTCTTATCTGTAGCATCTCTACTTTGGGAATGACCACTGATTACTTTTTGCTCTGAGACTATGCTGGGGTTTTACTCTCATTTGTCCTTTTCATGCTTTTTTAGAAAACTCAATCCTATTTTTGTTGCTGATCAAAAGCCTACTTTTTATTTAAAAAATTGAATTGTACAAAGGGTTACCAGTTCCCATATTACTGTTCTGTTCCAAGATAAAAAGGAGGGGGTCATTCTGGGGGAAGGTTGTGCTTTTCATTTCTAGCAATGGAAATGGTAAGCTTCTTCATCTTGAGTTGTCCCCCTCTTCTTTATCCCAGTGTGCTTTAAGCTCTAAGAAAAAGGCACTAATCATTGTTTCTTGAACATGCCAAACCTCTCTCATATCTGTGCCTCTGTATTACACTACTCCCTTTGCAAAGAAGATCTTTCCTTCCACTTTGTTGCTCAAATTACTATACATTCTTCATGTCTCACTAGCAATGTTATCTGCTGTAAACAACTTCCTGGACTCCCTTAGGCAGAACGAGTTGCTCTGATCCTACTTTGCTCAGGTTTACTGATATTATATTGTATCTGTCTATAGCTGGTATTCCCAGTACACTTGATCTCCTCCAGGGAAGAGCCAAGTCTCTGAAAATGGAAGGCCCACAATAATGTTTACCTCACGAAAAACACTCAGTAAATGTTTGCTGAATAAATACATGAATAGGAAGATGGAAAAGACATCATGGTATTAAAAAGAATATACTAGGAATGAAAGGAACAAGGATAAACCAAATGCATGGCATTTGTTCATAAATACAGATATTTTAAGCTTGGTAGTTGAAAAGATTCTTTAATCTTTTTATATATCCTGATTCTTTAGAGTTAACAACCACAAACCACAAACAATAAACCATCAGAAATTAATTTAAATCTCCATTTAAATCTCATTTTTTTGTTTTGTTTTGTTTTGTTATGTTTTTGTTCAAGAACTACACGTTACCAAAAAAGAAAAAGAAAAAAAAAGTCTGGCATATCAGATTCAAACTTTTCCATATGGTATTGGCACTTAAAGTAAATCTGCTGGGATGGAAAATAATCAGACCTGGCCTATTTGGAATAGCTTTATCATTATAATTTTTTTTAATTTTTTATTTTTTATAAACATATATTTTTATCCCCAGGGGTACAGGTCTGTGAATCACCAGGTTTACACACTTCACAGCACTCACCAAAGCACATACCCTCCCCAATGTCCATAATCCCACCCCCTTCTCCCAAACCCCCTCCCCCCAGCAACCCTCAGTTTGTTTTGTGAGATAAAGAGTCACTTATGGTTTGTCTCCCTCCCAATCCCATCTTGTTTCATTGATTCTTCTCCTACCCACTTAAGCCCCCATGTTGCATCACCACTTCCTCATATCAGGGAGATCATATGATAGTTGTCTTTCTCTGCTTGACTTATTTCACTAAGCATGATACGCTCTAGTTCCATCCAGGTTGTTGCAAATGGCAAGATTTCATTTCTTTTGCTGGCTGCATAGTATTCCACTGTGTATATATACCACATCTTCTTGATCCATTCATCTGTTGATGGACATCTAGGTTCTTTCCATAGTTTGGCTATTGTGGACATTGCTGCTATAAACATTCAGGTGCACGTGCCCCTTTGGATCACTACGTTTGTATCTTTAGGGTAAATACCCAATAGTGCAATTGCTGGGTCATAGGGCAGTTCTATTTTCAACATTTTGAGGAACCTCCATGCTGTTTTCCAGAGTGGCTGCACCAGCTTGCCTTCCCACCAACAGTGTAGGAGGGTTCCCCTTTCTCCGCATCCTAGCCAGCATCTGTCATTTCCTGACTTGTTGATTTTAGCCATTCTGACTGGTGTGAGGTGATATCTCATTGTGGTTTTGAATTGTATTTCCCTGATGCCGAGTGATATGGAGCACTTTTTCATGTGTCTGTTGGCCATCTGGATGTCTTCTTTGCAGAAATGTCTGTTCAAGTCCTCTGCCCATTTCTTGATTGGATTATTTGTTCTTTGGTGTTGAGTTTGCTAAGTTCTTTATAGATTCTGGACACTAGTCCTTTATCTGATATGTCGTTTGCAAATATCTTCTACCATTCTGTCAATTGTCTTTTGATTTTGTTAACTGTTTCCTTTGCTGTGCAAAAGCTTTTGATCTTGATGAAATCCCAATAGTTCATTTTTTTTTTTTTTTAATGTTTGCAATACTTTTGCTATTTTATTTTATTTTATTTTTTTTTTAATTTATTTTTTATTTTCAGCATAACAGTATTCATTATTTTTCACCAACCCAGTGCTCCATGCAATTCGTGCCCTTTATAATACCCACCACCTAGTACCCCAACCTCCCACCCCCCACCCCTTCAAAACCCTCAGATTGTTTTTCAGAGTCCATAGTCTCTCATGGTTCACCTCCCCTTCCAATTTCCCCCAACTCCCTTCTCCTCTCTAACTCCCCATGTCCTCCATGCTATTTGTTATGCTCCACAAATAAGTGAAACCATATGATAATTGACTCTCTCTGCTTGACTTATTTCACTCAGCATAATAATCTCTTCCAGTCCCGTCCATGTTGCTACAAAAGTTAGGTATTGGTCCTTTCTTTTTTTTTTTTTTTTTTTTTTTATAAACATATATTTTTATCCCCAGGGGTACAGGTCTGTGAATCACCAGGTTTACACACTTCACAGCACTCACCAAAGCACATACCCTCCCCAATGTCCATAATCCCACCCCCTTCTCCCAAACCCCCTCCCCCCAGCAACCCTCAGTTTGTTTTGTGAGATTAAGAGTCACTTATGGTTTGTCTCCCTCCCAATCCCATCTTGTTTCATTTATTCTTCTCCTACCCACTTAAGCCTCCATGTTGCATCACCACTTCCTCATATCAGGGAGATCATATGATAGTTGTCTTTCTCTGCTTGACTTATTTCGCTAAGCATGATACGCTCTAGTTCCATCCATGTTGTCGCAAATGGCAAGATTTCATTTCTTTTGATGGCTGCATAGTATTCCATTGTGTATATATACCACTTCTTCGTGATCCATTCATCTGTGGATGGACATCTAGGTTCTTTCCATAGTTTGGCTATTGTGGACATTGCTGCTGTAAACATTCGGGTGCATGTGCCCCTTTGGATCACTACATTTGTATCTTTAGGGTAAATACCCAATAGTGCAATTGCTGGGTCATAGGGCAGTTCTATTTTCAACATTCTGAGGAACCTCCATGCTGTTTTCCAGAGTGGCTGCACCAGCTTGCATTCCCACCAACAGTGTAGGAGGGTTCCCCTTTCTCCACATCCTCGCCAGCATCTGTCATTTCCTGACTTGTTGATTTTAGCCATTCTGACTGGTGTGAGGTGATATCTCATTGTGGTTTTGATTTGTATTTCCCTGATGCCGAGTGATATGGAGCACTTTTTCATGTGTCTGTTGGCCATCTGGATGTCTTCTTTGCAGAAATGTCTGTTCATGTCCTCTGCCCATTTCTTGATTGGATTATTTGTTCTTTGGGTGTTGAGTTTGCTAAGTTCTTTATAGATTCTGGACACTAGTCCTTTATCTGATATGTCGTTTGCAAATATCTTCTCCCATTCTGTCAGTTGTCTTTTGATTTTGTTAACTGTTTCCTTTGCTGTGCAAAAGCTTTTGATCTTGATGAAATCCCAATAGTTCATTTTTTCCCTTGCTTCCCTTGCCTTTTGCGTTGTTCCTAGGAAGATGTTGCTGCGGCAGAGGTCGAAGAGGTTGCTGCCTGTGTTCTCCTCAAGCATTTTGATGGATTCCTTTCGCACATTGAGGTCCTTCATCCATTTTGAGTCTATTTTTGTGTGTGGTGTAAGGAAATGGTCCAATTTCATTTTTCTGCATGTGGCTGTCCAATTTTCCCAGCACCATTTATTGAAGAGGCTGTCTTTTTTCCATTGGACATTCTTTCCTGCTTTGTCGAAGATGAGTTGACCATAGATTTGAGGGTCTATTTCTGGGCTCTCTATTCTGTTCCATTGATCTATGTGTCTGTTTTTGTGCCAGTACCATGCTGTCTTGATGATGACAGCTTTGTAATAGAGCTTGAAGTCCGGAATTGTGATGCCACCAACGTTGGCTTTCTTTTTCAATATCCCTTTGGCTATTCGAGGTCTTTTCTGGTTCCATATAAATTTTAGCATTATTTGTTCCATTTCTTTGAAAAAGATGGATGGTACTTTGATAGGAATTGCATTAAATGTGTAGATTGCTTTAGGTAGCATAGACATTTTCACAATATTTATTCTTCCAATCCAGGAGCATGGAACATTTTTCCATTTCTTTGTGTCTTCCTCAATTTCTTTCATGAGTACTTTATAGTTTTCTGAGTATAGATTCTGTGTCTCTTTGGTTAGGTTTATTCCTAGGTATCTTATGGTTTTGGATGCAATTGTAAATGGGATTGACTCCTTAATATCTCTTTCTTCTGTCTTGCTGTTGGTGTAGAGAAATGCAACTGATTTCTGTGCATTGATTTTATATCCTGACACTTTACTGAATTCCTGTATAAGTTCTAGCAGTTTTGGAGTGGAGTCTTTTGGGTTTTCCACATATAGTATCATATCATCTGCGAAGAGTGATAATTTGACTTCTTCTTTGCCGATTTGGATGCCTTTAATTTCCTTTTGTTGTCTGATTGCTGAGGCTAGGACCTCTAGTACTATGTTGAATAGCAGTGGTGATAATGGACATCCCTGCCGTGTTCCTGACCTTAGTGGAAAAGCTTTCAGTTTTTCTCCATTGAGAATGATATTTGCGGTGGGTTTTTCATAGATGGCTTTGATGATATTGAGGTATGTGCCCTCTATCCCTACACTTTGAAGAGTTTTGATCAGGAAGGGATGCTGTACTTTGTCAAATGCTTTTTCAGCATCTATTGAAAGTATCATATGGTTCTTGTTCTTTCTTTTATTGATGTGTTGTATCACATTGACTGATTTGCGGATGTTGAACCAACCTTGCAGCCCTGGAATAAATCCCACTTGGTCGTGGTGAATAATCTTTTTAATGTACTGTTGAATCCTATTGGCTAGTATTTTGTTGAGTATTTTCGCATCTGTGTTCATCAAGGATATCGGTCTATAGCTCTCTTTTTTGGTGGGATCCTTGTCTGGTTTTGGGATCAAGGTGATGCTGGCCTCATAAAATGAGTTTGGAAGTTTTCCTTCCATTTCTATTTTTTGGAACAGTTTCAGGAGAATAGGAATTAGTTCTTCTTTAAATGTTTGGTAGAATTCCCCCGGGAAGCCATCTGGCCCTGGGCTTTTGTTTGTTTGGAGATTTTTAATGACTGTTTCAATCTCCTTACTGGTTATGGGTCTGTTCAGGCTTTCTATTTCTTCCTGGTTCAGTTGTGGTAGTTTATATGTTTCTAGGAATGCATCCATTTCTTCCAGATTGTCAAATTTATTGCCGTAGAGTTGCTCATAGTATGTTCTTATAATAGTTTGTATTTCTTTGGTGTTAGTTGTGATCTCTCCTCTTTCATTCATGATTTTATTTATTTGGGTCCTTTCTCTTTTCTTTTTGATAAGTCGGGCCAGGGGTTTATCAATTTTATTAATTCTTTCAAAGAACCAGCTCCTAGTTTTGTTGATTTGTTCTATAGTTTTTTTGGTTTCTATTTCATTGATTTCTGCTCTGATCTTTATGATTTCTCTTCTCCTGCTGGGCTTAGGGTTTCTTTCTTGTTCTTTCTCCAGCTCCTTTAGGTGTAGGGTTAGGTTGTGTACCTGAGACCTTTCTTGTTTCTTGAGAAAGGCTTGTACCGCTATATATTTTCCTCTCAGGACTGCCTTTATTGTGTCCCACAGATTTTGAACTGTTGTATTTTCATTATCATTTGTTTCCATGATTTTTTTCAATTCTTCTTTAATTTCCCGGTTGACCCATTCATTCTTTAGAAGGATACTGTTTAGTCTCCATGTATTTGGGTTCTTTCCAACCTTCCTTTTGTGGTTGAGTTCTAGCTTTAGAGCATTGTGGTCTGAAAATATGCAGGGAATGATCCCAATCTTTTGATACCGGTTGAGTCCTGATTTAGGACCAAGGATGTGATCTATTCTGGAGAATGTTCCATGTGCACTAGAGAAGAATGTGTATTCTGTTGCTTTGGGATGAAATATTCTGAATATATCTGTGATGTCCATCTGGTCCAGTGTGTCGTTTAAGGCCTTTATTTCCTTGCTGATCTTTTGCTTGGATGACCTGTCCATTTCAGTGAGGGGAGTGTTAAAGTCCCCTACTATTATTGTATTGTTGTTGATGTGTTTCTTTGATTTTGTTATTAATTGGTTTATATAGTTGGCTGCTCCCACGTTGGGGGCATAGATATTTAAAATTGTTAAATCTTCTTGTTGGACAGACCCTTTGAGTATGATATAGTGTCCTTCCTCATCTCTTATTATAGTCTTTGGCTTAAAATCTAATTGATCTGATATAAGGATTGCCACTCCTGCTTTCTTCTGATGTCCATTAGCATGGTAAATTCTTTTCCACCCCCTCACTTTAAATCTGGAGGTGTCTTCGGGCTTAAAATGAGTTTCTTGGAGGCAACATATAGATGGGTTTTGTTTTTTTATCCATTCTGATACCCTGTGTCTTTTGACAGGGGCATTTAGCCCATTCACATTCAGGGTAACTATTGAGAGATATGAATTTAGTGCCATTGTATTGCCTGTAAGGTGACTGTTATTGTATATGGTCTCTGTTCCTTTCTGATCTACCACTTGTAGGCTCTCTCTTTGCTTAGAGGACCCCTTTCAATATTTCCTGTAGAGCTGGTTTGGTATTTGCAAATTCTTTCAGTTGTTGTTTGTCCTGGAAGCTTTTAATCTCTCCTTCTATTTTCAATGATAGCCTAGCTGGATATAGTATTCTGGGCTGCATGTTTTTCTCGTTTAGTGCTCTAAAAATATCATGCCAGCTCTTTCTGGCCTGCCAGGTCTCTGTGGATAAGTCAGCTGCCAATCTAATATTTTTACCATTGTATGTTACAGACTTCTTTTCCCGGGCTGCTTTCAGGATTTTCTCTTTGTCACTGAGACTTGTAAATTTTACTATTAGGTGACGGGGTGTGGGCCTATTCTTATTGATTTTGAGGGGCGTTCTCTGAACCTCCTGAATTTTGATTATCGTTCCCTTTGCCATATTGGGGAAATTCTCCCCAATAATTCTCTCCAGTATACCTTCTGCTCCCCTCTCTCTTTCTTCTTCTTCTGGAATCCCAATTATTCTAATGTTGTTTCGTCTTATGGTGTCACTTAATTCTCGAATTCTCCCCTCGTGGTCCAGTAGCTGTTTGTCCCTCTTTTGCTCAGCTTCTTTATTCTCTGTCATTTGGTCTTCTATATCACTAATTCTTTCTTCTGCCTCATTTATCCTAGCAGTGAGAGCCTCCATTTTTGATTGCACCTCATTAATAGCTTTTTTGATTTCAACTTGGTTAGATTTTAGTTCTTTTATTTCTCCAGAAAGGGCTTTTATATCTCTCGAGAGGGTTTCTCTAATATCTTCCATGCCTTTTTCGAGCCCGGCTAGAACCTTGAGAATTGTCATTCTGAACTCTAGATCTGACATATTACCGATGTCTGTATTGATTAGGTCCCTAGCCTTTGGTACTGCCTCTTGTTCTTTTTTTTGCGTTGAATTTTTACGTCTTGTCATTTTGGCCAGATAAGAGTAAATGAAGGGGCAAGTAAAATACTAAAAGGGTGGCAACAACCCCAGGAAAATATGCTTTAACTAAATTAGAAGAGATCCAAAATCGTGAGTGGGGAGAAAGGGGATAAAAAGAGGTTCAAAAAGGAAGAAAGAAAAAAAAAAGAAAAGAAAAAAAAATTTTTTTAAAAAAAGAAAACACCTGAGAAAAATGTAAAAAAGAAAAAATATATATATTAGATAAACTAGTAAAAAATCGTTAAAAAAGAAAAAGGTAACAGTTAAAAAAAAAAAATTTTACCCGAAGGCGAGAAGAAAAAGAAAAAAAGAAAAAAAAAATGAAAAAGAAAAAATTAAATTAACTGCAAGACTAAAAAAAAATCACAGGAAAAAAGCCATGAGTTCCGTGCTTGGCTTTCTCCTCCTCTGGAATTCTGCTGCTCTCCTTGGTATTGAAACCGCACTCCTTGGTAGGTGAACTTGGTCTCGGCTGGATTTCTTGTTGATCTTCTGGGGGAGGGGCCTGTTGTAGTGATTCTCAAGTGTCTTTGCCCCAGGCGGAATTACACCGCCCTTACCCGGGGCCGGGGTGAGTAATCCGCTCGGGTTTGCTTTCAGGAGCTTTTGTTCCCTGAGCGCTTTCCGTAGAGTTCCGGAGGACGGGAACACAAATGGCGGCCTCCTGGTCTCCGGCCCGGAGGAGCCGAGAGCACAGGGCCCCACTCCTCAGTGCGCCCTCAGAGAACAGCGCCCAGTTACTCCCGTCTGCCTGACCTCTGGCCGCGCTCCGAGCTCACCGAGCCTGCGATCGGTTCAAGGTAACACCGAGCTGTGAGCTTACTGTCGGCTCTGTTTCTGTAGCCGGCTTTCCCGTTCCAATACCCGCAAGCTCTGCGACACTCAGACACCCCCGATCCTTCTGTGACCCTGCGGGACCTGAGGCCACGCTGACCCCGCGTGGGCTTCGCCCCGGTTTAGCCTCTGGACTGATGTCCCTCAGCGGAACAGACTTTTAAAAGTCCTGATTTTGTGCGCGGTTGCTCCGCCGCTTGCCGGGAGCCGGCCCCTCCCCCCGGGGTCTATCTTCCCGTCGCTTTGGATTCACTTCTCCGCCGGTCCTACCTTTCAGAAAGTGGTTGTTTTTCTGTTTCCAGAATTGCTCTTCTTCTTCTCTTCGGTCTGCCGATGGATTTTCAGGTGTTTGCAATCTTTAGATAAGCTATCTAGCTGATCTCCGGCTAGCTGAAGCAGTCTCAGCTTGCTACTTCTCCGCCATCTTGACTCCTCCCCCCAATAGTTCATTTTTGCCCTTGCTTCCCTTGCCTTTTGCGTTGTTCCTAGGAAGATGTTGCTGCGGCTGAGGTCGAAGAGGTTGCTGCCCATGTTCTCCTCAAGGATTTTGATGGATTCCTTTCTCACATTGAGGTCCTTCATCCATTTTGAGTCTATTTTTGTGTGTGGTGTAAGGAAATGGTCCAATTTCATTTTTCTGCATGTGGCTGTCCAATTTTCCCAGCACCATTTATTGAAGAGGCTGTCTTTTTTTTCCATTGGACATTCTTTCCTGCTTTGTCGAAGATTAGTTGACTGTAGAGTTGAGGGTCTATTTCTGGGCTCTCTATTCTGTTCCATTGATCTATGGGTCTGTTTTTGTGCCAGTACCATGCTGTCTTGATGATGACAGCTTTGTAATAGAGCTTGAAGTCCGGAATTGTGATGCCACCAATGTTGGCTTTCTTTTTCAATATCCCTTTGGCTATTCGAGGTCTTTTCTGGTTCCATATAAATTTTAGAATTATTTGTTCCATTTCTTTGAAAAAGATGGATGGTAGTTTGATAGGAATTGCATTAAATGTGTAGATTGCTTTAGGTAGCATAGACATTTTCACAATATTTATTCTTCCAATCCAGGAGCATGGAACATTTTTCGATTTCTTTGTGTCTTCCTCAATTTGTTTCATGAGTACTTTATAGTTTTCTGAGTATAGATTCTGTGCCTCTTTGGTTAGGTTTATTCCTAGGTATCTTATGGTTTTGGATGCAATTGTAAATGGGATGGACTCCTTAATTTCTCTTTCTTCTGTCTTGCTGTTGGTGTAGAGAAATGCAACTGATTTCTGCGCATTGATTTTATATCCTGAGACTTTATTGAATTCCTGTATAAGATCTAGCAGTTTTGGAGTGGAGTCTTTCGGGCTTTCCACATATAGTACCATATCATCTGCGAAGAGTGATAATTTGACTTCTTCTTTGCCGATTTGGATGCCTTTAATTTCCTTTTGTTGTCTGATTGCTGAGGCTAGGACCTCTAGTACTATGTTGAATAGCAGTGGTGATAAGGGACATCCCTGCCGTGTTCCTGACCTTAGCGGAAAAGCTTTCAGTTTTTCTCCATTGAGAATGATATTTGCGGTGGGTTTTTCATAGATGGCTTTGATGATATTAAGGTATATGCCCTCTATCCCTACACTTTGAAGAGTTTTGATCAGGAAGGGATGCTGTACTTTGTCAAATGCTTTTTCAGCATCTATTGAGAGTATCATATGGTTCTTGTTCTTTCTTTTATTGATGTGTTGTATCACATTGACTGATTTGCGGATGTTGAACCAACCTTGCAGCCCTGGAATAAATCCCACTTGGTCGTGGTGAATAATCCTTTTAATGTATTGTTGAATCCTATTAGCTAGTATTTTGTTGAGTATTTTCACATCTGTGTTCATCAAGAATATTGGTCTATAGCTCTCTTTTTTGATGGGATCCTGGTCTGGTTTTGGGATCAAGGTGATGCTGGCCTCATAAAATGAGTTTGGAAGTTTTCCTTCCATTTCTATTTTTTGGAACAGTTTCAGGAGAATAGAAATTAGTTCTTCTTTAATGTTTGGTAGAATTCCCCCGGGAAGCCGTCTTTCTCTGGGCTTTTGTTTGTTTGGAGATTTTTAATGACTGTTTCAATCTCCTTACTGGTTATGGGTCTGTTCAGGCTTTCTACTTCTTCCTGGTTTAGTTGTGGTAGATTATATGTTTCTAAGAATGCATCCATTTCTTCCAGATTGTCAAATTTATTGCTGTAGAGTTGCTCATAGTATGTTCTTATAATAGTTTGTATTTCTTTGGTGTTAGTTGTGATCTCTCCTCTTTCATTCATGATTTTATTTATTTGGGTCCTTTCTCTTTTCTTTTTGAGAAGTCGGGCCAGGGGTTTATCAATTTTATTAATTCTTTCAAAGAACCAGCTCCTAGTTTCGTTGATTTTTTCTATTGTCTTTTTGGTTTCTATTTCATTGATTTCTGCTCTGATCTTTATGATTTCTCTTCTCCTGCTGGGCTTAGGGTTTCTTTCTTGTTCTTTCTCCAGCTCCTTTAGGTGTAGGGTTAGGTTGTGTACCTGAGACCTTTCTTGTTTCTTGAGAAAGGCTTGTACCGCTATATATTTTCCTCTCAAGACTGCCTTTGTTGTGTCCCACAGATTTTGAACTGTTGTATTTTATTATCATTTGTTTCCATGATTTTTTTCAATTCTTCTTTAATTTCCTGGTTGACCCATTCATTCTTTAGAAGGATGCTGTTTAGGCTCCATGTATTTGGGTTCTTTCCAAACTTCCTTTTGTGGTTGAGTTCTAGCTTTAGAGCATTGTGGTCTGAAAATATGCAGGGAATGATCCCAATCTTTTGATACTGGTTGAGTCCTGATTTAGGACCGAGGATGTGATCTATTCTGGAGAATGTTCCATGTGCACTAGAGAAGAATGTGTATTCTCTTGCTTTGGGATGAAATGTTCTGAATATATCTGTGATGTCCATCTGGTCCAGTGTGTCGTTTAAGGCCTTTATTTCCTTGCTGATCTTTGGCTTGGATGATCTGTCCATTTCAGTGAGGGGAGTGTTAAAGTCCCCTACTATTATTGTATTATTGTTGATGTGTTTCTTTGATTTTGTTATTAATTGGTTTATATAGTTGGCTGCTCCCACGTTGGGGCCATAGATATTTAAAATGGTTAAATCTTCTTGTTGGACAGACCCTTTGAGTATGATATAGTGTCCTTCCTGATCTCTTATTATAGTCTTTGGCTTAAAATCTAATTGATCTGATATAAGGATTGCCACTCCTGCTTTCTTCTGATGTCCATTAGCATGGTAAATCTTTTCCACTCCCTCACTTTAAATCTGGAGGTGTCTTCGGGCTTAAAATGAGTTTCTTGGAGGCAACATATAGATGGGTTTTGTTTTTTTATCCATTCTGATACCCTGTGTCTCTTGACAGGGGCATTTAGCCCATTAACATTCAGGGTAACTATTGAGAGATATGAATTTAGTGCCATTGTATTGCCTGTCAGGTGACTGTTACTGTATATGGTCTCTGTTCCTTTCTCATCTACCATTTGTAGGCTCTCTCTTTACTTAGAGGACCCCTTTCAATATTTTCTGTAGAGCTGGTTTGGTGTTTGCAAATTCTTTCAGTTTTTGTTTGTCCTGGAAGCTTTTAATCTCTCCTTCTATTTTCAATGATAGCCTAGCTGGATATAGTATTCCTGGCTGCATGTTTTTCTCGTTTAGTGCTCTGAAAATATCATGCCAGCTCTTTCTGGCCTGCCAGGTCTCTGTGGGTAGGTCAGCTGCCAATCTAATATTTTTACCATTGTATGTTACAGACTTCTTTTCCAGGGCTGCTTTCAAGATTTTCTCTTTGTCACTGAGACTTGTAAATTTTACTATTAGGTGACGGAGTGTGGGCCTATTCTTATTGATTTTGAGGGGCGTTCTCTGAACCTCCTTACATTTTATGCTCATTCCCTTTGCCATATTGGGGAAATTCTCCCCAATAATTCTCTCCAGTATACCTTCTGCTCCCCTCTCTCTTTCTTCTTCTTCTGGAATCCCAATTATTCTAATGTTGTTTCGTCTTATGGTGTCACTTATCTCTCGAATTCTCCCCTCGTGGTCCAGTAGCTGTTTGTCCCTCTTTTGCTCAGCTTCTTTATTCTCTGTCATTTGGTCTTCTATATCACTAATTCTTTCTTCTGTCTCATTTATCCTAGCAGTGAGAGCCTCCATTTTTGATTGCACCTCATTAATCCCTTTTTTTATTTCTCCTTGGTTAGATTTTAGTTATTTTATTTCTCCATAAAGGGCTTTTATATCTCTGGAGAGGCTTTCTCTAATATCTTCCATGCCTTTTTTGAGCCTGGCTAAAACCTTGAGAATTGTCATTCTGAACTCTAGATCTGACATATTACCAATGTCTGTATTGATTAGGTCCCTAGCCTTCGGTACTGCCTCTTGTTCTTTTTATTGTTTTGAATTTTCCGTCTTGTCATTTTGTCCAGATAAGAGTATATGAAGGAGCAAGTAAAATACTAAAAGGGTGGCAACAACCCCAGGAAAATATGCTTCAACCAAATTAGAAGAGATCCCAAATCGTGAGGTGGGGGAAAGGGGATAAAAAGTGGTTCAAAAAGGACGAAAGAAAAAAAAAGAAAAGAAAAGAATTAAAATAAGAAAACAAATAAGAAAAATATAAAAAAGAAAAAATATATATATTGGGTAAACTAGTTTAAAAATGTTAAAAAAGAAAATGGTAAAAGTTAAAAAAAAAATTTACCAGAACGCGCGAAAAAAAACTTAAAATGAAAAAGAAAAAAATTAAATTAACTGCAAGACTAAAAAAAATCACAGGGAAAAAGCCATGAGTTCCTTGCTTTGTTTTCTCCTCTGGAATTCTTCTGCTCTCCTTGGTATTGAAACTGCACTCCTTAATAGGTGAACTTGGTCTCGGCTGGATTTCTTGTTGATCTTCTGGGGGAGGGGCCTGTTGTAGTGATTCTCAAGTGTCTGCCCCAGGCGGAATTGCCCCACTCTTACCAGGTCCGGGCTGAGTAATCCTCTCGGGTTTGCTTTCAGGAACTTTTGTTCCCTGAGTGCTTTCCGTAGAGTTCTGGGGGACGGGAATACAAATGGCGGCCTCCTGGTCTCCAGCAAATACAAATGGCGGCCTCCTGGTCTCCAGCCCGGAGGAGCCGAGAGCCCAGGGCCCCACTCCTCAGTGCGCCCTCAGAGAGCAGCGCCGTTACTCCCGTCTGCCTGACTTCCGGCTGCGCTCCGAGCTCACCGAGCTTGTGACCTGTTCAAGGTAATACCGAGCTTCGAGCTTACTGTCGGCTCTGTCTCTGTAGCCGGCTTTCCCGTTCCAATACCCGCAAGCACTGCGACACTCAGACACCCCCGATCCTTCTGTGACCCTGCGGTACCTGAGGCCACGCTGACCCCTATTAGTTGACGGGGTGTGGGCCTATTCTTATTGATTTTGAGGGGCGTCCTCTGAACCTCCTGAATTTTGATGCTCGTTCCCTTTGCCATATTGTGGAATATGGCAAAGGTTTAGCCTCCGGTTTAGCCTCTGGAGCGATGTCCCTCAGCGGAACAGACTTTTAAAAGTCCTGATTTTGTGCTCCGTTGCTCTGCCGCTTGCTGGGCACCGGCCCCTCCCCCCAGGGTCTATCTTCCCGTCGCTTTGGATTCACTTCTCTGCCGGTCCTACCTTTCAGAAAGTGGATTGTTTTTCTGTTTCCAGAATTGCTGTTCTTCTTCTCTTCGATCTGCCGATGGATTTTCAGGTGTTTGCAATCTTTAGATAAGCTATCTAGCTGATCTCTGGCTAGCTGAAGTTGTTTCAGCCTGCTACTTCTCCGCCATCTTGACTCCTCTATCATTATAATTTTTAAAATAAATAATCCAAATGTTACAGCAAAGAGGCAAAGAACAAGACAATTCCTTAAGTTGATTAGCTGTGAAGGAAAAAATATTGTAATTTTAGTACCCATTAATTTATACTACAGTACATGATATGATGCAGCTCTAAAACATAGCTCATCAAATAGAAAATATGTACCCTAACACTGTTCTCAAGTTATGCACACTGATAATTTATAAGCTCTATCCTAACAAGTGATTCACTGAAGCTTAGAACCCTAGGGTTTGATAATAGTATACAGAAACTTCAGTTGTTTATTACTATCCTTTCTTTTCTCTTTATGAGAAAATTGATTTTCTTTCTCATGCTATTTATAAAACAATAAACAATAGCTCTGGGCAGATGAAATATTTTCCAACAAACTGTTATTTATTCAACAGGAATGTCTAATTAAAAAGATATTCCCTATTTTTTGTCCTTAAAGACTGGAGTACGAACTCCATGATTAATTTAGAACTTTTTTTGAGAAGCCAAGCATATGTGCTTTATAATTTCTAAATGAACAATCAATGTATATTTCTTGAATAATTAAACTATAAACTCTGCTTGGTAGGCATTATGATGAGAAAGAGAAACACATACACCCTAGTCATTACACTCTAAAATGGCATATAGGCTACTTGCAGACACAAAACTAATGCAATGCAAAATAGCCATAAAACAATTCAAAACCACCCAACAGAAAGGAGTACCTATTTTTATCAAAGAAATTTATAAGAGTGCTAACAGCAAGACTATCCATATTAGTCAACAAGAGGAAACTACTCCAATGTCCATCAAGAGTAGAATGGATAAACTGTGATACACTCACAGAATGGGATACAATATAGCAATTAAAAAACTACAGGTAAATTGCACAAACAGTGGTATGCGAAAAATAGGAGACACAAAACAGTTGACCTTTAACATGAGTTTTACTGCATGGCTCTCCTTACAGGTACATTTTTACAGTATAGTACAGTGACTGTGTTTTCTCTTTCTTGTGATTTTCTTAACATGGCTCAAACTTTTCATGGCACAGTGATCTCAGAATAGGTACACTTCCTACATAGTGGCTGGCTTTGAGGCGAAGCATCAAAAAGCAAATCTTCCTTCAAGCTGCACAGCTTCTTATGACCTAGACATAGGAGTCTTTGGTCAACAGCAACTTACAGGGCCAGCTCAGAGTCAAAGAAAGGATGCCACAAAGGTGTGACCACTGTGGGGTAAAGTTCCTTGGGGAAACAACTTTGGAAACTAGCTGCGGCATTGCATTATTATTTAAGCAAATACTTAAAAATATATGAGACACAATTTATGTATTCATTTAACAAAAACCAGTTACTTAATTCCTGATAAATACTGGGAACATTAAATGAATAGGATATGGTTGAAAAGATATAATTACATGCTAAAATATAATACTTATTTAGGCACTACTTCCTTGCCCTATTTATTGATAATAACCTCCATCCAACACTTTGTTCTATTCCATTGCCCTCACCTTTTCCTATATTTAGTTTATTCAGACTATTATGTACTTGGAAATGTAAGACATTTTAAAAAAAGATGTATACTAACATTTATTTGTTTCACTTTAAATGCATTTGGTCATTCATTCATTCTCTAGGTTCACTATAGGATTGGCAGTGCATTATGAACTAATTATAGAAAATAAAAATAGGAGAAAGGCACAGATTCTGCTTAAAAATACATAGAGAAAACACAACGAAAAGGACATAGAGACAGAAAAGCACAGGCTATGCACTAGTAACATCAACCAGATCTATCAGTTCATTTGTTGTTGTTATTTTTTAAGGATTTTATTTATTTATTTGACAGAGGGAGACATAGCGAGAGAGGGAACACATGCAGGGAGCGTGGAAGAGGGAGAGGTAGGCTTCCCGCTGAGCAGGGAGCCCGATGTGGGGCTCAATCCTCCAGGACTCTGGGGTCATGACCTAAGCTGAAAGCAGATGCTTAACGACTGAGCCACCCAGGCACCCCAGTTCATTTGTTCATAAGAGTTCAAAAGACTAGTAGGCTCTAACCACAAGAAGCCATGAGTTTGGACTGGTTCTCGTAAGTCACTGAGCTAATATACATTTTTTAGAGCTAAAAGAATAAAGTAAACGCTGTACATTCATTAGGAAATTTAATTTCTTAGCAAGGAAAAATTGAGAGATAATAAAAGCAAAAACCAGTTCAGAGAACTCCAGAAAGAGGAACAAACCTGGAAACCAGGGAGTGGCAGAAACAGCCAGAAGCAAAGGAATCAGGAGCTGGTTCTGAGACACAGCAATTAGGATACAATAGAGACTGACTTGAACACAAAAACTGTCCATTTTTATACCTATTTCTACAACTAACTTAATATTCAATTGATTATGCCCTCACAAACAGGAGAGTAAAATTGAAAGAGACCTATGCAGTAAATGGATTTGAAACAGTTATCTTTAAAATGGCATCATTATATTGTCTCTGATTAGAACAGGCATGACTACTCACTGTAGTAAAGCTAAGTCACTTCTTTGTATTAGTTTTGTACAACCAGTCCCAAACTAATTCTCAGAATTCGCAAATTAACAATGGAAAGATTTTGCCAACCTCACAGTTGACCAATCACACTATTTTAACCTACTACATTATTTTAATAATAATATAATTATTACACATAAATTAATATAAATTATAATAAATTATAATTTATTTATTATAAAATAATAAAAAAACATTATTTTAAAAATCAACTCCCTTTCATTCATCCTTTTGGTATTCCTTATTTGGGAAAATTAACTCCAAACCTTAATAAAATAGAGTATTTCTGGGTAATATTTAAGCTAACTGATCTCATGCCATGCTCTAAAATACATTTATAAAAATATAAGGTGTATACAAAAGGTGCACCCAAAACCATAAGATACCTAGGAATAAACCTAACCAAAGAGGCACAGAATCTATACTCAGAAAACTATAAAGTACTCATGAAACAAATTGAGGAAGACACAAAGAAATGGAAAAATGTTCCATGCTCCTGGATTGGAAGAATAAATATTGTGAAAATGTCTATGCTACCTAAAGCAATCTACACATTTAATGCAATTCCTATCAAAGTACCATCCATCTTTTTCAAAGAAATGGAACAAATAATTCTAAAATTTATATGGAACCAGAAAAGACCTCGAATAGCCAAAGGGATATTGAAAAAGAAAGCCAACGTTGGTGGCATCACAATTCCGGACTTCAAGCTCTATTACAAAGCTGTCATCATCAAGACAGCATGGTACTGGCACAAAAACAGACCCATAGATCAATGGAACAGAATAGAGAGCCCAGAAATAGACCCTCAACTCTACAGTCAACTAATCTTCGACAAAGCAGGAAAGAATGTCCAATGGAAAAAAAGACAGCCTCTTCAATAAATGGTGCTGGGAAAATTGGACAGCCACATGCAGAAAAATGAAATTGGACCATTTCCTTACACCACACACAAAAATAGACTCAAAATGGATGAAGGACCTCAATGTGAGAAAGGAATCCATCAAAATCCTTGAGGAGACCACGGGCAGCAACCTCTTCGACCTCAGCCGCAGCAACATCTTCCTAGGAACAACGCCAAAGGCAAGGGAAGCAAGGGCAAAAATGAACTATTGGGATTTCATCAAAATCAAAAGCTTTTGCACAGCAAAGGAAACAGTTAACAAAATCAAAAGACAACTGACAGAATGGGAGAAGATATTTGCAAACGACATATCAGATAAAGGACTAGTGTTCAGAATCTATAAAGAACTTAGCAAACTCAACACCCAAAGAACAAATAATCCAATCAAGAAATGGGCAGAGGACATGAACAGACATTTCTGCAAAGAAGACATCCAGATGGCGAACAGACACATGAAAAAGTGCTCCATATCACTCAGCATCAGGGAAATACAAATCAAAACCACAATGAGATATCACCTCACACCAGTCAGAATGGCTAAAATCAACAAGTCAGGAAATGACAGATGCTGGCGAGGATGTGGAGAAAGGGGAACCCTCCTCCACTGTTGGTGGGAAGGCAAGCTGGTGCAGCCACTCTGGAAAACAGCATGGAGGTTCCTCAAAATGTTGAAAATAGAACTGCCCTATGACCCAGCAATTGCACTATTGGGTATTTACCCTAAAGATACAAACGTAGTGATCCAAAGGGGCACGTGCACCCGAATGTTTATAGCAGCAATGTCCACAATAGCCAAACTATGGAAAGAACCTAGATGTCCATCAACAGATGAATGGATCAAGAAGATGTGGTATATATACACAATGGAATACTATGCAGCCATCAAAAGAAATGAAATCTTGCCATTTGCAACAACCTGGATGGAACTAGAGTGTATCATGCTTAGTGAAATAAGTCAAGCAGAGAAAGACAACTATCATATGATCTCCCTGATATGAGGAAGTGGTGATGCAACATGGGGGCTTAAGTGGGTAGGAGAAGAATCAATGAAACAAGATGGGATTGGGAGGGAGACAAACCATAAGTGACTCTTAATCTCACAAAACAAACTGAGGGTTGCTGGGGGGAGGGGGTTTGGGAGAAGGGGGTGGGATTATGGACATTGGGGAGGGTATGTGCTTTGGTGAGTGCTGTGAAGTGTGTAAACCTGGTGATTCACAGACCTGTACCCCTGGGGATAAAAATATATGTTTATAAAAAATAAAAATTATATAAAAAAAATAAAAAATATATAAGGTGTATATATTAAATATATTTTTAGAACATGACATAAAAATGCTCATAAATGTATACCTTTTACTTTTGAAACATAAAAATGCTTCAAAATGCGTACCTTTTACTTTTTCAACCTAATAATCGCGCTTTTTCTTCTTAACCAAGACATGATGAAAATTCTATTTCAATAGTATAAGTCCACAGAGTAGTATCACAAAAGCAACTCTCAGAGAGGAGCTTTCAAACATGAGGTTTTTAGAATTTGAATTATTTTAAGAAAGCTGTTTATCAGAACACAGCAAAGCAAATTTTAGTCATATTTGACCTTTTCTCCAATTGTTCCTTCTCCCTAAATGCAGAAAGGTAAATTTTTAAGTGCAATTTTAGAACTCAGAGAACATTTTCTTGATTACTTATTGCGTGTATTACAATTAGCCAGTAAGATACTTAACATCTACTAGGTAACAGACATAAGCTAGGTTCTGTGGAAAATATAAAGAAAAAAAGGAGTTAAGTTTTACAATAAGTGCAAGCACTTTGAGGGGCGCCTGGGTGGCTCAGTAGTTTAAGCATCTGCTTTCAGCTCAGCTCATCCCAGGGTCCTGGGATAGAGCCCCACATCAGTCTCCCTGCTCAGTGGGAGGCCTGCTTCTCTCGCTCCCACTCCCCCTGCTTGTGTTTCTTCCCTCACTTTCTGTGTATCTCTCTGTCAAATAAATAAAATCTTAAAGAAAGAAAGAAAGAAGAGAAGAAAGAAAAGAGAAGAAAGAAAAGGAAGAACGAACTATGAAAGAGCGATGGAAAAAGTGCTGCATTTATCATTAATCCTCCTTCTATTTCACATTTTACTCTCACTATCTGTGTGTTCTGAAATTCTTACTAGTATTATTGATCCCAAATGTAAAATGACTGATTTGCCTTATTATCAGGCACAAATATGATAATGATTTATAAACTGTGATGTCCAAACAAATAATTACTACAGAAACCACATGATGATGATGCAAGACATCATCAAATGATGATGCCAGAAAAGCAGCATTGAAATAATGAAATTTGTGATATGAACAACAAAACATTGGGAGGTGATGAAAGGCAAGAGTGGTATGGGATATCTTTATAGAAGTGTGATATTTGAATCAAGTCTTACAAGGCAAGTGGAATATAGATATCTAAGAAGAGAGGAGAGTTTGTCCTAGCAGAAAGAAGAGCATAAGCAGAGACAATCAGATAAGTCAGCAAGATAACTGATTGGATTACTTGAGAAACAAACTAACCCTACAGGAGAGATTTGTTAGGGGTAGCCATGGTAAGTGTGAACAGATACGGTAAGGAGATTTTTTATGAAGGTTCTAGAATGTCAACTGGAGAAATTAGGACGTGTGAGCCTCAAGGAGATGAGGTCTGTCTTTGGCAAAATAAATAAATTAAAAAAAGATGAAAATAGTATTTTAGGAAAACTAATCTGGGCATATTTGTTGGATGGTTATCACTCTGCCCGCTTTGTCATTGTTACATCTCCCCTGAACAAAGGGAGATCAATTCATTATGTAAGTAGCAGCATCCTGGACACATTTAGAAATGTCTAAACACAATCAGAAGAGGGAATCAATAGGGCATTGAGACTGGTTTGATAGGAGATAAAAAAACAAGAAGATCAAAAAGACACCGAGCCTACCAGTCTAGGGAAATTGGAAAATGCCAATTATAAGAAAGTAGTAGGGCCCAAGAGAGGAAAAATGATGACAGAATTGGAGGCAAAAGTGAAACATATGGTGCAATGTCCCGTATATAGAAGACATGACTTTGGGACTCGACATCTTAACTGGAATGATATATTTGACTTTAGTTTTATTTATTTAAGCTATTGTAGAGGCCATGATGAGTTGATTAAGTTTATTAAAAAGATAGATAAAATGTATATAAAAAAGGAAATGAAAAGCCAAGAATGAGAGTTGAAAACAAAGGGGGATAGTATAGACTTTCATCAGTGAACCCAAGGGATGCTACCCAAGGAGGAAATTTCAAAAAAGTACAATGATGAGCAATGTCAAATGCCACAGGGAAGCAAAAGGAGATCCTACTAGGGCAGAGTTAAAATATTGGTTAAAAGATGGTCATGGGGAAAAGGTTAGGAGTCTTTCTTCTGAAAAGAAGGGTCAAGAAGCCAGGTTGGGAAAGGCCTCAAAGAGGGCAAGAAAGCAGTCAGTGCAACAGTAAATACGTACAACAGTGTGGTCTGAAAGGAGTCTGAAAGCATTGCGAGAGAATTTCCACAGCAGCTGCAAGAAGCAATGGAATCCACAGGAGGTTTCACTCATGTTTTCAACACAAAAGACCTACCTAATCTGATAGTGTAAGGTATTTCCATAGAAAGATATAAACTAAAATGACACTTTTTCTGCCTCTTCATATATAGTAATAGCCTATGTTCTGTGGAGATCACCAGTAGACTTTATTTATAAGAATTACTGGAACTGGAAATTAAACTTCTACTATTATAGCCAAAAGCAAGGACATCTGAGCCTCTCACAATGGTGAACTTTAATTGTGTGTTTAGACATAGGGATTGGATGAAAATAAAACCAAATCATTAAGGACATCACATCAAACAAGTGGTTTCATATAAATCAGTTTCTTGAATTTCAAATTTCTCTTGGCATACATATGCTTATGTTCACAAATTGGCACTTAGAAAATAACCTTCCATTTTTCATCACAACAAAGGACTTTGGAAAATACATCAGCCCCCTATGGGAATCCTCTTAAGACTTTAAAATATTAATTTCTACAGCATCCTTATTTCCCAAACTAGTATACTTCCTTTCCCACACCAAAAGTACTTTCCACTAATCACTGTTGTCTTATTATACCACTCAGACACATGGAAAATAATTAGTTGGCTGCTTTCTAAAACAAATAGAAAGTTTAACAATATCTCCTCCACTACAGTATTTCTCAGTAATTTTTTTAAATTTTTTTTAAAGATTTTATTTATTTACTTGACAGAGAGAGATCACAAGTAGGCAGAGAGGCAGGCAGAGAGAGAGAGAGGGAAGCAGGCTCCCTGCTGAGCAGAGAGCCCAATGCGGGACTCGATCCCAGGACCCTGAGATCATGACCTGAGCTGAAGGCAGTAGCTTAACCCACTGAGCCACCCAGGCGCCCAGTTTCTCAGTAATTTTAAAAAGTATTATTGGGTAATGACTGAATGACATCTCCATATAAATGCAGCCCCTTAGCTAATTTCATTTCTCTTTAGTTTCTTCTTCAATGTTTTCTTGCCTCTTAGTTTTATGAGTTAATTTTGTCAGCGTATCCCTTCTCATCATCCATTTTATTATCAATATCTACTTTGTTAAACTCTTAGCATTTATAGATAAGACTCAAATTTGCAACCCTTTACTAGATTTCTAATACCTTTCCAATGCATTGTGTATGTTTTAAGAAGTTTTCTTAACAAAGGGTTTAAATATGCACACACGCACACATACGCACACATACACATATATATGTCTTATATGATATTGAGTATGAGTCACACCAATCGATTCAAAAAACATTTATGAACACCTACTATGTGCTAAGCATTGTTTTAGAGGTTGTGCGAATAGCCATAAACAAGCAGTCATGGATCTCCTTTCTTTCCTAATGAACTCGCTTCCTAGTGGGAGAAGAACAAACAAGATAATCGAGGTACTTAGTAGGCCAGCAGGTGCTTTAGAGAAATTAAAGCAGTAAAGGTGGGTGAGGAATGTTGGGTTGAAAAGGGAAGAGATACAACTTGGTATACAGTGGTCAGGGTAGGCATGAGAGTACCTGGGGGGAGAGCATTTCAAGCCAAGAGAACAATAGTGCAAAGTTCCTGACGCAGGAGCTTGCCCAGCATATTTGAGGATCAGCAAAGGGGTGACTGTGATTAGAGGAAGGCAAGCTGGAAGAATAGCAGGAAATGAGATTGAGATGTAACAGAGAAGACTGCAGATCACAAGGTCTCACAGGCCATTAGAGGGACATGGCTTTTACTCTGAAGGAGATGAAAAGTATTTGGAGGGCTTAAGCCAAAAGAGTGAAATGATTTGACATGCTCATAAAGAATAGAAAAACACTAATTCAGGAACTTTCTCTCTGTTAAATAAATAAATAAAATCTTTAAAAAAAAAAAGTGGTCCAATTTTATTCTTTGCATGTAGCTATTTTTCCCAACACCATTTGTTGTAGAGACTTTTTCCTATTGCATATTGTTGCCTCCTTTTTCATAGACCAATTTCTGGGCTTTCCATCCTGTTTCATTGATCTATGTGTCCATTTTTGTGCCAGTACCTTACTGTTTTGATGACATAAGCTTTTCAATAGGTTGAAATCTGGAATTATGATACCTCCAGCATTGTTTCACATTTTCATGATTGCTAGGTCTATTCAAAGGCTTGTGGTTCCATAAAAATTTTAGAATTGTTTGTTCTACTTCATTGAAAAATGCTGTTCATATTTTGATAGGGATTACATTAAATGTGTAGATTGCTTTGGGTAGCATAGACATTTTAATGTATTTGTTCTAATCCATGAGGATGCACTGTCTTTCCCTATCTTTGTGTCATCTTCAATTTCTTTCATCAATGTTTTACAGTTTTTAGAGTATAGGTTTATTACTAGATACCTTATAATTTTGGTGCAATTGTAAATGGAATTGTCGTCTTGATTTCTCTTTCAGTTGCTTCACTATAGAAATGCAACAGATTTCTGTACTTTGATTTATATCCTGCAACTTTATGGAATTCACTTATTCATTCTAGCAGTTTTTTGTTGGAGTCTTTAGGGATTTCTATATATAATATCATGCCATCTGCAAATAGTGAAAGTCATACTTCTTCCTTACCAATTTGGATGCCTTTTATTTCTTTTTGTTGTCTGATTGCTGTTTCTAGGACTTCTGATACTATGTTGAATAAAAGTGGTGAAAGTGAACATCCTTGTCTTGTTCCTGACCTTAGAGGAAAAGCTCTCAGTTTTTTCCCATTAAGAATGATGTTAGCTGTGGGTTTTTCACATATGTTGAAGTATGTTCCCTCTAAGCCTACTTTGTTGAGGCTTTTTATAATGAACGTATGTAAAGTCTGGATTTTCTTTTTTTTTTTTTTTTTATAGAGCTAAAAAGGATTTGCCACTATTAAATGTGATCAATGAGAAAAGATTAAGTTGTTTACTGACAAGTGTAAGATCTCAGAAAGATGAGGTTTGGCTGGGAAAAGGTAGAATGAGGTGAGGGGAGGTGTTAAGCAGTTTGATTTTGGCCATGTTAAGTTTAAGACACATATTAGACATTCATGGAAGACACAGACATTCAAGACTGAAGTTCAGGGTGACCACCAAAGGAATAAATGTACGTAGAGAAGAAAAATGGTCAGAGCAATGAGTCCTGTGTCTCTACGATAGATACCATGTGGCTCCAACAGCTACATATCATGGAGAAGATGAGCAACCAGCAAAGGACACTGCGATAGTGGAGCACAGAGTCGGAAACAAAATCAATATATACTGTCCTGGAAGGAATTGTTTCAATTAGAAGATCAACATTCTGTTAGGTCAAGCAAAAAGAGGACTGAGAAACTGGCCAATGGCCGCTGGATTTAGCAACGTGGATAGCACTGGTGACTTGGATAAATATATATTTGGTGGAGTGATGAAATAAAAGCCCATAGGGTTGGGTTCAAAAGAAAATGTGAGGAGAGTGAAGTGAATTTACTTGCCTCTTCAGCCTAAACCTTCCTTCAGTTCTTTGGGTATGCTCATGAACTCTGTATTCTTCCGTACACCTTCTCCTTTGTCATTTACTTTCACATAGCCTTGAATGAGCCATCCATCTGGGTTATCTTTATAATACCTGAAAATGACAATAATAATATTAACCCTTGCACTCACAGTTTATCTCCACTGTTTCTCCTGTCTGCTGAGACAGGACAGGTAATAAGAAATAGCACAGGCTTGGGAACAAGAGCAGATGTGTGCTCTCTTGAAAGCTAAAGCCTACTTTTATTTCCTGTAAAACTGGGAGGTTAATCCCTACATCACAGGACTATTGGGCAGGTTAATGATAATGTATATAAATTCCCACTGTATGGGAATTATTTGGCACACATCAATTTAGCACTCCCTTTTCCTAATAAGTAGAAGAAGGGCCAGAAGTCAGATTTCACCATACCAGGTAGCCAACTTAACTATCCCACTGAACAGTACTTTAAACTTAAAACAAACAAAAAAATCCTCCCTGCCCCCCCCCCCAGAGATTCATGTATCTGGAGAAATAGATCAAAGCATGAAAAGGGAGAAACAAAATTCCTAAACAAATTCAACTGCAGAAAAAGCTCGTTCTGGGTCATGATTGTGATCATTCTGCCCCATTTCTGATCATTTTGGCTAATGCAATAATGTCTTTCTGGTGGTGGTTTTTAAACTACTCCATAATGCATTCCAGTCCTCAACTCAACATCTTTCCTCTGTCATCTCAGAGCTCTCTCTCTTTTCAAGCAAGCATGCCCACAACTTAAACCACACTCATCAACTTTTTAGCAGCATATTGGAAAAAACATTATTCATCTCAATCCCTGATTGATATATATTGTTAATGCTATTTTATTCATTTCCTTTTATTTTTTTACCTTACTTACACATTCAAATCAGCTATGAAGCCTTTTAAAAATACTAATTCCTGGCTCTCCACTCTCTCTCCCCATCCCAAGATTCTAATTAAGGTGGTCTGGATGGGGGCCTCAGCATATTCTCCACTCATTTAATCTTTTGACTTTTGTTGGGCTTCATCGGTTGGTCTCTTCCAGTCTTACCTGTGCCCAATGTAGCCATTCCTACACCTGTTGCTAAAAGACTTTCTGCCATATGACCCTTCTTGAATCAAGGCCCAATTCTGTGACTTCTGCTCAAAAAACTCCCTACCTCTCCACTGTCTACCAATAGCTCTAAATGAATCTGGCATTCAAGGCCACTCAACCATCTGACCCTAGGCTACCTTGACCACCCACGACTCCCTTACACCAATCCTTTGGTCAGACCACTTTAATCACTGTTCTACAAAAACAAAACCATAAAATAAGACAGTCTTTCCAGCAACTTCCATCCAAAGTATAATCTACCCCAAAACCATAGGCCTTTCCTCTTTGGCACTAGCATGACAGATGAAGGGGAATCTGTTTGCATTAGGTAAATCAGTATAAGAACGTAACTGATAAATCCTTCAGACAGTGGAAACTCTGCTAGGTCAACAGGTGGAGGAAGGGAGGCCTGAATCATTGGTCTCTGTCCTGACCCTCCAGGCCCTAGTCTAGCAGGTTCTGAGGATCCTTGCATCAATTGCATCACAATCTTAGAAGAGGAGAATGGTCTTCTCTTGATGCATTTCGCATTTCTTTTTTTTTTTTTTTTTTTTTTTTTTTATTTTATTTTATTTTTTTTTAAAGATTTTATTTATTTATTTGACAGAGAGAGAAATCACAAGTAGGCAGAGAGTCAGGCAGAGAGAGAGAGAGAAGCAGGCTCCCGCTGAGCAAAGAGCCCGATGCGGGGCTCGATCCCAGGACACCGAGATCATGACCTGAGCCGAAGGCAGCGGCTTAATCCACTGAGCCACCCAGGCGCCCCAACATTTCGCATTTCTTACTCTGAAATCAAAAGAGGATTACCTCCTGATCGAGAAATCATGAATTTTTAGCTACTAGTGTGAGAACTCTTAACTCAGAGTTATTTTTAGTGTATTTTCCCAAACTGGCAGGCCAGCGCAATTGCCGTGGGAGGTTGGCAAGGCTGAGAACTGCAAAGTGAGATGTCCGCCTTTATTTGTAAATTGGTTTCATCAGAGACATAGAAGCTTGAAAATAGATTAGGGGTATTGTTCTTTTTACTGGGATAATTTATCCCATGTTGTTGAAAGCCTGATGATCATTATAGTATTTCTTCATGTGAACAGGAATAGCTCTCATTTGATGTTTTGGGGTTTAATTTCATCATTAAATTATAATCATACTGGAGAGCTGAACAAGAGACCTGAGTAGCACTTTCCTCTTAGGTACTGCCTGAGTTCAGAGTATAAAAAATAAAAATAAAAATTTATTTTTAAATATTCTTAGAGCCTTGCAGAAAGGAGGGACTTTCTGCCTTTCCAACCTATATAAAATGTAAAAACATACACAGATTTTTATTGTCCATCTGCTTCACTCATTCTTATTGCCATTTAAGCTAGCTAATATACCAAACATTTCATTCATTTATCTGGTAGCTACTGTTTTAGAAAGGGAGCTCCATGAAACAGGGAATTTTTAACTCCTCCTCCCAGCCTAGAACAGTGATTGGCATGCACTACATGCTTAATGAATATGCCTTGGAATATTAAGAATCAAAATTGGTGCGCCTGTGTGACTCAGTTGGTTAAGTGTCTGCCTTCGGCTCAGGTCATGGTTCTGCAGTCCCAGGATCTAGCCCCACAGGGGGCTCCCTGCTCAACTGGGAATCTGCTTCTCTCTCTGCTCCTCATCCCGCTCATGCTCTCTCCCTCTCTTGCTCTCAGATGGATAAATAAAATCTTAAAAAAATATATCTGGGGCTGCCTGGGTGGCTCTGTGGCATAGGCATCTCACTCTTCATTTCAGCAGGGGGGGGTCTCCATTGATCCTAGAATTAGGCTCTGTGCTCAGTGGGGAGTCTGCTTAAGATTCTCTCTTTCCCTCTCTCAAATCAATAAATAAGTCTTTAAAAAAGGAATCAGGGGTGCCTGGGCGGCTCAGTCGTTAAGCATCTGCCTTCAGCTCAGGTCATGATCCCAGGGCCCTAGAATCAAGCCCTGTGTCGCATCGGGTTCCCTGCTCAGTGGGAAGCCTGCTTCTCCCTCTCCCACTCCCCCTGCTTCTCTCCCCTCTCTCACTGTGTCTCTCTCTGTCAAATAAATAAATAAAATCTTAAAAAAAAAAGAATCAAAATACCTGAACCTTATGTTTTTAAAACAATTATTGAAGAGAATAAATTATAAGTCTTAGTATAAAAGAGGTATTTTTTTAATTGACCTGAGACATAAACTGCACTGTTAAAAGGTTTTTCACATGTAAGTTGGTTTTGAAATAAATTTAAAAATCCTCTAATTCCATTCTGTAGTAATTTTTTTTTTAACTGATTGGTTAGTTCTGTCTTTACTTATTACAAAATTACTACAGATTTCACTTGGCAAAAATTAAATTCTAAGAAAGAAAATTCTAGAATATCACAGAATAATCGGAACTTTAATTCTGAAAAGCTGGAAAAGAAATGGTTTGTAGAAAGAATATATAATACAATATAGTAAAGCTATAATTTTCCCTTTAAATCTAGTTAGCAGACTTTTTCTTTTTTAAGATTTTATTCAAATATCCTGGCTGACTTCCTGGACCTCTTACTTAGGTTTGTGTATATTTTTCTGATGCCATTAAAGTTGAATCTGAACCAAATACTCAACTATAGAAATGTGAATATTTAAAATTAAGAATCTATTGAAGTTATCAACTAAACTTTCAAATTTTCTGATAATCTAACTCATTAAATTCCTTATAATTAAGTCAATTTTAAATATAAAATAATTTTTTAAAAAAACAGCCCTAAAGCCCAAAGAATATTTGCTCTCCTCAGAAAATTTCACCATACAGAGAAAGTACAATTTATATGTGAGAATTATTTTTCAAAATATACATGAGAAACATCAACTTCTCATAATTTACTTGAAAGGTATATTCATCTATCCATAGCATGATTTCCTTCTAGACTCTAAGATTACACAGCTGTGCTAACTGTCCTTGCTAGAATAAGAAAATAAGAAAAATGGCCCCACCTATATAACATGGCTTATTTATCAAACGTCATTCTGGGATTACCACAATGCCTGTTCCTCTCCCTAATCTATCCCATCAAAAGAAGTAGTCCTGGCATGGCAAATAGAGCACTTCCAGCAATAACAATCATTTGAATTATAGTTCACTTCCTCTGTGTTTTAATTACATTAATGCTTTCTACCAATGCCAATTATACAATATCCACTGAATGCAGAACAATACATACATTTTGAAGAGTGAGGATGTGTGTCTGCATGTGCGTGTGTGTATTTAATCCCTGCTTCAAATAGCATATGATTTAATCATATAGAGGACACACAGAAGCCACTTTCAACACATAAAACCAAGAGTAAGTAGAAAGTAATTAAGCACATAGAGATCCAAAATGATCCACACTGAAATCACCCTTAGCAATGATATACACTAATAGATATCCAACAGTAGAACTAAGGTTGTCTATTTTTAAATGATTCATTGCATTTCCTCATTTCTGTCCTAGAAACTCTTGACTTCTGAGTAATTGTTGGCTCCTGAGTGCTTGCCTGGCTCTGACCCCTGTCTTGGATTGACCAGGAGATTCTTATTGCTCCTTCGCTCTTGTTCCTTTGCCTGAAATGAACTACTGTTCCTTCCTGACTTCTAGCTTCTGTGTACTTCCGGAGTCATCAAGTTCTGTGCCCTGATCCCAACATCTGCCTTGGTTTTCCGAGTCCTGATTAATCACAGTGCTCCCACAATTAGAAATGCCTGGGCCAGTAAATCACCAGCAGAACCTCTTGGAATAGCTGCACAATGGATTGGCTCAGAATCCCCCTTCTCCCACTGAGGAACCAACCAGAGTATACTTAGGTATTTGTTACAATGATACAAGCCTTAAAAGTAGTTGTGAGTAATACATGAATATCCAGTGCCTGACATACAACAAAGTCATATTAAATGATCTCCATAATTTCCTGGGACAGTTTTATCATTTGTTTGAGACTTCAGGAAAAAAAAAATGATTAATTACACAAAATTTCCAAACTCCCTCTTCATTCTTCCTGTAGTGAAAACCAATGGGAAAAAAAACCACAACAAAAACAAAAATAAAAACATGAAAACCAAACAAAAACAAACAAACAAACAAACAAACAAACAAAAAACCCACAAAAACCCTTTACGTTACTCTTACAAACATATGTGAAGAGATAGATAAATATTAGATAGATTTCTATGTGGAAAAGAATATATTAGTTTAGGGGGAAATAATCCAAATTATATATTAAGTAGAACAGATTCTTATAGTAAAGGAACCCAAGAATTAATATAAATGATTTTCTGAGATCCAAGCCTAGGGGCACCTAGGTGGCTCAGTCATTAAGCATCTGCCTTCAGCTCAGGTCATGATCCCAGGGTCCTAGGATTGAGCCCCATATCGGGCTCCATGCTCAGCTGGAAACCTGCTTTTCCCTCTTCCGTCCCTCCTGCTTGTGTTCCCTCTCTCACTGTGTCTCTGTCAAATAAATAAAGTCTTTAAAAAAACAAAAAGAACCAATCCTAAGTTTTCACTGGAGCCTAAAGTGTGGCAGAAATTACACCTTGCTCCTCAATATTTATTTTCTATTTCTTTATATTAGTGGAGAACTCCCCAAATTTCAGCCGTACACATGGCTATCCAACTAGATAGCACATTTCCAGTCTCCCTCACAGCTGGTTCAGCCATGTAGTGACGTTCTGGCCAAGGGGATGAGAGTGAAAGTGATGTGTGGGATTTGCCTCTGTCCCCTTACAGCTGAAATGAGAAAGGGGTCTGTAAGCCAGCTTTAACCATATGGACAGGAAGACCTTTGTATATTGGTTCTCCAACCTTCTGCATATTGGAACCACCTGGAGAAACTATATAAAATACTGATGCCTGGCTCTCTCTCCTCTAGACTTTGATTTAATGGGTCCTAGGGGATGGTGGAGCAATAAGATAGAAGGAACAGGATACTCAATGACCTGATAGAGCCGAGCTGCTTACTCCTCTGAAATACTGTTAGGCAATCAAATTGAAAAATTAAATAACCAGAGCTCCAAGACATAACACACACACAAAAAAGCCATGTTGATCACATACGGCTTTCATAGTCACAAACAATCTGTGTTGTTTAAACTACTGTTGTTTAACCTCAGTGAAAGCAGCTGAACAAATGTTCTTATAAATATACATAAAAAACACACAAATTCTGGTCTTCAGGAAAAAAAGTATAGACGCATATGTTAAAAATAATACTGTTCTTTTTCTAACAACAACAAGAAGAAAGTTTACCAAGAGCAAAAGAGAGTGTAGTTTTAGTGTAATCCAGGGAAATCACTGGTGAGCTTTCCTTAAAGAAAAGCTAGAAATAAATTTAAAACGTTAGGATTACTCAGTTAAGACAAAGACAGAAAAATAGATTAAAGTTTGCCAATTCATTAATAATTTGCATAAATCAGTGAAAATTGGAAGCACAATATAAAAATGTCAAAAAAGATGATGTTAGGACACAGTTAAGTAAATACTGACTTATTTTTATAGGCCCATTTTTGATAGGATACCAGTTAGTCTGTTTTAATAAAGAAATGGACTCTTTTTGTTTTGTTGTTCTGTTATCCTCAACATGTGACTCCATGTCAATGAAATCATTTTCCAAAATGGCTGCTTCCTTTCCTACCATCACACCCTCACACCACCCAGGGAGAAGGGAGAGAGTGCATACCCTCCATTATCAAGGTACACCTTGTAAGTTACCCATGCCACTTCCGCTCACAACCCACTGCCCAGACCCTATTCATAGGTCTACACTTAACTGCAATGGAGGCTGAGACATGCAATCTTAAGTTAGATAATTGTGTCCTGAGCTAAAACTTTTATCACTATGGAAGAAAAGAATATTGGACATTGGGAGCAATTAGAAATCTCTGCCAGACATCTCATTATTCAAGAGATACTAGAAAACCTGGCAAAAAGTGTTTAGAATATTCAAAAATTTTAGGAGAATAAATATATGAATTCAAAAATATTTCTATATAATATATAAAAATATATTAAAGTCACACAAAATCCAACACAGAGATACACAGTGTAGAAAATGAAAATTCCCTTTGCTTCCATAATTTTAGTTCTGTGGAAATAATGAATTATTAAAGCAATCTTGGAATCTGCAAGTATGGGACTAACATCGAGGTGATAAAATGTCTTCCCATAGCTCTCCCCCAAGTGCTACTGACAGAAAAAAAAACTTTGGAATGGGAGATGTTATTTCTGGAATCCTAAAATTTCTTTCTCTGGGGCAATAGTCTTAAACAAGAAAAAACTAGAAACCAAAGGAGCATGAAAGCAAGGCCAAGGTGAAGCATTACAAGGCATCAAAGGAAAACATCTGCATTTCTTGCACAATCACTGAAAATGTGTCACCATCTATAAAGCCTCTTCTACTGTCAAGAAGACAATTTAAATAGATAATTAGAATAACAAAAGTAGCAAAGCAAAGTCAAACACAGACATCAACTCTTAGGTGGCTCTCCCAGAAAAAAAAAGTTTTAAAATAAATAAAAATGTTTACTCATTCATATTCTAGATTACTGTATTTTTGCTATTAACCCAGAGAATATTTTTATGTCAGTATTCTAAATTTAACCAGATGTCATCATTTCTTAAGTATTATACCATTTAAGCTTTCCAGGTGAAGGGCTTGTCTTTTAATGAAAAATACTCATTTCACATTGATGACAGAACATAACATCCTTGGCTTAGCCATTCTCCAACAACACAGGTCCTTTTTTGTTCAGTTTGCTTAGCTATATGGTAAGGCTAGAATACTACAAATTTATGCATGGAATCAAAGTCTGAAGTCATCTATACTAACTAGAGATGTTTAAAAACCATAACCTCAACTTAACATATCAATTTTCTTAAAATTACAATCATTGAATTCTTGGATAAAATTCAATGATTGTTCATGAGAATGGGAAAAAATTGAAAAAAAAGTTTTTATAAGATGTCCCAGGATTTGAATGAATATACTCAACACCATTTAAAAAGTGACCCAATCATAGTTTTAAGCAAAGAAATACTTATTAATGGGTGATTTTGAATTTGTTATTGTTTGAGGCAATAATATAATAAGTCAAAGAAATCCTGGTTTTAATATAGCTAATGCAATTACAATACACTGAGAATAAAAATTCATCTATTATGAAAAGTAAATATTATAGCTAAGAATTTAAAGAATTCATGTAAATAGAAACAACTATTTTTAGGTCAAACTAATTGTACTCAAAACTCAAACATAACAATTTTATTTGGAATTAAAGTATAAACCAGGTATATAATAAGAGAACACTCAACAGAACAATGCTAAAAGACAGTACTGAGAAAAAATGTAATGTTATCCAAATGTTGTCAGATAAATCAATGTTTCTTTTCAAAGAGTGTGCACAGTAATTGCTGTGTGCCTTAAATGTAATAGTATGGAAGTTCTACACAATTTGTGTCATGGTTTAAAAAAATGATTATGTCATTATTTCCAAGATTTGAACCTAGTCATAATATAAGAAATCAGGTGAAGCCATTTCTCTATTTTGACTTCTAAATTGATATATTGCATTAAGAAAGTCACATTTAAAAGAATACATATGGGGCACTTGGGTGGTTCATTCAGTTAAATAGCTTCTGCCTTCGGCTCTGGCTCAGGTCATGATCCCATGATCCTAGGGTCCTAGGATTGAGTCGTTCCCCCCTCTACCCTCGTTGAGCTCCCTGCTTAGCAGAAGAATCTACTCCCTCTCCATCTATCTCTCCCCCCTCCACTCATACTCTCTCTCCTCCCCACTTTCAAATAAATAAATAAACAAAATATTTTAAAATAATAATAAAAATAAATAAAAGAATGATTACACAAAGACAGTCAGACATCCAACCTCAGATACCTGAATTCAGTTCCCCTTACTGTTCTTGAAAGTGTATGTTTCAAATCTGTATCACTGTCTTCATAGGCCTTACTCTCAGCAAAAACAAACAAAACAGAACACAAAGAAAACAATAGTTCAATTTCATAGAAAAGTAAAGGTCATCAGGCAGAAACCTCCAACTCCCCTCTCCTCTAAAATAACTCTGGGCATTGCATCCTTTGTTCCTCCCAGAGGCAAACTACTCTGCACCTTCCCCAGCACACACCCCCACCCCGAATCTCCCACACCCTTACCACTCTTTCTCCTCCTCTAAGACCACACCTCCCCTGCATTCCTGAAGGCCCCTCCAGCCTTCTCAGCACCTTTCTATTAAAACTTATCTATTAAAACCTCCAATATGCTTCCAGGCTGGAAGAGAAAGGGCCCAGAAGCAGGCTAGGTGGCCTCAACAACCACCAGACTCTGTCTGTGAGGCAGGAAGAGAAAGGAAAAAGAGGAAAGCCTTACTACCTATCAGGACTGTACCTACAGAAGCTGATTTGAACTTGAGGCCAGCCTGTAAGATATTATTAAATGTGTTTTCCAAATATGAAACCAAGCATAAAGAGGCTATGTAATTTGCCTCAAGTTATACACAGTTTGTAAGTTTCAGTGCCAGAACTTTAACCCAGGTCATCAGATTCCCTAAACCCATGCTCTGTACCATGTACCGCACCCTACTGTCCCAGCAGGGCTGCTGGTGAGTGTGCAAAGGGAGGCACAAAGGCTATCCCAGCAGTTCCTCACATGCTACACTAGAGAAGCAGCAGAAATTTAAAAGTATCTAAGACAGCCGGCTCACTCTTGGCATTACAGTCTGCAACGATGTGTTGTTGTGGGTGTTTCATGGCAGTGAATCTTGCCAAGGATCTTCTTTATCTCCTGGTGACATGGCAGTTCCTCAAACATCTGTGGACAAAATCACCTGCTTCTGTTACTAACCTACTTCTCCCCTTGCATTTACTGACAAAGTCTCAGGATAGTTTTTCCACTGGTCTTCATCCCTCAGCTTCCACGGGGTCTCAGCTCAATCTCTGTCAGTTTTCTGCTCACACATAGTCCTGAATTAAAGCCCAATGACAGGCATTTAATAGACAAATCCAGGGGCCTTTTCTGTGTTCCCACCACCTACTTCTCAAAAGTTCTAAGGAAGACTCTCTTCTGGGTACTAGGTCCTTCCTTGGATTTCAAGAGATCACTCTCTCCGGGTTCTTTGTTTCAAACTTTGATGGCTCAGTCTGAGTCACCAGCGCAGTCTACTTCTTTCTCCATCCTTCAAATGTTGGCTTTCCAACAACCTACCCTCTTTCTATATGGCTTTTTTCCTCAAGTTCTTCCCCTTAGGGCATCTCATCCACCTGATGACTTCAAAAAATATAATAAGTTAATTTCTAGAACTCTAATTTTTGTCCCAAATTCTTTCTTAACTTTCATATTCATATCTTCAAAAAGCAGCAGAATTTGCAGCCCAGCAGGTCCAAAACCAAATTCACCTTTTTCCTCCTTCCGATGCTCTTCTGTCCCTTGTATCCGTCTTGTTTTCAAACTACAGGCTGAAGTTCCACACAATGTTCTCCCTTCTACAGAAACCGCCACTTCCGAAGGAGCACACATACCAAAAGTTCCACTCCAAGATGTCTCCTAGTTGGTGGGTGCTTGTTTGCCTGTTTGTGTTTTGGTTTGGTTTTTATTCTGTTTTGTTTTGTTTATCTTCTTCATTGCTTCTGTCTTAAATCAGACATTCCACATTTCTTACCTGGACCAGTGCAATGGCAGAAGCTCCCAATGTGTAACCAGACTCCAGTCTTCATTCCTCAATCCTACTGACAGAACTCTCTGGCTGAGAAACAAAGCTAATCTCAGTAGATACTATTCTTATATTAATGGCATTATAATAAGGTACAACTATGCAGATGAAACCATAAGACTAAAGATACATTCCTCTGTATAGGGAGTAGGCTCTGGCCATAATGATTAATATTCCAAATATCTGAATTATGAATGAACTAAGGTGTATTCACTACGAGACTCAAGACATCCTAAGGGCAGTGTCCTGAGGCCATCTTCATACATACATGTTCAAGTTAATGTTTAGAAAACAAAGCACTCCCCCAAGTCAGCCCAGGAGTTAACTACCTTGGGGCTTAGGATAAAAATAGGTCCGAGTCTCCAGGCCCTGAAAGATCACTTTGTTAGGAGCAGGAATCTGTATTATACAAGTTGGACTATGTTTGTGTTTCATGTTGTTTCTAGGATTACTGGCCTCTGTTCTTCCCTACTCAAGAATAATGTTTTGAATATTATAACATGTCCCAGATTAAGAGAAGCAAGGAAAGGTCTTCTCTGTATGCTTATGTGAATTGCTGAGGACCAGAGAGGTCATAGACATAGGGAATGAAGAGAAGGAATCCCAAGGTGAAATTCAGAGATAGTGATTCAGGAAATCTTGGCCTAGTAACTTTATCCCATAAGACATCCCTTTCCAGTGCCAACTTTGAAGATCTCAAATTTGTTTATTACTAACAGGACAGTAGGTGTCCCCTCACAATTGATTTCCTGCTACTTTTAGTTAAAGCCCGGATTCTTCAAATAGGTGTGCCTGGGTGACTCAGTTAAGTATCTGCCTTTGGCTCAGATCATGCTTAGTGGAGAGTCTGTTTCTCCCTCTGTCCCTCCCCCGCTCATGTTCTCTCCCACACTCTCTCTTTTACATAGATTAATAAAATCTTAAAAAAAAAAAAAAAAGAATTCTTGGGGCATCTGGATGGCTCAGCTTGTTAAGTGACTGTCTTAAGCTCAGGTCTTGATTATGGAGTCCCAGGATTGAGTCCAGCATCGGGCTTCTGCTCAACAGGGAGTCTGCTTCTCCTTCCTCATACTCTGTCTCTCTCTTTCTCTCTCATTCTCTCTCTCAAGTAAATAATAAAAATAGAGAGAAAGAAAGAGGAGAAAGGGAGAAAGAATTCTTAAACATACAGTCCTTCTCAAACTAGACTGAACTTACTTCACCTCCTACCAATACCCAAAAGTATCCAAAAAGCATATAGAACTTATCAATCTCCATCAACAAAGAATTGTCAGCATCGCCTATGCAACGTCCTGTCAGCAGCCCCAAAATGTCATATGAAGGTCACACGGAACACGCTGCTCTTTCCGGATGGATAGTTAGCTATCTTCCCAGTCTGGCATATTCTCCTCATCCCTCAGAAGCTATCCATCACATCTTTCCCAAAACTTCCCTTGACCCCGGACTGAAGGGGCCCCTTAATGCCTCCATGCAACTTTGCTTATTACTCTATCATTGCCTCGCCCACATGGCATTGTAATTATTTGTATACTGAGGGTTAGGATGGCAGCATATGAATTTGACGGTCACACAATTTAGCCGGTATAGCACAAACCTAAACGTAATGTGTTGAATTAGTTTATCCTTGCCTGGAAAAAGTTAGATCATGGCTGAAGGAAGTTGTTTTTGGACTCATTCAAACTGTGTGCTTGCTTTTGTTTGATTTGTTTGTTTCTCTGTGCACCTATTTACACACCACTGTATTTAGGCGAAGAAAACTGTACCTAAAAGAAAAATGCACAACTCCTGTTCTCTTGGAGTTTACTCTCTAGGTAAGAGGCTTTTCTAACTGCTTTAGCAAAGGTACAAATCAGAAGAAGGTGGGGCTATGCAAGGAGAGGTTGAGTAGAAAGCCTGTAGCCATTCAATTCAGTTCCTGCTCACCCTCTATGAAGGCCAAACCACAGAACCCTGGAACCCTAAGGAACACCATTTGAAAGAGTAAGGGGCACATATATTAACCCAAACCAGATAATAAATATGCAATTGTTTACTGTAAACTGTAAAATAGCATACTAACTATGGTTGTTGTTTTGTAGACTGCAAGGTGTTCTCGCAGTCTTAAGTCAACTGAGTATGTATAAGAATATCTCGGGGCACACCTGGGTGGCTCAACTCGTTAAGCGTCTGCCTCATGCTCAGGTCATGATTCCAGGGTTCAAGTCCCACACTGGGTTCCCTGCTCCATGGGGAGTCTGCTTCTCCCTCTGCCTACTGCTCCCCCTGATTGTGTGTGTGCTTGCTCTCTCTCTCTCTCTGACAAGTAAATAAATAAAATCTTTAAAAAAAAAAAAAAAAGAATATCATGGGAAGAAGGACTGCATGAAAAGAAGGGGAAACACCAGGGGAAGAAGTAAAGAAGAGACTCAGAGACAGAAAGTGTAAAGAGGAATATCACACATGCAAAAATTAGACATTAAGACTGACCAGTATGGGTATCTCTGTGTAGCAACTGTAGCACCAGAAGAAATAACAGTAACCATATATAGGGCCCTCCTGTAAGTCAGGACTGGGCAGAGCCCAAAGCATCCATCATCTCATCCTTACAGCAACCTTGAGAAATGCTATTGTTTCCCCATTTTACAGATGAAGAAAATGGGGCTGGAAAAGTTTAGGAATGTGTGCAAAGTTAACTAGTAAATTAGAGACAGGACTCAGATTCTGGGCTATCCGAGGTCAACGCCTACACAGGTAACAAATTTCAAAATCTTTTGTTTATGACAAGACATGTAACTCAAAGTCTTTGTCTTCATGTGCTGGCAACGTGGAAGAACAGCACATTCTGATTTGCCAGGAACACTCCAGGGTTACATCTGTTTCCCAGTGTAATTATTAACAGCACTCCCTTTCACCCTCAGAAGTGTCCCATTTTAGACAAAAATGTTCAGAGCCATCTGGCCACAATGCCATAGTGAAATGTGTCTACAAGATTTTCCAGGCCTAGTGCAAAATAAAAGTGTGAGACCTTTTGCTCAAAAAGCAGGGGGAAATGTGTTATTAAAGGTACTGAAATAGGGGCACCTGGGTGGCTCAGTTGGTTAAGCCTCTGCCTTCAGCTCACATCACGATCCCAGGGTCAGGGAATTGAGTCCCGCATTGGGCTACCTGCTCAGCAGGAAGCCCGCTTCTCCCTCTCCCTCTCCTCATGCTTGTGTTCCCTCTCTCATTGTCTCTCTCTGTCAAATAAATAAAGTCTTAAAAAAAAAAGTGATACTGAAATATAAAGCTTTTCTCTTTCTTTCATATATTAGCTCTACTCACATTCTACTGTCCCAATGGACTTCATTTGTAAAACACAAGTTCAAAGATAAAACGAGCACAAATGTCAAGATGGTGCTAGCAGAGCTCTAAACCAAGTTGCAGGTCCTTCTGAGCATGAAGCCCAGAGCAAAGTGCAGAGCATGCACACCCATGAAGCTGGCCCTGCTCTGCTCTTCTTCTGTTCACTCAGATGGGTCTGGGAAGACATCCTGATCTTGGAATGGCCTATGATTTCACAAGCACTGCACAAAATTCTAGGGAAAAACAGACAAGTGAAATATGTGCCTGTTCTCAAGAAGCTTACATTCTAATAGAATGAGACCAAAGTAAACACATACATGTATAAGCCTCCTTTGGTGCAGGAAAGAAGAAACTACAAAGCAGTGAGCACTGTAGACTGGGATGGGGTAGGGGGGACAGCAGAGAGGACAGGATTATGAAGTTTCCTGAAGGAACAGAGCCCTGAAAGCCCAGTGAGAATACAAAAGGATAGAAGGGCTAGCAAGAAACAAAAGAAGCCAGAGATCCCATGGGAAGAGAGAATCACTCTATATACCAGCTATCTGTGGGGTGGGAGTGGGGAAAGTTGTTCTCGCTTTAAAAAATGAAAGGGTTGGAAATGAGAACAAAAGGAATTAGAAGTAGAAAAGATCTTAGGGGTACCTGGGTGACTCTGTCAGTTAAGCATCTGACTTAAATGCTCAGGTCTTAATCTCAGAGTCCTAGAATCAAACCCCAGTCAGGCTCCCCTTAGCAGGGAGTCTGCTTCTCCTTTTCCTTCTCCCTCTGCCTCTCCCCTGGTTCATGGTCACGTGCTCTTTTTCTTTCTCTCTCAAATAAAATTTTTAAAAATCTTAAAAAAAAAAGAAGTATAAAAGATCTTAGTAAGAAAAGTTTTCCCCTTCAGGTCATATGATCATTTAATCAAGAGAAAAAATACCATTTTGTTTGATTATTTTTGGCCTGTAAGTTAAAAAAAAATAGTTCTTGTTAAAACTAAAAATACGTTTTCTATCTCTTCATAATAAAGATAAGAGTTACCCTTCATGCATGTTAATGGCTAAAACAATGACAGAAATCTAAAACAATGACTAATCCAACAAATATTTGACTTAGAAATGCACTATCAGATTTTTTACAACAAATGTACCCTTTATTTAATACTAGTGCTAACTTTTTTAAAAAATCACGGTTATGGTTTGTCTACACTTCTTATCAGTCCTTCAAGATGGACTCCTAGAAAGAGAATTGCCAGGCCAAAGAGTTTGAATATTTTTAAAGCTTGGTATATTATTAGCTTACATTAAAGTTAGAACTAGATTGACTACATCAACAGAAGGTGATCAAGTAATACATGCATATTCAGTGTTACTATAAATAATAATGAAAAAATAAATATTCAGAAAAGAAAATCTAAGTAGATCTGAGGCTTTCAATGATTAAAAAGAAGTCAGGGTAAACTTTTGTTTAGGATGACCTGCCAATTAGTGTGTTTGTATGTGTGTAAACATGTTTGTGTGTAAGTACTGTATGTACATGCACAAAATAATGGACAAAGAAAAATAAAAGTGGAAGAGTCCATAATTTCTGAATGAAATAAGAATGAAATCATTAAATGAACTACTTGTAAATAGGTACATATAATTTATTTTATACCTTCCACAATTTCTTTTTTTCTTAAGATTTTATTTATTTATTTGTCAGAAAGAAAGATCACAAGAAAGGGAAGCAGCAGGCAGAGAGAGAAGCAGGCTCCCTGCTGAGCAAAGACTCCAATGTGGGGCTCAATCCCAGGATCCCCGGATCATGACCAGAGCCAAAGGCAGATGCTTAACCGAGCCACCCATATGTCCCCTCACACAATTTCTTACCCAACTCTATCTAGCAATAAGTTTTCAATTTTAATAATCACGTGCTAAGGTTAGAGGAAAAACTCATATATTAAATAAAGATCAACAAATTGGTTTTTGATGTAGATTAGGTTAGCTCTCTATTTCTACAATTCAGGACTCTATACAGTACTTTTTTCATATACCTCTAGAAAGAAGTAACTAATACAGTTTAAGAAGTGGCTCAGATTTTTCAAAAGTCAAAGGACTTTGTCACCAATGAAATTTCCTGAAAGGCAAATCTGAAGCTATTAAAAGTCAAATCTCCACCTCACATCAGTCAAAATGACTAGTATCAAAAAAAACCCAAGAAATAACAAGTGTTGGTAAAGACATGGAGGAAAGGAAACCCTCATGCACTGTTGGTGGTAATGTAAATTTGTGGGGCCCTTATGGAAAACAGTACGGAAGTTCCTCAAATAACTAAAAATAGAAGTATCATATGATCCCTAACTCCAGTTCTGGGCGTTTGCCTGAGGAAAATGAAAACACCAATTCAAAAAGATATATGTACACCTATGTTTGTTGCAGCATTATTTACAGTATGTAAGCAACTTAAGCATCCATCTATAGATGAATTGATCTAGAAGATGTGGTATGGAATAGAATATGAAATTCACAATGGAATATTACTCAGCCATTAAAAGCATTAAATCTGGCCATTTGTGACAACACAGATAGACAATATTATGCCAAGTGAAGTAAGTCAGACAGAAAGACACCATATAATTTCATTTACAGTGGAATCTAAAAAACAAAACAAGCAAACAACAACAAAAAGAGAAACAGATTCATAAATACAGAGAACAAACAAGCAGTTGCCAGCAGGGAGGGGGATGGGGGGGATAAGTGAAATAGATGAAGAGGATTAAGAGGCACACACTTCTGATTATAAAATAAGTCACAGAAACATACAACATAGGGAATATAGTCAATAATACTGTAATAACTGTAAAAAAAGTGAAATCTTAAAAACATGCTTTTTTTACATCGCTGCATGGAAGTGTACTGTAAAGTTTTTCTGGCGAGATAAGCACAACACCAGGCAAAGTGGGTGCAAGGCAAGATTTATTAAAAACACTCTCCAGGGAAGTTTCAAGGCTCAGGAGAAGGGGAGCCAGTAAAGTTGCGCTGAGAGGAGGTGGGCATCCTCGGGCAAGGTTCTGTGACTCTGGAAAGCAGAGTGGCGGAAGTCGTGCCCAAGGCAGGGAGGAGGGGACTTTTAAGGGGTCTGGAGGGGAGCTCAGGGGTCTTCTGGCAAGTTTCCCTTATTTGGATATTTTGCCTGCTTGTCAGGGTCCCATTGGTCCATGGGAGCGGGGGCGGGAGGGTCTCAGATTCCTGCTTGGGCCTTTCTTCTCCTGTCCCAGCTCAGGTCTTGTGGCGGGAACTTGCGCCATCTTGGGCCTTTGTTCTCCTGTCCAAGTTCAGGTTTTGTGGCAGGAACTTTTGCCATCTTAAGTAGCCCTTTCTCCCAGCCCAACATGTACAACAATCCAATCTATCACCAATTTCCCATATATTCTCAAATATCTAAATATTTCCAAAGGATGTGGCCCCAGGGGCTCAGGTATACTGATTTTAATTTGAGACGTCAACCAGAAGTCAACCTGTGTTGAAACAGTGTTCTCTCCTTCTTGATATAGCAAAGAAGTGAATTCCTCTACCATAATTAGAAGCAGAAAGTTTACATCTTACAGAACACTGAGCAGGAAGTTTTGGCCTTTGAAACATTTCCCTTTGGACCAGAAAGCATGAAACACGGAGGTGGAAGGAGCAGAAGGTTTGAAGATGTGAGTTAGATTGCAAAGGCTAAGAGCTCCTCAGTCCTATGCTCTCCTAGGCATCTGGGTGGAAATGAGCCAATGCTCAAACTCTTTTGTCTTTGCAACAATGAATAGAAAAAAAATTCAATTTCTGAGTGATGTCTCCAATGTCTCTTTCACTCAATTTGCCCCTTCTGGCTCTAAAATGAGTGAAACGCTTCCAGAGCAGGCTTCCCATACGTCAAGCTGAAACTTTGAATCAAAGTTCCTGCCAGTTCTTTCTATGAAATCTTGGAAGTTTTTTGACACTAGTTTTATTATACTGCTCTACTGTGCTCAGTGTGAACAGAGAATCCAGAAGATGAGCAGGGAGCAAATTTAAACCGGGGTTGGAGGATGGGGTTAGGAGACTGCAGGGCTAGAACAGGGTGAGCACCACAGGTGGCTTTAATATCAAACAGCTGCTAGAGATCATAACCCCGCTGCTCGTTCTCTACCCCCCGCCAGAATCCTGTTGTTTCAAAGATTATTGTAACTAAAGAGACTTAGCTGCCATCTAATCTGAATAATGAACTCAAGCTCCAAAACAATCAAGGATTTTTTTCTTTTAACTAAACATACCTGAATGTAGTAGACTGACTTTAATCCCGAAGCCAAAGTCTTAAAATCTCAGGGGCGGAAGAGAAGAGGGTAAAAAAATTACACAAGGCAGCCGGGGACGGGGTAAAAAGAGTGAGGAAAGGTGGGGTACGCAGGGATTCCCAGGACAAGAGTCTTCTCCCATTGGAGCTAACTTTTCAAGCCCGCATATGTCCAAGGCCCTGGCAAACTTATTTCGTGTCCAGGCGTGAAACAGTCCCGCCCGGGGTCCACGCGCGGGCGAGCAGAGTGTCGGCCTGCGTCGGTTCCGCGCGGTCCGCGGTGCCCCGTCCCCCCGCAGACAATGCCGCGCACCCGCGGCTGCTCCGGGATCCGCGCCCGGCGCCGCCCGCCACACCCTGCGTCGCCGCGCGGGGACACACTCTCCGACACCAGGAGCTCCAGCGTGCCCACATAGTCCCGCTCGGTCTTCTGGAGCTCGCTGAGCACGCACACGCGCAAGCGAAGCTGTTTCTCCAGGTCCTTGGCGCTCTGGGCGCGGCCGTCCCAGCGGCTCCGGTCGGTCATGGTGGGCGGCGGGACGCAGGGCTGCTGTGCTGCGCGCTATTCCGCTAGCCGACTGGCGCCCGGCCCCGCGCCGGCCAGAGGGGAAAGTTGCTGCCTCCGAGAAGCCCGAGGGGGTACCGGCGACTTTACAGGCTGGGGAGAGGCTGGGGTGTTGGGAGAGGAAAGGGCGCTCGCTGGAACTCGGGCGCGGAAGGCGCGAGGCTCTAAGCAGACAACTCCCGAGAGAAGCGGCCCCGGTCCGGGATCTGCACGCCGAGCCCAGCGGCTCCGGCCTCATGCGGCCGGGGCTGGCGGGGAGGCAGCTCCGACCCACAGCGGTGACTTAAACATTAATCAAATGCTTTGTACCCATGTGACTCCGACCCTTTACCCTTCGCCAAATCTCAGGAAAAATGAAACAACCCTGGGGAAGTGTGTTGTATGCCAGCTAACACACACACACACACACACACGGAGTCAGCACTTCAGTTGGAACTAATTGGAGATTCCCAAACCTAGGAGGATGTACTACTCCAAGACACAGCTCGAGGGTTGCTTCTATGACTCCTGCCTATTGTTTAGCTTTAATGTGTTTTGTACAAATCCTGAAAGCAAAGACAGAAGTCCCCATGGATACATAACTGGATGGGAACAAAACAACCATGGTATTGACCCTCCCATCTTTGGAAAGAAACACATTGGTTTTAGGTTTTGTTTGGGCACAAAATAGGTTTGCTTTTAAAAGACCCCCAACCGAGAATAATTCACCAGGCAGATACCCTCCCGCCTGCGCTTGGAAAGTCAATTAGCATAATAAATGAAGACACTGTGGGAAAGTGACAGCCCTGGCCAAAACAACAGACTCCAGATAGAATGAGCATCCCCATTGCACTGTGCTGTTTAGGAGGGATGCTTTGTTTGCATGCCTATGACTTTTTTCCAATAGCAAGATAATATGTAAATTAAATCACAGGCAAAAATACTGGTGCCAATTTCGTTTCTAAGAGCTGCTATGATTTAACACAGTGTCACTAAATAAGCAGCTTTGTCTAAAGCTGTTATTGAGTGGTTATCAAAAGGTATGTAGATAGACATAAAGGTATATAGATACAGATATATTAAGATTTGAAAAAGAAGAGAAACACAGAGCATGTCCTGATTGGAATATATATGTTTATTGCCTTTTCTCACTTGGAAACAGAATCAGAAGCTAATGAGCACTGAACATTTAACAATTCCATGCAGAATAATCCATATATATTTTTGTCTTTATATTACCCACATTGATTTTTCAGTGTAATTTTTTTCCTACTTAGAACTTGAAGCACTCCACACTAATGACATTTAAATAAACTGAAGAGTGAATGGTTTTGATGAAAGAAAGTAGCATATTAATTTTTTCCAATAGTTGAAAGCATTAGCAAAACTCTAAAAATAAAAGATATTTTCCACATTACTTACATTAAAATAATTATCAGAAATATCTTTTCAGAGCATGATGAATCCCTACGTCCCTCAAAAAGCAAAGAGGGAGTGAAATATTCTTCTTTTATATATATATAAATATATATATATTTTGAATGTGTGAGGAGCTGATGGACAAGATATGATTTTCCTTTGTTTTGTGCATGCCTATCTACAGGTAGCTCTGAGCAAAGGACAAATAAGCAAATGGCTTCACCCCTTGTGGCAGAAGAAAAAGGAGGAGGGGCATTAAAGAGCAGATCTCATAACCCCTAGTAAACAATACACAAAAGAAACAAGGGAAGGACAAAGGAAACACACAGCAAGGAATGGGAAAATCAAACATCCTTTACCCTTTTCACAATGTACCACAAATAGCAACGAATGAATGCATTTCCTCCTCCTTACATCCATCCTTCTCCAAGGTAAACAGTGAGTAATTAATCACGCTTTCCATTCAGGCACTCATATATATATATATATATATATAAACTCTTATAGATAAATATCTATAAATATATATATTTATAGATATATACATATATAGATATAGATCTATATATACATATATCTATATACATATATAGATATCTATATATATCTATACATATACACCTATATGTATAGATATATATAGATATCTAGATATCTATTTATAATATATCTATATATAGATAGATAGAGATATATATAGATAGATATCTCTATATATACATATACATCTATATGTATAGATATATATAGATATTTACATATATAGATATATATTATAATCTATATATTGTAATCTATATATTATAGATATATATGATCTATATTTATAGATATATACATAGATCTATGTATATATATCTATTATATATCTATATATATCTATTATATATCTATAAATATATATCTATATATAGATATATAATCTATATAATATAGATCTATATATAAATATAGATATATAAATATATATAGATCTATAATATATAGATAATCTATAATATATAGATCTATATCTATAAATATATATATATTTATAAATATTTATCTATAAGTTTATATATATATATATATATTTATAGATATATATCTATAATAGTGCCTGAATGGAAAGCGTGATTTATTTACTCACTTTTTTTCTAACCAATTTCCCTCCCCCAAGTTTGAGAGCTGTTTATGCCATTATCCTTCTATCAAAAATAATTAGTTTATATACAACCCACTAGAGCTTCAGCCTCATCTCTGAGAGTAATATATTGAGCTTGAATCTCCAGTGGGGTTTTACCTACCCAAACCATTTGCCTTGAATCTACAAATGTGTATTGAGTACCTCTATGTACATTGCATGGACCTATGGCCTGAGGACCACAGAGACTTGAACTCTAGGCAAATATTCTGAAGATATTTCACAGACCATTACACGGAGGTCTTGTTAAACATTTCTGGGCCCCATCCTAGATGTATTGAATGAGAATCTCAGAGATGCAAACGCTAAACTCTTTTGATGGGTTTTCATATTATTCTTAGTCCCACTAATATTTGAGAGCCACCATTCTAAGAAATTGTAATTGAGTAGAAGAGTGTTATAAATATAAGTAATTCTGTTAAAAAGAAGCTGCAAGGCATGCTTTGAAAAAAAAAAGTGCAAGGACGTTAACAGAAAAATATTCAAGTGTGCACATCTGATTGATTCTCAGAAGTGCCCATGTAGAAATTATTATGATATTAACAGATTCTCCCCATTCTTCTGTTCCTTGGTGTAGTATTCCTCAACACCATTTGTAATCATAAGGACCTATTTAGAAACTGTCCCTGCTCCCCTTCCCCCAGGGGATTTACAGGTAACAAAGCCCAGATACAAAGGTGGGTCAGGCCAGGTGGAGACATCTGATCAGTGGGGGGCAGCATACTGTCTCCCTGGTTACCAAAGAGTATGGGCCCCGCCCTTTGGGAAACCTTTTGGCACCAATCCCAAACAAGGTGTAATAGGCTGGTTCAAACGTCTACTAGGGTAAATTGTAACTCAATTGGTCCCCTAGCATCACTGTGGAGTTTCCTGTATATGTTACAATCTCATTGGCCACTTGTGCATGGCCAGATCTGACCACATGGCCATTGCCCTTAAAAGCTACCCTGTAAAACCAAGAAGGGTCCCCCTCTCTTGGGAAGAGGTGCAGCCCTAAACCTTAGATTCTTGATTCTTGGCATGTAATAAAGCTTTGCTTAACCTTCGCTTTGTATCAGTCTCGCTCCTTTAATCACGGACCCATTTTTGGGGCATAATAGTAATAAATGAACAGCTTCAGAACACCATGTAGTGCCTTCTGAAAGGCACCTCTCAGTGTCTTTTGTAGCCCTGGCAGGAGTTCTTAATTCTTATCAAAGACTTAAGAGCATAAGAAAACAGGGCCAGAGTATCTGGAACCCTTCACTTTATGGTAAATAAGGTCTTTCATAAACTCTGAATGTGTTGTGCCCCTCCCCAGTTCCTCTATTGAAACTTTAAGCTCTGTCTGCCAGGAAAAGGAAAGCAAAAACAAAAATGATGGACAGGACCCAGTTTTTTCCTGAAATACTAATGAGGTTGAAGCATCCAATAAAAAGAGGATGGGAAAAAAGAAGATAGTGAGAAAAGGCTAAGTGGTAAACTAGCTCAGCCATTAGGTTTATTTCATATGCATGCACTTGTTCAGGTTAGAATCTATTATTTTTTTTCTTTTATTAATTTTTTATTTTTTATAAACATATATTTTTTATCCCCAGGGGTACAGGTCTGTGAATCACCAGGTTTACACACTTCACAGCACTCACCAAAGCACATACCCTCCCCAATGTCCATAATCCCACCCCCTTCTCCCAAACCCCCTCCCCCCAGCAACCCTCAGTTTGTTTTGTGAGATTAAGAGTCACTGATGGTTTGTCTCCCTCCCAATCCCATCTTGTTTCATTGATTCTTCTCCTACCCACTTAAGCCCCCATGTTGCATCACCACTTCCTCATATCAGGGAGATCATGTGATAGTTGTCTTTCTCTGCTTAACTTATTTCGCTAAGCATGATACGCTCTAGTTCCATCCATGTTGTTGCAAATGGCAAGATTTCATTTCTTTTGATGGCTGCATAGTATTCCATTGTGTATATATACCACATCTTCTTGATCCATTCATCTGTTGATGGACATCTAGGTTCTTTCCATAGTTTGGCTATTGTGGACATTGCTGCTATAAACATTCGGGTGCACGTGCCCCTTTGGATCACTACGTTTGTATCTTTAGGGTAAATACCCAATAGTGCAATTGCTGGGTCATAGGGCAGTTCTATTTTCAACATTTTGAGGAACCTCCAGAGTGGCTGCACCAGCTTGCATTCCCACCAACAGTGGAAAAGGGTTCCGCTTTCTCCGCATCCTCGCCAGCATCTGTCATTTCATGACTTGTTGATTTTAGCCATTCTGACTGGTGTGAGGTGATATCGCATTGTGGTTTTGATTTGTATTTCCCTGATGCTGAGTGATATGGAGCACTTTTTCATGTGTCTGTTGGCCATCTGGATGTCTTCTTTGCAGAAATGTCTGTTCATGTCCTCTGCCCATTTCTTGATTGGATTATTTGTTCTTTGGGTGTTGAGTTTGCTAAGTTCTTTATAGATTCTGGACACTAGTCTTTTATCTGATATGTCGTTTGCAAATATCTTCTCCCATTCTGTCAGTGTCTTTTGATTTTGTTAACTGTTACCTTTGCTGTGCAAAAGCTTTTGATTTTGATGAAATCCCAATAGTTCATTCTTACCCTTGCTTCCCTTGCCTTTGGCATTGTTCCTAGGAAGATGTCGCTGCGGCTGAGGTCGAAGAGGTTGCTGCCTGTGTTCTCCTCAAGGATTTTGATGGATTCCTTTCTCACATTGAGGTCCTTCATCCATTTTGAGTCTATTTTTGTGTGTGGTGTAAGGAAATGGTCCAATTTCATTTTTCTGCATGTGGCTGTCCAATTTTCCCAGCACCATTTATTGAAGAGGCTGTCTTTTTTCCATTGGACATTCTTTCCTGCTTTGTCGAAGATTAGTTGACCATAGAGTTGAGGGTCTATTTCTGGGCTCTCTATTCTGTTCCATTGATCTATGGGTCTGTTTTTGTGCCAGTACCATGCTGTCTTGATGATGACAGCTTTGTAATAGAGCTTGAAGTCCGGAATTGTGATGCCACCAACGTTGGCTTTCTTTTTCAATATCCCTTTGGCTATTCGAGGTCTTTTCTGGTTCCATATAAATTTTAGCATTATTTGTTCCATTTCTTTGAAAAAGATGCATGGTACTTTGATAAGAATTGCATTAAATGTGTAGATTGCTTTAGGTAGCATAGACATTCTCATAATATTTATTCTTCCAATCCAGGAGCATGGAACATTTCTCCATTTCTTTGTGTCTTCCTCAATTTCTTTCATGAGTACTTTATAGTTTTCTGAGTATAGATTCTGTGTCTCTTTGGTTAGGTTTATTCCTAGGTATCTTATGGTTTTGGATGCAATTGTAAATGGGATTGACTCCTTAATTTCTCTTTCTTCTGTCTTGCTGTTGGTGTAGAGAAATGCAACTGATTTCTGTGCATTGATTTTATATCCTGACACTTTACTGAATTCCTGTATAAGTTCTAGCAGTTTTGGAGTGGAGTCTTTTGGGTTTTCCACATATAGTATCTTATCATCTGCGAAGAGTGATAATTTGACTTCTTCTTTGCCAATTTGGATGCCTTTAATTTCCTTTTGTTGTCTGATTGCTGAGGCTAGGACCTCAAGTACTATATTGAATAGCAGTGGTGATAATGGACATCCCTGCCGTGTTCCTGACCTTAGCGGAAATGCTTTCAGTTTTTCTCCATTGAGAATGATATTTGCGGTGGGTTTTTCATAGATGAATTTGATGATATTGAGGTATGTGCCCTCTATCCCTACACTTTGAAGAGTTTTGATCAGGAAGGGATGCTGTACTTTGTCAAATGCTTTTTCAGCATCTATTGAGAGTATCATATGGTTCTTGTTCTTTCTTTTATTGATGTGTTGTATCACATTGACTGATTTGCGGATGTTGAACCAACCTTGCAGCCCTGGAATAAATCCCACTTGGTCGTGGTGAATAATCCTTTTAATGTATTGTTGAATCCTATTGGCTAGTATTTTGTTGAATATTTTCACATCCTTGTTCATCAAGGATATTGGTCTATAGCTCTCTTTTTTGATGGGATCCTTGTCTGGTTTAGGGATCAAGGTGATGCTGGCCTCATAAAATGAGTTTGGAAGTTTTCCTTCCATTTCTATTTTTTGGAACAGTTTCAGGAGAATAGGAATTAGTTCTTCTTTAAATGTTTGGTAGAATTCCCCTGGGAAGCTGTCTGGCCCTGGGCTTTTGTTTGTTTGGAGATTTTCAATGACTATTTCAATCTCCTTACTGGTTATGGGTCTTTTCAGGCTTTCTATTTTTTCCTGGTTCAGTTGTGGTAGTTTATATGTTTCTAGGAATGCATCCATTTCTTCCAGATTGTCAAATTTATTGGTGTAGAGTTGCTCATGGTATGTTCTTATAATAGTTTGTATTTCTTTGGTGTTAGTTGTGATCTCTTTCTTTCATTCATGATTATTTATTTGGGTCCATTCTCTTTTCTTTTTGAGAAGTCGGGCCAGGGGTTTATCAATTTTATTAATTCTTTCAAAGAACCAGCTCCTAGTTTCATTGATTTTTTCTATTGTCTTTTTGGTTTCTATTTCATTGATTTCTGCTCTGATCTTTATGATTTCTCTTCTCCTGCTTGGCTTAGGGTTTCTTTCTTGTTCTTCCTCCAGCTTTTTTAGGTGTAGGGTTAGGTTGTGTACCTGAGACCTTTCTTGTATCTTGAGAAAGGCTTGTACCACTATATATTTTCCTCTCAGGACTGCCTTTGTTGTGTCCCACAGATTTTGAACTGTTGTATTTTCATTGTCATTTGTTTTCATAATTTTTTTCAATTCTTTAATTTCCCGGTTGACCCATTCATTCTTTAGAAGGATGCTCTTTAGTCTCCATGTATATGGGTTCTTTTCAAACTTCCTTTTGTGATTGAGTTCTATCTTTAGAGCATTGTGGTCTGCAATGATCTGGAATGGTCTGGAATGATCCCAATCTTTTGAAACCGGTTGAGTCCTGATTTAGGACCGAGGATGTGATCTATTCTGGAGAATGTTCCATGTGCACTAGAGAAGAATGTGTATTCTGTTGCTTTGGGATGAAATGTTCTGAATATATCTGTGATGTCCATCTGGTCCAGGGTGTCGTTTAAGGCCTTTATTTCCTTGCTGATCTTTTGCTTGGATGATCTGTCCATTTCAGTGAGGGGAGTGTTAACATCCCCTACTATTATTGTGTTATTGTTGATGTGTTTATTTGATTTTGTTATTAATTGGTTTATATAGTTGGCTGCTCCCACGTTGGGGGCATAGATATTTAAAATTGTTAAATCTTCTTGTTGGACAGACCCTTTGAGTATGATATAGTGTCCTTCCTGATCTCTTATTATAGTCTTTGGCTTAAAATCTAATTGATCTGATATAAGGATTGCCACTCCTGCTTTCTTCTGATGTCCATTAGCATGGTAAATTCTTTTCCACCCCCTCACTTTAAATCTGGAGGTGTCTTTGGGCTTAAAATGCGTTTCTTGGAGGCAACATATAGATGGGTTTTGTTTTTTTATCCATTCTGATACCCTGTGTCTCTTGACAGGGGCATTTAGCCCATTAACATTCAGGGTAACTATTGAGAGATATGAATTTAGTGCAATTGTATTGCCTGTCAGGTCACTGTTACTGTATATGGTCTCTGTTCCTTTCTCATCTACCACTTGTAGGCTCTCTCTTTACTTAGATGACCCCTTTCAATATTTTCTGTAGAGCTGGTTTGGTATTTGCAAATTCTTTCAGTTTTTGTTTGTCCTGGAAGCTTTTAATCTTTCCTTCTATTTTCAATGATAGCCTAGCTGGATATAGTATTCCTGGCTGCATGTTTTTCTCGTTTAGTGCTCTGAAAATATCATGCCAGCTCTTTCTGGCCTGACAGGTCTCTGTGGATAAGTCAGCTGCCAATCTAATATTTTTACCATTGTATGTTACAGACTACTTTTCCCAGGCTGCTTTCAGGATTTTCTCTTTGTCACTGAGACTTGTAAATTTTACTATTAGGTGACGGGGTGTGGGCCTATTCTTATTGATTTTGAGGGGCATTCTCTGAACCTCCTGAACTTTGATTTCGTTCCCCTTGCCATGTTGGGGAAATTCTCTCCAATAATTCTCTCCAGTATACCTTCTTCTCCCCTCTCTCTTTCTTCTTCTTCTGGAATACCAATTATTCTAATGTTGTTTTGTCTTATGGTGTCACTTATCTCTCGAATTCTCCCCTCATGGTCCAATAGCTGTTTGTCTCTCTTTTGCTCAGCTTCTTTATTCTCTGTCATTTGGTCTTCTATATCGCTAATACAAATGGCGGCCTCCTGGTCTCCGGCCCGGAGGAGCTGTGAGCCCAGGGCCGCACTCCTCAGTGCACCCTCAGAGAACAGCGCCCAGTTACTCCCGTCTGCCTGACCTCCGGCCGCACTCCGAGCTCACCGAACCTGCGACCGGTTCAAGGTAACACCCAGCTGTGAGCTTACTGTCCGCTCTGTCTCTGTAGCCGGCTTTCCCGTTCCAATACCCGCAAGCACTGCGACACTCAGACACCCCCAATCCTTCTGTGACCCTGCGGGACCTGAGGTCACGCTGACCCTGCGTGGGCTTCGCCGGGAAGCCTCTGGAGCGATGTCCCTCAGTGGAACAGACTTTTAAAAGTCCTGATTTTGTGCTCCGTTGCTCCACCGCTTGCCGGGAGCCGGCCCCTCCCCCCGGGGTCTATCTTCCCATGGCTTGGATTCACGTCTCCGCCAGTCCTACCTTTCAGAAAGTGGTTGTTTTTCTGTTTCTAGAATTGCTGTTCTTCTTCTCTTCGATCTTCTGATGGATTTGTAGGTGTTTGCAATCTTTAGATAAGCTATCTAGCTGATCTCCTGCTAGCTGAGGTAGTCTCAGCCTGCTTCTTCCGTGTCCTTTTCTTCTTAACCAGGTTTGTGAGGAGGTTTTTTGTTTTACTAGTCTATAAATTGATCTAGCTTTTGGAATTTATAGTCTTTATACATTTTTTCCTCTTTAATTATTTTTACCTTTTTATTAATTTTATTTTCTTATTTTCTTCACATTTCTCTTGCTGCTGTTTTTCTCATTTCCTAAGATAATTACTAAGATACTATACAATCAATAATTTTTCTTTAATGGTGAAGCTATTTAAGGCTATACATCTTACTATGCTCAGTTTTTTGTTTGTTTGTTTGTTTGTTTTTTACATCTCAATAATTTTAACTCTCCTCTTTAACCTGCTTCCTTAGCAGTTTGTAATTTCTATTTTGAGTTCTTCTTTGATCCAAGTGATTTAGGAGTGTGTTTTTTAATTTTCAAGTCACTAGTTTGGGTCATATATTTCATATTTATTTTTAACTCTTAAAACATTATAATTAGTGATCTCTGGTTTTAAAAAATACATTCAGGGTGCCTGGGTGGCTCAGTGGGTTAAAGCCTCTTCCTTAGGCTTAGGTCATGCTCCCAGGGTCCTGGGATCAAGCCCTACATTGGGGTTCTCTGCTCCCCAGGAGCCTGTTTCCCCCCTCTCTCTTTCTGCCTGCCTCTCTGCCTACTTGTGATCTCTGTCGGATAAAAAATAAATAAATAAATAATAAATATTTAAAAAATACATTCAGTATTTATTTTTCTTGATTTTATTTATTTGCCAGAGAGAGAAATAGTACACACAAGCAGGCAGAGAGGCAGGCAGAGGCAGAGAGAGAAGCATGCTCCCTGCAGAGCAAGGAGCCCAATGCAGGACTTGATTCCAGGACCCTGGGATCATGACCTGTGCCAAAGGCAGCAGCTTAATGAACTGAGGCACCCAGGCATCCCTTCATTCAGTATTTATTTGTGGCAAAGTATATGATGACTTTTTATAAAAGTCATGCCCTGATCATGTGGGAAAAAAAGCTTATTCTCAATATAGAGTGTTATATATACATAAAATTAAGATTTTATGGATTATTTAATTGTATGATATCTTTAACTAATTTTTGTTTTCTCAGTTTATCAGATTTTGAAAGAGCTATATCAAAATTCCCACTATAATTAATTATATTTTTATGTTCTTTCACCCTTTTGCTCTATGCAGTATTTTTTATTATTGGCTTTAAGAGTAATTCTTGAAATCAACTTATTTCTAGGCTTTTTTTAATCCAATCTAATAGTGTCTGACTTTTAATAATAGAATTCTATTTAATAATAGAATTTAGAAATAGAATTTAATAATAGAATTTAATAATAATATTAGAATTTTAATAATAATAACAGTGTATCAAAATTATCAAGCAGGATTTATTTTAGGGATGGAAGGGAATTCAACATCAGAATATCCCAATTAACATAATTCCCTAATTAACACATTAAGGAAGAAACTGTTTTCATCATTTCAATACATTCTGAAATAGCACTTGACAAAAGGCAGTCAAAATTGTAATAAAAACTCTAAGAAGGCATTGAAATAAATGGCTTAAATATGATAAATCCTGTATACTCCAAACCAGCAACAAATATTATTTCAAATGGTGAAATGCTAAAGCAATTTTATTAAAATCAAGAACAAGAAAGAAATGCTCTCTCCTATCATAATTAAACTTTAATTCTACAATGCTAGGGAATATATTAGGTAAGAAAATATTGGTAAATATTGAAAAAAGAGATTATCTTTTTGCTAAATGATTTATGCTATTATTAACAGGAAGATTTGATTCCTTTTTTAAAAGATAAACATGCAACAATTAGTAACTTTTTTCTGTATTCGGAATAATAAGCAATAAACAGAAATATGAAATATGTTCCATTTGTAATGTGGTTAAAAACCATAGATTTATTTATAACAGTAAGGATAAAGTGCCAATTAGTTGAATATAATTAGAAGTTATTTGAGGTCATATAACAAGGTCTAAAAAAGCAAAGTCTTTCTAGCATTAAAAAATATCTGGGGGCAGTAAAAAATAATATATGAAAAGTAGGGGAGAGATTTGCCTTGCAAATATTACAACTTAACATAAAGCCACCATAATCAAAAGAATGATATTAGCAAATGAATAGGCAACTTTAACAGAGAATAGTCAATAGATACATTATAATATATGTAGAAATTCAATATCTAAAAAGGGCAGTATTCAAATGTAATAAGAGTGTTAATAACTGGAATTTAAATAAAAACTTGCAAATTGAAAAAGAATGTAATAGGAAAATTAGGGTCTGCTTCTGGCCATAATGGAATAATAGGGACTGGATTTAACTTCTTTCCCACAGTTCTGGAGCCTGGAAGTTAAGGATGGTTAGGTTCTGGTGAGGACCCACTTCCTTTGTTGTGCAAAAGCTCTTTTTTTGCTTTTATTTCCCTTGCCTGAGGAGACAGTTACAGAAAAATATTGCTAAGGCTGATGTCCAAGAGATTACTGCCTCTATTTCCTTTTAGGAGTTTTATGGTTTATGTCTCATTTAGGTCTATAGTCTATTTTGAGTTTATTTTTGTGTATGGTGGTCCAGTTTCATTCTTTTACATGTAGCTGTCCAGTTTTCCAAGCACCATTTATTGAACAGACTGTCTTTTCCTGATTGTATATCCTTGCCCGTTTTGTTGTAGATTAATTGACCTTATAAGCTGAGGCTTATTTCTACTCTTATTTTAAATTTTCTGAAAAGCAGAATCAGAAAGCATTCAGGTCAATAGATAAAGAAATTTTGTTTTTTGTATTAGAAAATCAGAACTTCTGAGACAAATAAGGGCACAACAAATAGAGTACTTGAAATCTGAAAAATCTAGATGGTTTGGACTCTGAAACAGTTATGAATAAAAGTGGCTACACTTTTATTGTTGTACACTTGAGATGTGTTGAGAATTTGAAAATTTTATGGTATTTCCAGGGGTTTGATTTTTATTAAGAATGATACGCAAAGGGGTGCCTGGGTGGCTCAGTTGTTAAGTGTCTACCTTTGGCTCAAGTCATGATCCCAGGGTCCTGGGATCCAGCCACACATCAGGCTCCCTGCTCTGTGGGAAACGTGCTTCTCTCTCTCCCACTCCCTCTACTTGTGTTCCCTCTCTCACTGTCTCTCTCTGTTAATAAATAAATAAAATCTTTTTTAAAAAAATAAAAAGAATAAGCAAACTTTAGAACTCCATTAAATCTATCTTATGATTTTCCTAATTGATAAGTGCAATAAAGGTGTCTTGATATTCCTAATGAACACTTTTCAACCACACCTGAGTTTATATTTATGAGGTGACTTTTGAAAAGCTCTTGAGGAAAGGGACTGGTTGCCAGGGAAACCAGCCATGTGATTGGAGGGTTAGAACTTTCAATCCCACCCTCCTGACCTTCCTGGAAGGGGAGAGTGTCTAGAAGTTGAATGTGTTGCCAATGGCTAATGATTAAAGCAAACATGCTTATATAATGAAGCCTTCATAAAAACCCAAAAGGTGGGGTTCAGGCAGCTTCTGGGTTGATGAACACTTGGAAGCTCTGGGAGAGTGGCATGCTTGGAGATGGCATAGAAGTTGTGCCCCTTCTCTGGACCTTACCCTATATATTACTTCCAGCTGGCTGTTCTGAGTTACATCCTTTTATAATAAACAAATAATAAAGTCAGTAAAACTTTCTCTGAGTTCTGTGAGCTGCTCTAGCAAAATAATGAAATCCAAGGAAAAGTAAGGGCCTTGGAACCTCTGATTTATTGTAGGTCAGAAGCACAGGAGACAACCCAGACTTGGGATTAGCCTTGAGGTGGGGGTTGGGGGGTTCTTGTAAGACTGAGCAATTAACCTCTGGGACCAGACACTGTCTTCAGTTAGATAGTATCAGAATGAGTTGAATTGTAGGACATTGAGCTGGTATCCCAGAATTACTTGGTGACGAGGGAAAAGACATGTACACTGGATTTGGTGTCAGAATAATAGACCTTATGTCTGCAACCTTAAGATCAAAATTTGGCCTATTTTTAAGTAAAATGTTCTTATAGTGCTTTAAATTCAAACTATGCCTTAACTGTTGCCACAGGAAAGATATTTACTTATTAATGTTGACATTAATCCCTAATCTTTATGAACAGAGCAAAGTATTTTTCACTTTATATTTCTTTTTTGAATTCAAAATAATCTGCTAAAACAGAAAGCACTATTTTTGTTATGATTGACATGGTCTTTGGAAATTTAAAGGCATTGGAGAATATATCTGATAATTTCTTTTGCGATGTTTGAAGAGTAGCTAATATAAGCTTTCCTTTTTTAAGAAAAAATTTAGGGAAAATGTGGTCAAATTAGATGCCCTGGAAAATTTGCCCTTGATTTTGATCAGAAATTTCCAGTATACCAGTTTTCCTAGGAGTTATTGCTCATGTTGTATGAAAGAGAGTTTTTTTAAATGCGACAACATGGATGGAACTAGAGCTCATTTTAGAAGGAACACTATTTTTATTAGACTCTAAGAAAACTTTTGGATGGATGAATGTGGGATTTTAAAAATGTACTTGTTTGTTTTTAGCCATAAATGATGTCTTATGAAACTGCTTTAGGCCTTTTTCTGGGTTTCTCACTAAAGCAGAGATGAAAGCATATTTGGGAATTCCAGACAATTCTTATTTTTCAAAAACTGACTAGCTTGGCACAGAAGCCTCCTAGTTAAGAAGAAAATAATGTTCTTGACACTTAAATTTGTCAATCTTTTTAAACCTCTTACTCTCTTTCTATATTAGCTTTACTGTAACTATAATCTCTGACATCCTATCACCAGCCCCACCTTACCCCACACATTCTGTTCTCCACCCCATTCTTTGTGACTTTTCATTGACTTTTCCTCAGCTTTGTGAAACGTGCAGTCCAATTTCAGCTTCTAGGTGGTTCCCCAAGCTTTTCACTCCCTATTCGATTCATCTTCTATAAGCATTCCTTTACACAAATGTAAGGCTTCTGCTAGGTTCTTCTGAAGAGACCTCACCTGACTTGCATTACCTGGCATAGTCTTCCTTGCCTTACATTACCCCTGTGATAAGAAAATATTATTGGTTAGCCACAGGTTTTAACTTGATAAGAATTTGTGGAAAAGATAAAAGAAGATAATAGTAGGTCTTCCCTCAAGTCAAAATCAAGTTTATTAATGGCAATACTGACAGGACTAAAGACAAAAACTGGACAAAACAAGCAACCTAGAAATCAAATTTGTAACCCAAATCTTAAGAGACACTGGGGCAAAAGATATATTAATATACATACATACATACTAATTATTAGTATATTTACAAATATGGTAGATATTTTATTCAGACTAGGTTGATGCTATAAACACATCCATTTGCAATTAGTGATTGTGTTTTAAGTAAAGGAACTATAAAATATTTATTTCATTTAAGAAACGCAGTTAATTCAGAACAGTGTGGTTTCCTAATGAATGACATCTCATTTGGATTTCAATGGTCCTGGTTGTGTGTGTGTATTATTATGACAAGACATAAAATATGAAACATGTTCCTGATCATGATATATATATTATATGATATATATACTACATAGGAATACAAGCCAATAATCTTACCTTCTAATTGGGAGAAATAATGAAATATTTATGGTAATATGTGTTTTTGACATAAACTGAACAGTGTCATTCTCTTATCTTAAACAAATGATAAGCCTTTCGTTCCCCTGGTATCAGCTTTTGCATGATCAAATCTCTATGTGAAGATAAGTCTAGTCTAGTCAAACTTCAAGCAAATTACATTTATTAGGAAATTACATTTATTAGGAAAGTTTGATCAGAAATAAAATATCTTTTCCTTCAGATTGATGAGTTTACATCCAGAATTAACATTAGTGGGAATTCTTAGACTTTTCAAATGGATAATAGCCCCATGCAGAAATGGCACGGATATAAACCCAGAAAATCTCAGTCGTGCCACTTTATATTGTTTTCTTCAATTAAAGACTAAAATTACATCTCCAAAATAATGGTTTTGGGGAATAAAAACTTTTACACAGAATAGCTAAAGGCAAGTAGCCTAATTTTCATTGTAATGTAGTAAATAAGACTAAGAATAAAATTATAGATTTATGGATTCATGCAGTGTAAGGAAAGTAAGTGTATTAAAATTAAAATATCATTTCATGGAAATGAGCTTCCTGAACTGGTAAATGTGCTGTTCAAAGTAAAATATTTCACAGGCATATTTTCCTACATGATTAAGATTCTTTACAATTAAAATCCTCTCTTGTGAAATATTCTTCAACTTCAAAGGCATTGCCAGTCAGGAAATCCCCCTGGATTCCTTGGTGACACTTCTCATTTTTTGTTTTTTTTTTCAGTAATAGGAAATTACAATACTGAAATACAACAGAGTCCACACATCTGTTTGCCACTTTTTCTATAGGTACTCAATTGATGCAAGATGTGTCTGTTGAAGCTTGGGGGAGGTGGCACAAAGCAAAGGAATGCCACCAACAGAAGCACCAATTCCAGAGATAAAATCATAAGAGAAGAGAAGAAGAATAAAATAGTCAATTTGTATTCACTTTAAAGTTTATATGCATATATGAGTATGTCTGTGAAAGTGTGTATTTTGTCTGAGAACAAAGGTCCTCAGTAATTATTGGTTGACTGATCAATTTTTGTTTTGCAAAATAAAAATCCCTCTTTTTATTTTTATCATGGCATTGAAATAGTCACCTTTAATTCAAAAGGTAGTTTTCCTATTAATGTTATCAGGATCAAAGTATTCAACCTATTTACTTAATTTGCTCAGTGTATCTGCTATATAAATTAAATATATGTATTGAGAAGAGCATAACACTCCTTTTTTCCCATTTTATTTTATTTTATTTCTTTTCAGTGTTCCAAAATTCATTGTTCATGCACCACACCCAGTGCTCCATGCAATATGTGCCTTCCATAATACCCACCACCAGGTTCACCCAACTCTCCAAACCCCTCCCTTCCAAAACCCTCAGTTTGCTTCTCAGGGTCCACAGTCTTTCATGGTTTATCTCCCCCTCTGATTTCCCCCCAACTCACATCTCCTACACATTCTCCATGTTATTCCTTATGGTCCACAAGTAAGTGAAACCATATGATACTTGACTCTCTCTGCTTGACCTATTTCACTCAGAATAATCTCTTCTAGTCCCATCCACGTTGATATAAAAATTGGGTCTTCATCCTTTCTGATGGAGGCATAATACTCCATTGTATATATGGACCATATCTTCTTTATCCATTTACTGGTTTTCCACAGTTTGGCCACTATGGTCATTGCTGCTATGAATATTGGGGTAGAGATGGCTCTTCTTTTCATTACTACATCTGTATTTTGGGGGTAAATACTCAGTAGTGCAATTGCAGGTCATAGGGTAGCTCTATGTTTAATTTTTTGAGGAATCTTCACACTGTTTTCCAAAATGGCTGTACCAACTTGCATTCCCACCAACAGTGTAAGAGCGCTCCCTTTTCTCCACACCCTCTCCAACACATGTTTGTTGCTTACTGGCTTGTTAATTTTGGCCATTCTAACTGGTGTAAGGTGGTATCTCAATGTGGTTTTGAGTTGAATCTCCCTGATGGCTAATGATGAACGTTTCTTCATGTGTGTGTTAGCCATTTGTATGTCTTCTTTAGAGAAGTGTCTATTAATGTCTTCTGCCCATTTTTTGACATGCTTATCTGTTTTGTGTGTGTTGAGTTTGAGGAGTTCTTTATAGATCTTGGATATCAGCCCTTTGTCTGTAGTGTCATTTGTGAATATCTTCTCCCATTCTGTGGCTTGCCTCTTTGTTTTGCTGACTGTTTCCTTTGCTTGTGCAGAAGCTTTTGATCTTGATGAAGTCCCAAAAGTTCATTTTTGCTTTTGTTTCCTTTGCCTTTGGAGACAGGTCTTGAAAGAAGTTACTGTGGCCAATGTCAAAGAGATTACTGCCTGTGTTCTCCTCTAGGATTCTGGGAGACTCTTGCCCCAAGTTGAAGTCCTTTACCCATTTTGAGTTTATCTTTATGTATGGTGTAAGAAAATGGTCGAGTTTCATTCTTCTACACACAGCTGTCCAATTTTCCCAACACCATTTTTTGAAGAGATTGTCTTTTTTTCACTGTATATTTTTTCCTGTTTTGTTGAAGATTATTTGGCCATATAGTTGAGAGTCCATATCTGGGCTCTCTACTCTAGTCCACTGGTCTTTGTGTCTGTTTTTGTGCCAGTACAATGCTGTCTTGGTGATCACAGCTTTGTAGTCAAGCTTGAAACCAGGCAACGTGATCCCCCCAGTTTTGTTTTTCTTTTCCAATATTTCCTTAGCAATTTGGGGTCTCTTCTGGTTCCATACAAAATTTAGGATTGTTTGTTCCAGCTCTTTGAAAAATGCTGGTGGAATTTTGATCAGGATTCGCATTGAAAGTATAGATGGCTCTAGGGAGTACAGACATTTGAACAGTGTTTATTTTTCCAATCCATGCGCATGGAAATCTCTTCCATCTTTTTGTGTCTTCTATAGTTCCTTTCATGAGTGTTCTGTAGCTCTTTCTGATGAATATGGATGCCAAGATTCTCAAACAGATCCTAGCTAATAGTGATGAGGGAGCAGGAGGCTGGCTGAGGACAAAGCAAAAGCTGGCGCCTTGCACCCCCTCTTCACCTGCTCCCCTCCATATGTGTAGCATTCCTCAGGCACCCCTGACCACCATAAAATGATAAATAGTTAACTTGCAGGGATCGCAATCCTGCAGAACAGGAATCTCCCTTGCCCTACAAGATGTCCTAGAGACCTAAACAAGGAGGTTACCTTATCAATAGCACAAATTTCCAGAGGCGAATAACTCTTGGTTCCTGAAGCCCTAATGTCCCCCTCCCACCATAAACTGGAGGAGACTGGGGTAGAAAGGAATGTAAATGATAGCCAGATCATAATGCCCCACCAAGAATCCCCCATTATCTTGATGTTAGTGCTTGACCTAAAGACGACATTAATCAAGCCATAATGGCAAAGACTCCCCCCCGGCACCTTGTAGGCCCTCCCTAACATGTGAGAACTCTGTTGAAATCCCCCATTCCTTCACCACCTCCCCCCAACCGTGGGGTATATAACATGCCCACCTTCACAACCCGGGGCAGCAGCTCTTCCTGCCCACGGGTCCTGTCCCCGTGCTTTAATAAACCACCATTTTGCACCAATGACGTCTTAAGAATTCTTTCTTTAGTCGTCGGCTCCGAACCTCCTCACCCCACCGAACCTGACTTAAGGTTCTGGGACTTCATCATTTTTGGCGAGCCAGCCAGGAGATTTGTGAGTCTTTACATTTGGACTCTGAGCTTCGGTGCAAATTGGTGAGTACTTTCTCTCCTTTTCCTGCACTCTCATTCCAGGGCTTTTTCAAGGAGTATGGTCTTATTGGAACACTTGCATGTCAATTGCTCAGGCTGTAATCCTCTAGCCCGTGGCTACTCCACGGGGAGGAGAACGTCTGCCTTTTGGCTGTAAGCTAGTACCCTGGCCGGAATGGCAATAAGACCCAGAAACTTGATGGCCTCACTCTATTCCTGTTCTTGTATAAAGTTGTCTCTCTTGGGCACGGGACAGCCACCTAAGTCACCAGGACGGCTGCCAATCTTAAGACTCCCGTGTGAGGTTTCCTCCTGATTGATCTAATGTGATCCCCTCCACATGCCCGGTCTAGCCACTTCTGGCCGCGGGACCTCCACTGGGAGCCGGCCGAAACCAGTACCCGATTGAATTAAAACGCAACCGGGGACCGTTTCCTAGGGAAGTTGGCTGCAAAAACCACATGTGTTGGAATGTCGCATAGACCATGATGGATTTCAATCTTTACTGTTTCTCGTCAGTGTCTTCTGCAAACCACCTAAAGCTATGAAATTGGGTAATTTCCCCTTGCCAAACTTCTCTAGCGTTTTTGTGGGTTAATATGGCAAAACAGTATGCAGTCTTCAGGATAGACAATGGCTTGGCATGGCACAATTTCCTCGTCCATTCACCAGGCACCCATCTGTAGCCTAGGATGCGATGGGGAAGTGGAGGGACGCCGGCACCCCTCCAGGGCCTTTTAAGGCATGACGGTGATCAATAGCGATATCTTGAGGGATGCCTCTGGTCGCTTTTGACACACAGGAACCTCTGACATATCCTGCGTGGGACGCTACCCAGGAGTCAGGGGAGATTTGGTAATGGACCTTCATTACTTTTCTGGCTTCAGTTCCCAAGGACTCTACCTTGGGGTGCCTTTTAACCCACTGGAAATAATTTGGATTGCAAAACTTAGGAAAGGACTGAGCTCCTGTAACACTGCATGGCCTCAGTGGGATCTATCAGTTAGATCTCTGCAGGAAAGAGGGCAAATGGACCTAGGGTGCCTGCACCGCTCATACCTAGGCCTTCATTGCTCTACACCAGGACCCCTAAGGGGCTTTTGTGAAATGTGTTTGCCCAAATGAGTCAGCTAGTAAACTTTCTCCTGACATATTGGATGGAAATTACGTAAATAAGCCTTCTTCTAGTAAACCCAGGTTGCTGGGCCATCCCTAGCAAAGGGGACTCTGGCTTTATTTCTTTCTGTTTCTCCTAATAGATGTGGGGGCTTCTCCCTCACTCACTTCCCGTGTTAATGGCTATAACTGGAGCCAACTGGGTGTTGGTCTAACTCGAGACAGAGACCATAAGGAATATTCCCAAGCAGCTGCCGAAACTCTCTTTGTTTCGGGGAAGTTTCCCTGTGTTCTCTGGCCTGACTTGGACTGCCTAACCCCTTCCCCCTTGCTGGTGGGAAAGCATGGCGTCTGCTCCTCTGTTGGGGCTTATGAGCTCTGAAACCGGGAATCCCTTCTCTGCCTCCTGGCAGCACTTTGTTTCCTCTGTTTTCCCCTTCTGTTTCTGCACCAAGGTGCGTGCAGCCTGCATGACTAGCCTCTAGATCATGCACCACGGCTCCTTCTCTCTTCACTGTCAAGGAGCAAGAAGAACACCCCCACTCCAGATCTTCCCACGCATGTCTCAGGTAAACATTCAAAGTGGAGTGGGCCCAGGTGGAACATAAATCACTATTGGAACTAAGTTAAGTTTGTTGGTTTAATTAAGATAGATGCATCTTTGAAGTTAACAGCAGTAAATGTGAAGCTTTTATTCTATCAAAGTTTACTGAAGGTCAAATAAGCTTGTGTTACTTGTTAAAATTTGTTAGCAAAGAAATGACTAAACTGATGGTTAATTGTCTGTCTCAAAGTTCTAATGGGTAATTGCTGAAGTAACTTTCAAAGTCTTTGGTAACCTGAAAGTTTTAAAGTTTTGCTTGGATGACAAATGGAATTAAATTGTGGACATCTAGGTCTTAACCAAACAGGATAAAATGCTAAGTCGTTAATTTCTGGATGTAGGCTTGTGCTTTTTGACTTCTTACTGCAAAGAAACTAAGAGTATTTAAATCTGCTGGTAAACTTGTTTGCCACTTAACTGATTCATAAATTGCCACCTGAAGAATTCTGTTGTAACAGTTCACAATTGGTTAATAACTAAAGGTGTTTCTAAGAATACAAAGTTCTGCTTAGTGTAACTAAGACTGATGGAAATAAAGGGAAACTCTGTATGTAGGAAAGTAGGAGATATGTAAGAAAGATTTAAGGAATGGGAATACATTTTGTTGAAGGTAAAGGAAGGTAATTTTGTCCTAAATGAGATGGTTGTTTGGAAGGAAATGGCTTGGGACAAAACCTGAATGCAAAGGAAAGTTGTAGAAGGTTTGTGAAGGGAAATCTTCAGAAAAGGAATTTTAGCTATGGTCAAGAATGGATTAAGATTGAAATGAATGGGTTTTAAAGGTACATTGGTACAAGACTGAAATTGTCTCTGTTCAAAAGGACAATGTTTTCTTAGATCAATTGATCTGCTGTTAAGAAAATGTAAATGGTTTTCTCTTTGCCTGCCCAGAAAAACGAGTTTCTATGTTCAGTTTTATCAGGTGTTTAACATCCCTAATTATATTTAGGCATGTGCTTTAAAACTTTCTAAGATTTTAGCAAATGTTGACAAGATTTAAATCGTAAATCTCTTTAACTCAGGCTTTTCCTTGGTATGTGAAGTTGCTCATGAAGTACTACTGAACCAATGATAAACCTTGGGTTACATTTGGGAAAATGCTATAACTATTCTAGAGATTCTACGCACTTCCTAAAGTTTTAGTTTTGAGAGATCATCGCTTGATACTGTAATTATGGAAATGCTATGTATCACAGAAATAACCTGATTTCCTTGCAGCTAAATTATAAACTCCCGTGTCTCTTTAGCTCTAACCATATCCATTCTGAGTTTTTGTCATTTATAATTGTTTTAATTCTCTGGTAAAATGAGTTTTATCTTCAAGGAGATTCCTATAAAGGACTTTCAGGACAAATACAGATATTTGATATGCTTGAAAATCCTAAAACTGAAATGGGTAAGAATTTCCAAAACGGACTAAAGCCGCATTCACCAGAATTAGTAACATGGGACTAAATGAACTAAAAGATTATAGTGTTGTGTCTCTTAATGTTTTGTCTTACTTTAAACATTGCTGGTTCTCTCTAATGTTTGCTCTTCCAGACTAGGGATACTTTTTCCTTAAGTTATCTGTAACTTATAGAGATGTAAAAGTGCTCAAGGCATTCAAATTTTCTCTCTATCTGAACCCTCTGAAACCAAAAGGTCTCAGTAAGCATTCTTCCATGGCAATCAGTCATTTGCATAAGTTCAATAAGAATCTGTTCTCCTTGTAACAGGAAAGAATTGGAAACACGGGTTATTTTACCAAGGCTTTGACTGGGATGTCATATTTGAAAAGACTCAGATATGACCAGACAGCTTTAAGGAACTAAGGTTGACTTTATGAAACCTGGAGCCATAAAGCCCCTTGGGACTGTTGGCCTGATACCTTGCTTACAGAGTTCCCAGCAGCCCCACCAGGTGAGTAAAGAATGTCACTCCTTGGTAGGTGCAGTCTCGGGAAGAGGAATTCGCCCAAAGGTATTGCAGGCATGCCTCATGGCAAGTACAGGGCTTGGCTTCTGGCCCGGAGAGGCTACTAAAAGTTCAACCTAGAGATTCCTTATAAGAAGTTCCAGCAAAGCAGATTCTAAAAGATCTATTGATCACAGTCACTGTTCTTGCTGAGCTTATGTAAATAATTAGGCCAAGTTTGTTAAAACTGGACTTGTTTCACAAGTGAATTAGTCCTGATTTGGCTATCTCTGGAAATGAGGGTTATTTTAGAGAAAAAAAAAAAAAGTTATGTTTTAATAACACACCTTTATGGATGTTAAATTCTAGATTTGATTGTCTTTAAATGTTTACCTAAGCTAAACAATTTGAGGTAAACTTCAGAGAAGTTGTACAATAGCTTCTTTAGTCGATCTTACTGTTTTGTGGGGATATTAGCAGACCCCACAGCACATGATTAAACAACTGTAATAATGAAATTGCCTAAAAGCCAACCTATCGCACTCCATAGGATTAACTATGGACTTGTGGAAATAATGGATGACCCCACTTTCTTTGAGTGGATTGAATGATCCATGGGGGACTCCCCTTATCTCTTGACAAGTTTTCTCACTTGCCAGTGATCCTCTGTAATCAGGATATTGTTAAGGTTGGACCACTCAAAGGTCTTCTTATTGGTTTCACCCCTTTGTCATATTTATCCTAGAGGCCACCTCTGTTGAGGTGCAATTGCAAATAGATGCTTTAGCTAAGCATGGAACAGCCCTCATAAAAAGAGCCTCAAAGCTCACTATAAAACAGTCCCTGACTGTAATGACTTCACATCAGGTCCAGATTTGTCTTAGAAGCCAAAGGCCACCAATGGATGATGGAGGCCAACTTATTAAATACTGGGCTACACTAATAGATATGCCAGAATTAATACTTAAAACTTGTCAGACTTTAAACCTAGTTACCTGTATGCCTGAACCTGACCACTGTACTTCTTTCTCTATAGAGCAAAAATGTTCAAAAGTTATTGATCTTGCTTACTCTATTTGTCCAGATTTAAGATGCCCCTGTTAAAAATATGAATGACAGTTGGTTTTCTGATGACAGTAGTTTTCATAAAAAAAAAATAAGAAAAGCTAGGTGTGCCATAGTGCTCACTAGCACTTTGCAATTGCCAAAGCCTAAGAATTAACATTTATACTGACTCCAAATATGCTTTCCTGGTACTACATGCCCATGGAGCTATTTGGAAGGAAAGGGGATTGCTATCAAGCCATAACTCCCCAATCCAATATGGGCCTAAGTTCCAAAACCCTCCTCATCGCTATACTAAGGATGGCATATATCAAATATGGGATACACATCTGTGTCTTACACCCATGATTGGACAGCTCAGTCAGAAGGCAGTTTTATGCTGGGAACAAGAATCATATGAGTGGTACTTGGGCAAATAACACATGATGTCTAGGATGGCTCACTAGAAATGTGTTCCCAAGTAATAGTACTCCAGGCTACTGACCGGTTTGCTACTGATTGGGCAAGGTGACCTGGCATCAGATGGCCAGCTCCAAACGGAACCCACTGGATATGTGGAACCAACCTGTGGCCCTGGCTTCCTCCAGGGTGGATAGGTCGCTGTACTTTAGGATTTGCCTGGATTCATGGGCACATTACTAAAACCATTACAACTCCAGCTAATCTCCCCAACTTGAAACAAAGATGGACACAATCTGTTTTTAAATGGTATGATCACTTAGCATCCATTTTTGTTCCATCTGCGGGACTAGAGGATGTCATGTGGCATGTAGAAGCCCTTAATAAATATACTACAAAGGCACTCAATGATTCACTAAATGGCATCTCCCTACTTAATACCGAAGTGTCACAGACACGCAGGGAAGTCCTACAGAATAGGATGGCCTTAGATGTCCTGACGGCAGCACAGGGTGGCACATGTGCAATTATCAAGACAGAATGTTGCGTATACATCCCAGACTATCACAAAAATGTCACAGGAATAATAAAGGATATGAACACCCAGATTAAGGCCCTACAAGATCCCTCTCTCTCTCTCAGTAAATGGTTAAGTTCCTAATTTGAAGGAGGACTATGGCCAAATCTCCTTTTCGGGCTTCTTATTCTTATCGCCTTATTAATCTTAATATGTTGCTTTGTTCCATGTTTCTCTACTTGGTGCTGAGACTCCATTGCTACAATGACTACACCACAGCAGACGAACCTTGTCACGCGCGAGGATGCCTCTTCACTGTCAGCGCTGGATTCAGCTGCCTCCACCTTTTGTAACTCCCTTATACGTTCCTACCCTGACCAATATTGACCCGAGCAGGTAGGGACAGCTCTACGCCCCTCTTCAGCATGAAGAAGTTACAGAAGATGAGACCTTCCACCTTCAACCACCTTAAAGATTTAAGGGTCAAAATTGTTCAGGGGGGAATGATGAGGGAGCAGGAGGCTGGCTGAGGACAAAGCAAAAGCTGGCGCCTTGCACCCCCTCTTCACCTGCTCCCCTCCATATGTGTAGCATTCCTCAGGCACCCCTGACCACCATAAAATGATAAATAGTTAACTTGCAGGGATCGCAATCCTGCAGAACAGGAATCTCCCTTGCCCTACAAGATGTCCTAGAGACCTAAACAAGGAGGTTACCTTATCAATAGCACAAATTTCCAGAGGCGAATAACTCTTGGTTCCTGAAGCCCTAATGTCCCCCTCCCACCATAAACTGGAGGAGACTGGGGTAGAAAGGAATGTAAATGATAGCCAGATCATAATGCCCCACCAAGAATCCCCCATTATCTTGATGTTAGTGCTTGACCTAAAGACGACATTAATCAAGCCATAATGGCAAAGACTCCCCCCCGGCACCTTGTAGGCCCTCCCTAACATGTGAGAACTCTGTTGAAATCCCCCATTCCTTCACCACCTCCCCCCAACCGTGGGGTATATAACATGCCCACCTTCACAACCCGGGGCAGCAGCTCTTCCTGCCCACGGGTCCTGTCCCCGTGCTTTAATAAACCACCATTTTGCACCAATGACGTCTTAAGAATTCTTTCTTTAGTCGTCGGCTCCGAACCTCCTCACCCCACCGAACCTGACTTAAGGTTCTGGGACTTCATCAATAGGACCCATCAGTACATTAAAAAGATTATCCACCATGATCAGATGGGATTTATCCATGGGATTCAAGGGTGGTTCAACATTTGCAAATCAATCAATGTGATAGAACAAATCAATAACAGAAGAGAGAGGAACAACATGGTCCTCTCAATTGATGCAGAAAAAGCATTTGACAAGGCACAGCATCTGTTCCTGATTAAAATGATTCAAAGTATAGGGATAGAGGGAATATTACTCAACTTCATCAAATCTATCTATGAAAAACCCACAGCAAATATCATCCTCAATGGGGAAAAGCTGACAGCCTTCCCTTTGAGATCAGGAACACGACAAGGATGTCCACTCTTGCCACTGTTATTCAACATAATACTAGAAGTCCTAGCAACAGCAGACAACAAAAAGAAATAAAAGGTATTCAAATTGGCAAAGAAGAAGTCAAACTCTCTCTCTTTGCAGATGACATGATACTTTATATGGAGAACCCAAAAGACTCCACACCCAAACTACTAGAACTCATATAGCAATTCAGTAATGTGTCAGGATACAAAATCAATGTACAGAAATCAGTTGCTTTCTCATACACTACGAATGAAAATACAGAAAGGGAAATGAGAGAATTGATTCCATTTACTATAGCACCAAGCACCATAAGATACCTGGGAATAAACTTAACCCCAAGAGGTAAAGGATCTGTACTGAAAGAACAACAGAACACTCATAAGTTGTTTTTAAAAATCATGAATGGGTACTGAATTTTGTCAAATGCTTTTTCTGCATCTATTGATATGATCATGTGATTTTTCTTAATCAGTGGACTAAATAAGAAATTGATTTTCAGGGCGCCTGGGTGGCTCAGTGGGTTAAGCCGCTGCCTTTCGGCTCGGGTCATGATCTCAGGGTCCTGGGATCGAGGCCCGCATCGGGCTCTCTGCTCAGCGGGGAGCCTGCTTCCTCCTCTCTCTCTGCCTGCTTGTGATCTCTCTCTGTTAAATAAATAAAATCTTTAAAAAAAAAAAAAAAAAAAGAAATTGATTTTCAAATGTTCAAATGTTCAACCAGCCTTCCATATCTGGGATAAATTCTACTTTGTCATGGTGTATAATTGTTTTCAACTTTTTAAATATTTCATTTGCTAGTTTTTTAAGGATTTGCATATATGTTTATGAGAGCTTAGATCTGTAGTTTTCTATTGTACAATTTTGGTATTAAGGTAAGAGGCTGGGAGCGCCTGGGTGGCTCAGTGGGTTAAAGCCTCTGCCTTTGGTTCAGGTCATGATCCCAGGGTCCTGGGATCAAGCCCCACATCGGGCTCCTGCTTGGTGAGGAGCCTGCTCCCCCCCACCCCCAACCCCTGCATGCCTCTATGCCTGCTTGTGATCTCTGTCAAATAAATAAATAAATCTTAAAAAAAAAAAGGTAAGAGGCTGGCTTCATAGCATGAGTCAGGAAAAATTCCCTCTGCTTTTATGTTCTGAAAGAGATTGTAGAGAATTGGTAAAATTTTTTCTTAACTGTTTAGTACAATCCATTAGTGAAAATGTCTGGTCCTGATAGTTTCTGTTTTGGATAAATTGGCTTTAATTATGCTTATGTCATAGGGTTATTATAACCATTAGATGAAATGATTTATGGAAAATAACTGGCAGTAATAATAATTATACTCCTAATAATTAAGGCCCCAGTCAGGATCAAAAGTTTCCTCTAGATATCTATGTGTTCCTGAAATGGACATATTTCATTTAGACATAATAATAATTAAAATATGGACAAGATATTTTATAACTCTTTGTACATATACTATATAGTTTTATTCCTTAAAATAACCACCTGTTTGATGGACTTATCCCTATTTTGGATGAGGAGGTATAGTGTGGGAATTGCTAGATACTTTCTTCATAATTCTCTTCTTAGGTTAGTACCAGAGGCAGGTGGTGAAATCATAGTCTCTCATTACCTTACAGTGTATAGACAGGGCTGCACCTTTGTAGACTGAAGTTAATCTTAGAGATGGTGTAATAATATTTAGTATGATGTGTTACATGTAATAAATGATTGTCAAATGAGTCCACCTAGAAATACTACAAAGCAAGGGAGAAACCCAATACTTCTTTTACTTTTTTATTTATGATAGTCAAAATAATTAAATATTAAGCCTATTTGCAATACAAACTGAAGGAAAGTTAGAAGATAGAGTGTTAAATTATTTTTTTAGAGTTGGTAATAAGTTATTTTAAGATAACCAAGAGAGTTTTATATTATGTCCCATGTGATGACTGTTTCAACCTAACTTTGCATTTCTGATAACTCAGATGGAGTGTTTTAGAATTTTTATCATTGCAATATGCCAATTTCACACCCTACTCCTATGTTCTTACATTAGTGTTTTTATTATTATTATTTTTTACTATTTTATTTATTTACTTGAGAGGAAGAGAGGGAGAGAGAGAGAGAGCAGGAACGGGGGAGAGACAGAGAGATTGGAAGAAGCAGACTCCCCCACTGAGCAGGAAGCCCCATGCAGGGCTCGATGCCAGGACCTGGGATCATGACCTGAGCCAAAGGAAGACAATCACCTGAGCCAGCCAGGCACCCCCCTATTTTAGTGTTTTTACTACCAAGTGTGTAATCGATTTCTTACTTTTTTTTTTTTTTTGATTTCTTACTTTTTACCCCCAGCACGTGCACACACAGATACACACACACACTCAGACTTTAATTTCTCATTAACTACTTAGTGGAGCTTTAAACTTTTTGTTTAGTGCATAGTAAATGAGAACATAACTGAAATTAAAAGCTTTTTTGACAAATTAATTACACCATTTTTAACTACTATTGCAGTCTGAAGAAAATAACAAAAGTAGGAAAATGATTTGATTCAGTTACTGTAATTTGGAATCATAGTTGTGTGTTACAGAATAAATTTTTTAAAGTGAAACCATGCTTTTCATAGAAATATAAAATGAATATAGGTCAAAGATTTTCTCATTAATTAAATGAGGAAACAAAAAAGATGTTACAACTAGTTCAAACATCAAAGAGCAGAGACAGGGATCAGAAATACTGAGTAACTGCAAATGGATGCAACACAGCCTTCCTCCCACCTCCCCCCACCCCTCCCCTGCCCCTCTACCCCACCCCTGTCCCTCTCTTGTCTGGGAGTGGGGGGGTATGGGGGTGGGGCTTCCCTCCACTGGACAGAATTTCTTCCTATCTTAAACACCACACTCTTACCAGTGTTTTATAATACAGAGTTGTAAAATACCCTAAAGACAATGAAGGCCAAAGAGTATCTATGGAATCAGTCAGTTAAACCTGAAGGTTGTGCTCTGAAGCCTTAAACTGTGCATAGTTTTCCGTTGAAGCATATGTTTTCCCCTACACTTAGAAAATGGTGATAGGACTTTCCACCTTATGAAACTCTGCAGTCAGGTTTGAATAATCTCTGTTTTAGTGTAGCTTACCTTGGGACAGAAATACTTGTTTACTTCTTAGAGCAAACCTGAGCATCAAAAGAATTCATGGAAAAAAAAAAAAAAGAATTCATGAGATTCCATATTGGCATGAGAGAATGGGCACAGGGTAACTTCTAAGCTTCTGTTTTGACAAAGACTCTGAAAAGTTAAATAAGCCATCTGAACCTTTGGACAACTTTTATGGTCTCTTACAAATCTATAATTCTAAGAAATTGCTGCAAAAAAATAATTTATTTGCCCCTCAACCCAGCCCAAATATACTGAATCAGTCTTTGTGAGATTAGTGAGAGGTTTCTAGAATTGGGCATTTTTCCAGCCCTCAAAGAGGAAGTGAGGTCCTGAAAAGTGTGTTCTAATTTGCACATTGCTCCCCATTGTTCATAAATTTGATACAGAATCTAATCTTGAAACCAGCAAGAGAACATGGCTTTGATTTTTAACAAGCTTAAGTGATTGGACCTGGTAATGCAGTGACCAGAGGTGTTCCAACATCAGGAACTGCTCACTGTTGGTGTAAAAATCCTCCTCAGCAGCCTTGTTTGCAACTGTGAGCCAGGGGGAGGAAAGCAAACATACAAGGGAGAAAAAAAGGAAAATGGAGATTTGCTACTTTTTGGAATGTCTGTTATTTGAGGAATGTTGGTATTCTCATTTTTGAGAGCTTTCAAAATTGTTGAGTTTCTCACTGTGATCAATGTGTTTGAATAGCTTAGCTTATACCATTTGATGGAGTTTGCATTTTTCTTTTAATGAGAATGAAGTTCTCCTTAGCATTAATGACAATTTCACATTGCTCTTGCCCCAATTTGCCAACTATCTTTTTTCTTTTGGAAAATGGATGTTTTCTTTCTATCTCTCCTAAAACTTCTCTAGCCTTAAATATTTAGGTAGATTTATTTATTTACTTATAAAGGTATTTATTTATTTATTTATCTATTTGAGAGATGGGGCAGGGTTGGGGGGAAGGTCAGAGGGAGAAGCAGAATCCCTGCTAAGCAGGGAACCAGAAGGGGATTCAGTCTTGGGACTCCAGGATCATGATGAGCCAAAGACAGTATCTTAACCCACTGAGCCACCCAGGCACCCCAGTATTTAGGTGGATTTAAAATGTGTTTTAAAGCCCATTCTTCTATACCGTCCAAATATTTGCAAGTTACATCTTCATGCAACTTAGCGGGTATATTATGGTAAATAAGTGATGGAAAGAAGTATTAAAATAAAAGTTTAATTTCTTTAGTGGGATGTTTGACACACTTTTCATTAAGAAAGAAATACACATTTGCAACAAACTCCTTTTGTGTGTGTGTCTGTGTGTGCACGCACGTTTGTTTTCCTGCATCTGTTATAGACTCCCGAGATTATTTTAGTATAAACTGTAATTGTCCATTTTTGGAAATCAATATAGCGTAACGAGGCATATTTCCTCTAGATAATAGTAATTCTTTAAATGGAAAGTACCTTTGGCCATTGTTTCATTTTTTAGAGACTCAGATTATTTTAGTATGATTAATGAGAGCAACGGTTCCCTGACATTCTTAATAACTGTATCCTGTTAGTTGAAGACCTCTCTTTGCCCAATTTATGATTAAATGCTCCAATTATAGTTGTAACACAAATAGTTCTTGTGTTTGACTATGACAGAATTTGGAAACTATAGTTTTGATCAAACGAGTATCCTCATGGATATTAGAGAATATAAATAAACTATTACTGTAGTCACCTTATTATCTTGCTGGTTATTGCTTTATTGACTAATCTGGAGTAATTTTCCAGTTTAGTTGAAACTCAAAGCCTACCATATAAATCAGTAATTGATGGAATCTCAAAATGTCCTGGTAATACTGATTTCCTTAAAGACAATACCTCACCAGGTCTTACTCCCATCATCCTTGGTATTCCAAACATGGCTGACCCTTCTGAGGAGGAATAAAAAGAACTTGTTCGGGTCATACCCAGGACCTTTGTGTCCTCTGTCCTTACTTGTCTCTGTGATTCTTATATTCGTGGAAACTTAATTTGGTGATGCATTTAGAGTCACCTCTCTGGCCTTCTGGACTCAGCTTTGATTGTAGTTCCCCCCAAATTTCAATTAAGAAATTCTCTGTGTTCCGGCAATGACATACATCTTGCCCCTGAATTATTGTGAAGACCAAAAGTAATCTTTAGTCTTGCAGTTCTCCATTATCTTCAATGAATCCAGAATAATCTTTCTTAAAGCTCGAATTTCAACCTATCATTCTCTGCCTTAGAGTCTTCAGTGATATCTCTTTCCCCTCGGCTCCTTTGGGAAGGGAAAGAAGCCCAATTTATGGCTCCAGTCATTGCTCATGCCTTGACTCACCACACACACTATGTTCTAGTCAAGGTATTTTAGAGTGGGATGCTCTGGCCAGCAGCAACAGCATTACCTGGGAACTTGTCAGATAAGCAGATTCCTCAGGTTTCTACCCCACAACCACAGAATCAGAAACACTGGGATGGAGCCCAGTGATTAGTGTGTTAACTAAGCCCTCTGGGGGATTCTGAAGCAGGCTCAAGTTTGAGAATTGCTGTTTTCATCCCAAACACTTGCAATTCTAAAGCATGATTTCTCTTTCACCTTTCCAGAATTAATTATCTGCCTCCCAACCCCAAACTCAGTTCCCACTGCTCTATCCGCATCATCACTCATTCTTCTTCTATTTGTTCTTCAGTACAAGACAAAACCTGATCTGAGTGCTCTGTATCTTCCATACTAGGTCCCACATTCCTTCTTTGTGTCCCCATGCAAACTCTGTGCTATCTTTATGCAAGCTTTTGACAGCTAATTGCCTGATATTTTGCCACCATGCTCCCTTCTCCTCTCAAGATCATAATTACTAAAGAGTAGGGCAGTAAGCTGATGGTTCATAAAATTTCTTTTTTCTCAGGTGAGTATAATGCCTGAAGCAAAATAGATCAGTAAGTATGAAACAAATGTTTACTGGATGAATATGTTAAAGCTATTTGCTTTATATCAGCTTCTAATTGTCATTTAAAATCACTGATACCATGTCATACATATATATGAAATGTGTATGTTTCCTTAGTTTGATTTAAGATTGAAAAAATCCTCAAGTGTACAGGTCACTCTTTTGGTATGTCCTCCCTTTCTTTCATCAATACTAAAGCAATATCATCTGTACATGGAATTTTATTTCAAAGCATTACCTGAAATGGCATACCAACAAATGCTTAGAATCACTGATATTGTCAGGAGGAGGATGGATGTGTAGCCAGGAAGATGTCTGTACCAGGACTAATTTTGAATGAGCACTCATTATTCTTTTTTGTTCATGCATGTTAATGTATGTTGATTCACAGTATACAAAGTCTTCTGGAGTTTTCTGGGAATACTGGACTTATTTATCTGGATTTTGAAAGTATGTTCTCCTATTACCAAGCCTATAGTTTTTTGTATAAATAATAACATTTATTCCAGAAAAAAAGACTGACAGATAATCAAGAGCTAGTGAATTCCCTAATATCACTGAATGACTTCTATCTAGAAGTTCTATCTCAACTAGCACTCCCATGGGTAAGTAAAAGAGTAAACAGAGATATCTCTAAGGTATATCCTAATAATTTCCAGGTTCATCCTTAGTAAAATCAGTGGATGAGTTGAGTCAGGATCCCGTCTTATGGAACAGCTTCTGAAATTCTACACCACAAATGGTTAGTGAAGATAATCTAAAAAGTATTTCAAATATGGAATTGCTGGTAACACCAATGCTGTCAAATATTACTAATCACTTAACTTCTATGTTAAAGCAAATGAGAACTGAATATTGAATCATATTTCCTTATGTGATCCAGTGTCAGTCCCTGGAATACAGTGTTCAATGTATGAGAGAATAAACTTCTAAGAATATGGGTATTTTAAAAAGATTAAAAGAGGTTTTACTCTCTTCTTTCTGGAAAGAATTTTCTCCTTGCTAACATTTATAAACTACTTTAGAAGTTCATATGGTATAAGATGAAGCTAACTTATTAAGATACTTCCTGGGAAGACATGTGCCCTGGCTATTTCTAATTGGAAATATAGACTTTGTTGTATGGGTCAGATAATTAGATATTCATCTTCAAGAATGGATTGTTTCTAAGTTTCTTTCTTTCTTTTTTTTTTTTTTTAAGATTGTATTTATTTACTTGTAAAAGATATGGTGGGAGGGAGAGAGAAAGGAGAGGGAGGAGGATCAGAGGGAGAAGCAGTCTCTGGTCAGTGGGACTCCATCCTAGGACTCTGAGATTATGATCTGAGTGGAAGGCAGAAGCTTAACTGACTGAGACACCCAGGAGTCCTTAAGTTTTGTATAGATTCAGAAAGTCCCAAAGATGACTAAACCTCAGGATCATGAAATTGAACCACAGTCCTTCATACTTAAAATGAGAGTGTAGGACTTCATGATCTCTAAGGATCCTTGATAGTTTTCTAAACAGGAGAATTGTCTAGTTAGAGAAGTTAAGCTTTGTGGTCAGGCAACCCTAGAGCTACCATCTGCTGGCTGTGATCCTAAAAATTTTGATCAGGATTCGCATTGAAAGTATAGATGGCTCTAGGCAGTATAGATATTTTAACAATGTTTATTCTTTCAATACATGAACATGGAATGCTCTTCCATCCTTTTGTGTCTCCTTCAATTTCTTTCATGAGTGTTCTATAGTTCCTCAAGTACAGATCTCTACCTCTTTGGTTAGATTTATTCCAGGGTATCGTATGGTTCTTGGTGCTATAGTAAATGGAATCAATTCTCTCATTTCTCTTTATATATTTTCACTGTTAGTGTATAAGAAAGCAACTGATTTCTCTGTACATTGATTTTGTATCCTGCCACATTACTGAATTGCTGTATGAGTTCTAGTAGTTTGGGGGTGGAGTCTTTGGATTTTCCATTTAAAGTATTATGTCATCTGCAAAGAGAGAGAGTTTGACTTCTTCATTGCCAATAATACTCTTTCAATGATGCCTTCATTATCAAACACTCAAAATAGTTTCACAGCTTCAATGTATTGGATATATCCTGTGTTTTAGACACTGTGGCAAACACTTCATGGGGATTCTAGAAACAAACACGCAGTAGCTATTAATACTGCACTTTATCTACTTGCTTGCTTGTTTGTTTGTTTGTTTCAGAGATAGAGAGAGCAAGTGGGAAGAGGAACAGAGGAGAGGATCAAGCAGACACATGCTGAGCATGGACCCCAGCATGGGGCTTGATCTCACAACCCTGAGATCATCACCTGAGCTGAAATCCAGATCTGGACACTTAACCAACTGACCCACTAAGATACCCCAGTATTACATTTTATAGATTAAAACATTAAGGTTGTGCCGAAGTTCTCAGAGTGAATTGGTAGCAAATCTTGGTTTTACTCCAGTGTGTCTGATCTGAAAATAAGTTTGTTCATTTATGCAAGGAGTTTTCAAAGGGTGCTTCTCTCATCAAAGACAATAGCATTATCCAGAACCTTGTGAGAAATGCAGATTTCCAGGCCCTATTCAGGGGTCTACTGATTCTGATATGAAGGTAAGTCTCAGCGATCTGGGTTTTTTTTTTGTTTTGTTTTGTTTTGGTTTTGGTTTTTTTCTTCTTTTAAACCAACACTTCTGGTACTTCTGATGTCTGTTCAAACTTGAGAATCACTGCTTTATTCAGTGCTACCTTTTAATATATACTATCATGTAATGATTGTTATAATATGACAAAGATTCTTTGCTTGGTTAAACTTTAGTTAGGTTCTTGAAACTTCTCCTAGGTTCATCTGTGCACTTCCATATAAAATCCAGTTTCAGTAAGAACCCTGCCAAATGGTTTAACCGACACTCTATATCCTTGTTATCTCCATCATCTTCAATAAGGATCAGATTCCCCCTCTTTCTCCATCCCTCAGTTGATGTTTGATTACTCTGGCCTCTCTTTAACAAGAGTCCTGTTAAGTTCATTTACCCAACCCCCGCCCCCTTACTTCTGGTGTTTCCTCTTAGTAATTTTACATCCACTGATCCACACACTACTCTTTGACTATAAATTCTCATGCTGTATTTGGAATTGAGCCTCGTCTTTCTCCCACCTTGTGCAATCCCATTATAGTGGTCTCTACACCTATCACAATGGTCCTGAATAAAGTCTACCTCACTATCTTTAAAAAGCCTCATTAAATATTTTTTTCATTAACAAATATACACAAATGTATTAACCTTTAAACTATCTGGAAGTTGTAGAGTTAAGTCATAGTTTACATAATATCACAAATATCCTTTTAAGTGGCAGTAAAAAAATTTAAAGAGTATCAAATCTATACCTGATTCCAATAATTTTATTGGTATTTTAAATGTGAAGAGATTGGGGCACCTGAGTGGTGCAGTCGCTTGGGCATCCAACTCTTGGTTTTGACTTGGGTCATGATTTCAGGATCCTGGGATTGAGCTCCGTATTAGGCTCTGCTCTCAGTGCAGGGTCTCTTTGAAATTTTTCTCCCTCTTCCTATGTCCTTTCTGCTCATGTTGACGCTCTCTCTCTCTAAAATAAGTAAACAAATCTTTTTTAAAAAGTGAAGAGTTTGACTCTATCTGTATTTGTCAAAACTGAATTATAATATCCAGGGTCTTTCTTTGTTAATGTAAGATAAAAGAGAAACTTCAAAGATAATGAGATAATGTTAATAAAGAATAATTCTAAAATTGAAATTATCTTTGCTGACCATTGTTAATCAATTTGACTCCTGATTGATACATTTATTATCATTAGCATGTAGACTGCAGCTTATGTGTAGAGAGTTAAGTTTCTGAACATTGATTATAATCAGTCATAGCTACTATATGTAGCCAATCATTCTACAATTTTTTAGGTATGTTAATGAATTTTGAAATAGACCATTTTAATATATTACACACAAAAATACCTATGTCCAGACTGATAAAAGAATGAAAAGCAATGTACAACTACCATGAAAAAATAAATAGTAAAATTTTTAAAAATCATGGAAATCATAGAGACCAATACCAGCAATTTTTAAATAGGAAAAACTAATTCCAATGAGTTAACATGGACTTTGCCCAATAGCATAACCTTTACTTGCATGCAGTAGATGCCTATAGCTAATCTCCAAAGGTATCCTCCAAACAATTTCTTCTCTACTTAATATGCACAAGATGCTTTTTATATCAAGAGTGGAAATTATTTCCTCTCCCTTTGTTTGAGGAAGACATTATTTTTCTTTCACTTTTGAAGACTGCTTTCATTGGATATAGAGTTTTCCTTTAACACTAAAAGATATCCTCAACTTTCATCTCTCTTACATTGTTTCTGACAAGAAGTCTGTTAAATCTTATTACTATTCCTCTGTAGGTAAGTATTCTTTTTTAAAAAATATTTTTATTTCTTTATTTGACAGAGGGAGAGAGATCACAATTAGGCAGAGCAGTGGGCAGAGAGAGGGGGGAGCAGGCTCCCAACCGAGCAGAAAGCCCAATGTGGGGCTCAATCCCAGGACCCTGAGATCATGACATGAACTAAAGGCAGATGCTTAACCCACTGAGCCACCCAGGTGCCCCTTCTTGGAGTTTTTTGAGGTTCTGAGATCTACAGTTTGATGTCTGACACTAATTTTGAGAATATTCTAGTCATTACTTCTTCAAATCTTTCTTTTGTCCCATTCTCTCTTCCTTCTCCTTATGAGATTCCAATTATGCATGTGTTATGCCATTTGATATAATTCCACAATTTATTGGGTAATCTTTGATTTTTTTTTTTTTTTCAGTTTTCCCCCTTTGTTTTTCAACTTGAGTAATTTCTATTGACCTATCTTCCAGTTCACTGATTCTTTTCTAGACTATGTCAAGGCCATCAATGAAGTAAAAAGCACTTTATCAGAGTCACTCTTTCTCTCTGTTACTGTGTTTTTTTACCTCTGGAACTTCCATTTGATTCTAGCTTATAGTTTCCAACTCTGCTGCAATTGCCTGTCTTATCTTGCTTATTTCTTTTCTATTAGAGCCTTTAATAAATTAATCATATGATCTCCATATTAATCTCCATATGATAGTTCCAGTATCTTTGTCATATCTGAGTCTGGTTCTGATAACTGCTTTATTTTTTCAGACTTTGTTTTCTTTGCCCTTTTTCAAACCTCATAATTTTTATTGTTGGAATCTGGTCATGTTGTACAAAATACTAGATAATGAAGTAAATAATTTTTTTTAAGTTTAATGTTAAGCCTGCCTCTTTTTTCTGTAAGGCTTATAGACTGGAGTTGTTAATATCAGCAGAGATATGCAGCATTTTAAGTTTGTTGTTGCTATGATTACCCTCAATGCACTAATGCTCCAAATTTTTCTAATGATATCTTATGTTAATTTGCCAGTGGTTTTTCTCAACACCTTCTCCCTGGTTGGCCTCAGGTCTTTCCTCTGTTTTGGTTTCCCACTGTACCCTCCGCTGTTAATTGTATTCAACAATTGTTAATGTGATGGTGGGAGAAGGGCTTGTTTTCTGATATTCTAAATAAGCCTCAATGGAATGCAAGTGCTGGGGAGTATGCCCTTCACAAGTGTTCCTGAATCTTCTTCATATGTAAAGTTGGACCTAGCACATATTCCTTCCCTCCACCAGGGATAAAAGTGTTTTGTTTTGTTTTGTTCTTATTTGCCTCTCCCAGCTACAGTTGGCTCCTACCACTACCCTCAAGCTATAGTTTTCCTGATGGATTAAGACTTTTGTTCCATAAAAGAGATAAGGGAGATAAATCTGGACCAAGCTGTGGCTGTGGCTGCTACTCTCTGCCCAAATCAGCACTTTTGGGAAGTTTTCTGAGGACTATCTTTGGTCTTCCCTGTCAGTACCTGAAAGAGCTCTTGGAGGGAAAAGCTGCAAGAGGATGGAACACCCACCCACCCCATGGTAGCCTCCAGGGGCTTCATTTTCTCCTTCAAGTTCATACTTGGTCTTTAGCAATTCATTGCTAGCTGAATATTCAGACCAGCTTATATGGTGTTTGTTGGGGTCTGTCCAAGGTAAACAAATGCCCAAATTTTATTTCACCCTGCACGTGCCTCTCAAATTTTAAGTGGTTTTTGTCCAGTGACCTTAATTCTTAGAAGGGCTCACAAAATGTCATTAGTATGTAATTTGTCCTTTTTTCTTATCATAGAAGTTGGAGAGATGTTTTATTAGCTTTCTAATCTGAGCTGAAGGACTCATTTCCCTCCTTTTAAAAATCATTTGAAAATGGCTTTATCTTGTGATTGGCATTGACCAATAGAACATAGTGGAAGTGACATCCTTGGACTTTGAGATCAGGTTTATAGGAGCATGACAGCTTCCACTAACTGCCTCTTAAAATCATGAACTATTGTGTAAGAAATCTAGCCAGCCCCACTGGAGAGAAAGGCCACATGTTAGAACACCAAGGTTCCCAACCAGTGAGTGAAGAATCCATCTTGGTGATCCAACCCCTGCAATCTCATGTGTGAGACCCCAAGCAAGACCAGTAAAATAACTACCTAGCAGAGCACTAGCCAATACACATAATCATTAAAAATAATGAGATTGTTCTTTTGAGCTACTGTTATTTTGAAGTGGTTTGTTATTTAGCAATAGATAATAAAGCTGTGTTCAGTAAATATTTGTAGTATAAATAAATGAAAATGTTAGACATGTTACCTCAACCATAAGCCTCTAAAAATCACATCTTCCTCCTTCTAAAAGCATTTGGTAGCCAGAGGACTATTCAGAGGAAAAAAAAAAAAAAGTCAACCCAGAGAATCTCGTGCATGAAAACTGTTGTTTTCTCTACTGGATCTAAACGGGGATCAAGAATCTGTATAGAGATGGAGAATCAATGTATTGTCTTGACCAAAGCATGCAATCAACATAAAGTAGCCAACATTAAGCTCAAAACTAATTTGGGTGGAACTCAGAGCCATTCTATTTGAATTTAAGAATCTTTCAAAGCCAATCTTTATAGATCATATTAAGATATTATTAATACTCCAAGCAAATTACCCCCAAATATGTATAATATCTTAAAAATTTCCACACTTATTCCAATTGTTAACTTGCCTGATTTACTTTTAAAAATATTTGTTTAAAGTTTTAACCACTCTGAAGAGTCAGAAAATGTCAAAACACATAATTTCAAAACAGATAATTTGATAATTGTCAAAACAGATAATTTTACCAACTCAGACAATAAATTATACCACATACAATCAGTGCTGTTTTCTAACCATAGCCTCTCTAAGAACTTAAAGTTTAACAAAGAAGGACTAATGAGATGAATCAGTCAAAGACTGGTCAGCACAAAACAAAAATAAATTCCATGGATTTAGATAAATAGGGCAAGTTCACAGTTGGGATAAATTTAGAAACCTCTCTGCAGTATAATATTAGTTCTCTTATCAAGTTTCCCTTAAAACAATTACTCTTATATATTGTCTACTCCTGATGATAAGAAGAAAATTATAATCATAATACTATTAATTTTATAAGATGATGTTCTTGTCAGCCCCAGTCCTATGAAGCTGAAAGCTAATCAAATGTGACTTCCAACAGAGACTGATTTCTGGGGCTACAAGTGAAGGAACTATATACATACTTTATGGCACATGGAATAAAAAAAATTTTACACTCTAAATTTAACTTCCAGAATTTAATCGTTCACTTCCTAGATTGCCTAGCTTAATTCAGCTGGCTGATAAGTGCAGGTATTAACAACCGTCAAGGCTGGAGAGTAACAATAGTATTTTATTTTAAGCAGGTAAAAGCACCATGAAAAGTACCACCCTTTTTGAGTGGTCAAAGCAGTAACAACAAGTGAACAGAGGCAGCTGTGAGATTTTGTGCTTGGAATTTCCTGTGGATGTTGTAGATTTTTCCCCCCTTTTCTTTTTATTGATGGTAATCAATGAATAAGACTTTGTTTATGTTCTGTAATACTTCCTGCACAGGTGTAACTTGAAATTTAGGGAGGAACTTAAGAGAATATGAATCTACAATTTGTTTTGTTATTACAGTTGATTGTGTTGTTGCTGAGATTTTAAATTCTTCCTCAAAGAGAACAATGTAAATGTAAATTGTATCATAGGAATCACCTTTGAGCTACAGTGATTTTTTTTAAAAAGAAAAATAATATATAGTATTTATAACTATCTGTAAGACATTGTATAGAATCTAGCTATTCTAATTCTTAGACACTTCCACTAAAAAACGATATTGTTCCCAAAAATATGAGCTTTGAGTCTCAAAAATATTAGGAAGCTACTTCAGTTTCTAAAACAAAATTGATAGCCAAATTATGATATGAAACCAGTTACTCATAGCATGATGTTTTATTTCAGAATACTCTGTGATGATAATTAGGCTTACATCATTAATTAGTAAATTAATTAATTCATAAATAAATACTTATTGTATTCCCACTGTATGCCAGAGCTTCACAAAGCTCTGAGGAGGCAGACATTTAGCAAAACTTCTTCCTTTGAGAGTTTATGCCATAAGATCTCTGATGGTTTGTCCTGATGAATTATCTCTCCTCAGTGAGGCTACCAACATTCATTTATTCATTCATTCAATAAGAATGTATTGGGAACCTGGGCCAGGTCCTATTTTAAATACTTTATAAGTAGTGAATAAAGGGGAAAAAACTGCTCTCTTATTATAACTCATAACTCATTATAACTTATTATAACCTATAAGGTAGTGGAGAAAGCAATTAGCAAGATAAATAAATACAGTGTATAGAACATTACTTAGTAAGAGTTACTAAGGAGAAATACATAAATGATAGGGTTGCAATAACAGGGTAGCCAAAGTGAGAGGATGACAGCATCAGTAAAAGCCTTAAGAAAGTGTGAGGGGAAAGAAGGAAGATAGGTAAGTATCTGGGCAAAGAGCCTTTTGAGCAGAGATGGAATGAGTGTCAAGGCCCTGAGGCAGGAAAATCTGGGAAGGCTGATGTGGCTGGAGCTGGTGATTGGAGAGAATGGAAGTAGGTGAGGTTCCAGGGAAAAGAGGGCCAGTTGTGCTGGGTTACTTCCACTAGAGTGAGGATTTGCATGGTTGGGAGGCTGTTGGGTGGTTTTGAGTAGTGGGATGGCATGCTTGGACTTCAGTTGTACTGTTGACTCAACTGCATACATTTGCATCTTAGAGCCCAGCAACAAAGGAATATATTCCTTTTCACTTAACACACAACCAGTACAGCGTCATATGTAGACCTTTAAGAGTGGTTTAGATCTGGCACAGATGAGGCTGCCTGAAGAAAGGATAAATTAACTTCTCTCGAATAAAGTATTTCCTGTATTATTTTCATTATGCCCATAGCGAATGAGAGGCTCTGAGCCAAGGGATATAACACCAAGCACCACTTTTAGCAACTGCTTTAGGGGGTGTGTGTAGAGCCATAAAACTGTTTTTCAAATTTTGTGAAAATGCATCCTTTCAGCACTTCTCCCACCACCCCGAGGCAATCTATTTTTAAACAGTAAATCACCTGAAAATAATAATAACCATGGGATATTTTCCCCATGAGAATAGGTCAGCCTGAAAATGGTTGATATTCTCACCCAAGGATTCTTTGTAGATGTGAGAAACTCTCACATCTGTCATTTCTATTAGACCTCGGAGTCCAGGTTTGACTGATGGTAGCAATTTTGGTTTAAGAGGCTTTCCTAAAGTTACACACATAATTGCTCACCATGGTGGAAGCATACCTGCTTAACAATATCTCGTGAAGGAGCATCTTCACCATGCCAGGTGCAGACCTGTGTACTTTGGGTTCACTAACCATGAATGAAATTGTGCTGTAATTCTGTGATATAGGCATATTGTTCTCAGTTTGCAGGTCTACAAAGTGGGACTCATAAGAGACAGAAAAACTTTTTAGGATCACAGCCAGCAGATGGTAGCTCTAGGGTTGCCTGACCACAAAGCTTAACTTCTCTAACTAGACAATTCTCCTGTTTAGAAAACTATCAAGGATCCTTAGAGATCATGAAGTCCTACACTCTCATTTTAAGTATGAAGGACTGTGGTTCAATTTCATGATCCTGAGGTTTAGTCATCTTTGGGACTTTCTGAATCTATACAAAACTTAAGGACTCCTGGGTGTCTCAGTCAGTTAAGCTTCTGCCTTCCACTCAGATCATAATCTCAGAGTCCTAGGATGGAGTCCCACTGACCAGAGACTGCTTCTCCCTCTGATCCTCCTCCCTCTCCTTTCTCTCTCCCTCCCACCATATCTTTTACAAGTAAATAAATACAATCTTAAAAAAAAAAAAAAAGAAAGAAAGAAACTTAGAAACAATCCATTCTTGAAGATGAATATCTAATTATCTGACCCATACAACAAAGTCTATATTTCCAATTAGAAATAGCCAGGGCACATGTCTTCCCAGGAAGTATCTTAATAAGTTAGCTTCATCTTATACCATATGAACTTCTAAAGTAGTTTATAAATGTTAGCAAGGAGAAAATTCTTTCCAGAAAGAAGAGAGTAAAACCTCTTTTAATCTTTTTAAAATACCCATATTCTTAGAAGTTTATTCTCTCATACATTGAACACTGTATTCCAGGGACTGACACTGGATCACATAAGGAAATATGATTCAATATTCAGTTCTCATTTGCTTTAACATAGAAGTTAAGTGATTAGTAATATTTGACAGCATTGGTGTTACCAGCAATTCCATATTTGAAATACTTTTTAGATTATCTTCACTAACCATTTGTGGAGTAGAATTTCAGAAGCTGTTCCATAAGACGGGATCCTGACTCAACTCATCCACTGATTTTACTAAGGATGAACCTGGAAATTATTAGGATATACCTTAGAGATATCTCTGTTTACTCTTTTACTTACCCATGGGAGTGCTAGTTGAGATAGAACTTCTAGATAGAAGTCATTCAGTGATATTAGGGAATTCACTAGCTCTTGATTATCTGTCAGTCTTTTTTTCTGGAATAAATGTTATTATTTATACAAAAAACTATAGGCTTGGTAATAGGAGAACATACTTTCAAAATCCAGATAAATAAGTCCAGTATTCCCAGAAAACTCCAGAAGACTTTGTATACTGTGAATCAACATACATTAACATGCATGAACAAAAAAGAATAATGAGTGCTCATTCAAAATTAGTCCTGGTACAGACATCTTCCTGGCTACACATCCATCCTCCTCCTGACAATATCAGTGATTCTAAGCATTTGTTGGTATGCCATTTCAGGTAATGCTTTGAAATAAAATTCCATGTACAGATGATATTGCTTTAGTATTGATGAAAGAAAGGGAGGACATACCAAAAGAGTGGCCTGTACACTTGAGGATTTTTTTCAATCTTAAATCACACTAAGGAAACATACACATTTCATATATATGTATGACATGGTATCAGTGATTTTAAATGACAATTAGAAGCTGATATAAAGCAAAGAGCTTTAACATATTCATCCAGTAAACATTTGTTTCATACTTACTGATCTATTTTGCTTCAGGCATTATACTCACCTGAGAAAAAAGAAATTTTATGAACCATCAGCTTACTGCCCTACTTTTGTAGTAATTATGATCTTGAGAGGAGAAGGGAGCATGATGGCAAAATATCAGGCTATTAGCTGACACGGACTTGCATAAAGATAGTGCAGAGTTTGCATGGGGACACAAAGAAGGGATGTGGGACCTAGTATGGAAGATACAGAGCACTCAGATCAGGTTTTGTCTTGTACTGAAGAACAAATAGAAGAGTAAATGAATGATGATGTGGGTAGAGCAGTGGGAACTGAGTTTGGGGGTTGGGAGGCAGATAATTAATTCTGGAAAGGTGAAAGAGAAATCGTGCTTTAAAATTGCAAGTGTTTGGGATGAAAACAGTAGTTCTCAAACTTGAGCCTGCTTCAGAATCCCCCAGAGGGCTTAGTTAACACACGAATCACTGGGCTCCATCCCAGTGTTTCTGATTCTGTGGTTGTGGGGTAGAAACCTGAGGAATCTGCTTATCTGACAAGTTCCCAGGTAATGCTGTTGCTGCTGGCCAGAGCATCCCACTCTAAAATACCTTGACTAGAACATAGTGTGTGTGGTGAGTCAAGGCATGAGCAATGACTGGAGCCGTAAATTGGGCTTATTTCCCTTCCCAAAGGAGCTGAGGGGAAAGAGATATCACTGAAGACTCTAAGGCAGAGAATGATAGGTTGAAATTCGAGCTTTAAGAAAGATTATTCTGGATTCATTGAAGATAATGGAGAACTGCAAGACTAAAGATTACTTTTGGTCTTCACAATAATTCAGGGGCAAGATGTATGTCATTGCCGGAACACAGAGAATTTCTTAATTGAAATTTGGGGGGAACTACAATCAAAGCTGAGTCCAGAAGGCCAGAGAGGTGACTCTAAATGCATCACCAAATTAAGTTTCCACGAATATAAGAATCACAGAGACAAGTAAGGACAGAGGACACAAAGGTCCTGGGTATGACCCGAACAAGTTCTTTTTATTCCTCCTCAGAAGGGTCAGCCATGTTTGGAATACCAAGGATGATGGGAGTAAGACCTGGTGAGGTATTGTCTTTAAGGAAATCAGTATTACCAGGACATTTTGAGATTCCATCAATTACTGATTTATATGGTAGGCTTTGAGTTTCAACTAAACTGGAAAATTACTCCAGATTAGTCAATAAAGCAATAACCAGCAAGATAATAAGGTGACTACAGTAATAGTTTATTTATATTCTCTAATATCCATGAGGATACTCGTTTGATCAAAACTATAGTTTCCAAATTCTGTCATAGTCAAACACAAGAACTATTTGTGTTACAACTATAATTGGAGCATTTAATCATAAATTGGGCAAAGAGAGGTCTTCAACTAACAGGATACAGTTATTAAGAATGTCAGGGAACCGTTGCTCTCATTAATCATACTAAAATAATCTGAGCCTCTAAAAAATGAAACAATGGCCAAAGGTACTTTCCATTTAAAGAATTACTATTATCAAGAGGAAATATGCCTCGTTACGCTATATTGATTTCCAAAAATGGACAATTACAGTTTATACTAAAATAATCTCGGGAGTCTATAACAGATGCAGGAAAACAAACGTGCGTGCACACACAGACACACACACAAAAGGAGTTTGTTGCAAATGTGTATTTCTTTCTTAATGAAAAGTGTGTCAAACATCCCACTAAAGAAATTAAACTTTTATTTTAATACTTCTTTCCATCACTTATTTACCATAATATACCCGCTAAGTTGCATGAAGATGTAACTTGCAAATATTTGGACGGTATAGAAGAATGGGCTTTAAAACACATTTTTAAATCCACCTAAGTACTGGGGTGCCTGGGTGGCTCAGTGGGTTAAGCTACTGTCTTTGGCTCGTCATGATCCTGGAGTCCCAGGACTGAATCCCCATCTGGTTCCCTGCTTAGCAGGGATTCTGCTTCTCCCTCTGACCTTCCCCCCAACCCTGCCCCATCTCTCAAATAGATAAATAAATAAATAAATAAATAAATACCTTTATAAGTAAATAAATAAATCTACCTAAATATTTAAGGCTAGAGAAGTTTTAGGAGAGATAGGAAGAAAACATCCATTTTCCAAAAGAAAAAAGATAGTTGGCAAATTGGGGCAAGAGCAATGTGAAATTGTCATTAATGCTAAGGAGAACTTCATTCTCATTAAAAGAAAAAATGCAAAATCCATCAAATGGTATAAGCTAAGCTATTCAAACACATTGATCACAGTGAGAAACTCAACAATTTTGAAAGCTCTCAAAAATGAGAATACCAACATTCTTCAAATAACAGACATTCCAAAAAGTAGCAAATCTCCATTTTCCTTTTTTTCTCCCTTGTATGTTTGCTTTCTTCCCCCTGGCTCACAGTTGCAAACAAGGCTGCTGAGGAGGATTTTTACACCAACAGTGAGCAGTTCCTGATATTGGAACACCTCTGGTCACTGCATTACCAGGTCCAATCACTTAAGCTTGTTAAAAATCAAAGCCATGTTCTCTTGCTGGTTTCAAGATTAGATTCTGTATCAAATTTATGAACAATGGGGAGCAATGTGCAAATTAGAACACACTTTTCAGGACCTCACTTCCTCTTTGAGGGCTGGAAAAATGCCCAATTCTAGAAACCTCTCACTAATCTCACAAAGACTGATTCAGTATATTTGGGCTGGGTTGAGGGGCAAATAAATTATTTCTTTGCAGCAATTTCTTAGAATTATAGATTTGTAAGAGACCATAAAAGTTGTCCAAAGGTCCAGATGGCTTATTTAACTTTTCAGAGTCTTTGTCAAAACAGAAGCTTAGAAGTTACCCTGTGCCCATTCTCTCATGCCAATATGGAATCTCATGAATTCTTTTTTTTTTTTTTTCATGAATTCTTTTGATGCTCAGGTTTGCTCTAAGAAGTAAACAAGTATTTCTGTCCCAAGGTAAGCTACACTAAAACAGAGATTATTCAAACCTGACTGCAGAGTTTCATAAGGTGGAAAGTCCTATCACCATTTTCTAAGTGTAGGGGAAAACATATGCTTCAACGGAAAACTATGCACAGTTTAAGGCTTCAGAGCACAACCTTCAGGTTTAACTGACTGATTCCATAGATACTCTTTGGCCTTCATTGTCTTTAGGGTATTTTACAACTCTGTATTATAAAACACTGGTAAGAGTGTGGTGTTTAAGATAGGAAGAAATTCTGTCCAGTGGAGGGAAGCCCCACCCCCATACCCCCCCACTCCCAGACAAGAGAGGGACAGGGGTGGGGTAGAGGGGCAGGGGAGGGGTGGGGGGAGGTGGGAGGAAGGCTGTGTTGCATCCATTTGCAGTTACTCAGTATTTCTGATCCCTGTCTCTGCTCTTTGATGTTTGAACTAGTTGTAACATCTTTTTTGTTTCCTCATTTAATTAATGAGAAAATCTTTGACCTATATTCATTTTATATTTCTATGAAAAGCATGGTTTCACTTTAAAAAATTTATTCTGTAACACACAACTATGATTCCAAATTACAGTAACTGAATCAAATCATTTTCCTACTTTTGTTATTTTCTTCAGACTGCAATAGTAGTTAAAAATGGTGTAATTAATTTGTCAAAAAAGCTTTTAATTTCAGTTATGTTCTCATTTACTATGCACTAAACAAAAAGTTTAAAGCTCCACTAAGTAGTTAATGAGAAATTAAAGTCTGAGTGTGTGTGTGTGTATATCTGTGTGTGCACGTGCTGGGGGTAAAAAGTAAGAAATCGATTACACACTTGGTAGTAAAAACACTAAAATAGGGGGCACCTGGCTGGCTCAGGTGATTGTCTTCCTTTGGCTCAGGTCATGATCCCAGGTCCTAGCATCGAGCCCTGCATGGGGCTTCCTGCTCAGTGGGGGAGTCTGCTTCTTCCAATCTCTCTGTCTCTCCCCCGTTCCTGCTCTCTCTCTCTCTCCCTCTCTTCCTCTCAAGTAAATAAATAAAATAGTAAAAAAAAATAATAATAATACACTAATGTAAGAACATAGGAGTAGGGTGTGAAATTGGCATATTGCAATGATAAAAATTCTAAAACACTCCATCTGAGTTATCAGAAATACAAAGTTAGGTTGAAACAGTCATCACATGGGACATAATATAAAACTCTCTTGGTTATCTTAAAATAACTTATTACCAACTCTAAAAAAATAATTTAACACTCTATCTTCTAACTTTCCTTCAGTTTGTATTGCAAATAGGCTTAATATTTAATTATTTTGACTATCATAAATAAAAAAGTAAAAGAAGTATTGGGTTTCTCCCTTGCTTTGTAGTATTTCATGTGGACTCATTTGACAATTATTTATTACATGTAACACTTAATACTAAATATTATTACACCATCTCTAAGATTAACTTCAGTCTACAAAGGTCCAGCCCTGTCAATACACTGTAAGGTAATGAGAGACTATGATTTCACCACCTGCCTCTGGTACTAACCTAAGAAGAGAATTATGAAGAAAGTATCTAGCAATTCCCACACTATACCTCCTCATCCAAAATAGGGATAAGTCCATCAAACAGGTGGTTATTTTAAGGAATAAAACTATATAGTATATGTACAAAGAGTTATAAAATATCTTGTCCATATTTTAATTATTATTATGTCTAAATGAAATATGTCCATTTCAGGAACACATAGATATCTAGAGGAAACTTTTGATCCTGACTGGGGCCTTAATTATTAGGAGTATAATTATTATTACTGCCAGTTATTTTCCATAAATCATTTCATCTAATGGTTATAATAACCCTATGACATAAGCATAATTAAAGCCAATTTATCCAAAACAGAAACTATCAGGACCAGACATTTTCACTAATGGATTGTACTAAACAGTTAAGAAAAAATTTTACCAATTCTCTACAATCTCTTTCAGAACATAAAAGCAGAGGGAATTTTTCCTGACTCATGCTATGAAGCCAGCCTCTTACCCTTTTTTTTTTTTTAAGATTTATTTATTTATTTATTTATTTATTTATTTATTTATTTGACAGAGATCACAAGCAGGCATAGAGGCATGCAGGGGTTGGGGGTGGGGGGGAGCAGGCTCCTCACCAAGCAGGAGCCTGATGTGGGGCTTGATCCCAGGACCCTGGGATCATGACCTGAACCAAAGGCAGAGGCTTTAACCCACTGAGCCACCCAGGCGCTCCCAGCCTCTTACCTTAATACCAAAATTGTACAATAGAAAACTACAGATCTAAGCTCTCATAAACATATATGCAAATCCTTAAAAAACTAGCAAATGAAATATCAAAAAAGTTGAAAACAATTATACACCATGACAAAGTAGAATTTATCCCAGATATGGAAGGCTGGTTGAACATTTGAACATTTGAAAATCAATTTCTTATTTAGTCCACTGATTAAGAAAAATCACATGATCATATCAATAGATGCAGAAAAAGCATTTGACAAAATTCAGTACCCATTCATGATTTTTAAAAACAACTTATAAGTGTTCTGTTGTTCTTTCAGTACAGATCCTTTACCTCTTGGGGTTAAGTTTATTCCCAGGTATCTTATGGTTCTTGGTGCTATAGTAAATGGAATCAATTCTCTCATTTCCCTTTCTGTATTTTCATTCTTAGTGTATGAGAAAGCAACTGATTTCTGTACATTGATTTTGTATCCTGACACATTACTGAATTGCTATATGAGTTCTAGTAGTTTGGGGGTGGAGTCTTTTGGGTTCTCCATATAAAGTATCATGTCATCTGCAAAGAGAGAGAGTTTGACTTCTTCTTTGCCAATTTGAATACCTTTTATTTCTTTTTGTTGTCTGCTGTTGCTAGGACTTCTAGTATTATGTTGAATAACAGTGGCGAGAGTGGACATCCTTGTCGTGTTCCTGATCTCAAAGGGAAGGCTGTCAGCTTTTCCCCATTGAGGAAGATATTTGCTGTGGGTTTTTCATAGATAGATTTGATGAAGTTGAGTATATTCCCTCTATCCCTATACTTTGAATCATTTTAATCAGGAACAGATGCTGTGCCTTGTCAAATGCTTTTTCTGCATCAATTGAGAGGACCATGTTGTTCCTCTCTCTTCTGTTATTGATTTGTTCTATCACATTGATTGATTTGCAAATGTTGAACCACCCTTGAATCCCATGGATAAATCCCATCTGATCATGGTGGATAATCTTTTTAATGTACTGATGGGTCCTATTAGCTAGGATCTGTTTGAGAATCTTGGCATCCATATTCATCAGAAAGAGCTACAGAACACTCACGAAAGGAACTGAAGAAGACACAAAAAGATGGAAGAGCATTCCTTGTGCATGGATTGGAAAAATAAACACTGTTCAAATGTCTGTACTCCCTAGAGTCATCTATACTTTCAATGCGAATCCTGATCAAAATTCCACCAGCATTTTTCAAAGAGCTGGAACAAACAATCCTAAATTTTGTATGGAACCAGAAGAGACCCAAATTGCTAAGGAAATGTTGAAAAAGAAAAACGAAACTGGGGGGATCACATTGCCTGGTTTCAAGCTTGACTACAAAGCTGTGATCACCAAGACAGCATGGTATTGGCACAAAAACAGACACAAAGACCAGGGGACTCAAGTAGAGAGCCCAGATATGGACTCTCAACTATATGGCCAAATAATCTTCAACAAAACAGGAAAAAATATACAGTGAAAAAAAGACAATCTCTTCAAAAAATGGTGTTGGGAAAATTGGACAGCTGTGTGTAGAAGAATGAAACTCGACCATTTTCTTACACCATACATAAAGATAAACTCAAAATGGGTAAAGGACTTCAACTTGAGGCAAGAGTCTCAGAATCCTAGAGGAGAACACAGGCAGTAATCTCTTTGACATTGGCCACAGCAACTTCTTTCAAGACCTGTCTCCAAAGGCAAAGGAAACAAAAGCAAAAATGAACTTTTGGGACTTCATCAAGATCAAAAGCTTCTGCACAAGCAAAGGAAACAGTCAGCAAAACAAAGAGGCAAGCCACAGAATGGGAGAAGATATTTGCAAATGACACTACAGACAAAGGGCTGATATCCAAGATCTATAAAGAACTCCTCAAACTCAACACACACAAAACAGATAAGCATGTCAAAAAATGGGCAGAAGACATTAATAGACACTTCTCTAAAGAAGACATACAAATGGCTAACACACACATGAAGAAACATTCATCATCATTAGCCATCAGGGAGATTCAACTCAAAACCACATTGAGATACCACCTTACACCAGTTAGAATGGCCAAAATTAACAAGCCAGTAAGCAACAAACATGTGTTGGAGAGGGTGTGGAGAAAAGGGAGCGCTCTTACACTGTTGGTGGGGAATGCAAGTTGGTACAGCCATTTTGGAAAACAGTGTGGAGATTCCTCAAAAAATTAAACATAGAGCTACCCTATGACCTGCAATTGCACTACTGAGTATTTACCCCCAAAATACAGATGTAGTAATGAAAAGAAGAGCCATCTCTACCCCAATATTCATAGCAGCAATAGCCATAGTGGCCAAACTGTGGAAAACCAGTAAATGGATAAAGAAGATATGGTCCATATATACAATGGAGTATTATGCCTCCATCAGAAAGGATGAAGACCCAATTTTTATATCAACGTGGATGGGACTAGAAGAGATTATTCTGAGTGAAATAGGTCAAGCAGAGAGAGTCAAGTATCATATGGTTTCACTTACTTGTGGACCATAAGGAATAACACGGAGAATGTGTAGGAGATGTGAGTTGGGGGGAAATCAGAGGGGGAGATAAACCATGCAAGACTGTGGACCCTGAGAAGCAAACTGAGGGTTTTGGAGGGGAGGGGCTTGGGGAGTTGGGTGAACCTGGTGGTGGGTATTATGGAAGGCGCATATTGCATGGAGCACTGGGTGTGGTGCATGAACAATGAATTTTGAAACACTGAAAATAAAATAATATAAGATAAAACTTAAAGAAAAAGAGTTGGATGCTTACATGACTGAAAAAAATTTAAAAAACAAAAAACCCTGAAAATCTCTCAGTAAATTAGGAATAAAGAGGAGCCTTCTTAACTTGACAAAGACTATCTACAAAAAAACCTATAGCTAACATTATACTTAATGGTGAGAAATTAGATTTCCAATTAATATCAGGTACAAAGCAAGGATGTCCCTTCTTATCACTGTTTTTCAACATCAGACTAGAAATTCTTGCTAAAATAATTAGGCAGGAAAATGAAATAAAACATACATAGATTGGGAAGGAAGACATAAAACTATTGTTGTCATAAATGACATGATTGTCTATGTTGAAAATATAGAAGAATAGATGAAAATTTCCTGGAACTAATAAGCTATTAAAGCCATGATGTAGGATACCAGGTTATTATACAAAGCTCAACTGAATTCCTATATACCAAAAATGAACATGTAGAATTTGAAATTAAAAACACCATGAATATTGACTCTTGAGAAAATGAAATACTTTAGTACAAAGCTAACAAAATATGTACAATGTCTGTATAGGGAAATGATAAAACTCTGATTACAGCAATAAATGAAAAGCTAAATAAATGCAGAGATATTACATGTTCATAAATAGAAACACTCAACTTTGTCAAAATACTTGTTCTACCCAACTTGATCTGCAGATTCAATGCAATCTCATTCTAAATCCTACCAAGTTACTTTATGGACATCAACAAACTGATGATCTAAAGTTATATGGAGAGGCAAAAGATCCAGAATAGCCAACAGAAATATTGAAGGAAATAGAAATATATTTGGAGGACTGATGCTACCCAACTTCAATAGATACTCTGAAGCTTTGATAAGACACTCTGGTATTAATGAAGCAATAAGCAAATAGATCAATGGCAGAGAATAGAGAGCCCAGAAATACACCAATATAAAATATATGAAGCTTGTCTTTGTACAAAGGAGCAAAGGCAGTACAATGGAGAAAGTTTCTTTAGCAAATGAAGCTGGAACAACTGAACATCCACATGCAAAGACTTAGACACAAACCTTTATACCCTTCACAAACTTATCTCAAAATGGATCATAGACCTAACCATAAAATGAAAAATTATGAAGTTTTTAGAAGACAATGTAGAAGAAAACCTAGATGACCTTAGTGTGTTTTCAGATATAGCAGCGAAGACATGATCTATGAAAGAAATAATTGTTAAGCTGGACTTCATTAAAATCAAAAGCTTCTGCTCTATCAAAGACAATTTCAAGAGAATTAGAAGACAGTTACCTACCGCAGGGAAGTTTTTGCAAAAGACACATGTGATAAAGGATTGTTATATAAAGTAGGGAAAGAACCCTTAAAATTCAATAAGAAAAGAACAAACTACCTAATTAAAAAATAGGCCAAAGTCCTTAAAAGAAACTTCACCAAAGATGATATGCAGATGATAAATAAGTTTATGAAAAGATGCTCCACATCATACATCATCAGGGAAACGCAAATTAAAACAACAATGAGATATCAATCTATACTCATTAAAATGGCCCAAATCCAGAACACTGACAACACCAAAGGCTGACAAAGAGATGTAACAGGAGCTCTCTTACATTGTTGTTGGGAGTGCAGAATGGCACTTTGGTAGAGAGTTTGGCAACATCTCACAACACTAAACATATTTTTACCATATGATCAGTGATCACATTCCTTGGTATTTATCCAAAGGAATTGAAAACACACGCACAAATGTACAATGCCTGATTCTAGCAGCTTTGTTCATAATTGGCAAAACTGAGAAACAACCCAGCTGACCTTCAGTAGGTGAATGGATAAATAGTGATATATCTGTGAAATATTAACAGTGAAATATTATTCAGCACTAAAAAGAAATAGGTATCAAGTCATGAAAAAACATGGTAGAACTTTAAATGCATATTACTAAGTGAAAGAAGCCAATCTAAAAAGGTTTCACGCATACTGTTTGATTTCAACTACATGATGTTCTAGAAAAGACAAAACAATAGAGAAAATAAAAGAATCAATGGTTGCCAGGAGTAGAGGCAGAAGAGAGACAAGGAATGAATAGGCAAAGCACAAAGGATTTTTAGGGCAGAGAAAATACTCTGTATGATATTGTAATGATGGATATATGTAATCATATTATATATGTAATATACTTGACCATATTCACAGAATGTATAACATCAGGAAGAAACCTTAAAGTAAACTATGAGCTTTGGGTGATTATGGTATGTCAATGTAGGTTCATCCTTGGTAAAATGTACCATTCTGATGAATGTTGTTAATAATGGGGGACACTAGGCTTGTGTACGGGGAGGAGGTTTATGGGAAATCTCCATACCTTCCCTTGTTTTGTTGTAAATGTAAAACAGTTCTGAAAACTGTTCTTAAACTAATTTATAGGTGATAAAATGAGAATCAGGAAAGTTAAATCATCTCCTAGTAAATATTATAGGTAATGGGTGGCTGAGTCAGCATTTGAACCTAGGTTGCCTTAGTGCCAATGTACACACCTTTCTGCTATCCTACATAATTGCTGGTTATAATGAGAAATTTTAAACTGGTTAATTGAAGAAGTCAATATTCCTTGAAGAAATTGCCCACCAAGGATCAAATGAGATACATAGTTAGCATGTCATAAAACTAGGACTTTCAGTCTGATTGATTTAGCAACAAATATTTCCCACAGAGAAGGATTCTTTCACTCTGCTGGCATTTCTCAATATGCAAATACATAGAATTTTAAACAAAGTTCTAGTTAGGTAAGGTTTTCTGAATTAATTGAAGTAACCATGCCACTTAGTCCATTCAGTTACAAAATATTACATTGCACTAAAAAAGTTTTAAGGTATTTTCTACAGTAAATGTTTTAAATAGTTTTTCCAACAGAGAGCTAATCTTGATTAAGTTATGTCTGAAAAAAACTAAGATAATTGTCAAGTATCCTGGCCATAAAAATAAGTCATATTATCAAAAGCTTAGAAATATGTGCTCTCCTTGGGAGGAAATTAGCAATGATCCAATGTAAGAAATAGTCTTTTGAAACTAAAATAAGGATTTTAAAAACAAAGATCCTCTGAGTGCTATCACACTAAGACCCAAGGAAGGACAAAATTATGGATCTATCAAAATTCTCCAAAGAGCTCATGATCTGTTGAAGAAGTCCCCATGTTGATTATTTGTCAATGTGGGGATTGCAAAATGTCAGCTACTGTACATACCCGTTCCTGTGGATGTTTCCCTGACTTGAGAGAGAAAGGTTCTCCAGAAATAGGGATCACCAGAATCTTCCTTTTATTCACTGGCATTTAAATTAATCTTTTGAGAAAAGATGGGAAGTAAAACCTTTGCCAGTATATTAATGCATGAGGAAGAATGTAGGATTAGGTGAGGAAGAAGTGGGGTGACTGGGTGACTTAATGGGTTGAGTGTTAGACTTTAGCTCAGGTCATGATCTCAGGGTCCTGGGATTGAGCCCCGCATCAGACTCCCTGCTTAGTAGAGAGCCTGCTCCTCTGTCTCTCCCTGCCCCTGCCCCCACTGGTGTGCAATCTCTTTCTCTCTCAAATAAATAAATAAAGATCTTTAAAATTTTTTTTAAAAAGGAGAGGAAGAAATTGGACCAAGCCCTGGGCAGCTGCCAAGACTAGTTTAAATTAAATAAATAAATAAATAAATAAGAAAAATCCAGAGAAGGAGGCTGAGAAGTAATGGCCAGAGAAGTAGAAAATCAGAGGAGTAGGTAGTGATAGAAGCCCCAGGTGCCATGTTTTACAGAAGAAAACATAGTAAACTTTGTCAAATAAGGAGAAGTCAGGTGGAATGAAAGCAGCAGAACACGAGTTTATCTTAATAGAAAATGTCTCTGGATATTTTAAAGTCATTTTGGTTGGAATAATGGGGAATGGAAGCCAGATGGAGAGTGTGGAGGGACAAGGGGATGTGATAAAGCAGAGGCAGTGAACATAGAGAACATTTTTGATAAGTTTGGCTGTAAAAGGAGGAAAAGCCTGCTAAAATGGTTGTGGGAATAGAAGGCAGATTTGAATTTTTTTTTTTAAGATAGGAAAGGTTAGGACATATTTAAATGCTGATGGGATAGGTCAAACCAGAATAGGTAGCATGAGGAACTAATCAGTAGGGTAGATTCATTTTTAGAAAGTAAGACAGGATATCAGGTACACCTGGTAACACCTTGAAGAAAGAAACGCACCTGGGAACAAGGAGAAGAGGACGAGTGAAGAGGCAAGCAATTCTACCAGTCATGTCGGAAAATGAGGATATTTCTTCTGGTGGCTTCAATTTTTTTAAGGAAAACAGAGAGTAAGGGTATTGTTGACAATGCAAGAACTAGAAAAGTAGCAGTATTCTTTTTCCTGATCCTTTCTCATCGATTACCCCCATGATGAGCAGACTCTAATAATTAGCTAACAACATAACCTGTTGATGGTCTGATGGGATTTTTGTGTCCTGATTTGCAAATGAAATAGGAGGTTATAAATTACACTTGACATCACACTCTAGGAATGGATTCAGTGTATTTAACTTTCAAAAAGGTATCCTCCAAATAAATTGTGGGTTAGAAGAGAAGATGTCTTTTATCATAGGCATGTTCTGGTAAGTGCAGTAAGTATCTACTTGTTAAAAGAATGTGCCCTGATATTGGAGATAAAGGAAAATAAATGTCTTCTTGTAGCCTTAAAAATCAGCTAATTATAACAGAGATGAGTTACATTACGGAGACAAATTTAGTAAGAAGCACAGGGAAGCAATGTTAACTATGGAAAATTTTTGAACTAACACAGAGGAGCCTTTTAAATTAATCTGTGAGGGTCAGCAAAAAGAAAATTAGTCTGTTTAGAAAAAAATGATAGTGAACAACAAGTAGGAAAAGGAAATGGAAGATCTGTTAAGCTCTTCTGCTTCTGTTATGAGAGCAAGATGCCAAGAGGCAAAATTTCTAGCTACAAAGATAAGAATCTGGATAATGGACAGGTAAGGGGAAAAAAAATTCTATCTATCCATCTGTGGAGATGGGGAAAGGGACAGATAGCAGAACAAATCTGGCACATATGTGCAACATAGTAACAGGGTTTTTAAAGTAATACTAAGCATCACAAAATAAGGGAAACAATGAACAACTGTGGCCTCCTTTCTTAAAGCATGGGAAACACACACACACACACACACACACCCCATACCATTCATGAGATGTAATTAACTTCACATAGGGTTTTCTGAAAGTAACTAAATGAAAACCGAGCTGTGGCTTGCACTGAAAATGCATTAGGTCAAAATAACATGAGAGGAAATCAGCCATTATAGAGAAGAAAGTCACATTTAAGACTTTATCGTGTCAGTGAGGCATTACTAGGAATATCATCTACGTATCAGCGGGAGTCTTCTACTCTTGAGATCTAAACAAGTCTAGACTTGAACTCTCATTTTGCACAGTGCGGAAATCAAAAGTCTTCCCATTCCTGGAGGTCAAATCTGTTTCTGGATCTGCTGTCTCTAACATCAGGTTGACTGGGGCATAAAAATCATCTCTATCATCAAGCCAATTGGTCCATCCATTTGTGAGTGTTCACTTTAAGACAGTATGGCATGGGCAAGCCAAGGAATGTCTTTAGTGTAGAAATGCAGATAGTTTATGTTGAGTCTTCAATATATGTCTTCATAGAAAATCCTTCAGGCACCTTAATTTTTCCACTGGCTGTTTTACTTCCTATTCTGCAGCACATATCACAATTTCCTCTTTCTACTCTCTGTTCTCCTCCCTCCCTTCTTTGCTTCCCTATCTTCCCCACCTCTTCTCTCAGAAACAAAAGAAATTCCTCTATAATTCTCCTAAGAGCAATTTGACCTGACTCTTCTGTGGCTTTCATTTTGCTGACCACCACACACCACAGGGCCCCACCTTCTACCCAGTGTCTAATCAAGTCACTTCCTCAAAGGTAGTTTCCTCCCCAAATGGCATACTGGTGCCAATTGTTAAGAAAATAAGCCCAATACATAAATTCTACTAGGACTTCAAAAGTGTGCCTTTGTCACAAAGGAAAACAACCAATTGCTTGAAAATCCCATGTCATATAAGGTGTAATATCCATGTAACCTGTAATTATGGAGACTGAAGGCAGTTGTGGAATAGGTAGTTCCTATGAGGGAATTTTTCCACCTTAGGAAATTCTTGGTGGCATTGGCAATCGCATATTAGAAAGCTTTCAAAAATAAGACTCGAGAGAGGATTGTATTTCCCGATGGGGATAATTTCCACTGGATAGCTGGAGCTTACACTTTCATTAGCACAGAGTCCCCCTCTGTCTGCCTCAGTAGAGATACAGGAACAAACAACAGCTGGCCAAGGCCCCGCCATACAAAGGGCTATATCAGGACCAGGCTGATTGCCCATTCTATCGCCAGTCATGAGTTCTTCATGCCTTTTAATCCTGCTTACCTCAGGTTTCACAGCAATCAAGACTCCTCACACACATACACACACACACACACACAGACTCCTGACACATTCCACGTCCTTTCTTTCCTTACTGACACAATAAAGTTTGATGTTTTAGTTTCAGTGCAAAGGTTAGAAAAGATTGATATTACAGCTCATGTAGGCAGGAATTTCCTCTTACTCATGAGAGAGTCAGCCTTTTTGTTCTGTTTAGGCCTTCAACTAATTTGATAAGGTCCACCCACATTAAGAATGGCAGTGTCTTTACTCAGTCTACCTAATCAGATGTTAATCTCATCAAAAAACACCCTCACAAAGTCAGAATAGTATTTGACCAGGTATCTGAGCACGTCATTACCTAGTCAAATTGATATGTAAAATTAACCATCATAATTAGTTAATCAAGAAATGTCAGTCATATTAGACAGTCATAAAAGAGATACATATTAAATTGGAACTTTGAATTTTATATCAAACATATAAATACATATTTTCTTACCTTCCTTTTATAATAGACCCAAAGCTTTTTTTTTTTTTTTTTTAATATGAATCTGGTGACTGGAGTTCCAGATAGTCTTTTTCAAAAAACTATACTCATAATTCATCTACATTTTCATATATATCTACATAATTCATCTACATTTCCTAGTGTGTTTCAAGTGAGAAAAAGATCTTAAAGCTAAAAGCAAAATTTTCTAGGCCTTAAAAGGTTTTTTTCCCCCCAATTCTTTATAATTATTTGATTTGATCTCATTTTAAAAATCAGTTAGTTTTCTGAAGTATTTAATTTAGTTTTCATAGCAGCAACATTTTTCTTTTACAACCTGTCATCTTGGGTAATATGTAGTTGTCAAGTTGTATTAACATGTAGTTGTTATAGTATTACAATGACAAGGTTTCAAATCAAACACAATCTAGTCTAGGGAAGCATACAACACAGGTATAAGGATAGAATGGAGGCTAGTATGGCAGTGCTGAGGGTCAGTTTGCTGTGGGAATCAGCCAGTATGATTCACAGAGAGAGGGTAGAGAGTCTGTTAACCTTGAAAGTCCCCTCAGTGGAAGCCTTAGTTATTTGCTACCCATATCATCAGGCTAAAATGACATTAAACATTAACATCTGTTTGCATCAGATTTGAGAGTTCCCAAAGGACATAGGTCACCAGAAAAATAAAATAAACAAGAGGAAGAGAATCTATTTCCAGGATTTTCTAGGAACTTTCTTGACTCCTTTGGCTTATTCATCAGTTCCTATTTTCATAATTGCTTTCAAATATGTAATTTAAAAATGATAATTCTTACTCAAGTCTCTCTGAGTTATTGTCTTTGGTATCTCAAGAGTAAAATCATATGCTGTTTTATTGAAATGCCTACTTTTATTATAACAACTACTTTTTTAGAACAAATAAAATTCTGCTCTATTTCATCCAGATGATAAAATAATCAGTGCTGCACAGTGAAGACAATTCAGAAATCAGTACTTTGATGCATAATGCCATGTAAAAGCAAGTCCCATTTTTACTTTTTATGTAGTGATAAAACACAGCTCAACATTTTCATACAACAAGTTGATATATAAAGAAATACTATTACTTTTGCTAATTACCTTGATATATTTGTGAATCTAAGTAACAAAAGTCTTAAAAAGTTAAGCTTTGGGAAATGATAAAAGAAAAAGACTAATTTTTAATAATTTTTTTCTGAATACCTGAAAAGATAGTGCTCTGTTATACAAAGCCATCAGGGACTGTGTTAAACACTCTAGTGACCAGTTAGTAACATTTATACTAAGTGATTTGTCACATTTTCTTTTAATAGTATACCTTATTAGAGACAAAAATATGTGCTATTTATGGGAGGCCTCCAGGGTCAGAAGGCCTCAGTTTGAATCTCAGCTCTACGTCTTCCTATTTAGCTGAACTTGGGTGATTATTTAAGTCCCTAAAATGTTAGTGTTGCCAAATGCTGGATCCTTAAAAATTCCACCAAAATAACCTGTTGAAAAGGTAAATCTGAATCTATTGCTCAGTAAGGGAGAACACAGATTTGACCACGAATTAGTAGCATCTTGGAAGGAAGAGAGAAAAGTTGTGATATGAAGTTTCGTTATTTGGTTTAAGGCAAGTCTTTCAAGGCAAGGGATGGCTTTTAATTAGGATGGGATAAAGATCACAGCAGAATGCTTTAGGATTTGTGGGTACAGCAAAATGAGGGCTTTGAGGTAAAGGTATGGAAAAATCAAAAAGCAAAGAATTATTTGATGCTATCTATTGAAAAGCCAAACAGTCTTATGTTCATTAAAAATGGATTTTTTAGGAAGTTCCTGAAAGGAACATTGAAGCTATTTTTAACTTTTATCTCTATGGACAAAAATTTCCTGCAATAGTTAAGACATTGTGATAAAGACAGTGGCAGAGTAAAATCACGATAATAGTCAAGTATGTTTGTGACGTGGAGCGAGTAGATGGTTTTGATTCTTAGTTTCCATTTGCAAAATGGGAATAATAATAGCATATTTATGGATGATTTGCCAAGTAAGTATTAACAGATCTTCTAGAAGGAAACTATGAAGTGGAGGGAGAAAGGTTCACAGTTGGTCAAATGTGGATTTACTTCTAAATTACAACTTTGTGGTAAGTATGATTCTGTTTTGGTTGTCTTCAGACTGATACTTCTAACAGGGGTATTGTGAGAATTATATTAAATAATGAATGAGAGTCCCAAAAATCAAATATGCAAGTTGACTCAGTGAAAAGCAGCAGAAGTGACTTAAATTTTCAAGTGTCAAATGGAGAAATACCTCATACGCAACCTCAGGCTTCAGCCATACCTCTCCAGGCAAATTCTGCTTCCCTGCAGTATCTTCTCCTTTGGCTTTCCAGCAACCAGAAAAAGAATTTAACAATCATGGCTCTAGTTCTCCAGGTACCAAAAGAAACCATGGCTCTCGTTCTCCAGGTACCAAAGAAACAATAGCTCATACCAACCACCTCACCAGCCGGGCCCTCCCATGGCTCAGAGTACACAGTCCCAGCAAATCTTCCCAACAATATCAACAGCCCTACTTCAACCAGATCTGCAGGAACAACCACAGTGAGAAGTGGCTTGCTGAGACCTACTTCCCCTTCTCCTGGGGGGTATACCAATGCCTCACAGTAAACTTGCACAACCTATTCGTGGACCCTTGCCAGCTCCTAAAACCTGTGGTGGCCTGAAAGAGGACAGTTGGAAGGATGGCTGTTATTGACAAGCAGAGACAAGAATGCAGAGGTCCACAGCTTCATGGATACCCCTTCACTAAACTAAAAGACAACTTTTATATGCATACTGTTCAGATAAGGCTTGGAATTTATAAAATCCCAGCCCTCTCTGTCATAAGTAGCACAAACTGACAGAGATGATCAAAAGGCAGGGGTGTTTTGGTTTTTGTTTGTTTGGTTTTTGTTTATTAAATTTTGGTGGGTTTTTTTAAGTTGTTTTTTGTTTTGTTTTTCAGATTTTATTTATTTATCTGTCAGAAAGAGAAAGCACAAGCAGGGGGAGTGGCAGGCAGAGGGAGAAACAGGCTTCAGGGAGCCTGATGCAGGACTGGATCCCAAGACCCTGGGATCATGACCTGAGCCAAAGGCAGATGCTAACAGATGCCATCCAGGCATCCCAAGAAACATTTTAAATGACATTTGACATCAGATGTATTTGGTTGCAGTGACTGTGCAGTCACTGTTACAGGATCACTTTTAGTTTTGTTTAATAAAAACTAAGCTAATTTTTAAATATTTGACAGAGGCCAATATCTGGACAAAAACAGAAAGATGGCAAATAAAAATGTTCATTAATAAATAAGAAAATACCTTTGTGCAGAAGCAAATGGTGACTTCAAGTTATCCAAACTTCACACTCAACCTATTTTGGTGTATAAATAGTGTTAGTAAATATTTGTGTTAATGAGAAAAAATAATATATAAGAAAATAATACATGGAAGATATATGTTTCAGGCAGGAAGCCATTCCAATGGTGAAATCAAAGAGGGTTTGATGTAGGGACTAATTGTCAAGGATGATAAGGAACCAACAGAGGATGTTGAGGAGACAACAGGAAGTCCCAAAGGAGAGCTCTACTGGAGCATGGTAAGGGCTGTATCCCTTGGAGAGAAGCCACCCGACAAGCGCTGAGGTAATCTGTAAAGGAACACAGTTGCTCCTGAACCAGGCAGAGAGAAGCAGGAATAAATCCCTGACCTCTTCCTCCTCTCACTCCAATCTCCTGCATTGCATTTGTCAAACCCAACTAAATGACAGAGGGCAGATGAGTCTGGACAGTGCAGATTTCCAGGTTAGCTTCTTGGGCATGGAGTAGGATGGGGAAGAACAAAAGCTATGTCACAAGAGGCCCACATACAGTATGGCCCCCACACACCAGCCTCAGTGGGGACCTTACAAAGTCTGAGTTCCCCCACTGTGACCTATTTAGGAATGATGATAATGTTGACATAGAGATATATGTCAGTATAGTACTAAAGAAACCTCTGTATGTCTATTTTGAGGGAAATAAGTTTAAGCACTAACCACGTACAATCCTTGGCTAATGTAAGAATGCTTACCAAATGGCCCTGCTCACTCTATAATGGGATTGATACTCTATCTACCTGTGAGCAAATCAGGGTGTTTAAGAGTATACAGTGTCCATTTGGATGAGAAACAAAATGTCCTTTCAGTTTCAGAATCCCACTTAAAAAACCTTTTGGGTTTTTTTTTTTTCTTTTTCAACTTCAGACAAAAAAGAATTGGTTGAACACAAATGAACTCACATTATGGAATAAACATACCAAAATATACAAGTCCTATATGAGTGGGTTTGATGGCAATGATGATATAACAAAAACATTATCGTAGGGCACACTGAAGAGCCTGGTCCGAAGCTTTTAGAATGATTTTCAGGAACTCCTTTGTGTCTTGATTTAGTGTTATTCTCGATCTCACTTAATTAGAATCTTGACCTGTTTCATATGGAGTGACCATTTACATGTACCAATGCTGATGGTTGATTGCAGACCCCTCTCAGACACACAAAGTTCATTAAACTTACTTCTCTCTTTTTTTTTTCTTAAGATTTTATTTATTTATTTGAGAGAGAGAGAGAATGAGAGTGAGAGAACATAAGCAGGGGGAGCAGCAGAGGGAGAGAAAGAAGCAGACTTCCCACTGTGCAGGGAACCTGACATAGGATTTTATCTCAGGACCCTGAGATCATGACCTGAGCTAAGGTAGCGACTTAACTGACTGAGCCTGCCAGGTGCCCCTAGCCTCATTTCTCTTGCCATATACACTCCTTTTGAATATTCTTGTATGTCCATGAATATCCTCTGAAAATGCTTATTTCTGCTGTATAGGAAGGTATGAGACTATGCCTTACTCCCCACCATTGCCTCCTGACAACAGTTTTAAGCAAGAAAAAGAGTATCTTCTAGAATGAGTCTATTCACTTGGTATTCAAAGTCAGTTCCTTTTGTGGTTGGTTGTTTCTCATTGCAAATATCTCCACACTGTTGGATCTGAGCTTGACCTACTTTCCTGAATGCGACTTTAACAATTGAAAGCTCCTTTGGATCAGCATTTCTGAACCTTGTTCTAGTTTTATGCAGAAAATGTTGAGGGGCACTTGGCTTGCTTAGTCTGCAGAGCATGTTACTCTTGATCTCAGGGTCATGAGTTCAAGCCCCATGTTGGGCATGGAGTCTACTTAAAATAAAAATTAAGTAGACTCCATGCCTATATTCCTAATATATATATATATATTATATGAGTGGGTTTGATGGCAATGATGATATATATATATATATATATATATATATATTAGGAATATAGATAGAGATAGAAAGATACATAGGTAGGTAGATAAAGAAGATGTTGAAAGGAGAATAGATCATGGAAAGATCCTTAAGAATTGCCACCTGTTTAGAAAAATTACTTATCTATGTTCTGGGCATTTTATATTCTAGTGCTTCTCTGTGATACCATTCCCATTACTTTATCATCATAACTTATCTTTCAATCAAGTAAGTTTTTGAGAAATGACAGTGTATACTTTCCAGGGGAAATTTTTAAAGGGGATAACTGTAGTTTTGGTGTATAAACTCAGATATGCTTGTTTTTTTTAATGTGGTCCTATTTCTTTATAATTTACATAAACTTTAACATTCTGCACATTCTTAGGTACATATCTATTCATCTTCTCTAAAAATTTGCAAGTTCCTTCAAGGCTGAGACTATAACTTACTCAGCTTTTTTATTCCATCAATGTATTCCTTTGCTTAATGATTTTACTTCATTTGTGAAGTGCTGCCACCATGTGAAGAGCCATTAAATGAAAAAGAAATCCATTAAATTTATCTTTTTTAATTTTCAAAGAATGCAGTTTGAATATCTCATATACTAAATAACCATTTTAATGTGTAAATAAGTATGATTTATTATTATTATTATTATTTAAGATTTATGTACTTATTTTAGGGGAGAGGATCAGAGGGAGAGTATCCTCAAGCAGACTCCACACTGGTCACAGAGCCCCATGTGGGGCTTGATCCCATGACCTGTGAGATCATGACCCATGAGATCATGACCTGAGTGGAAACCAAGAGTCAGATGCTTAACTGACTGAGCCACCCAGATGCTCCAGGAGCGATTCATTAGTAACACATTTACCAGTAAATAAATAAATGCTGTGAAAGTGCCTGAAACTATTTACTCATGACATTTTTTTAATTAATTATTTTAAAACCCCACAGCACTCTCAGCACCAGTTTTATTAACCTTCTTTTTGATGAAGAAAGGAAGGCTCAGAGAAGTGAAGCAACTTGATCATTCAATTAAAAATCTATTAAATTTAACAAGGAAATTTATGATGTTTTATATCAATACCAAAGGAAAGATACTCAAACAATCTTCTTAGAAAAATATATGAATTGAATTGTAAGAAAATAATTTCTTGTAATTAATAACTAGTTTAAAGTAAATATAGATTATACTTAAAATGTAATAAAAGACTATAGTGAATGGTGGGTTTTAGAGGAGGGATGTAGGAAACATATTTTTTGGAGGGTTTGCTCTTCATCTTTATCTTTGACAATTTTTCAACCATTCTTAGGTACATCATTGTCTAGTACACAAATCTACACTCAAAGTCATAGCCCAGAAATATACCTTTAGGGTGAAATAAAGACTAAATAACCATGAGAATACTTCAGAACACTTCAGAATAACCCCTGTGAGTAACTAGCTGAAGATGCTGTGTTCTCATCTCTTTTGCTTGTCTTGTGTACACAGAGGAAAATATTTTGGGTGCATCCTTCACAGTGTGCAATTTAAATTTGTTCCACATGTTGTACTCTCTCTAAAAACTTGTTTTGTTTTGTTTTGTTTTAAAGATTTTATTTGGGGGGGGACAAGATGGCGGGGAAGTAGGAGGAGGCACCTTTTCAACTTGTACCCCAAAGTGAGCTGATTACCTACCAAAGAACTCCGATCACCCATGAAGTCAGTCTGAGATCAGAATTATACATGTCTGGATTTCTACAGGGGGAGAAGATGCCAGTGTGCAGGTAAAGCGGAGTGGGATCGGCAAACTGTTATCAGAAGATAAACAAAAGGGGGAAGGAGCCTTGAGAGTGCCCTGGGTCTGGGGACCAGCATTAACTTGGAGACTGGTTGAAAGCACTCCAAAAGGGCAAAGGATTGCGCTGGGGGGGGGGGGGGATTGTGGGAATCCGGGTGGCTAGGGACAGGGGCTTAAGTCCCCGGTCCCAGAACAGCCTCCCCTGGCGCTGAGGCAGAGAGAGTGCGGCGGAGAAACCAGCTTTTGGTCCCTAAGCCACCAGGGCGCCTGAAAGCCCGTGGGGTCCATTTCCTGTGAGGGGATGGGAGCCACAGCCCTGTGGCAGAACATGCAAGCCCTGCTATAAAACCTGAGATACTCCCCTGAGAGAGGTATAAAGGCCCAGCCAGTGCCCTTTGATACACGCCATTGTTTCAGAGCCTGCACCAAACTCTTACCCCAGAGAGGTGCGTGAAGGCCCAGCCTGGTGCTCTCAGACCTGCGCCCCATTCTCAGAGCCTGAGACCCACGCGGGAACTTCAGCCTTCCCTGAAATTGATGTGCGAAAGCCAGATGCTCTTAGACCCAGAAAGACCAGGCACTCCCAGCCCGGGCCAGCGGGAAAATCTCAGTATGCAATTGCTGCTTGGAACCTCTCTGGCAGCCTGGAGCTGCCCAGACAGCCGCCACTGCCTTGGCTCTGGGTACAAGCAAAAGATCCTGTGTCCCCAGGGACCCTGACGTGGAACCTGCTCTGCCAGCGGCCAAGGGGGAACTTATTTAGGCTCTGCAGCCAGACTGAGGCTTCTCTCTGAGAGGGAGATCAGGGTGCAGTTTGTTTTCCACTAAAACTACAAAAACCATCAAAAGCGGTCAAAGTGAGGGGAAAAAAGTGAACAAGCATAAAAACCGCCAGAGAACAAAAGCCTGGGGGAAAAAAAAAACAGTTTCCTCAGAGCCCACCCCCTTGAGAGGGGTGGGAGGACTTAAGTCAGTGACATCATTGACTGAAAACCCAAGTGGCAGGCCCCTCCCCCAGAAAACCAACCAGGAAAGAAAAAATAAAAAAGGCAAAAAGAAAACAACCACCACTACTTCATAGGACAATTTTTATTATTAATTCAATCCCACTATCCCGGTTCATTTTTTTTAAATATAGGTAATTTTTTTAAACTAATAACCATCACAGCGAGCTGTCCAGTACATCAAATTCCATAATAACCTTCTAACCTGAACTTTTTGATACATACACCTGTTTTCCTTTTGCATTTCTATTTTTTTGAATTCCTTCTTTCTTTCTCTATTTTTAAAGATTTTATTATTTATTTGACAGAGAGAGATTACAAGTAGGCAGAGAGGCAGGCAGAGAGAGAGAGAGAAAGGAGGAAGCAGGCTCCATGCTGAGCAGGGAGCCTGATGCAGAACTCGACCCCAAGACCCTGAGATCATGACCGGAGCCGAAGGCAGCGGCTTAACCCACTGAGCCACCCAGGCACCCTTCTTCTTTTTTTTTTTTTTTTAAATTTTAGTTTAGTTTAGTGTAGTTTATTCCTTTTTATTTTTATCTTCTAATATTCATATAAAGTTAAACTTCAAAGTAATCCCCTTTCCCCAATCAATACTACCCCTATAGGTAAACTAATTTTTAATCCCCCTTTATCTTAGGAAAGTTGAGTCCTTTAACAAAGATATCAAGATACATCCAGGAAGAATCAAAACAACCTTCCTCGCACACACTGAGAATTTATAACCACTCTCCCATCTTATTCTTCCACAAGTGTTTCTGTGTTTTTGTGTTTGTCCTGATAGTATATAAATCTTACACTTGGGGTTCTTTTTGACGAGGTTTTTCCTTTATTTGCATATATATATATTTTTTTTTTCTCTTGTCATATACTTTTATCAGTCTTTTTGTTTGTCTGTTTTTGTTTGTCTACTTCATAAATCTTACCTTGGGGCTCATTTGGGCTGAGCCTTCTCTTTCATCTTCCCTTTCTTTCCTGTCTCTCTCTCTATCTCTTTTTTTTTTCTTTCTTTTTCTTTTCTTTTGTCTCTCATTTGGGTGGAGAATCCTGATTGCTCAGAAGTGTTCCAGGGTGCACCTTGACTGCACCACGGTTAATACATCCAGCTACATCTGTTCAGTTATCTCCCACCAAAATGACTAGGAGGAGGAATGCCCAACAGAAGAAAAATACAGAGGATGGAACTTCTGCAACAGAGCTAACGGTTATTAGCATAGACGATATGTCGGAATGAGAATTCAGGCTAACAATTATCCAGGCAATAGCTAGGTTGGAGAAAGCCATGGATGACCCAGCAGAATTGATTAGGGCCGAGCTGAAAGCAACCAGACAGGATGTTCACAATGTTAGGGCGGAGCTTAAAGCTACCAGGGAGGAGGTTTACAATGCTCTCAATAAGTCTAAACTCTCTCAAAGCTAGGGTAACTGAGACAGAAGATAGAATTAGTGATCTGGAAGACAAACAGATAGAGAGAAAGGATCAGGAGGAAGCCTGGGACAAACAGCTTAGAAACCACGAAAACAGAATCAGGGAAATAAATGATGCCATGAAACGTTCCAACGTCAGAATTATTGGAATCCATGAAGGGGAGGAGAAAGAAAGAAGTCTAGAAGATATAGTGGAACAAGTCCTTCATGAAAATTTTCCCAATCTCGCGAATAGAACCAGCGTTCATGTACTAGAGGCTGAACGGTCTCCACCCAAGATTATACGTTCCAAAAAAACATCATGACACCTGATAGTCAAATTGAGGAATTATAATTGTAGGTATAATCTCTTGAAAGCTGCTAGGGCAAAGAGGCTCCTTACTTACAGAGGAAAGCCCATCAGAATAACATCAGACCTGTCCACAGAGACCTGGCAAGCCAGAAAAGGCTGGCAAGATATATTCAGGGCACTAAATGAGAAGAACATGCAGCCAAGAATACTTTATCCAGCAATACTGATATTCAAAATGGATGGAGAGATAAAGAGTTTCCAAGACCGGCAAGGCTTAAAAGACTATACAACCACCAAGCCGACACTGCAGGAAATATTAAGGGGGGTTCTATAAAAGAGGAAAAATTCTAAGAATATCATTGAACAGAAATATAGAGACAATCTACAGAAAGAAAGACTTCAAAAGTAACTCGATATCAATAAAAACGTATCTATCAATAATCACTCTCAATGTGAATGGCATAAATGCGCCCATAAAACGGCACAGGGTTGCAGATTGGATAAAATGACAGGACCCATCCATATGTTATCTACAAGAGACCCATTTTGAACCTAAAGATACACCCAGACTGAAAGTAAAGGGATGGAGAAGCATTTTTCATGCCAATGGGCCTCAAAAGAAGGCTGGGGTAGCGATTCTCATATCAGATAAATTAGATTTTAAACTAAAGACTGTAGTCAGAGATACAGAAGGACACTACATAATCCTTAAAGGGACTATCCACCAAGATAATCTAACAATTGTAAATATCTATGCCCCCAATATGGGAGCAGCCAATTACATAAGAAAATTGTTAATCAAGATAAAGAGTCATATTGATATGAATACACTAATCGTAGGAGATCTTAACATGCCTCTCTCAGAAATAGACAGATCATCGAAACAGAAAATCAATAAAGAAACAAGAGCATTGAATGACACATTGGACCAGATGGACCTCATAGATATATACAGAACATTCCACCCTAAAACAACAGAATACTCATTCTTCTCAAGTGCACATGGAACCTTCTCCAGAATAGACCACATACTGGGTCACAAATCAGGACTCAACCGATACCAAAAGACTGAGATTATTCCCTGCATGTTCTCAGATCACAATGCTTTGAAACTGGAGCTTAATCACAAGGAAAAGTTCAGAAGGAATGCAAACACCTGGAAGCTAAAGGCCATCTTGCTTAAGAATGCTTGGATCAACCAGGAGATCAAAGAAGAACTGGAACAATTCATGGAAACCAATGAGAATGAAGACACTTCAGTCCAAAACCTATGGGGTATAGCAAAGTCGATCCTAAGGGGGAAATACATAGCCATCCAAGGCTTCCTCAAAAAAGTTGAAAAATCCAGAACACAGCAGCTTTCTCTACACCTTAAAGAACTGGAGAATCAACAACAAATCAAACCAACTCCACACATAAGAAGGGAAATCATCAAGATTAGAGCTGAGATCAATGAGGTAGAAACCAAAGATACAGTAGAACATATCAATGAAACTAGAAGTTGGTTTTTTGGAAGAATCAATTAGATCTATAAGCCACTGGCCACACTAATCCAAAAGAAAAGAGAGAAAGCCCAAATTCATACAATTATGAATGAAAAGGGAGAGGTCACAACTAACACCAAGGAAGTAGAAACAATCATCAGAAGTTATTATCAACAGTTATATGCCAATAAGCTTAGCAAACTTGATGAAATGGATGCATTCCTGGAAAACTATAAACTCCCAAAATTGAACCAGGAAGAAATCGACAACCTGAATAGACAGATATCTAGTAACGAGATTGAAGCAGTGATCAAAAACCTCCCAAAAAACAAGAGCCCAGGACCTGACAGTTTCCCTGGGGAATTCTTCCAAACTTTCAAAGAAGAAATAACGTCTATTCTCCTGAAGTTGTTTCAAAAAATTGAAGCAGAAGGAAAACTTCCAGACTCGTTCTATGAAGCCAGCATTACCCTGATCCCCAAACCAGGCAAAGACCCAATCAAAAAGGAGAATTTCAGACCAATATCACTGATGAATATGGATGCTAAGATTCTCAACAAGATCATAGCAAACAGGATCCAACAGCACATTAAAAAGATTATCCCCCATGACCAGGTGGGATTCATCCCTGGGCTACAAAGATGGTTCAACATTCGCAAATCAATCAATGTGATACAACAAATTAATATGAGAAGAGAGAAGAACCACATAGTCCTCTCAATTGATGCAGAAAAAGCATTTGACAAAATCCAGCACCCGTTCCTGATTAAAACGCTTCAAAGTATAGGTATAGTGGGAACATTCCTGAACTTCACCAAATCTGTCTATGAAAGACCCACAGCAAATATCATCCTCAATGGGAAAAAGCTTGCAGCCTTCCCGTTGAGATCAGGAACAAGACAAGGATGCCCACTCTCACCGTTCATGTTCAACATAGTATTATAAGTCCTAGCAACAGCAATCAGACAACAAAGAGAAATAAAAGGTATCCAAATTGACAATGAAGAAGTCAAACTCTCTCTCTTCGCAGATGACATGATTTTTATATGTAAAACCCAAAAGACTCCACCCCCAAACTACTAGAACTCATACAGCAATTCAGCAACGTGGCAGGATACAAAGCCAATGTGCAGAAATCAGTGGCTTTCTTATACACTAACGATGAAAATACAGAAAGGAAAATTAGAGAATCGATTCCATTTACTATAGCACCAAGAACCATAAGATACCTGGGAATAAATCTAACCAAAGTGGTAAAGGATCTGTACTTGAGGAACTATAGAACACTCATGAAGGAAATTGAAGAAAACACAAAAAGATGGAAGATGATTCCATGCTCTTGGATCGGAAGAATAAACATTGTTAAAATGTCTATACTGCCTAGGGCAATCTATACTTTTAATGCCATTCCGATCAAAATTCCACCAGTATTCTTCAAAGAGCTGGAGCAAATAATCCAGAAATTTTTATGGAATCAGAAGAGACCCCAAATCGCTAAGGAAATGTTGAAAAACAAAAATAAAACGGGGGGGGGGGGTCACGTTACCTGATTTCAAGCTTTACTACAAAGCTGTGATCATCAAGACAGCATGGTACTGGCATAAAAACAGACACATAGACCAGTGGAACAGAGTAGAGAGCCCAGATATGGACCCTCAACTCTATGGTCAATTAATCTTCGACAAAACAGGAAAAAATATACAGTGGAAAAAAGTCTCTTCAATAAGTGGTGCTGGGAAAACTGGGCAGCTATATGTAGAAGAATGAAACTTGACCATTCTCTTACACAAAGATAAACTAAAAATGGATAAAAGACCTCAATGTGAGACACGAATCCATCAGAATCCTAGAAGAGAACATAGGCAGTAATCTCTTTGCTATCAGCCACAGCAACTTCTTTCAAGATATGTCTCCAAAGGCAAAGGAAACAAAAGCAAAAATAAACTTTTTGGACTTCATCAAAATCAAAAGCTTCTGCACAGCCAAGGAAACAGTCGACAAAACAAAGAGGCAACCCACAGAATGGGAGAAGATATTTGCAAATGACAGTACAGACAAAAGGTTGATATCCAGGATTTATAATGAACTCCTCAAACTCAACACACACAAAACAGGCAATCATATAAAAAAATGGAAAGAAAATATGGACAGAGACTTCTCCAATGAAGACATACAAATGGCTATCAGACACATGAAAAAATGTTCATCATCACTAGCTCTAAGGGAGATTCAAATTAAAACCACATTGAGATATCACCTTACACCAGTTAGAATGGCCAAAATTAGCAAGACAGGAAACAACATGTGTTGGAGGGGATGTGGAGAAAGGGGAACCCTCTTACACTGTTGGTGGGAATGCAGGTTGGTGCAGCCTTTTTGGAGAACAGTGTGGAGATTCCTCAAGAAATTAAAAATAGAAATTCCCTTTGACCCTGCCATTGCACTCCTGGGTATTTACCCCAAAGATACAAATGTAGTGAAAAGAAGGGCCATCTGTACCCGTTTATAGCAGCAATGGCCATGGTCACCAAACTATGGAAAGAACCAAGATGCCCTCAACGAACAAATGGATAAGGAAAATATGGTCCATATACACTATGGAGTATTATGCCTCCATCAGAAAGGATGAATATCCAACTTTTGTAGCAACATGGACAGGACTGGAAGAGATTATGCTGAGTGAAATAAGTCAAGCAGAGAGAGTCAATTATCATATGGTTTCACTTATTTGTGGAGCATAACAAATAGCATGGATGACATGAGGAGTTAGAGAGGAGAAGGTAGTTGGGGTAAATTGGAAGGGGAGGTGAATCATGAGAGACTATGGACTCTGAAAAACAATTTGAGGGTTTTGAAGTGGCAGGGGGGTGGGAGGTTGGGGTACCAGGTGGTGGGTATTAGAGAGGGCACGGATTGCATGGAGCACTGGGTGTGGTGAAAAAATAATGAATACTGTTATGCTGAAAATAAATAAATTTAATTTTAAAAAGATTTTATTTATTTACCTGGCAGAGAGAGATCACAAGTAGGCAGAGAGGCAGGCAGAGAGAGAGAGGAGGAAGCAGGCTCCCCACTGAGCAGAGAGCCCGATGCAAGGCTCAATCCCAGGACCCTGAGATCATGACCTGAGCTGAAGGCAGAGGCTTAACCCACTGAGCCACCCACGAGCCCCTAAAAACTTGTTTTGAATGAATTGATAAGCATGTCTTCGTCTGAAATCATAATGTTAAAATACCACTTTTTTTTTTTAAGATTTTATTTATTTAACGAGATCACAAGTAGGCAGAGGCAGGTAGAGAGCGAGGGGAAAGCAGGCTTCCTGTTGAGCTAAGAACCCAATGAGGGGCTCAATCCCAGGACTCTGGGATCAAGATCCTAGTTGAAGGCAGAGGCTTTAACCCACTGAGCCACCCAGGTGCCCCAAAATACCACTTCTTAAGAGCATGTTTATCCAATGTGCTTCATCGTGAAAATTGTGCTATTCTGGGGGGAAAAGATCATTGTTTGAAAAGTGGTATAACTTTCCAAGATATGCTATGTCAAAAAGTCACTAACTAGGTGCACTTTGGTGGCTCAGTCAGTCAAGCATCTGACTCTTCATCTCAGCTTGGCTTTTGATCTTAGGGTTGTGACTTTGGGCCCCATATTGGACTTTATACTCAATGTGGAGCCTACTTAAAAAAATAGAAGTCACTAGTTAAGCACTCATAAGGTGAGGTATAGCAGCATGGTAGCATAAATCAAGGAATGAGTCAATGACAAAACACTATTCCCATAATAGTCTTATTAGAAGATCATATAAAGCAATGGTCAAATTGGTCATTTGCTTCTGATGAAGAAGTTGTTTTGATTGTAACAATTAAAAATCTCTTCTGAAATTTTAAGTTGCTACAGAGGCTATGTATCCTCAGGTATCTGAGGAGTTTTTCACTTAGAATATGGTAGAGTCCTCATTCTGACTTTCAACAATTTTACAGCAGAAACTAGAGGGACACAAACATGAACACCTATACTCCCTGAATGTGTCGGGGTAACAAAGTGAAGAAACAGTCTTGAAAAGCAAAAGATCCAGGTAATCTAACACTACAACGTCCTGGCCACTTGAAAGTGAATAAGAAAGTCACCAGTGTCCCCACTCCCACTTATTTTATGTAGTTCTTCCAAGAATCCCATTTTTTTGGACTCATCTTTCTTTATCCGTCTTTCTTTTATGCTCACTATAGCTGTTTTCTTTCTAAGACTAATCAAAGTCACTGAACTCTGTTTATCTTACCCTATTTCTGACATCATAAATACTTTATCCTTAAGTTACTTAAGTATCCTTTATGTTTAACATACTTCTCCCCTTCCCTCTCTTCCCTTCAGGCCCTTATCATATCCCCTTATCATGTCACTGAATTCTACTTATCCTACCCAGGTTCTGACATCATAAATACTTTATCCTTAAGTTACTTAAGTATCCTTTATGTTTAAAAATATATTCCCCTCCCTCTCTTTCCCTCAGGCCCTTATCATATCCCAGAAAATATGAGATTGTGATGTGCCTATATTTGTTTCTGTGTGTGTGTTTTTATCTCTAGATACCACTTTAAATTATGAAACTTTTATATGATTACACAAACTTGAGCTTACAAACAATTTTTTACTTCCAGCAAAAATTTTATTGCAAATCCAAACTAAGCGTATGTTGGCATCAAGAAGCACAATTTTGGAAATTTTTTTAATGTGTTGTCAGTTGCCATGTAAGAGGATAAAAAGCTAGGTATTGGCTGCTTCTTACTATTTCTCTTCACTTCTTGCCATTTCCTTACACTCCAAAAAGGCTAAGGTTACCAAACAAATTAGAATGGAAATAAGTCCAAGGATTTAAGATTTCCCTGAAGAAAGGTGTTATGCAGTTAGAAAGTTTTAGTCCTAATCCAGGTGGTCATCCAAGCAGAAATAAAGTAATTATTTAAAAGTACTAGTAGATCCTATTACTAATTTCATACAGGAAAAAAATAAGAAGAAAGACAAGTTGACTAAAGACTTGCCTTAGTGAGAGCTCTTATGTTTTGTTGATGGTGACAGACTACAAGATTTATTAACTAAGACAAGCATATATAAGAATTTTAAAGGGAAAATATTATTTAAAATTCCTGTAGAAAAACTCACACAAAGTTAATGGAAAACTCCACCAACCCAAATATCCACTAATGTGGGTTAATCAGATGTCAGTGACAACAAGGTTTAAGGAAACTTCTGTCCCTCTTCCAGAGAATTCTCTTCTACAACAGGAAACCTACTGAACAAAGGGTGAAATACTTATTTTTTCTCATGGTTCTTATGAAACACTGCTGTTTCTACTCTAAATTATCTTTCTGGGAATAAATATCAATTTTCAGTAACCTTAAACTAATGTTTAAACTCATCTTCCATATTTGGCTTGTCTATTTGGTATAGGGGAACAAAGCCACGTATTTATTTATTTACTGCCATTTTAGTCATTTTTAAGTATATGATGTAGCAGTGTTAGTTACATTCACAATATTATGCAACTATCACCACCATCTATTTCCAAAACATTTTCATCACCCCAAATAGAGATTATATAATCAGGTTATAACTCCCCATTGTCCTGTCCTTCTACATCCTGGTAAACCCTAGACCAATTTTCTGTATATGAATTTGCTTATTCCCGATATTTCATGTTAAGTGGAGTCGTACAATAGTTGTCTCTATGCTTTTTGTCACTAAGCATAATATATTTTTTTAAATTTTTATAAACATATATTTTTATCCCCAGGGGTACAGGTCTGTGAATCATCAGGTTTACACACTTCACAGCACTCACCAAAGCACATACCCTCCCCAATGTCCATAGTCCCACACCCTTCTCCCCAACCCCCTCCCCCCAGCAACCCTCAGTTTGTTTTGTGAGATTAAGAGTCACTTATGGTTTGTCTCCCTCCCGATCCCATCTTGTTTCATTGATTCTTCTCCTACCCACTTAAGCCCCCATGTTGCATCACCACTTCCTCATATCAGGGAGATCATATGATAGTTGTCTTTCTCTGCTTGACTTATTTCGCTAAGCATGATACGCTCTAGTTCCATCGATGTTGTCGCAAATGGCAAGATTTCATTTCTTTTGATGGCTGCATAGTATTCCATTGTGTATATATAGCACATCTTCGTGATCCATTCATCTGTTGATGGACATCTAGGTTCTTTCCATAGTTTGGCTATTGTGGACATTGCTGCTATAAACATTCGGGTGCACGTGCCCCTTTGGATCACTACGTTTGTATCTTTAGGGTAAATACCCAGTAGTGCAATTGCTGGGTCATAGGGCAGTTCTATTTTCAACATTTTGAGGAACCTCCATGCTGTTTTCCAGAGTGGCTGCACCAGCTTGCATTCCCACCAACAGTGCAGGAGGGTTCCCCTTTCTCCACATCCTCGCCAGCATCTGTCATTTCCTGACTTGTTGATTTTAGCCATTCTGACTGGTGTGAGGTGATATCTCATTGTGGTTTTGATTTGTATTTTCCTGATGCAGAGTGATATGGAGCACTTTTTCATGTGTCTGTTGGCCATCTGGATGTCTTCTTTGCAGAAATGTCTGTTCATGTCCTCTGCCCATTTCTTGATTGGATTATTTGTTCTTTGGGTGTTGAGTTTGCTAAGTACTTTATAGATTCTGGACACTAGTCCCTTATCTGATATGTCGTTTGCAAATATCTTCTCCCATTCTGTCAGTTGTCTTTTGATTTTGTTAACTGTTTCCTTTGCTGTGCAAAAGCTTTTGATCTTGATGAAATCCCAATAGTTCATTTTTGCCCTTGCTTCCCTTGCCTTTGGCGTTGTTCCTAGGAAGATGTTGCTGCGGCTGAGGTCAAAGAGGTTGCTGCCTGTGTTCTCCTCAAGGATTTTGATGGATTCCTTTTGCACATTGAGGTCCTTCATCCATTTTGAGTCTATTTTTGTGTGTGGTGTAAGGAAATGGTCCAATTTCATTTTTCTGCATGTGGCTGTCCAATTTTCCCAGCACCATTTATTGAAGAGGCTGTCTTTTTTCCATTGGACATTCTTTCCTGCTTTGTCGAAGATTAGTTGACTGTAGAGTTGAGGGTCTATTTCTGGGCTCTCTATTCTGTTCCATTGATCTATGGGTCTGTTTTTGTGCCAGTACTATGCTGTCTTGATGATGACAGCTTTGTAATAGAGCTTGAAGTCCGGAATTGTGATGCCACCAACGTTGGCTTTCTTTTTCAATATCCCTTTGGCTATTCGAGGTCTTTTCTGATTCCATATAAATTTTAGAATTATTTGTTCCATTTCTTTGAAAAAGATGGATGGTACTTTGATGCATTAATTGCATTAAATGTGTAGATTTATTTGTTCCATTTTTTTGAAAAAGATGGATGGTACTTTGATGCATTAATTGCTTTAATGTGTAGATTGCTTTAGGTAGCGTAGACATTTTCACAATATTTATTCTTCCAATCCAGGAGCATGGAACATTTTTCCATTTCTTTGTGTCTTCCTCAATTTCTTTCATGAGTACTTTATAGTTTTCTGAGTATAGATTCTCTGCCTCTTTGGTTAGGTTTATTCTTAGGTATCTTATGGTTTTGGGTGCAATTGTAAATGGGATTGACTCCTTAATTTCTCTTTCTTCTGTCTTGCTGTTGGTGTAGAGAAATGCAACTGATTTCTGCGCATTGATTTTATATCCTGACACTTTACTGAATTCCTGTATAAGTTCTAGCAGTTTTGGAGTGGAGTCTTTTGGGTTTTCCACATATAGTATCATATCATCTGCGAAGAGTGATAATTTGACTTCTTCTTTGCCAATTTGGATGCCTTTAATTTCCTTTTGTTGTCTGATTGCTGAGGCTAGGACCTCTAGTACTATGTTGAATAGCAGTGGTGATAATGGACATTCCTGCCGTGTTCCTGACCTTAGCGGAAACGCTTTCAGTTTTTCTCCATTGAGAATGATATTTGCAGTGGGTTTTTCATAGATGGCTTTGATGATATTGAGGTATGTGCCCTCTATCCCTACACTTTGAAGAGTTTTGATCAGGAAGGGATGCTGTACTTTGTCAAATGCTTTTTCAGCATCTATTGAGAGTATCATATGGTTCTTGTTCTTTCTTTTATTGATGTGTTGTATCACATTGACTGATTTGTAGCCCTGGAATAAATCCCACTTGGTCGTGGTGAATAATCCTTTTAATGTACTGTTGAATCCTATTGGCTAGTATTTTGTTGAGTATTTTCGCATCTGTGTTCATCAAGGATATTGGTCTATAGCTCTCTTTTTTGATGGGATCCTTGTCTGGTTTAGGGATCAAGGTGATGCTGGCCTCATAAAATGAGTTTGGAAGTTTTCCTTCCATTTCTATTTTTTGGAACAGTTTCAGGAGAATAGGAATTAGTTCTTCTTTAAATATTTGGTAGAATTCCCCCGGGAAGCCATCTGGCCCTGGGCTTTTGTTTGTTTGGAGATTTTTAATGGCTGTTTCAATCTCCTTACTGGTTATGGGTCTGTTCAGGCTTTCTACTTCTTCCTGGTTTAGTTGTGGTAGATTATATTTTTCTAGGAATGCATCCATTTCTTCCAGATTGTCAAATTATTGGCGTAGAGTTGCTCATAGTATGTTCTTATAATAGTTTGTATTTCTTTGGTGTTAGTTGTGATCTCTCCTCTTTCATTCATGATTTTATTTATTTGGGTCCTTTCTATTTTCTTTTTGATAAGTCTGGCCAGGGGTTTATCAATTTTATTAATTCTTTCAAAGAACCAGCTCCTAGTTTTGTTGATTTGTTCTATTGTTTTTTTGGTTTCTATTTCATTGATTTCTGCTCTGATCTTTATGATTTCTCTTCTCCTGCTTGGCTTAGGGTTTCTTTCTTGTTCTTTCTCCATCTCCAAAGCATAATATTTTTAAGGTTCATTCATACTGTAGCATGTATCAGAACTTCATTTATTTTTATGGCTTAATAGTATTTCATCATATGTACACACTGTATTTTGTTTATCTTTTTATCTGTTAATAGACACTTGGGTAGTTTCCACCCCTCAGTTATCATGAATAGTGTTCCAACAGACATTGGCATATAAATATCTGTTTGAACCCCTGTTCTAATGATGTGAGGTATATATATAGGAGTGTAGCTCCTGGGTCTTATAATTCTGTATCTAGCTTTTGGAGGCGCTATCAGACTCTCACAGAAAACTGCACCATTTTATATTGTCATCAGCAATGGAGGAGAGTTTTAATTTCCCCAACATTGTTATTTTTCCATTTTCTTGAAGTTATGGTAGTATATCCTAGTAAGTTGATGTGGTATCTCATTAAGATTTGTATTTCCTGGGGTGCCTGGGTTGCTCAGTGGGTTAAAGCCTCTGCCTTCAGCTCAGGTCATGATCCCAGAGTCCTGGGATCGAGCCCCGCATCGGGCTCTCTGCTGGGCAGTGAGCTTGCCTCTCCCTCTCTCTGCTGGCCCCTATGCCAACTTATGATCTCTATCTGTCAAATAAATAAATAAAAATCCTAAAAAAAAAAAGATTTGTATTTCCCTAATGATTATTGATGAGGAGTATCTGTTCATGTGTTTATGACCCATTTGTAAATATTCTTTGGAGAAGTGTCTATTCAAGTCTTTGCCCATTTTTTAATCGGTTTTTGTTTTTTCTCTTGAGTTTTGGGAATTCTTTATATACACTGGATATTAAACTCTTGCCAGATAAATTATTTGTAAATATTTTCTCCCATTCTGTAGGTTTTTTCACTTTTTTTGATAATATTTTTTCATGCACATTTTTTTGAATTTCAGTGAAATCCAATTTATCTATTTTTTTCCTCTTACTGTTCTCTTATTGCTTTTGGTGTCAGATCTAAGAATCCATTGCCAAAATCTAAGATCATGAAGATTTAACACTGTGTTTTCTTCTAAGACTTTTATGGTTTTAGCCCTTATATTTGTGTTGTTGATTCATTTTGAATTAATTGCATATGGTATGAGCTACCTGTTTATTTTTGAAGATTATATCTTGACATAGGCAAGGTGACATGTGGATTATTATAGGAACTCCCCCAAGACACACAAAGTCATCTCTGCTCAGTGATTACCAATAATTGCTCTAAATTGGGAAGAGCAATAACGGAATCAGAGAAGAAAACAATAATTCTGGCTATTTAGTGCAGAAGAATAGTTTCAGATGAAGAAGAAGAAAAAAAAATTGCAAGTTTCAGTTGGGTAAAGCTTACATTCCCTTCATCTCTAACCCACCATTTCCCCGTACTTGATAAAATGCTTCTAGCTCAATAGAGTAAGGAGATTAATAAGATTTTAGATCAGGGAGGGTCTCAGAAAAAGGACATTTATGCTCACCTGCAGGCTAATTTCTAGCAAGAGTGAGATAGAATTCTGTATTTTGGGGGTCTGAAATCAGAGGGACGATTATTATGCTTGCTACCTCTCTACTCATGGAAACTACAGAACCCACTGAAAGTTTCATGCTTTCTCACATTGAAAAATAGTAGAGTAGGTGACTATAGAGGGTATCATATATACAGACTTATGGGCCAGAGAAGAACTTCAGAAATATTCGCTGAGCCTCCCTTACACAGTGCCGGGGTGCTGCTGAACTACTTACATGAAACATTGTAAATCACCCTAAAAATATAGAGTTTCTATTATAATGAATGAATTTAAATTCAAGCTCAAAACATATTCAATTATGTCTAATAAAATTTTATACATTCAACAGAGAGCTATTGCATTTTTGGGGAATAGAGAAGACACAGGTGAAGTTTCTTTTTGCTTTGCTTCACTTTATGGCTGAAAGTTTCTTACCAAATTTCACCATTCTCTAATTTGGAAGATTAGCCCAATTTGAACTATTCTACAACAGTTGTCAATCAAATACAGTTGAATGCACTCACTGGGGGTTAGCTCATAATATTTTAAAAGAACAGCAATATTTTTATGTGATGTTTTTACAAAGCCATAAAACAAAATGGTCATTTGAGACTGTTATATGCAAATAAATTCTCTAATCTTCTGTATCTCCAGTGCAATTTGACAGGCAGTTGTAGGCAAAAGGGAAGAGACTGGAGAATAACAAAAATTTGGCAACAGTCAGAAGTCTCTCTCTTCACACGTCAGCTTTATAGATGTCCAGATGAAAGGTCGGGACCTGATCTCTGTTCTGACTTCAAAGGGGTCCAGATATTAAATCTATTACAGTCTCAGGCCTTTAGCAGAAGGCTCATGAAAACTGATGAGAATCCCAGGGGAGGAAAGGTGATTTTCTCCACAGAAACACAAATCATTCTGATGGCTCCTAACAACTCCAGTATGAGGGGCAGTATATTGAGATAATATAGAAAATGCTGTACCATTTTTTAAAAGATTTTATTTATTTATTTGACAGAGAGAGATTACAAGTAGACGGAGAGGCAGGCAGAGAGAGAGAGAGAGAGAGAGAGGGAAGCAGGCTCCCTGCTTAGCAGGGATGCGGGACTTGATCCCAGGACCCTGAGATCATGACTTGAGCTGAAGGCAGCAGCTTAACCCACTGAGCCACCCAGGTGCCCCTGTACCATTTTTTAAAAAGATGTATTTATTTATTTGAGATAAAGAAAGAGGCAGAGGGAGAGAGAGAGAGTCCTGAAGTAAACTCCCCACTGAGCTGGGGAGTTGGACTCAGAGCTTGATTTCAGGACCCTGAGATCATGACCTAAGTTAGACACTTTACTGAGCCACCCAAGTGCCCCGCAAAATGCTGCAACATACTGAAGAGGATAACAGAATATGGAGTTGAGCATTTACTTTGGAAGCAATTAGAGCGAAAAGTCAAAGGTGAGATCTGTCTGGTTCGTAGAAAGTAGTTATAATTTCAAATTCAAAGATTCGATTGACTGGTCTTAAATCATTATTGTCTTTTAAAAAAGTATCAGTACAGAAAATTGTGTAAGTTTATAATTAACATTATTTTTCAGCAGTCAAGAGTCAGGCAAAAGGGCGACTGGGTGGTTCAGTGGGTTAAGCCTCTGCCTTCAGCTCAGGTCATGATCTCAGGGTCCTGGGATCGAGCCCTGCATCGGGCTCTCTGCTCAGTGGGGAGCCTGCTACCCCCCACACACCGTCTGCCTCTCTGTGTACTTGTGATCTCTCTCTCTGTTAAATAAAGAAATAAAAAATCTTAAAAAAAAAAAAAGAGTCAGGCAAAAAAGGTAAAAACAGTCTTAGTGGTGGGATCTAACTTGCAAAACTTCCGAGTGCTTCCCTATTAAATAGCCATGACTGAGAAAGTAGTTACACTCAGATCTGTAAGTGTGCACAGAATGTGTCCTGTGAGGTGGGCACTGACCTTTCTCCTTGAAAGGAGAGGGACCCACATATTCATAAAATGCAACCCACCCAAAAGACACTTCCACCATGAGAGATAACACAAGGATCTCATGGTAATGTAACAAATATGACAAGAAGTGACTATAATCAGTAACATACTAAATAAAAGTCCTTTGTAAGCAAGGAAAATACAGAGAAATACTCTGCTTGGGAAGAGGCTGCAAAGGCTTCACAGACAGTTGGAACCAGTCTTAAAGGATGAATAAGACAATATGGGTTGAAGACTGTAGGGAGAGAAAGCAAGTGGATTTGGAGCACACAACCTCTCTAACCAAAAGAATGGTCTGAGAAACCAAGGATGCATTTGGGAGACCATTATCCTGATAAATATAACCCACGTTAGAATAAAAAATTTAAAACTGCTGAAATACTAAGTACACAGCATAAATAGCATTTTATTATAATTTCCTCCAAAATTCCTGGAATCCTTAGAGTTTTATTGTTATAAATGAGCCCAATGTTCATAATTTCAGATTACATAATGCTCATCTCAAACTGCTCTAAGAATCTCCATGCTTTCAACAAGTAGCCTTGTTAATTTCTAAGGCACATTAGTTAGTCCATCTTTCAAGAGGCCAATACCAAGACAGGGTTGAACATGATAGAAATTTATTAGGGCTAATGCCCCTAAAGAGAAAATAGGGAGGGAGTTGGGGGAAGGTAAGAGAGCTATTAGACTGTGGTGCAAGTCTGACCTCAAGAGAAGAACAGAAACAAGGAAAGACAGTCGTGTAGTAAAGGGGAGTTCTACAAAGTTGCTGGGACATCTTGAACTGAAGTCACCCATCAGAACAGTAGCATACATCCAAGGAATGGACCTGCTATAATATTCCTCCCACACTCAGTGTCCAAGAACAAGGCTTGAGAAGCATGAGCTTTGTCCAAACAGAGAAATGGATTCACAAGCAAGTTGGCTGGGTTTTAGGTCAGTGATGCTTCCTGCCATGGGAGATATAAGACACGGATTCTTATGGTGGTCACACCAATGAGTCCGCTCTCCTGGGAACATCTTCCAAGGCATAGAATCAATACAGCACATTTACTGGTGCATCATTTAACATTACAAATATGTGTGTTCAGGGGCACCTGAGTGGCTCAGTCATTACGTACGTGTCTGCCTTTGGCTCAAGTTGTGATCCCAGGGTTCTGGGATGAAGCCTTGCATGGGGCTCCCTGCTCAATGGGAAGCCTGCTTCTCCCTCTCCCACTCCCCCTGCTTATATTCCCTCTCTCCTTGTTTCTCTTTGTCAAAGAGTAAATAAGATCTTTAAAAAATAAAAAATAAACAAGTATGTCTGGTTAAATGAGAAGGAAACTAGTTCATATATTTACTTGACAGGGAAATGAGTACTTTCCTACTTCAAAAAGATAAAGTAACTTGTTACTCAGAGAATCTTTGCACCTACTGAACTCCTTTGGAAGCCATATGATGGTTTTCAGTTCAAAGAAAGCTGTCAGTTCCTCCTCAGTAAACGGTACAGAGAGAGACAAAGATTTGCTATTGTACTAATATAGAGAAGAAGCAGCTCCATTCCCTGTCCTCCTCCTCCTTCTTCTTTTTTGTTTTCTTTTTGTGCCTTGTTTTTTTCCTGAAGTGAGTTTTTCTTCTTCATGGTAAATAACTGTTCTGCTGAAGCTTTTTGTTACTAGGGTGGGGACAGAAGTGTGGAGTAACCATGTCTGTGATATTCCCAGCATCTTTCCATTACATTCTAGTTCCTCACATCTGTTTCCTACAGAAAAATCTCTCCACAACATGGTATCATCTACTCCATGAGTTAGGGTGAGTAAGGGGAAAGCAAGGAGTGGCATCCTCTTATGGCATTACAAGTTGCCACAATGATATCCTTGTTGTGTTGATATCAAAATTCCATCCCCTCATGATATAAGTTGATATCACCATAGCCACTGAACACTTCCTGAATGTTTATTGAAGTTTATGAAAGGCAGTGCAAAGAGGACTCAGACTCTTGATCTTAAAGGGCTTACTATTTGGGGGCAAAAGCACATACATAAAAGCAATCCAGGTGGTATATACTGTGGATATGGATTTGGTTTTATTCCACATATAGGCTATAAAGTTAGCCTAAAACAGCTTCCCAGGTGCTTAGCAGAAGACACAGGATCTTGGGTCAGAAACAAAGAACTTTATTATTCACAACACAGCAAGCATCAGTGGAGCTTGAGGAATCCATTTCTTTTTTAGCACGAAGCAAGCTACTATGCTTTATGCCCAAATATTACCTCATCTCACAAGTTCCCAGCTGCATAAACAAGCAACAGAAATGTCCTGGGTAATAGGGACTTGCAGTCTTGGCTCACCCAGCAAGACATGTAGAAACTCAAAAAGCTCAAATAAGACTATCTCTCATAGGCAGAAAGCCAAATGATCAATATAGGTTATAGCACACTGAAGTTTGGAGATCAGAAGTAATAGGACACTCATGACCTAAGGTGGGGAATTGATACTGACACTGGATATTAAAAAGAAAAAAAAAAGGAAAAAAATTATTGCTAGCTATAATAACACATTTATTACCAGCTTAAGTCTATAGGCAGCAGTGGGTTTCTCACAAGGAAAAACAAAGTGAGAAGAGGAGGAGGTGGAGAAATGGGTCTTTGGGAGTTTTAATACTTAATAACGATGATGAGATTGGATTAACGACACTGAGACATACAATGTAAAACTATCTGAATAATTGTCCTTGTGATTTGAAGGAAGGGATGCAGGAATCTGATTACTATCAAGTCAGTTGAAGTGTTATCTCCATCCAGACATTTCTACGTATTTTCTATTAAATAGCTATCTTAAGCAACAATAGGGAGGAAAAATGCCAGTGTTTTAAGTTGCAGTTAGTTGCAAAGGAGTTGATGGGGTATGGGGATTTAAAACCTTTTATGCTCCCATCAGATAAAAATCTATGACATATAAGTCATTATTATTCATTAGCACGAGGCCAAGTAAATTAATGACAGGCCAATTCCTGCTCCACACCCATGTCTGGTTGGACCAGTTCCCTCAGAGAGTTCCAGAGCCACACAAGAGGTTGTAGCCAATAGTGACCTTTTGTATCAGAAGCTCAACTAATTCTAGCAGGAAATGGGGTTTCCTCCACTTAGTTCCAGAGGACACTGTACATGACTTTGAAGTATATTGTGATCCTGTTGTGAGGCCAACAGCAATGAAGCAGCAAATTTCCCAGAACAAATGTAACTAACATCAGGCAGACACAAGGCTCACAGTTATGAAGCAGACCAGGACTCCTTGCCTCTCTAAACTGTATCAGTTTATGGAAAACAGTACATTAAAAAGTAAAAATCATTGACTAGCACTAAGACACAGTTAATTGTGGAAAAGTGGCCCAAATAAACATGTAACCCCCCCCCTGCAAAAGTCCTCTTTATCAGCTTTCTTGTTCATAGCATACATGCTGTGTCTTTGATTATGAAAAAAAGTAAAAAAGTTCTCCTCTTTTTGTCTCTGTCTCTGTCTTTGTGCATCTATGTGTGTGTCTGCTTCTCTCAGGAATGCCAGAATCCATTTGAACGTTTTATATGAAAATCTAATTTTAGGAGAAAAAATATTAAGTGTTTGTCCGTGTAGGAAGAACAGAACTTTGAGAAATCTCTATGTTACTTAATTTGAATAGCTCTTGCTTACTCCATGAAATTGCTTTTCTCTCTTCATAGTTTTCTCTAATTATCCATTTCCTAGTTTGCAGCTTATTCTAGCTTAAACGCCCAGACAACTTTCCTTCCATGATTTGCATGTATGTATTTTAAAGATTTTATTTATTTATTTGACACAGAGAATGGAGGAAGGAGAGCACAAGCAGGGGAAGCAGCAGTTAGAAGGAGAGGGAGAAGCAGGCTCCCTGCTGAGCTGAGAGCCCAGTGTGGTGTTTGATCCCAAACCCTGGGATATTTAACAAATTGTTGTGACCACCTCTGTCATATTTGCATTTTAAGAGAGAGAAAATTTCTATTTTTTAAAAAAGAAACTAGTCTATTATTGACAGTGGACTTTTAAGAGATCTCTTTTATCAGGAGAACAAATCTCCCAACTTCTAGAGCTACAAAGCATTTAACATAACATCTAATGCTTCTGCTTCTGCTTATGTCTATTTCTTGTTCACTTCAGCAAACAGAGGATTTCTATGCCCAAACTCAGACTGCATTATTGACTTTCGTCCTATTTATGGACAATGCTAAATATCCACTGCAAAACATTCCAGTTCAGCAGTCAACCAGATGTTTCATCTGATATGAAGGATCCAGATACTATTTGAGAACACATAGATGTTTGATTGAGTTTTTCATTTGTTGTCTGGCAATTTTTCATTTGGCACTAAATACACACAGTCTTTAGAAATCACAGAAGGAAATCATTCTCCAGGCATTTTCATGTAATCTTCCCTACTACAATGTTGTGTACTGTTCTAAAAGAAAGTTCCACTGTCCACTGAAAATGGCCGCATCATGGAAATCTGTCATAATAGAAAACTTGGATATTTAGAAGGCTCTTTTGATCTTTGGACGAGCCGGTGTCAGTAAGGAGCTTAAGCTGCTGTCCCTGTCATTCAGGATGGGCTAACTGTGGTAACCCTGAATGCTCCAAATCTCAGTGGCTTAAACAACAAAGGTGTATCTTTCATGTATGTTAACATGTCCAACGTGGGCCTGGGGTGGTGTTAGGTGGAGGCAGTAGGAGGGGTTGAAGAGTCTCTGCTCAGTAGTCACTCAGGGGCCAGAGTTGAAGGAGCCTTATGTCAGCACATATTTCTACATTTGCCTCACAAGGATGAGCAGAGCGGGTGGGTCTCTTACTGGCATTTTGTACAATCTGAATCAGAAAGGATCCTCAGCATTGGGCAGAACTAGGCCCAGGGACACACCTAACTATCAGCAGTCAGGAAAGAACAGTTCCCCTGAGTGTGCTCCAGAAGAAGAATGGAACCAGAACATTGTAGTATCTGTCATGTCCATTCAAGGTTCAAAGGAAAAATTCATCAAAACAGAATTTTCTTGAAGCTGGATTTCTTCCAAAGGTAAAATCTGACATTCCTTGGTTTTCTCAGACAAAATTCCAGGTAGTAATGTATTAATTCATTATTACTCAAATAAGACCACTGAAAGCACGTTTTATTTACAATTCATTTTTTTAAATTTTTAAAAATTTTTTGTCTGAATGTTGATTTCATATCCTGCAGGTTTATTAAATTTGTTCATTAATTCTTTTTATTTATTTATGTTAATATAAATTTTGTTAGTTAACATGCAGTGCAGTATTGGTTTCCGGAGGAGAATTCAGTGATTCATCACTTATATAGAACACCCAGTGTTCATCACAACAAATGCCCTCTTTAATACCCATCACCCATTTATCCATCTCCTGCCCACATCCCTCCAGCAACCCTCAGTTTGTTTTCTGTCCTTATGAGTCATTTATGGCTTGTTTTCCTGTCTCCACTTTTTATTTCTTTTTTTAAAAAAGATTTTATTTATTTATTTGAGAGAGAGAGACAGACAGAGATAGTGAGAGAGAGCATGAGTGGGGAGAAGAGGGAGAAGCAGACTCTGGCCAAGCAGGGAGCCTGATACGGAGCTGAGTCCCAGGACCCTGGGATCATGACCTGAACGAAAGGCAGACGCTTAAATGACTGAGCCACCCAGGTGCCCCTCTCCACTCTTTCTTCTCCCCCTTCCCATGTATTTATCTGTTTTCTTTCTTAAATTCCACAAGTGAGTGACATCATGTGGTATTTGTCTTTTTCTGACTGACTTACTTCACTTAGCGTAATACACTCTAGCTCCATCCACATCATTGCAAATGGCAAGATTTCATTCTTTTTGATGGCTGAGCAATATTCCATTGAACATATATGTTGCGTCTCCTTTATCCACTCATCAGTAGATGGACATTTGGTTTCTTTCCATAACTTGGTTATTGTTGATAAAGCCGCTATAAACACTGGGGTGCATGTACTCCCTTTGAATTTGTATTTATATCTTTAATGTTGGTTCTCTCAAGGACCTTCACCTTACTCCCTACCCCATCAAAACCAAAAAGAAGCAACCAAAAGAGAAAGAATACATGTTAAAACTTTAGTTCCTCATTGAAGCATGCAAAGGCTCTAAATGCAAATTCAAACAATGGAAAAACAAGTCTACTTGTCTCTTGGCAAAAACGTTATTCTTTCTTTACTTTTTTTTTTAAAGATTTAATTTATTCATTTGACACACACACACAGAGAAAGTACAAGCAGGGGCAGCAACAAACAGAGGGAAAAGCAGACTCCTGCTCAGCAGGGTGTCTGATGTGGGGCTTAATCCCAGGACTCTGAGATCAAGACCTGAGCCAAAGGTAGCTGCTTAACTGACCGAGCCACCCAAGCACTCCAAAACATTACTCTTCAATGAGAACATTCTCTATGCTTCAAAATCTCAATGTGGTATATAATCAACTTTCCTATGCATGGGCAAACATGCATTTGTTTTATAAAATAGGGATTATAGCCTATACTTTTATGTCCCATTTTTAATTTTTAAAAATTTTATTTGAGAGAGTGAGTGAGAGAGAGAGAGAGTGCAGGAGCACAAGAGCAGGGAGAGCGAAGCAGACTTCCTGATGAGCTGGGAGCCCAACTTGGGGCTTGATCCCAGGACACCAGGATCATGACCTGAGCCAAAGGCAGATGCTTAACTGACTGAGTCACCCTGGTGCTCCTTGGTGTCCCATTTTTAAATATTCAGTGTATTGTAATCATTTTACATTATTTGAAACAATTTCCATGGTTTCATAGATGAAGCCAAACATAATTTATTTCACCATTTAGATTGACATTTAGGTTGCAGCATTAGTTTGGGCATTTAGGTCACTTGCCATATAAATTTATGTTTATCTATGTGCTGATTTGATGAATGTTTACTTGCTTCCTCAGACTAATACCTCTTGTGTTTGTTTTTGGCTACCATCATATTCTCATTGGCGGCAGTACAAGAAATGTAATAAGTAGGCTCTCACATCTGTCAAATGAATAAGTGAAACTGTTCTTTCAGTTCTTGGCTCAAATCAGCCTCATCCACAAAACTTTTCTCATCCTCACCTCAGGTAGACATGGACTCTCCCTTTTCTAAAAATTCCCTGTAGTTTTTCTTTCTTTTTTTTTTTAATAAGTTTCATGCAGGAAAAAGAGGAATAAATACTATTTCTTGAGCTTTATTACATGCCAGGCACTCTGTTAAAAATATCTGAGGGGAAAGTCCATGTCAAAAGGGTTGCTCCTTGGTCTACAGCACATGCAGAAAGAAAGAATACCACAAAATTTTCAGCCAAGGACCCTTCCAAGACTGTTCAGTGACCTCATCAACAGTCCTACTCTTGAAAAAGCTCAAAAGTCTCAAGCTAAATGAGATCTCTGTGCCCTCCACCTGGGGACTGTCTGAGAGGACAGAAGCCTGGCACACATCAGAGATCAGGGGGTCAACTGCAGTGTCTGAACACTGCATAGGGAATGTGAGCCAGCATCTCAGGAGTGGGTAAACTCAAGTGACATCTATACTACTCTACCAAAGAGGGGTTCTGATTATCAAAGAGGGGATAATGCAAAGGAGAAATCCCTAAATGATGTCATTAGCCTATTCTGGAGAAAAAGAAGAGAAAGTAGTATTCTGATTCTCTCTTGCCTTGTTAACATATTGTACTTATTCTTAGAAATACATGCCCTAAATAAAAACATTATTTCCATCCCCTCAAATTACAATCCAAAAAGAAATGTGTGAATTATCACTCTCTTAAGTGCAGAGTCTCTATGTTCTACCCCATAAATGACACCTTTAAAACTAATGAATGTCTCAGATCTTTTACTTAACATCTGGGAGACACCAAAAACTGCAGTGCTTTAACACCAAGTTACTTAAAAATAATGCAAGACATTTCTTTACACAATAAATGATGAGTAGCTCTATTTTTTTGTGTCTTAATACACATGTCTCAGCAACCAAGGAAGTATCTAATTAATCTTTACTACCAATTCCAGGACAATATTACTTCACTTCTCAAGGATAGTTCAATATATATGAGAGATTTTAGGGAACAAGGGAGGAAGTGTTGGTAGTTGAAGGTTTCAACATTCATCCAGATTTTGTTTTCAAGACAATGTAACTTTCCTTTTTTTATTATTATGTTATGTTAATTACCATACAGTACATCATTAGTTTTTTTGTTTGTTTGTTTTTGAAGATTTTATTTATTTGAGAGACAAAGATTCACAAGTAGGCAGAGAGGCAGGCAGAGAGAGAGGAGGAAGCAGGCTCCCCGCAGAGCAGAGAGCCTGATGTGGGGCTCCGACCCAGGACCCTGGGATCATAACCTGAGCTGAAGGCAGAGGTTTAACCCACTGAGCCACCCAGGCATCATCCAGGAGAAAGGTTCTCAGCTTTTCCCCATTGAAAATGATATTTGCTGTGGGATTTTCATACATAGATTTTATGAAGTTGAGGAATGTTTCCTCTGTCCCTACACTCTGAAGAGTTTTAATTAGGAAAAGATGCTGTATCTTCTCAAATGCTTTTTTCTGCATGGAGAGGACCAAGTGGTTCTTCTCTCTTCTTTTATTAATGTGTTCTGTCACATTGACTGATTTGCGAATGTTGAACCACCCTTGCATCTCAGGGATAAATCCCACCTGATAATGGTGGATGATACTTTTAATATACTGTTGGAGCCTATTATTTAGGATCTTGTTGAGAATTTTGGTATCCATTTTCATCAGGGATATTGGTCTGAAATCTTCCTTAATGGGATCTTTGTCTGGTTTGGAGATCAAGGTAATGCTTGTTTCATAGAAAAAGTCTGGAAATTTTCCTTCTTTTTCTATATTTTTGAAACAGCTTCAGGAGAATAGGTATTATTTCTTCTTTGAATGTTTGGTAGAGTTTTCTAGGGAATCCATCAGCCCCTGGACTCTTGATTTTTGGGAGGTTTTTGATCACTACTTCAATCTCCTTACTGGTTATTGCTCTAATCAGGTTGTCAATATTTTCCTGTTTCAGTCTTGGTAGTTTATAGGTTTCCAGGAAAACAGCCATTTCTTCCAGGTCACTTCACTTATTGGCATGTAGCTATTGATAATAAGTTCTGATAATAGTTTCTATTTCCTTGGTGTTAGTCATGATCTCTCCCCTTTCATTTATAATTTTATTAATTTGGTTCCTTTCTCTTTTCTTTTGGCTATAAGTCTAACCAGTAGTTTATTGAACTTATTAATTCTTTCAAAGAACCAGCTTCTAGTTTCATTGATGTGTTCTGTTGTGTTTCTGATTTCTAATTCATTGATATCTGCTCTAATCTTAATTATTTCCCTTCTCATGCAGGGTTAGGCTTAATGTACAGAGTTGAAATTATTGATCACAACCCAAACAACATGCACCTGTTTTATAGGGACTTTAAGGTTATAGGCCTCTTCTTCTGGGACTGGAACTGGGAACACTCAGGCTACTGTGTTTGGGCAGAGTTGAACAGGTTCAGTAAAAACTGGTTTGGGGGGGCTTTTGTTCTCTGTCAGTTTCCCTGGCAACTTTCTGCATCTTTCCAAGAGTCAGAGCAGAAGTGACCATATCCAAACTTCTGTCTCAAAACAGAGAAATCGCGTTCTGTTCTCCAGTGAGCTCTCTAGGCCACTGTGCTGTGGCCACTGTTTTTGTCTGTGCTGCTAAAAGGGGCAACATCTTGGATTGTGCACCCCACAGTACCACTCCCAGTGCTCACTTCCAAGTCCAGACAAGTCTCTGCCCTTTGTGCTTCTAAAATTGCCAGCCACCCCTTGTTCACATGTGTGCCCCTGTGGCTCCAAGTTTCAGTCTGGGGGCTGCCCTAAAGTCCTTTCCCCACTGCTAGATAATGGGTCTTTGTGCTTGGTCCTGGGAGGGGAGGCTTTTATGCTTCAGAGGTGCAGGATCCTGGAGGCTCCTTCTCCCTTCCATTTATCTTCTAATATTTGCCCTCATAATCATGGCTCCCTGCTTCATACCTCAAAACCAACCACTAGAGATATTCTGTTTATAGAGATCTGGATGTATCTTCTTACATCTCAGGCTGATTCTGTTGTTGTTCATAGTGGGCTGGCAGATATCCAGCTCAGTTCAGGGGACTGGTTGAATTAGGGTCCCTACTCTATGATCTTTGTCTCCTCTCCCACAATGTGACTTTCAAAAGTTAAGTACTTATATGATAAATTTCTATATGGATGAAAAATAATGCTAACGGTATAAGCTAGACATAGCTGACACCTAGCACAATCGCTGTGAAGTAGACATAAAATGCTTAATATAAAATTTTGCTCTCTATACATTTTCCTGTGTGAATGTTCTCACCCTATCACTGTTGCACTGTCCTAACCTCAAGTCTCACAGGGCGTAGAGTCCATGGTCAATCATGAGAGAAAGGCAAACACAAGAACTACTCCCATCAACGTACCCCAAGTGCCTCCATCTATATCATTTCCTCTTTTTATATATAGATCCTCTGCATCCTAATAGATGCACAGTAAAGGCTACCTCTACAAACAATGGAAGAACTCAAACTGACTGCACTATCCTCTGTGATCTGTAAAGATCTTTATAAAGATAGGATTTTACACATCTATAAGCATAATAAAAAATATGAATAGCCTATTGAAATTAACACTTGGGAGATACAAACTGACATCAGGAGAGTAAATGGGGCAATTACTATATGCAAGTGATATAAAACTAAAGGCTCTGTGGAATCAGGACAAATTTATTTTTTTTTCCCCTTTGATGTCCAAAAGTAGGTCAGATCCTCTCTAAGAGACCAGCCCTTGCCAATTACCCTGATGTCTCCAATATAGATGAGAGATAACTCGTACATAGCTTTCATTTGAAATTTTAGCTACCTTCTTTTGACTCTGAAAACTAGACTTTTGGGGAGGCACAATTTTCTCAAGTGTCTAGGGACCAAAATAGCTCAAATTATTTCCCAATCAACCTTTCCTATCCCTATCCAGAATTCCTACTTTCTCTCAACTAATAGGGTAGCTATAAAAACAAGTGTTAACTCTAATATTCATGTGAGTCACTGTACTGCCTAAAGAGGTCAGAAAAATACAAAGAAGTGAGAGAAGACAAGAGGAAATGCTTCTTGGCCATAGCAGAAAGCTGGCACTTTAGAGAGCTGAAGGACCTAATATACAGGACACAGCAGATGAGCAGTGAGTTAAGTCAAAAGCCAGTTATCTAGACAACTTTCCCTCTGCATTTTGGGGTCTTCCCACCATTAATGTATCTATAGCTGCCTCCCCCCACCTGTTTCTAGCTTGAATGATCTCAAGAGAGTATGTTTGTCTTCAGGAAGAATGGGGTCTATCACACTAGCCAGGTAGCATCTATGTGCTGACATGTCATTTCCCAGTGTGTATTCTGAGAACAAGTTTCTCAAGATGCTCAGGTGAAAAATTATCCAAACCTTCTGGAAAACTGTAGACTTTGTCCCTTCTTAAGATTCATAATGAATATTTACATTTTCCCAACTGGTTTGACCTTGGGACCTATTTATTAAGTGGTTTTTAGTACTATACCAAGCATCTTATATTCTATAGAACGTCTTCTGGAAAGAGTTGAATTTATGCATTTGCAATCTTCTTATTAATATCTATGTTTGGGGCGCCTGGGTGGCTCAGTGGGTTAAGCTGCTGCCTTCGGCTCAGGTCATGATCTCAGGGTCCTGGGATCGAGTCCCACATTGGACTCTGCTCAGCAGGGAGCCTGCTTCCCTTCCTCTCTCTCTGCCTGTCTCTCTGCCTACTTGTGATCTCTCTCTCTCTCTCTCTGTCTCTGTCAAATAAATAAATAAATAAATCTTAAAAAAAAATCTATGTTTTAGGTAACTCCACAAAGTGATGAAGTGGACTTTCTGCAGTCAAATGCTCTATCCCTGAGCTATACCCCCTGACTTTCTGAATTTATTAGCCCCAACAGCTTAGAATTTATTTCTCCTGCTCTACCTTTCTGAATGAAAGGAGTGCTGTTTTCGCCATATACACAGTGTTCACTGCTGAAATATACCCCTGAAATGTATACTCTGTTGTCTTTCTCAGTGCCAGCACTCTGAAAGTCTACCCTACCCTCTTTCCTTAGCCAGCTAACTTCTACTCATTTTTTAAGACTATTCAGTCATCACTTCTTTTGGGTCCTGTAGGATGTTTCACCTTCTCTACTTCCCACCAGCCCTAAACTCTCTCCTCCCCCAGGATGGATCAAGTGTCCCTCATCCACACTTATCTCCACCATTCAGCAAATAAAGGTAAATAGATACTTCATTATTACTTGCTTGGTGCTTAGAACTTGAAGGTAATTCAACAAATGCTTGGGAATAAATCTCCAACTAATATATTTGCTCTTGAAGGACAAGAAATATTTTACTCATATTTCTTATTCTAGCACCATGCAAGAAGATAGTAGCTATCCAATAAATATATTAGTTTCAAAATACTTTTTGTGTGTATTCTATACATATCCAGCTGCTCACATCTGCACAAGAGTCAAAATATTAACTTTCTGGATAAATTAATTTATATATTAATAGAAAAGGATTGGGATAGGGAAAGGTGAATCTTCTAGAATAATAAGTGAATTTGAGAAAAGATGAAATGTTCATCCTCCTGACATTATTCCATTTTTGCTAATTAGTTCAAAAGAAATGTTTGCTATGAAGTAGGAGAGGAGGAAGGAGACCATTTTTTTAACCACTGTCCTCTGCTTTAGATCTGGATTAGGCTTCTGCTAAAACTATAATATTAAAGAAGGACAACCTGTGTGCCAAAGAGCCTCTAAAGCTAAACAGTGTGGGGTTCTATATGCTGTAAGCATTCCCAGCACTCTGGACAGCTGCATTTTTTTCCCACATTTTCAAAGTAGAATTTGTACTATGTCCTACCTGTGCAGAGGACAACCTAGGGGACTGCAGGCAAATTAATTCTCAAAGAGCACTAAAAATTGCTACACAAGGCAATTTGATTGTTTCATTGCTCATGTGACTTTGAAGTGTCCATTTGAGAGATACAATAATAATTAACCTTAAAACAGGACTCTAGAGGCCTCCAGATCTGAGTCGAGGAAAACCATATAGCACTGAGGTTGAGAGAATAATCACACAGCATAAGCTCAGTCACTGACCAGCTGTGTGATTTGCAATAAGGTCCTCAGCTTCACTAAGCATTTATTTCCCAGTCTGAAAAATGGTCATTTGTGGCTAAAATTAATTGGAATGGTATAGAAGTCGTCAGACACTAATTTTTATAGAATCATCTCCCCTCTCCCATAATTTGAGCAGTAGAGGATGGGGTGTGCAAATTGTTGCTTTCTCTCCATGTAGCTCAAATTACGGTATCCAGCAACCCATGGAACTCAAAAGCATTGTATCTAAAAGAACTGCTAAACTTAAGTTTAAAGAATTGACAGGAGCCTATTGAGGATACAAAACACCAGCCATTCCTAGCTGCAAGTCAGTCATTTACCACCGGCTGGGTGAAACTTCAGATAATGGACTATTTTTCCAGGGTACTTCTCCCTTCACCTATTCTTCCTTTCTTTTCCATGTTTATGGGAGAGAGGAGATGGTTCTATAGAAATAAACGCAATAAAAGTATTTAATAGGGAAGCATTTACTATCTTATTTTCCGAGTTGTTTTTAAGTGTGAATTAGTTCTCATTTGCGTTTGTCTTAGGGAACAATGGCCATCACTTTCTTGAGCTGGTTTTATAACAATAGCATTAACATCAATAAATTACAATTTATTATTGTCTAAAGACTTCTATACCATTCTAATTAATTTTAGCCACAAATGACCATTTTTCAGACTGGGAAATAAATGCTTAGTGAAGCTGAGGACCTTATTGCAAATCACACAGCTGGTCAGTGACTGAGCTTATGCTGTGTGATTGTTCTCTCAACCTCAGTCCTATATGGTTTTCCTCAACTCAAACCTGGAGGCCACTAGAGTCCTGTTTTAAGGTTAATTATAACTGATCATGAGTAACAGTGGTTTTCTCACTTTTGGGTTTTAAGAAGCTTTTATTCTTAAAAGAGTGGGGAGGTGTGGTGAAGACCCAAAAGGTTTTTTGTTTATGTGGGTTATAATGATTGGTATTTACACTATTAGTAATTAAAACTTATAGGATGATGCTTCTGTGGCCTTTTCATTTCCAGTTTAAAACTAATATTTGGCTTTTAAAGAATTCATAGTGTCTACAGTATAAATATTCAATTCCCTTTTCTTTAAATTCTTAATGATTGATCTCAAAATAATGCCACAATTACAACTAATTTAAAACTAAGATTACAATGCTATAATAAAATGTTCTGTTGCATAAGACAAAAATTATTCACATTTATAAAGCAGAAAGTAAAATAACTTTCATCATATTTTCATTTTTCATTTACAGTTTTACCCAGTTCCTTCAGAGTAGATTCTTCTAGGAGTCTGAGAACTCACCATGTTCATTTCAGTATCTTCAGCATGAGTCAGGGGAATAAGTCTTCTATTTTTTCTTTTAGTCAACAATCCATGGTGCTCCATGTCCATATCATTCAGCATATATTAGGAGGGTCCAGGTGCTGGATGTGGTGCCATTACCTCAGGGAGGGAACAGAGAAGGGTCTTCATTTATTCCTTCGATAATATTATCCTTTATGTAGAAAGGAGTTTTTAGGGAACCTGGGTAGTACGCTTGGTTAAGTGTCCAACTCTTGGTTTCAGGCTCAGGTCCTGATCTCAGGGTCATGAGACTGAGCCCTGTGTCAGGTCCTGCGTTCTTCACCGAGTCTGCTTAAAACTCTCTCTCCCTCTCCCTCTGTCCCTCCTTGCTGCTCTCTCTCTGTCTTTCTCTCAAATAAGTAGATAAATCTTTACCACAAAAATGTTTCTGACCTATATCATTTTCCTCCTCTCTGAAGAACTTCTCTTAATATTTCTTGCTTGGCAGAAGTATTGGCAACAAATTCCCTTAATTTTTGTCTCAGAAAATTTTTATTTTTTGTTTACTTTTGAAGGATAATTTTGCTGGAAATATTTTTAGGATGATTGTTTTTTCATGCTTGCTTGCATGGTTTCTGAAGAGAAGTCTGATGTAATTCTTATTCTCGTCCCTCTGTATGTAGGCATTCCTCCTCACCCCCAGCTTCATTCAAGATTTTCTCTTTGTCTTTGATTTTCTGAAGTTTGAATAAAATATGCCTAAATGTAGATTTTTTAATATTTGCCTACTTAGTGTTCTCCAGGTTTCCTGGAGATTTCCTGGATTGGTATATGTCATTTATTTTGGAAACTTTTCAACCATTATTTTAAGTATTTTTTCTGTTCCTTTCCTTCTTCTCTTTTTGGTATTCTCATTACACATTTGTTCTACATTTTTAAATTGTCCCACAATTCATGAATACTCTGTTCTGTTTCTTTCACTATTTTTTTCTCCTTGCTTTTTAATTTGGGAAATTTCTATTGATGTATCTTTGAGTTCACTGATTCTTTTCTTGGCTATGTCTAGTCCAATTATGAGCCCCTCAAATTTATTCTGCATTTCTGTAACAGTGTTTCTGATTTCTGCTGTTTTCTTTGGATTCTTTTTCAGAGTGTTTATCTCTCCATTTACTTTACTTATTTATATTTGCATGTTGTCCACTTTTCCCCATGAAGCCCTTATTTTATTAATTATGGTTATTATATATATATATATATTTTTCAAGATTTTATTTATTTATTTGTCAGAGAGAGAGAGAGAGAACAAAGGCAGGCAGAGGCAGAAGGAGAAGCAAGCCCCCGCCGAGCAAGGAGCCCAGCTTTATTCTTCTTGGAAGTGATGACTTCCAAGTTGGAAAACAGAAGCCTCATTCAGTTTTCAAGGTATTTTTTCTCTAAGACAAATAAGAACACACACATTCTTGTACATGTGTACTTTCGAGGTACCTGTGCCTGGTTTTCCATTACCAACAGAGTAAAATAACTGAATGCTAAGATAAAATACTTTTCTTTAAGTTTTAATTCCAGTGCAGTTAATACACAGTGTTATATTCATTTTAGGTGTATAATTAGTGATTTGACAATTCCATATATTACTCAGTGCTCATCAAAATAGGTGTACTTTTCATCCCCATCACTTATTTCACCCATCCCAACATCCAATTATCCTATGGTAACCATCTATTTATTCTCTATAGTTGGGTCTGTTTGTTTGTTTGTTTGTTTATTTGTTTGTTCTTAAAGATTTTGTTTATTTGACAGAGAGCACAAGACAAGGGAGCAGCAGGCAGAGGCAGAAGGGAGAGGGAGAAGCAGGCCCCCTGCCAAGCTAGGAGAACAATGTGGGGATCATGACCTGAGTCAAAGGCAGACATTTAACCAATTGAGCCACCCAGGTGCCCAAGAGTATTTTTTTGTCTCTTTTTTTCCCCCTTTGTTCATTTATATTGTTTCTTAAATTATCATGTAATAGTGAAATCATATGGTACTTATCTTTTCTGGCTGACTTATTTTATTTAGCATTATATTCTCTAGATCCATCTATGTTGTTACAAATGGCAATATTTCATTCTTTCTTATCCCTGAATAATGTCCAATTGTATGTATATACATGCCTTCTTTATTCATTCATCTACCAAAGCACACTTCCATAATTTTGCTATTATAAATAATGTTCCAATAAACATAGGGGTGCGTAGATCCTTTCAAGTTAGGGTTTTCATATTCTTTGAATAAATACCAGAAGTGGAATTATGGATCAAAGGTAGTTCTATTTTTAATTTTTTAAGGAACCTTCATACTGTCTTCCACAGTGGCTATACCGGTTTACATTCCTCCTAACTGTAGATGAGAGTACTTTTCTCTCCATATCCTTGCCAACACTGTTTCTGATTTTTTGACATTAGCCATTCTGACAGGTGTGAGGTGTAATTGTGATTTTGATTTGAATTTCCCTGATGATGAGTGATGTTGAGCATCTTGTCATGTATCTGTTAGCCCTTTGGATGTTGTTTTTGGAGAAATGGCTGTTCCTGTCTTCTGCTCATTTTAAGTTGGATTATTTGGTATTGAGTTGTATAGTTCTTTGTATATTTTGGATACTAAGCCTTTATCAGATATGCTATTTGAAAACATCTTTACCTATTCAGTAGGTTATCTTTTAGTTGTATTGTTTCCTTTGCTGTGTAGCAGTTGTTGTTGTTGTTGTTGTTGTTGTTGTTTAATGTAGTCACAATATCTAGAAAAAAAAGTTGCAATGGCCAATATCAGAGAAATTATTGCCTGTGCTCTCTTCTAGTGTTTTTATGGTTTCAATCTCACAAATAGGTCTTTCTCCATTTTGAATTTATTTTTGTGTATGTTGTAAAAAGTGGTCCAGTTTCATTCTTTTGCATGTAGCTGTCCAGTTTTCCAAAAACCATTTGTTGAAGAGGCTATCTTTTTCCATTGCATATTGTTGCATCTTTTGCCATAAATTAATTTACCATATAATTATAGATTTATTTCTAGGTTTTCCATTCTGTTCTATTGATCCTCTCTGTTTTTGTGCCAGTACCATACTATTTTGATGACTACAGCTTTGTAATATAACTTGAAACTGGAATTGTGTTACCTCCAGATTTGTTTTATTTATTTTTTTCATGATTGCTTTGATTATTTGGGGTCTGTAGGAATTCCAAACAAATTTTAGGTTTGTTTGTTCTAGTTCTGTGAAAAATGCTGTTGGCATTGTAATAGGAATTGCATTAAATATGTAGATTTCTTTGGGTGGTATGGACATTTTAACAATATTTTTTCTTCCAATCCATAAGCATGGAATGACTTCCATTTGTTTCTGTTTTCTTTAATTTCTTTCATCAGTGTTTTATAGTTTTCAATACAGGTCTTTGAACTTCTTGGTTAAGTTTATTCCTAGGTATTTTATTAATTTGGGGCAATTGTAAATAGGATCGTTTTCTTAATTTCTCTTCTGATTCATCACCAGTGTATAGAAATGCAATGGATATCTGTATATTGATTTTTTTATCCTGCAACTTTACTGAATTCATTTATCTGTTCCAATAGTTTTTTTGTGACATCTTTAGGGTTTTCTATATATAGTATCATGTCCTCTGTTAAATGGTTGAAGTTCTATTTCTTCCTCACCAATTATACACCTCTTTTTTTTGTTGTCTGATTGCTTGGGTATAACTTCAGTACTATGTTGAATGAGTGGTGAGAATGCACACACTTCTGTTGTTCCTGTTTTTCACCATGGAGTATGATGAGTATGATGTGCTTTTCATTTATAAGCCTTTTTGAGATATGTTTCCTCTAAACCTACAAGCTTTCTATCATGATTGGATGTATTTTTTCAAATGTTTTTTTCTGCATCTATTAAATTGATCATATGATTTGTGTTCTTTCTCTTATTGACGTGACGTATCATGTTGTTTGATTTGCAAGTATTGAAATCTTTGGTAGAATTCACTTATGAATCCCTCTGGTTCTGAACTTTTGTTTGTGGGGAGTTTTTTAATTACTTATATTTTCATTGCTGGAAATTGGTCTATTCCAATTTTCTATCTCTTCCTGATTCAGTTTAGGGAGGTTGTATGTTTCTAGAAATTTACCCACTTCTTCTAGGTTGTCCAATGTCTAGGCATGTAATTTTTCAGAATATTCTCTTATAATCCTTTGTATTTCTGTGGTGTTTGTTGTTATTTCTTCTCTTTCATTCTGATTTTTTCTCTCTCTCTCTCTCTCTTTCTCATCTCTCTGTATCTCTATCTGTCTCTCCTTCTTTCTTTCTTTCTTTTTTTTTTTTTTTTTGTGATGAATCTGGCTAAAGTTTTATCAATTTTGTTGAACTTTTCAAAGAACCAGCTCCTGGTTTCATTGATCTGTGCTATTGTTTTGTTTGTTTGTTTGTTTTCAGTTTCTATTTTGTTTATTTCTGGTCTAATCTTGACAGTTTTCTTTCTTCTACTTGTTTTCAATTTTGTTCTCCTTTTTCTAGATTGTAAGATTAGGTTGTTTATTTGATATTTTTCTTGCTTTTTGAGGTATGCCTGTATTGTTATAAACTTCCCTCTCCGAACATCTTTTGCTGCATCCTAAAGATTTTGGACCATTGTGTTTTCATTTTCTTTGTCTCCATGTAATTTTTTATTTCCTCTTTGATTTCTTGGTTGATTTATTCATTATTTCATAGCATGTTGTTTAACCTTGATATGTCTGTGCTCTTTCTAGATTTTTTTCTTGTGGTTGATTTCTAGTTTCATAGCATTATGGTCAGAAAATATGCATTGGTATGACTGATATTTTTGAATTTGTTGAGACTTATTTTTTGGGCTAATATGTGATATATTCTGAAGAATATTCTATGTGCACTTGAAAAGAATGTTTTAACATGAAATGTTCTGAGTGTATCTGTTGAATTCACTGGTCCAATGTGTGATTCAGTTCCCTGTTTCCATGTTGAATTTCTGTTTGTATGACCTCTCCAGTGCTGTAACTGGGGTTTTATTTTTTTTTTTAATTTATTTTTTATTTTCAGCATAACAGTATTCATTATTTTTCACCACACCAGGTGCTCCATGCAATTCGTGCCCTTTATAATACCCACCACCTAGTACCCCAACCTCCCACCCCCCACCCCTTCAAAACCCTCAGATTGTTTTTCAGAGTCCATAGTCTCTCATGGTTCACCTCCCCTTCCAATTTCCCCCAACTCCCTTCTCCTCTCTAACTCCCCATGTCCTCCATGCTATTTGTTATGCTCCACAAATAAGTGAAACCGATGGAACTAGAGCGTATCATGCTTAGCGAAATAAGTCAAGCAGAGAAAGACAACTATCATATGATCTCCCTGATATGAGGAAGTGGTGATGCAACATGGAGGCTTAAGTGGGTAGGAGAAGAATAAATGAAACAAGATGGGATTGGGAGGGAGACAAACCATAAGTGACTCTTAATCTCACAAAACAAACTGAGGGTTGCTGGGGGGAGGGGGTTTGGGAGAAGGGGGTGGGATTATGGACATTGGGGAGGGTATGTGCTTTGGTGAGTGCTGTGAAGTCTGTAAACCTGGTGATTCACAGACCTGTACCCCTGGGGATAAAAATATATGTTTATTAAAAAAAAAAAAAAAGAAAGGACCAATACCCAGCTTTTGTAGCAACATGGACGGGACTGGAAGAGATTATTATGCTGAGTGAAATAAGTCAAACAGAGAGAGTAACTGGGGTTTTAAATCCCTCTACTATAATCATTTTATTATCGATTACTACCTTTATGTTTGTTATTAACCATATTATGCATAGGTTTATTCTTGTGTTGAGTGCATAAATATTTACATTTGCTATAATTTTGTTGGGTTTTCCTCTATATTATCAAGGAGTGCCCTATTTTGTCTCTTATTACCAACTTTGCTTTAAAGTCTGTTTCATTCTGAGTCTCTACTGTGGCTTTCTTTTCACACTTATTTGCATGATGAATATTTGTCCATCCTTTACTTTTAATTTGTATGTATCTTTAGGTATATGAAATGAGTCTCTTGTAAGCAGCATGTAGGTTTTTTTTTCTTTGTTATCCATTCCATCACCCTATGTCTTTTGATTGATGCATTTAGTTTATTTACATTCAAAATAATTATTTGCAGGTATGTATTTGCTGCCATTTTGTTGCTTGTTTTATGGTTGTTTTTATAGATCTTTTTGTTCCTTCCTTCCTTTTTCTCTTCTCTCACAATAATTTGCCTCTCTTTAGTGATTTACTTGGATTATTCTCCCCTTACTTTTTGTATATCTATTACTGTTCTTTAATTTTGTGTTACGAAGAGGTTTGTATATAATATCTGCATATAGCAGTCTATATTAAGTTGATGTTTGCTTAAGTTTGAACCCATCTTTGCCTCATCTCCCTGTCATGTTTTAGGTATTTAAAAGCCATACTTTACATCCTTTTCTTTTGTTAGTCCTTTGATTAATTTTTACAAATATGCTTACTCTTTTTTAGAAGATTTTATTTATTTATTTGAAAGAGAGAGAGAGATCGCAAGTAGGCAGAGAGGCAGGCAGAGAGAGGGGAAAGCAGGCTCCTGCCAAGCAGAGATCCCGATGTGGGGCTCGATTCCAGGACTCCAGGATCATGACCCAAGCTGAAGACAGAGGCTCAACACACTGAGCCCCCCAGGCACCCCCAAATATGCTTACTTTTACTGCTTTTGTGCTTCCTGCTTTTCTTATGACATTTCCTTCCCACTAGGAGAGTCACCTCCAACATTTCTTACTGGATTGTTTTAGCATCATGAACTCATTCAATTTTTATCTGGGAAATTCTTTATATTTCTCCTTCTATTCTGAATGATAGCTTTACTGGATACACTATTTTAAGTTACAAGGTGGATTCCCCCCCCCCCCAGCATTTTGAATATATGATGCCACTCATTTCTGGCTTGCAAATTTTCTGCTGAAAAATCAGGCTTACAGTGGCACCTGGATGGCTCAGTCATTAAGCATCTGCCTTCAGCTAAGATCATGACCCCAGGGTCCTGGGATGGAACACTGCATCGGGTTCCCTGCTCAGCAGAGAGCCCACTTCTCTCTCTCCTCCCTACTCCTGCTCCCTCTCACTATCTGTATCTCTCTCAAATAAATAAATAAATAAATAAATAAATAAACTTTTTACAAAAAATCAGGCTGACAACCTAACAGTGTTTCCAGAGACTGTTTTCTCTTGCTGCTTTAAAAAATTCTCTCTTTACTATTACCTTTTAGCAGTTTTAATTACTGTGTCTTGGTGTGGACCTCTTTTGGTTGATTTTATTGAGCCATCTCTGTGCCGTCTCAGTCTGCATTTCTATTTCCTTCCCCATATTCAGGAAGTTTTCAGCTATTATTTCCTCAAATAAATTTTCTGCCCCCTTTTCTCTCTCTTCTCCTTCTGGGATCCCTAAAATGTCAATGTCATTATGCTTCATGGTGTCACTGGATTCCCTAAGTCTATTCTCACTTTGCCTAATTTCTTTTCTTTTTTTTTTTTTTTTTACCTGCTCAGTTTGCTTATTTTCCATCACTCTGTCCTGAGGCCATTAATTCATTCTTCTGCTTCCTCTAATCTGGTATTTATCCTATCTAGTGTACTTTGAATTCCATTTATTGTGCTCTTCATCTCTGATTGGTTCTTCTTTATCTGTTTGGTGAGGGTCTTGCTGATGTCCTCCACTCTTTTCTCAAACCCAGTATCTTCATGATCATTACTTTAAATTCTCTATCAGGCATATTACTCAGCCCTATTTCATTTAGCTCTCTCGCTGTGATTTTGTCCTCTTCTTTGATATTTTTTCTGTCTCCTCATTTTGTCTAACTATCTATGTATGTTTCTAGGTATTAAGAAAGTTAGCTATGTCTCCTTTTCTTGAAAATAGTGTCCTTATGAAGAAGAGTCCTATGGTGCCCTGCAGTGTCCTATCCCTTGTTCACCAGAACCTGGCACTTCAGGCGTGTTTCCTATGTGTGTTGCATGTACCCTGATGTTATGGCTGAGCCGTTTTTCCTTTAGTCCTGTTGTCTGTTATGGCTCTCTTTGCTTGTTGTGGGCAGGTTTCAGTGCCTGTGTTGTTAATAGGCTAGTCTGGGGCCACCTTGGGCTGAAGTTGAGTCAGCCCAATGGTTTGTCAGAGATGTAACAGCATGAGATTGCAGGGTGTTTTCCCCTGAGAAGCTTTCACTTGTGGGTGGGGCTACATTTAGACCAGCCATTTGCTGACCAGCTGTTTGCTACCAGCCCACTTCTGGGTTGGGTGGTCTTACTGTTGTGTGTAATCTTTCACTCTTCCTTGGGCAGGACTCAGTATGGAGTGGTGCTGGCTCTTGTCAAGGCTGCTTGCACATGGCCAGTTTTGTGAAACTGCTTTGGTTGGTCTCTGGCCAAGATGTATTGGAGGAGACGGATCTGCAGTGTGCAGAGAAGCAGGATGCATGCTGATTTGCAAGGTCTTCACACTTGTCTTCTGGAGAGGGTATCTGCAGTGCTAGGACAGAGGCCCACCTGGATGGAGGGAGTGGGGAACACTGTTAATCAAGTTAGGTAGTGAGGTGACTGTGTGTTTATGCTGGGAGACATGGGGACTGAAATGGTGCCTGCCATTTCCTTTGTTCCTGCAGGATTCTGCCAGTGACCTAATCCCTCTAGGACATGCTCTGAGATGAGTAAACATTAACTTTCTCACCCATATGCCTCATATGTTTTTCAAGCTGCTACTTCTATGGTGTATCTTATGGGACTGTTTGTTGTGTTGTCTCTTTAAGAGCCAGAGCCCCCTCTCTCCCAGAGCCAAGCCCACTGATTTTTTAAAATCCCAAGTTAAAGTCCCACTGATTATAAGTACTTATAAAATTTGGCCCCTCTGGTTTTCAAAGCCAAATATTATGGTGATTTGTCTTGTCCTTTCAGGTTCCCCAGTGTGAGGGCCTGTTTCTCTCTCCTCTCTTTACCCATGACATCCCTTCTAGCTGCAGATAATCCCAAGGGACTTTTTAGGAGCCATGTCTCTGTCCTTCCTATGCTCTTCCATGTGGCCTCTCTTCTACACTTAGTTTATTGGGGTTTGTTTTGCCAGTCTTGGAGTCATTTTCTGGGCTATTTACATTGTTGCATTATTTAGTATTTTCTATGGGTTTAGGTGTGCTTAGGGTCTTCCTACTCTTGTCATCTTCCCAGCTATCCCAGGGTATGCTAATTTTTAGATCTAGTATACACCACCAAACTCAGTGCGCTTCCTCCTGTCGCAAATGAGTTGTTGCTCTGCATCCATGTGAACACTGAGGGGTTGTCAGTCTTTTCCATTTTAGCTGGTGTTGTATGTGTGGTGGTGCCTCATTATTGTGATTTTTTTGCTCTGATATATTTATTAATGAAAGTAAATACCACTTACATACTTTCTTTTGTAAATTACCCTTTAGATCTTCTATTCATTTTTCTCTTGGATCATTTGACTTTTTCTTATTAAGTTTTAGGAGGTTTTATATATTCTGAATGTGAGACCTTTGTCAGTATATGTGTTGCATATATTTACTCACACTGTTACTTGCCTCTTCACTTTCACCATGGTGTCTTTGATTAAAAAACACTTGATTTGAATGTAGTCTAGTCTATCAATCTCCTCCTTTATAGCTATTGCTTTTAATAATCTGTTCAAGAAGTCATTTCTAGTGTGCCTGGGTCGTTAAATTGTTTAAGTATCCAACTCTTGAATTCAGTTTAGGTCATGGTCTCAGGGTTGTGAGATCAAGCCCTGCCTGCATTGGACTCTGCACTCAGCACTCAGACTTAAATCTGCTTGAGATTCTCTCTCTCCCTCTGCCCCTCCTCACCTCATGCCTCTCTCTCTCTCTCTCTCAAAATAAATAAAATCTTTTTTTTTTTTTTTAAAGCATCCAACTCTGGGTTTTGGCTCAGGTCATGATCTTGGGGTCATGGGATTGAGCCCTGTGTGGTTTCCACATGCTTAATAGGGAGTCTGCTTCTCTCCCTCTGCCCCTCCCTCTTTTCAAATAAGTAGATAAATCTTAAAAAAAAAAAGGAAGAAATCATTTCCTACCTCTTCTACCTCAAGGTCTTAAAAATAATTTATCTTATGAAATGTTTATTTTTTACAATTCCAAGCTAATTCTTTCAGGAATAGATTTTTGTAGTTGGTATAAGACAGTTCTCAAGATTTACCTTTTACATATGGTTGTGTAATTGACCTAGCACATTCATGAATTTTTATCACTAAACTTTAGTACTTACTTTGTCATAGTCTTATGCATGGGTCTGTTTTTGGACACATCTTTTCTATTGGTTTATTTTCTATTCTTGTTTCACTCTTACTGTCTTCTTACAGCTTTATATTAAGATTTGGTATCTGTATAATACTTTCTCTTATTTAATTCTTCTTTAAGAATGTCATTTCTTGGCCTTTTGCATATCATACATATTTAATAGTCAGATTATCAACTTCCATTTTTAAAACCTTGCTGGGATTCTGATTTATTTAGTGTTAATTTTTGACTGGATTTTATTATATTTTAATTATGATTATAATGTAACATGGATTAACATAGATGGTGAGAGTAAGATTGCTAAATATCAGAAAAAAGGGGCAGTAATCTTTTAAATATTAGCATATCCTGCCAGAAGAAAGACCTTTCAGTAAAGTTTATAGCTGGTAATTGCAAAAGATTTGTAAGTATATGCATCCAATCAAGATTGTGGATCAGTCTGGCATGTTACGGGAATCTCTCAATCCTGGCAAGGACAGATGAAGCTCTTGAATGTGCAGAAATAAACTATGGAAAGGTTCTCAAAATTTGCAAGGATCTATACATATATTCTTTATGAGTCTAGAAGTCTCAAAAAGGTTTTTTTTTTTTAAAGATTTTATTTATTTATTTGACAGATAGATCACAAGTAGGCAGAGAGGCAGGCAGAGAGAGGAAGGGAAGCAGGCTCCCTGCTGAGCAAAGAACCCAATGCAGGGCTCGATCCCAGGACCTTGGGACCATGACCTGAGCCAAAAGCAGAGGCTTTAACCCACTGAGCCACCCAGGTGCCCCTCAAAAAGGTTTTTAAATGTTTAGTTTAGGTAATCATCTCAAAAAATTGACATCAGCATATTCTGGGGCTTCTACATGGCCTTTGTTTTGATAACCAAGTTGTTTGATTTCTATGCACAAAATTACAATAAGGAAACCCAGAGAATGAAATGTAAATTTCTTGATGAATTCGTTTCAAGAGTCACAGAAACCTGTAAGCTTCAACTCACCTGGTTGACTTGAAATGACTACTGTATGAGGGCTTTAAGGTGTCTGAGAGCTTACTTTTCTGTGTCAATAAGTTATAGAATCACATCATATTTTAATAATAATTGACATTATTTTTAAATATGAGGATAGATTATTGTAATAGAAGTGAATATGACTTTAGAAAAATCTATCCTACTTTTATAAATTTACTAGTATAACAAGATTTCCATTTTATTTCATAATAAATGTGTTATCCTGAAACTGAATCAAACAATCATTCTACCAAAACAGGCATAAAGCTGCCCAGACACTTAAGTATTCCTGAGAGTCAGTCAGTGCTCAAGATTAAAGTGTCTAGCAGGCAGTTGAACTTGTGTGGCTTTTAGGTGAATCTAACTGCTGCTTCATTTTCCAGGAGTACAGGGGATCAGAAGCGTCCTCTCCCAGTGAAACTACTCTGTGCCCCAATATCTCAGGGTGCTCACATTTGTTCTTTGGGATTGCAATACCATCTAAATTGGGAGCATTTAAGGTGGAAGTGGAGGGCATGGGTATATCTACTAATTACATAGAGTAATAGTTGAGGGGCCAAGCATGGGGAGAGACTTTGGTTGAGGAAGCAGAGTGTACAAACTATATAAGAATACGAAGTGGAGTTGGGAGATAGCTCAAAGGTGTAAATCTGTGCTCCACTTTAAGTGAAGTGATATTAAATATGAGCATGGTATGAGATTTGACTTTAGGGCTTAATATTCTTTTTGTATGGGGAATGAGGTGGTCCATATCTGTTGACCCTGACCTGAGTTTCAAAGTTCTGAGTAACAGTGTCTTTCCTCAGGAATCCAGACATTTTCAATTCCAGGGAAAGAGTGGTAAATATGGAGTACTATTAGACTTATTCTCCAGAAATCTCCTGCTTGATATTCTACTGCTGGCAACATGCCTTTTCTGGTACTGAGTTTAACAACAGGAAGGAGCATTCATGCATGAGCCTATACTTCTGGGGTTTTAATGGGTTACAGGAAACTTCTTTGTGAGCAGTAATGAATCTACTGGAAATCAGAGCTGGAATTAAGACAGATTCTTTACCATTGGCCTGGTGCAGAATGACTTGGATGCACACTTGCTGAGGCAATAATGAGTCTTTAGTGATGCAGACTGGTAACTGCTCAGGACTATGGGGTCTGAGATTTATAATCATACATCACTGAGTTTTTGAAAGCTTAAAATCAAGCCAATAATTAAGATGTTGACTACTAATATTTGTTGAGAGATTTTTGGTTTTGTTTTATTTTCTTTTTAATCAGGGGAAATGATAGTAGGGGGATAAGGAAAAGGACGATACCCTAATGAGCATCAGAGTCATTAATTATTGGAAATATCCTATGGGATTACTCTGACTCACAATTTTGGTTAAAATGGAAGTCAAATCGCCACTTTTAAAGTTCAGATTTCTATTTTGGTTGCTTAAGGTTATTCATTAACAGTTTAATTAAAAAACTGTGGTAGAGTGAGTACTCTGTATGATTTAGTTTTAAACCCTCATTCCATCATTTGCCCTACTCTTCATTCTAAAAAAAGGGAAAATAGGTCTATTAAATATATATTATTTATGATCCATTAGAGCAGGAACTATATCTTCCTTATTTACTGCTGATTTCAAAGCTTAGTACAGTGTCCGACACATACTTAGTTCTCAATAAATATCAATTAAATGAATTTCTACCTTCCATATTACCTTGCTTCCAACTTCTAAACCAAATACTAAGAGCTTCACATAACGGCAGCTCTGGTAAGTTTCACACCAGTTTTCCTTGTGGTGTGACATTTATTTTTAGGCACCAACTCATTTATTTAGATTAAAGTTAATGAAAACAAATGAAATGACAAATAAAAATAATGTATTGTGGACCCATTTAGTCAGTGTTTCAATTATATCAGCCATTCTTAATTTTTTTAAAGACATAGATGGTATTAGACATATTTTTAGAGAAGTTTTAGGTTTAAAGCAAATATGAGAGAAAGGTACAGAGATTTCCCTTCTACCCTTGTCCTCCCCACATTATCAACATCCCCCCACCCAGATTAGTACATTGGTTATTACTGGGGACCCCAGATCATTACCACCCAAAGTCCACAGTTTACATTAGGGTTCATTCTTGGTGTATGTTCTGGAGGCTTGGACAAATGTATAATGACGTGTATTTACCACTGTAGTATCATACACCATTGTTTCACTACCCTAAAATCCTGGAAATTCACCTATTCATCTGTCCCCCAACTCCTGGCAACAAGTGATCTTTTGTTTTTACTGTCTCCATAATTTTGCTTTATCCAGAATATCCTTACAATCATACAGTGTATAGTCTTTTCATATTGGCTTTTTTCACTTAGTAATATGCATTTAACTTTCCTCTGTGACTTTTCATAGCTTGATAGGTCATTTCTTTATAGTGCTGAACAATATTCCATGGTTTAGATGTATCATAGTTTATCCTTTCACCCCCTGAAGAACATCTTAGTTGCTTCTAAGTTTTGGTAATTATGAATAATGTTGCTATAAACATTTAAGTACAGGGTTGTGGGGGTATAAGATTCCAAATGCTTTGAGTAAATATCAAGTAATGTAATGACTAGGTTGTGTGGTAAGAGTATGTTCAGCTTGAAAAAAAAAAAAACAACAAAAAAACACCAAATTGTCATTCAAAGTGAATCCACTGTTTTGTATTCCCACCAGAATAAATGAGAATTCCTGTTACTCCATAGCCTTGGCAGCCTTTGCTGTTGTCAGTGTTCCAGATTTTGGCCTTTCTAATAGGTGTATAGTGGTATCTTATTGTTATAATTCACATTTTCTGATGACATATGATGTGCAGCAGTTTTTTCATGTTTATTTGCCATTTAAATCTTTTCTTTGGTTAGGGGTCTGTTAAGGTCAATGTTAATAAACATTGGTTTATTTTCAGTCTCTCTCCCTTTTTTTTTTTTTTTAAAGATTTTATTTATTTATTTGACAGAGAGAGATCACAGTAGGAGAGCAGAAGGGAAGAGATCACAGAGAGAGGAAGGGAAGCAGGCCCCCCGCTGAGCAGAGAGCCCGATGCGGGACTCGATCCCAAGACCCTGAGACCATGACCCGAACCGAAGGCAGCGGCTTAACCCACTGAGCCACCCAGGTGCCCCAACTCCCTTTTTTTTTTTTTTAAATTAAAGATTTTATTTATCTATTTGACAGAGAGAGATCACAAGTAGGCAGAAAGGCAGGCAGAGAGAGAGAGAGAGAGAGGAGGAAGCAGGCTCCCTGCTGAGCAGAGAGGCGGATGTGGAACTCGATCCTAGGACCCTGAGATCATGACCTGAGTCGAAGGCAGAGGCTTAACCCACTGAGCCACCCAGGTGCCCTTTTTTTTTTCTTTCTTTCTTTTTTTTTTTTTTTTTTTTTTTTGCTTATTATCCTCTTGGATTTTAAGATTTTTTAAAAAAAGAGTTCTTTATATATTTTGAATAATAGCTCTTTATCAGGTATATCTTTTATAAATATTTCCTCTAAATCTATAGTTTCTTTTTTCATTCTTAAAAAATATCTTTCATGGATAGACCAGAAATTAATTTTATTTCATCTTTGATTCCTTTCATTAGATTTTTTGTTTCTTCATGTAGATTTTGTACTTTTCATATATTTATATCTAAATATATCATTTTTGAGGTTTCTAATGTTAATGATGTTATATTTTCAGTTTCAAATTTCACCTGTTAATTGCTGCTGGTATATAGGAAAGCTATTGACTTATGTACATCAGTATTATATCCTAAAACCTTACAATAATCATTTATTAGTTCCAGAATATTTTTGTGGATTCATTTGGATTTTTTTTTAATATTTTATCACCAATTTCTTTTTTTTTTTTTTAAGATTTTACTTATTTATTTGACAGAGAGAAATCACAAGTAGACAGAGAGGCAGGCAGAGAGAGAGAGGAGGAAGCAGGCTCCCTGCCAGAGCAGAGAGCCCGATGCGGGACTCGATCCCAGGACCCTGAGATCATGACCTGAGCCGAAGGCAGCAGCTCAACCCACTGAGCCACCCAGGCACCCCTCATTTGGATTTTTTACATAATAATGCCAAACAAGACATTTTTATTTCTTCCTTCCCTGTCCATATACTTTTAATTTCCTTTCATTATTATACTGCATTAGCTAATACTTCCAGTGCAGTATTGAAAAAGAATGGTGAGAGGAGACATCCCTGCCTTATTCCTGATATTAGTGGGAAAGCTTCTGATTTCTCATCATTAAGTGTAATGTTAGCTGTAGAGTTTTTTTTTAATAGATATTCTTTGTCAGGTTGATGAAATTCCCCTCTATTCCTAGTTTACTGGGAGTTTTTATCATGATTAGTTTTATCAAATTTTTTTTTGCATCTATTGATATGATTTGATATGATCATATGATTTTATTTAGCCTGTTGCTGTGAAGTATTACATTAATTGATGTTCAGATGGTAAACCAATCTTGCATACCTATAATAAATCCCATTTGGTCATGAATTGTATTTGGTCCAGCATGTGGTCTATCTTGATGAATGTTCCATATGAGCTTGAGAAGAATGTCTATCTGCTATTTGATGAAATAGTCTATGGATGTCCATTATAGTCAGTTAATTAATAGCAATGTTGATTTCATTTGTGTCCTTACTGATTTTCTGCCTGCTAGATCTATCCATTTCTGATAAAGGGGTGCTGAAGTCTCCAACTATAATAATGTATTCATCTATTTCTCTTAGTACTTCTACCAGTTTTTGCCTCATAAATTTTGGCCTCATATATTTTGATGATCGTTTATTAAGTTCGCACACACAAAGAACTGTTATGTTTCCTTGGAGATTGATTTCCCTTGCTTCCAAGTTTGTTCAGTCTAATATTAGTATTACAATCTTCTTTTCCTTCTGATCAATATTAGCATTAAATATATTTCTCTATTAACTTACTTTTAATTTTTGTATGTCTTTAAGTTTTTTTAAAGATATTTTTTATTTATTTGGCAGAGAGAGAGAAAGAGAGAGAGAGAGAGATCACAAGTAGGCAGGGTGGGGGGGAAACAGGCTCCCTGCTGAGCAGAGAGCCCAATGCGGGGCTTGATCCCAGGACCCTGGGATCATGACCTGAGCCGAAGGCAGAGGCTTTAACCCACTGAGCCACCCAGGTGCCCCATATGTCTTTAAGTTTTAAAGTTGTTTTCTTATGGGGTGCCTGGGTGGCTCAGTGGTTGGGATCTGCCTTCGGTTCAGGTTGTGGTCTTGGGGTCCTGGAATGGAGCCCTGCATAGGACTCTCTGCTCAGTGGGAGACCTGTTTCTCCCTCTCCCACTCCCCCTGCTTGTGTTCCCTCTCTCTCTGTGTCTCTCTCTGTCAAATAAATACATAAATATTTTTTAAAATAAATAAATAAATAAAGTTGTTTTCTTACAGACTACATAGGGTTGGGTTTTTTTAATTCATTCTGACGATCATTTTTTTTATTGTCATATTTAGATGATTGACATTCAAGGTGATTACTGACATAATTGGATTAATATTTATCATGTTACTGTTTTCTGTCACCCCAATTTTTCTATTTTTGTCTTCCACTCTTTTTCTGTCATGTTGTTTTTAATTAAGCATTTTTCTTTTGTTCCAAGTTATCTCTTTTCTTAACATATTAACTATATTTTCTTTTAGCTTTTTTTAGTGGTTGCCATAGAATTTGCAATATACATTTACAGCTAATGAAAGGTCATTTTCAAAGAACACCATACAGTTTCACAGATAGTGTAAGTAACTTATAACAATAAAACACACCTCACTTGTCCTTCCCATCTTCTGTCAGTGCTTTCATTCACTTTATTTTATATAAGCATACATAAGTGTATGTTGTATGTTAGATACAGAAACAAGTATATATCATCAAAAGCACTGTTGTATTTTGAACGAACTATCTATTATATATTAACAAATAAATACTGTTATATACTCTATAATATCTATAACAAATAAAAACTGTTATATACTCTATATAATGAGTAATAAATAAGCCACAGAGATCTAATGTACAATATAATGAACATAGACAACAATATTGTACTCAAATTAAGTAATATAATAAATATCATTACAATGGCAATCATATTACAATATGTAAGTGTATCAAAGTAACATGCTGTACACCTTAAATTTCACAATATGTCAAAATTTATTTTTTAAATAAACAAAAACAAAAATTTTTGTTTTATTTTCATCTATTCCTTCTCTAATACTTTCCCTTCTTTATGTAGATCTGAGTTTTTGATATCAATAATTTTCCTTCTGTCTATAGAATTTATTTTAATAAATGTTTCTTGAAATGTAAGTCTATGAGCAACAAAGTCCCTCAATTATTGTTGGAAAAGCCTTTATTTTTCATTTATGAAGTATAATTTTGTAATGTGTCAAATCCCAAGTTGGTGGTGTTTTCTCTCAATGCTTTAGATATTTCACCTCACCCTCTTCCCCCTTTTGTGATTGCTGAAAAGAAGTTGGACATAATTATTTTGTTTTTGTCTTCAGTAGGCATTTTCTCTGGCTTCTTTCAGGATTTTATCTTTGGCTTTTTTGTAGTTTGAAAATAATATGCTTAGGTGTAGTGTTTGAGGTTTTTTGTTTGGTTGATTTGGGTTTGGGTTTGTATTTATCCTGCTTGTTTTCTGAGCTTCCTGGATATGTAGTTTGATGTGTAACATTAATTTGCAGAAGTTCTCAGTCATTATTGCTTCAGTTTCATTCCTGTTCCTTTTTCTCTTATCCTTTGGTATTTCCATTGCACATATGTTACATCTTTTATAGTTGTCCCCCATTTCTTGGATATTCTGTTCAGTTTTTTCATTCTTTGTTCCCATATTTTTTACTCTCAAGCTCCTCAAGCTCCAAGATCTTTTCCATGTCCAATCTGTTAATGAATCCAAAAGGTCACTCTTTGTTTCTGTCACTGTTACTATCGTTGGCATTGGTTTTTTCCTTAGGATTTCCATCTCTCTGCCTACCTTGCCTATCTGTTCTTGTATGCTGTCTAATTTATGTACTGGAGCCTTTTAGCATATTAATCATAGTTGGTTTTTTAAATTATATTTTTAAAAATTCCAGTATATTTAACATACAGTGTTATATTAGTTTCAGGTGTACAATAAAATGATTCAACAATTCTATACATTACTCAGTGCTCATCGTGATAACTGTACTCTTAGTCCTGGTCACAAATTCTACCCATCCCCCACCCATCTTCCTTCTGGTAACCTTCAGTTTGTTCTATATTAAAAGTCTTTTTTTGTTTGTTTGTTTCCTTTTCTTTGATCATTTGTTTCATTTCTTAAATTCTACATACAAAATAATTCATGTATTTGTCTTTCTCTGACTTATTCCACTTAACATTTTACTTTTTAAATTCCTTCTTGTTGTTGTAAGTGGCAAGATTTCATTCTTTTTATGTCTGAGTATTATATTTTATATATATAGATATATAATGTAATATATAAATATGTATATATATTTTTTTTAAGATTTTTTTTTTATTTATTTGACAGAGAGAGAGAGGGATGACAAGTAGGCAGAGAGGCAGGCAGAGAGACAGAGGGGAAAGCAGGCTCCCTGCTTCCGAGCAGAGAGCCTGATGCGGGACTCGATCCCAGGACCCTGAGATCATGACCTGATCTGAAGGCAGAGGCTTAACCCACTGAGCCACTCAGGCGTCCCTGTATATATATTTATATATATACACACATATATATTTCTTCCACTTCTTTAGCCATTCATCTATTGATGAATACTTGGATTGCTTCCATAATTTAGCTATAATAAATAATTCTGCCATAAACATAGGGTACATATATCTATGTAGTGTACATATATCATGTACATATATCTATGTACATGTATCTATATAGCAAATTAGCATTTTCATATTCTTTGGGGAAAATACCCAGGAGTGGGATTACTGGATCATATAATAATTCTATTTTTAATTTTTTTGAGGAAACTTCATTCTGTTTTCCCCAGTGACTGTACCAGTTTACATTCCCACAAGGGTGCATGAGTTTTCCTTTTTCTCCCCATCCACGCCAACACTTATTTTTTTATGTTATTAATGTTAGCCATTCTGACAAGTATGAGTTGATATCTCATTGTAGTTTTAATTTGCATTTCCTTGAAAGTAGCTGATAATGTACATTTTTTTCATGTGTCTGTTGGCCTTCTGAGTGTCTTCTTTGGAGAAGTGCCTGTTCATCTTCATGCCCATTTATAAATTGGAATATTTGTTTTTTGGGTATTGAGTCTTATAAGTTCTTTATATATTTTGAATACGAACCCTGTATCAAATAGGTCATTTCCAAATACCTGCTGCCATTCAATAGGTTGCCTTTTAGCTTTATTGATTGTTTACATCACTATGCAGAAGCTTTTTATTTTTATGTCATCCCAATAGTTTATTTTTGCTTTTGTTTCCCTTTCCCTAGGAGACATATCTCCTGGGGGAGAAAAGGTTACTGCCCATGTTTACTACAGGATTTTTATGGTTTCAAGTTTTGCATTTAGGTCTTTAAACCATTTTAAAAGTATTTTTGTATATGGTGTAAGAAAGGGGTCCACTTTCATTCTTTTGCATGTAGCCATCCAATTTTCTCAAAACCATTTGTTGAAACTTTTCCCCATGGCAATGTCTTGCCTCCTTTGTTGAAGATTAATTGAGCATATAATCAAGTATTTATTTGGGGTATTTCTATTCTATTCCATAGGTGTATTTTTGTGCCAGTTTCATACTGTTTTGACTATAGCTTTGTAATATAGCTTGAAATCTGCACTCATGATACCTCCAGTTTTATTTTACTTTTTCATAATTTCTTTGGCTGTTCCAGTTCTGTTGTGGTTCCAAACAAATTTTAGCATTTTTTTTTCTAGTTCTGTAAACAATATTGTTGGAGAGCCTGGATAGCTCAGTTGGCTAAATGTCTGCCTTGGGCTCAGTCATAATCCCAGGGTCCTGGATTCAATCCCTGTATTGTGCTCCCTGCTCAACAGGGAGTCTTCTTGTCCTTCTACCCTCCCCTAACACTTATGATCTCTCTCTGTCTCTCTCTCTCAAATAAATAAAATCTTTTTTAAAAATGTTGTTGGTATTTTGGTAGGAACTGTATTAAATCTGTAGATTACTTTGGGGAGTGTGGATATTTTAGCAATATTGGATTTCTCCCAATCCATGAACATGGAATGATTTTTCCTTGAGGTTTTCAATTTTTTTCATCACTGTTTATAGTTTTCAGAGTATAGGTCTTTTACCTCCTTGCTTAAGTTTATTCCTAGATATTTTATTGTTTGGGGGCAATTATAAGTTGGATTTTTTATTAATTTCTCTTTATTCAATTTCATTCAGTTTCATTGCTGGAAATCAGTCTGTTCAAATTTTCCACTTCCTTCTGTTTCCAGTTCAGGAGGTTATATGTTTCCACAGATTTATCCTTTTCTTTTAGGTTGCCCAATTTATTGGCATATGATTTTTCATAGTAACCTCATATAATCCCTTGTGTTCCCATGGCATTAGCTGTTATTTCTCATTGTTCATTTCAAATTTGTTTATCTACTGGTATCATCTATCTCTTCTATTGGTTTCTTGTAGTTTCTATTTTGTTTATTTCTGCTTTAATCTTTATTATTTCCTTCTTTCTACTGGTTTGGGTTTTGTTTGGCCTTTTTCTAGATCCTTTAGGTGTAAGGTGAGTTGTTTGCTTGTTTGTTTAGTTTTTCTTCCTTCTGGAGGTATGCTTGTACTGCTATCATCTTCCCTCTCAGAACATCTTTTGTAACATCAAAGAATTTGTATCATTGTGCTTTCATTTTCATCTGTCTCCATGTATTTTTTTTTTTACTTCCTCTTTGATGTCTTGGTTGACCCATTCATTATTTAATAGCATGTTATTAAGCCTCTATATATTTGTATTCTTTCCAGATTTTTTATTGTGCTTGATTTCTAGTGTCATAATGGTGTGGTCAAAAGATGCATGGTAAAATCTGAGTCTTTTATAATTTGTTGAGACTTGTTTTAGGGCCTAACATGTCATCTCTTTTAGAGACTATAATATGCACACCTGAAAGAATGTGTTTTCTGTTGTTTTTAAGATGGAATGTCTTGAATATATATGTTAAATCCTCTAGTTCTATGTGTCATTCAAAGCTATGTTTCCTTGTTGATTTTCTATTTAGATGATCTATCCATTGACGTAAATGGAGTGTTAAACTCCCCTAGTATTGTATTGGTGTTGATTACTTCCTTTAAGTGTGTCATTAGCTGCTATTGTATTTGGGTGCTCACATGTTGGTTACATAAATATTTACAATTGTTAGAGCTCCTTGTTGGGTTTGTTCCCTTTTATGATTATATAGTATCCTTCTTTGTCTCTTGTTACAATCTTTGTTTTTTTTTTTTAAGATTTTATTTTTTTATTTGACAGAGAGATCACAAGTAGACAGAGAGGCAGGCAGAGAGAGAGGAGAAAGCAGGCTCCCTGCTGAGCAGAGAGCCCGATGTGGGGCTTGATCCCAGGACCCTGAGATCATGACCTGAGCTGAAGGCAGGGGCTTAACCCAGTGAGCCACCCAGGCACCCCACAATCTTTGTTTCTGCTTAGCAGGGAGCCTGCTTCCCCTCCTCTCTTCCTGCCTTGCTCTCTGCCTACTCGTGATCTCTGCTTGTCAAATAAATAAATAAAAATCTTTTTTAAAAAGATTATTTATGTATTTGAGAGAGAGAGAGAGAGAGAGCATGAGATGGGAGGAGGTCAGAGGAGAAGCAGATTCTGCATGGAGCTGGGACCCTGATGTGGGACTGGATCCCAGGACTCCAGGATCATGACCTGAGCTGAAGACAGTCGCTTAACCAACTGCCCCACCCAGGCACACCAGAAAGACCCATATTATTGTTGAAAGGACTCACTGAGCATCAAGAAGAATGAATAATAATTTAAAAAGTATCCACACTCAGTTCCACTCTTGCATAATTCCAGTACCTTAAGGATAATGCTAACTTCTAAAAGGACTAGGGAGCAAAAGGCAGGTTATTTACACTATAATGTGATGCAAATGAGCCTCAAATTTGTCATCAGTGTCACTAGATTCTAAAGAAAATGGAGCAGTATCTTCAAAGTGAGATCTGTTGGTGAGAACCAACAATACTAGGACAGTAATGATGTCATACAAGTTCCAAGGAAAAATTACTTTAATACTATATATTTTTTAATATAATTTTTTATTTTTTATAAACATATATTTTTATCCCCAGGGGTACAGGTCTGAAGTGGTGATGCAACATGGGGGCTTAAGTGGGTACGAGAAGAATAATACTATATTTTGACCCTAACCATATCACCAATTAAGAATGAGGGCAGAGTTCAGCTGCAGCAACTTCTTCCTAGGAACATCGCCAAAGGCAAGGGAAGCAAGGGCAAAAATGAACTATTGGGATTTCATCAAGATCAAAAGCTTTTGCACAGCAAAAGGAAACAGTTAACAAAACCAAAAGACAACTGACAGAATGGGAGAAGATATTTGCAAACGACATATCAGATAAAGAGCTAGTATCCAAAATCTATAAAGGGCTTATCAAACACATCACCTAAATAACAAATAATCCAATCAAGAAATGGACAAAGTCCATGAACAGACATTTCACTAGAGAAGACATCCAGATGACCAACAGACACATGAAAAAGTGCTCCAAATCACTCGGCATCAGGGAAATACAAGTCAAACCACAATGAGATACCACCTCACACCAGTCAGAATGACTAAAATTAATAAGTCAGGAAATGACAGATGCTGGTGAGGATGCAGAGAAAAGGAAACCCTCCTATACTGTTGGTGGGAATGCAAGCTGGTGCAACCACTCTGGAAAACAGCATGGAGGTTCCTTAAAAAGTTGGAAATAGAGCTACCCTACAACCCAGCAATCACACTACTGGGTATTTGCCCTAAAGATACAAGCGTAGTGATAGGAAGGGGCACATGCATCCAAATGTTTATAGCAGCAATGTCCACAATAGCCAAACTATGGAAAGAACCTAGATGTCCATCAACAGATGAATGGATCAAGAAGATGTGGTATATATACACAATGGAATACTATGCAGCCATCAAAAGAAATGAAATCTTGCCATTTGCGACAACATCGATGGAACTAGAGCGTATCATGCTTAGCGAAATAAGTCAAGCAGAGAAAGACAACTATCATATGATCTCCCTGATATGAGGAAGTGGTGATGCAGCATGGGGGCTTAAGTGGGTAGGAGAAGAATAAATGAAACAAGATGGGATTGGGAGGGAGACAAACCATAAGTGACTCTTAATCTCACAAAACAAACTGAGGGTTGCTGGGGGGAGGGGGTTTGGGAGAAGGGGGTGGGATTATGGACATTGGGGAAGGTATGTGCTTTGGTGAGTGCTGTGAAGTATGTAAACCTGGTAATTCACAGACCTGTACCCCTGGGGATAAAAATATATGTTTATAAAAAATAAAAAATTAAAAAAAAAAACAAATGGAAAATTTTTCAAGATGTCTTCAAGAAGAGAATTAATTATACTTGACAAAAATTGTATGATTAAAGCACTGGATGGTCCTTATGATAAAGAGAAGTTGTGATACCAATAATATAGTAGTAACAGTAACAGCATCATGAATGCAATTCCTTGAGACTCTTTCTTGAAAGAAGGCCTCTTCCCTTAAACTTTCCCTTCCCTTTCTCTTCCCTGTCCATATTTCCTCTCTCTCTCTCATATACTCCCTCACTCCTTCCCTCCTTCCTTCCAATTATAATGTTATGGGGGGAAGAGAAAGGAGATGTTTCTTTTCAATTATTAAGTTATATTCAAATGTAACTGAGAAAGTTATATTTTCATCTTAAATTAGACTTTAGACAGTTGTCACATCTAATTCTTTTTATCATGCCTTGCGCCTGGGTGGCTCAGTGGGTTAAGCCGCTGCCTTCGGCTCAGGTCTTGATCTTGGGGTCCCGGGATCGAGTCCTGCATCGGGCTCTCTGCTCAGCGGGGAGCCTGCTTCCTCCTCTCTCTCTCTCTATGCCTCTCTGCCTACTTGTGATCACTGTCTGTCAAATAAATAAATAAAATCTTTAAAAAAAAAAAAAGAAGCCCCTTCCCATTTTGAACAAACTACCCTTTGATCTCAATTACTCCTTGAAACACTTCAGAAAGCACTCTAGTATCTCTTTCCTTTATATTCCTTCTCTATCCATGGAAAGGACCCCTTGACTACTGGCTCCAGACTCTATGGCTGATTTGTCCGTTTTTCTTCAATATCCAAATGTTTTAGCATTGATTCAACCCCACTCTGACTTTGTGTCTTAATTTTCATAGTTGAGCATTAACCAATTCCAATTTTTTTCCTTCTAGTGCCAGTAACTTGGGCCCTGTTGCTCTTGCTGAGACTCCTGTGTCAAATACTTGCCAAGTGTGCTGGTCACCTAGAATAGGTCCTGCCCCATCAGGCTTCACATCTGCCTCATGGACTGCTACTTGGATCTCCACATGTGACTGGCTCCCACATTCACCTTTTGGGTTTAATCCTGACAACAATTTTTACTTTCTTAAACCATGCTGATGTCACCTCCCCAACATAAATTTCCATCCATTGGCTGTCATCACATTCTCTGGAATCCAACTACTTAAATTCTGAACCTTTTAGAAAGTGGTAGACACTTTCTCTTATGCCACATATTTTGTTCTTAATAAATCTGAACCAGATACATATTTATTTGCTACATTGTCATGTAAATGTGAACCTGACTTTTCTTTTTATTTTTTTTTATTATTTTATTTTTTAAATTTTTTTTTTTTTATAAACATATATTTTTATCCCCAGGGGTACAGGTCTGTGAATCGCCAGGTTTACACACTTCACAGCACTCACCAAAGCACATACCCTCCCCAATGTCCATAACCCCACCCCCCTTCTCCCAACCCCCCTCCCCCCAGCAACCCTCAGTTTGTTTTGAGATTAAGAGTCACTTATGGTTTGTCTCCCTCCCAATCCCATCTTGTTTCATTGATTTTTCTAAACAACTCTGTCCATGCTATACTTGGTATCTGTTACTGTGGTTCCTGACCAATACAGTATTATTATATTAAAGTTGTTTTGGCTGAGAAAAATTTCAATGTAGGGATGTAGGGTCATAAATACCACAATAATCAAGACATAAAATATATCCATCATCTTCCACCTCCAGCTCCAGGCACCCACTAACCTTGTTTTAGATTTCTTTTTTAAGAATTTCATATAAATGGAAGAATACAGAATTTGAATTTTCTTTCTGGTTTTTAGAAATCATTTTTGAGAAGATTTTGTTTATTCATTTGAGAGAGAGCACAGAGGGAACGTGAGAGAGGAAGAAGCAGACTCCTCGCTAAGCAGGGAGCTAGCCTGATGTGGGACTTGATTCTAGGATCCTGAGAACATGATCTAAGCAGAAAGCAGATGCTTAACCAGCTGAGCCACTCAGGTACCCCCTAGAAATCAATTTTTAAATGTTTTAATTTCTTACATGTGTGTGCATGAGTGTGCACACACATATAACAAATTTTAATGGTTATTATCTTTAAGTGATGGTAGCTAGTAATAGCAGACATGTCCCATTCCCATTCCTTCACCTTCAATCATGAGCTCCAGTTCTCATTAGAGTGTCAAGCTCTCCACTACTGCAGGTCTTGTGCTTTGGGAGAGGGCTTCACCCATGGTTCCCTGAGTTAGTCACTGCTGAACCTATGAGGGATTCAAAGCCAGGCCCATTTAGAGCCAACTCAAATCTGAAGCTTTGGTTTCAGCCTTCAGGATTGCAATTCTTTCTTTTCCCATAGATTTGGAACTTTAGAATATTTGGAATGTAACCATGCTGCAGCCTTCAAGAGGTAGCCCACCTGAGAATGAAGTAAGACTCGTGCATGGCAAAGCCAGAGATGGTGAGACAGAAATCTAGTCTTCATAACATCCTTTGACCTCAAGTCAACTGGTAACTAAAGCTAGTTCAATCCCTGCTGTTTTCAGTACTAGGAACCAATAGATCCCCCTTTTATTTAAGCAAATTTAGCTGGTTGTTCATGTTACATAGAGTACAGATTCTTAACAGTTATAAATTACAGATTTTTTCTTAGTATCTTTCTGTATTTTCCATTTTTCTATGATATACATAATAGTTATAAATAGAATCCCCCCACCATGACCCATAAGGATTACAAAATTGTTTTTAATTCTCCAAAATAGTATTACCAAATTCTTTCCCTTATTTTTGGTGCTGAAATTTTAGTCTTTTAATGTTATATCTGAATCTTATTTTGCAGATAAGGAATATATTTCCTTAAAGAAATACTTATTCCTAAATCTTGTTCAAGCTATTTTGGTAACTGACAATACCTAAAATGGTTTCAGAATAATCTTCTTATTTTCTCTGAAGCTAATATATTTAAGAAAACCTTGTTTTCCTTAGCTATGTCAATGTATTATGGGCTACATTTATCATTCCATGCAGATTTCCATCCCAGACTATGACACATATTTTTCTTTTAAAATAACTCTTCATAAGTAGTTGTATGCACATTTTTAATATGAAGCACTATATTTAACAAAACTCACAGAATAGTTTTGATTATTGCATATTTGCTGATAAACAGTTTGAGATCCTTGATCTTCTCTAGTTAAAATTCGCTGGAATTAGATTAGTTGAAACACGGGGGTAGGATGGAGGAGAGAGCTAGGTGTCATCTTTAAATAAGAGGAGTCAGAACTCTGCATGGAAATCTGGAAACAATAAATTATGTATTGTCTTAGTATTTTCAGGCTGCTATAATAAACCACCATAGAATGGGTGGCTTATAAAAAACAGACTTTACGGGGCACCTGGGTGGCTCAGTGGGTTAAGCCTCTGCCTTCGGCTCAAGTCATGATCTCAGGGTCCTGGGATCAAGCCCCACATCGGGCTCTCCGCTCAGTGGGGAGCCTGCTTACTCCTCTCTCTTTGCCTGCCTCTCTGCCTACTTGTGCTCTCTGTCTGTCAAATAAATAAATAAAAATCTAAAACCAACCAACCAAACAAAAAAAACCTGACTTTACTTCTCATCCTTCTGAAAGCTGGGAAATGCAAGATCAAGGTGCTAGCAGATCTGGTGAGGATCTGCTTCCTAGTTTGTAGACAGCTGTCTTTTCTCTGTGTCCTCACATGATGGAAGGGGCCAGAGAGCTCTCTGGAGTCTCTTCTGTATGAGTACTAATTCCACTCATGTGGACTCCACCCTCATGATCTAGGCACCTCACAACACCCTGCCTCCAAATGCCAGCACATTGGGGATTAGATTTCAATATATGAATTTGTGGTAGAACACACACATTCAGTATATAGTATGTTATGTTTCAGGAATTTGTTTTAGGCACAAAATATATATAGACAAAAAATGTCTTGGGACGCCTGGGTGGCTCAGTTGGTTAGACGACTGCCTGCGGCTCAGGTCATGATCCTGGAGTCCTGGGATCGAGTCCTGCATTGGGCTCCCAGCTCCATGGGCAGTCTGCTTTTCCCTCTGATTTCTCCTCGCTCATGCTCTCTCTCACTACCTCTCTCTCAATAAATAAATAAAAATCTTTTAAAAAAAATGTCTTTCCACACTCAAGGACCTTAGCTATTTAGTAAGTGTCGACAATTTGCATGATTCTACTTAGCTCACTCATGTGGGAGAACAGTTAAGGCTTTTGGTGAAAAGCAAGAAAAACTGGCTCTGAATGTAAAATGATAACTTTTGGAAGGATCTGGCATGGCTCACCAAATAAAACAGCTGCTGAAGAACTAGGCTGCAAAGTATAGGAAGATGGGATGCTCTGAGCATTCCATAGCAGGGACTAATCTATAACTTCAATAAATCAGCTCCATAATTTATCCTTCTCTTTGTCTCTCTCCTAAAAATGTAAAGTCCCAGGAAATAGTCAGGCTAAGAAGGACAAATCATTTTGTCTTGACAAATTCATCAATTCTTCTTTTACCAGAATAATGGTGATAATAGATGCTAGGCAGCAAAAACCATAATATTTACCACCTTCAGTTAAGCTTTGGCAGTGAATATAAAACTTGGATACTCAAAGCCCCCATTCATGAGATGGATAGTTCATGTTTTAGGGTAACTCCTTATGGATATCTCCTATCTTGTGAAATAATTCTGTAAAGTACTCAGCACGATACTAATCATATATTAAACCATCAATAAATGACAGCAGTTATTAAAGCTTTTTTCATTCCAAAATAATGGCTTTTATATTTCCTTAAAATATTTCAGTATGTTGTCCTGGAAAACATTCATATTAGGCCACTTCTTTAGAATACAGTGGCATGACATGAGGATAGTTGCATGAAAATCACTCTACTAGTACAATTTGGAATCAGTCTGGACAAGGAGGAAAATTGGCTTTTGACCTGAAATGAAACCTGAACAAGAAGTAGAGCAAATGCTGAAGAACTAACCTGGCTTGTCTTTAGGGTTTGGGCCTAGATGTGTATCCTGGTGGTCCAGGAATAGGATTCAAAGTTTAAGGAAGCATACCTGTCCTCATCTACCATTTATGGCAAATGACCTTTTGATTCTGATGTGTACCTCTGTTGTAATAGAGTTAGACATCTATGCAGTTGCCATGGCCTCATCTTTCTGCCCCTTGACTTCAGGTCATGTGACGTGCTCTGACCAATGTAATGTTCAATGTTAAAGAGAGGAGGCTTGAAATATACTTGTACTTTAAGTCTTCTTATTCTTCTGCCATTCTTGTGAGAAAAGAATGAAACACATGGCCCCAGAAGACACATAGAACAGAGCCATCCATGCTGAATCTCACATACATTACTGAGAAACAGATGCTTATTGTAAAGTGTCACAGAATTTTAGGGTAGCTGGTGAGCAGAATTATTGTGGCAACAGTTGACAGATAGGTTATTTTAAAAATTCTTAATATATACTTGGGAGATGAATGATTAGAGGATGTGAAATGACCTCTAGCACAGATCACTACGAACCCCAAAACTGGCAATGTATCAAAATTTGATGGACGTATTTTCAGACATTATTGTTATAAAATCTCTGTACTTCACTGAAATAGTGTTCATCATTTTATAATGTAGAGTTCTCAAAAAATATTTATGACAATGTTGTTAAAGAGGTTCTCTTTTCAAAATAATGCAGCTCCATCAATTAATGAAAAAATATGAAAATTTTAAGTTGAACTTAATTAGCATTCTTTGAAGTGCCCATAAAAATTAGAAAAAGATAATGACATCTGAAAGCTATTCTTAATTTGAAGAAGTTAATTGTTTCATGTCTGAACAGAGGAAGAGACAAAGCAAAAGATCTGCTCAACAGAGTATATAGAAGGTAAGTTCTATTTTTAATGCTTACTAAACAGAAGAAATGCTCGATTAAGTGAATAACATTAAGCAATAAAAAACAAAGTATTTCCTACTATAAGATTGTTATAATATGCCTTCATTTTATCCTACTGGTGTATTTCTTTTATACTTTTGTAAAGATGTCATGCAAACTTTGGTTTTTGTTTCGTTTTATTTTAAAGACTTTATTGTATTTATTTGACAGAGATCACAAGTAGGCAGAGAGATAGGCAGAGACAGAGGAGGAAGCAGGCTCCCTGCTGAGCAGACAGCCTGACATGGGATTTGATCCCAGGACCCTGGGATCATGACCTGAGCAGAAGGCAGAGGCTTTAACCCATTGAGCCACCCAGGCGCCCCACAAACTTTGCAAATAAGAAGTTATTTTCAAGGAGTGTTTTTTTTCTCTAGACTTTTGTATAGGTGACTTGTAAAAGATCACAGTGTTAGTCAGAGTGTTCCCAGAAGCAGAGTTTTTAAAAGATCAAAATATGTTCAACTAATCCATAAGACAAAGGTAAAGCCTTTGGGTCAAAAGCTATTTATGCCATAGATAAAGTGAAAAAAATCTAAATTTGTTAAGTAACCCAAGTAAACATTAAAGTCCCATCTATTAGGAAAAATATAAAAGTAAAGTTGAGTATGAGTAATGGGAGTGGTTAGTACCTGTTTCAGGTGCCTATTTCTGTAAGCGAGCTACCCCCAAATTAGCGTCCTGCAACAAGAATCATTTATTGTTATGATCTCTCATAGATCCGAGGATAGACTGGACTCAGTTAAGTGTTTTTCACTGAGGATGTCTCCTGTAGTATAGGCAGAGAGTGGCTGGACTAGAGACATCCAGATGGCTTCATAGCTCAAATGTCTGATGCATGGGCTGGGCACAGTCAAAAAGCACACCCATAGGCATGGATTTCAACCTCTATTTCCTCCCTTCCTGTCCTGCTCAGTAACATTATAACCAATATTGGCAAGTGCTTGTTTTGCAAACCTCCAGAGTGGTCATCCTATTTTAAGTCAATGAGTATATACATATATAGGAGACTGGGAAGGTGGTGGAGTAGGAGGAACCTAAGCTGGCCTTGGCCCACAGACACAACCAGGTAACACTCACATCAGGGTAATAACCCAGAAAACTACCCAAAGACTGGCAAGGAGAGGCCACCATGAAGAAGGTAGGAAAGGTGGAGAGGTGATTTGAAGCCTAAACAGGTCATGGCTACTTGTGGAGAGGAAGGAGCCAGGGGTGCTAAGAGTGAGAAACAGACTGTCACACAGAGGAAACTGTAAGGGTAAGACAAACCCTGTAACATTTGGCTTTGAAGGTGAGAGGGGACACATTTCACTAGTTCTTAACAACAAGCAGCCTTAAAGTTTGGCCTGGTTAGTACCTGGATAGAATTCTAAATGTCAGTAAGCTCCACTCTAGGAGAGCCCTGAGAATGTTAGGAAGTTGAGTCTCCAGCCTTAAAGAGATAGCATGCCAGGCAACCTTAGCAGATAGAACATAGTACCAGCAATTTGAAAAACCACCAAGGAAAGACTGGAGGGAGAATGATTTACTCATCACATGGCATGTCCTAGAGATACAAGGATCTCAGAGAGACTCCTCCAGGAACAAAGAAACTGATAGGCACCATTTCCCTCTCCCTCCCCTCCTTCCTGCCCCGAGCTCCTAGCATAAACACACTGCCATCTGCAGAAACCAGATCAGTGCCCACACTCCCTACTTAACTTGTTTGGACAAAGCCCTGCCCTCATCACTTCAGCAGATACACCTTTCCCAGTCACACTTGCCTCAGTCCTGGTGCTACCAGTTCATGCACCTAAAAGACCAGTGCAAATCTTCACAGCAACACAACCCTTGCCTTTTTTGGGATCCTTTTTCCTGGAAGTGATAGCCCATGCACTCTCGGCACTTCTGCTAGGTCAGCCCAGTCCTGAAGCAGGGGCTCCAGGTCTCACTTAGCAAGTTGATGGGCATGTACCTTGCTAAAACCCACTCTACATCAGCTATGGACCAAACATTGCTCACTACAGGCAAGAAAGCCACTGCAGTCAAAAAGGTGTGAAGGAAAAAGTGTCCAGAACAAAACAGGACACAAACAACACGCACAGGAGTCAGTCCTTGAAGTGCCAGGTCCTAGGGAATAGGAGACATGGCACTGAAGGGTATTACAAGACCTTTTCATCATAAGGCCACTACTTGCAAGAGCAAAGGATATAGCTGATGTTCCTAGTATAAAAAAACAGACACAGGTAGTTAGAAAAAATGAGACAGAAAATATGGCCCAAATGAAAGAATGGGACAAAATCACAGTAAGAAAGCTAAATAAAATAAAGATCCATAATATGCCTGGCAGAACTTTAAGTGATGATCAAAAAGATACTTGACTTAAGAGTGGAGGACCTCAGTGAGACCTTTAATAGATAGAAAACATAAAAAAGAACCAATCAAAGATGAAGAAATCAGTAATGGATATTAAAAATAAACTAGGGGAAATAAATAGTAGACAAGAGAAAGCCGAACAGATCAGCAACATGGAGAATGGAGTAATGGAAAACAATAAAGTGGGGAGACAGAAAAAAATAACCAAAAAAAAAAAAAAAAAAAAGAAAGAAAGAAAGAAAAGAAAATAGACTAAGGGAATTTAGTGATACATTCAGCATAATAACATTCACATTTTAGGGATCCCACAGAACAGGGAGAAAAGTGGGCAGAAAAATTATTTGAGGAAATAATAGCTGAAAACTTCCTTGAATCTGGGGTGGGAACAAATATCCAGATCCAGTAAGCACAGAGAAACCCAATGAAATCAACCCAAGGAGGTCTACACCAAGACATATATTAATTAAAATGGCCAAAGGAGAATTTTAAAAGCAGCAAGAGAAAAGAAAACAGTTACATACAAGGAAAGCCTCTGCTTTCAGCTCAGGTCATGATCTCAGGGTCCTGAGATTGAGCCCTATATCAGGCTCTCTGCTTAGCAGGGAGCCTGCTTCTGCCTGCCTCTCTGCCTACATGTGATCTCTCTCTCTCTCTCTCTCTCTCTCTGTCAAATAAATAAATAAAATCTTAAAAAACAAAGAAAGAAACCAACCTTGCCAACACCTTGATTTGGACTTTTATTCTCCAGAACTATGAGACAGTAAATTTCTGTTGTTTAAACCTCATAGCTTCTGTTATTTTTTCTAGCCACTAATAGAGCACTCAATATCCATTTGCCCCTCAACTGGGATGTTAGTTTTGAGATCCAGTGAAGATGTGGTCATTTCCTCACTTTATAGTCACTGTTTTTCTCTAGCAACTAATAATTTGTAGGATTATTGAGACCACACAAATATCCTTCCTCTCAAAAATATTACCTTCTCAGATTTAGCATCTATTCGTGATTTTTTTCAATTAATTTTTTATTTTTTCAGCGTAGCAGTATTCATTATTTTTGCACCACACCCAGTCCTCCATGCAATCCGTGCCCTCTCCAATACCCACCACCTGGATTCCTCAACCTCCCACCCCTCCCCTGCCCCTTCAAAACCCTCAGATTGTTTTTCAGAGTCCATACATAGTCTCTCATGGTTCACCTTCCCTTCCGATTTTCCTCAACAACCTTCTCCTCTCCATCTCCCCTTGTCCTCCATGCTATTTGTTATGCTCCACAAATAAGTGAAACCATATAATAATTGACTTTCTCTGCTTGACTTATTTCACTCAGCATAATCTCTTCCAGTCCTGTATTCATGATTTTTGTCTGAATCAATCTTTACCATTTTGGTATCAAACAATGATTTTCCTGTTCCAGTACTTTCTGTACATTTACTGGTTGGAAGTCATTCTACTATAAATAAGAGTTCTCTTTCCTTCTGCATGTTTTTATTTATCTATGTAGAAACGATACATAGAATCTTGTTTTTTTAATCTAGAATTAATTACAGTCTTCATTAGTTTAATGACCAAATTTTCCACATTTCATCAGTTGGAACACCTTTATGTGTGTTGAATCTTGTGTCCTCTTAACATGTCTCCAGCATTTAAAAAAATATATTTTCTTGCTTCTGGCTTAACAAGACATTCTATTCATTTTGTACTTTCCTTTCCCGGGCTATGGAATCAACTGCTTCTCTGAGGAGCCCTACTACTTTTAGTGGGTAATGGTATTACAGAGCAAGATCTGAGTACTAGAGGTAAATGTTACTATTGGAATGTCTCTGTTTGTAGGATCTTTCAGCAGATAAAGCTGAACACACACATGTGCATGCACATATATGTATGTGCACACATACACATACATATACATATTTTAGAATTCATGAACTTGAATCAGCATCCCCATTCTAGTTTATCTCCTTCCAAACACATGTGACCTTTCTTCCTGGCTCCCAGAAACATCAACACATTTAGCTTTTGCTTGATCCTATAGTTTAGCTAAAATAGTTACAGAATTGCTTCACCCACCCTACTATAAGAAATAATCCTAATAAAAGTAATTTTGTGTTTCCTTGTCATTTTTTACACCATCTCCACCACCATGAGTGAACATGGTCAGACACTGTGTTCATAAATTACTGAAATATATGTAGACTAACTCTTGTTTTATAGATCATTATCTTTCCAATCTCTCAGAGCATATTAACAACATTTCTTTTAATTTCTCTTCTGATCTCTCAATTGTCTGTTTTATCTAAGGTCAGTTCTCTTTTCCTTTTGTATCTTTAATGTCCTTGAAAATGAATGATTGTTAATTGTGTTTTCTCATTCATGGATAAAGAGCTGAGTTTTTAATGTGCTGTACAGCGTGAATGTTCTGAATATGTACATTCTAATTTTCCTACTAACTCCCTTACCTGAATGGGAAGGTTAACTCTAGTCTCCATGTACATGAATGCGTCCTTTCAATTGGCAAGAGAGAATACCCCCACCAAACTCCCATCCCCAACAAATAGCAACAAAAAGGACTTTACTTTGGAGTGCCTATATCTATGCTCAGGTACCCTAGCTCTTCCTCACACAGATCAGCTGACATTTTTAGAGATCACTCTTACCATTTTATCTTAGAAACTATCAGAATATATTGAGGAGATGAGGCAAGTGATGGGGGTGATAGCCCAAGATCAAAATACTTCTTTAGATAACTCTTTAATAAATCACCTACCCATTCTTGTCTTCCTTCTTACCAGCTCTTGTTCTGTAGTTAGTTTTTTCCTTTCTTTCTTTCTTTCTTTCTTTCTTTCTTTCTTATCATTTTTTCATGGCTATGGCACTAGCTGTTACGTCTATCATAGACATCTACCTAATATTCTTTTGAAATTTAGTTTCTGCTCTAGTTAATTTTTCAAAATCACCGCTTTGGTTTTGCATCTTTAAGAAACTGTTTTGGTGTTTTTTTAAATTAAAAATTGAAGTATAGTTGACCTACAATGTTAGGTTAGGTTCCAGTGCACAACATAGTGAATCAATACTTGTACACATTGTACCATGCTCACCGTGTTAAGTGTAGCTGATCTCTGATCTTTGGTTGTTCTCTCCTCTCCTCTCAGGACCATCATGAATTAATTCTAACTTAAATTTCCTTATAGTCAGTCATTTCAGTATAATATAGAGGGGACAGAGGTCAATGTAAATATTTGGTTGAATAAGATTGTGTACTTTTCTTTCTTGAGCATAAATAGCACCATGAATTCTGCATGGGTGATGTAAGGTGAGATCATCCTACTTATACAAGTGTTAGTGTACATGAGGGTTTGTACCTTGAGTAGGAAATGTGGCTCATAGGAACTCTGTTGTAAGTTCTGCTGCAGGCTGTAGGTGTAAGTCATTGAAGGTAGAAGAGGTAATGGAGTAAAACATGTGCTTGGTTTGTTGTCCTGGTTGGTGCAGAGATTCCTAGTGGAATGTTTTGCTTTTTCAGTAAGCTCATCCCTTTGTATATCACAACATGCAATTCCATTATCCTAGAATTTAATAAAGAGGTTTTATATGGTGATACAATCATAAGTAGATACCAGAATTTCATTCCTAGTCTTCCCACTTTGTAACACTTCTATACATCAAGGAACCTGAAAACTCTGTTCATCTCGCTATGCCCACAATACCGATCTTCCATACTAGATTATATTAGACACAAAAGAGAGTTTCTTGGACTGAATCAACTTCAGGATTCAACTACCAAGAAAAACCAAACTGCTTTTCCTATTTATATATTACTTCTGCACACTGTCGTTTTATAACAGTAGCAGTAATACTCCATTTTTAAATATCTTTATTAGATTAAGGGGAAGATTGAATATTTCTCAAAGACCTTTAATGGCAGTGGCATTCTACTTTTTGAACTAAACTTTAAGGATTTCATGAGAGTCACTTCAATTTTTAACATTAGCTGTGAAAACTGAAAGATCCTAGAAAATGAAAGCTATTTTTCTTCATAGGCATAGGGACAGGGAATTTTAACATTTGGTAATGACCAAAACTCATTTAATTGCTGAATGATTCTGCATTCATTGTACAGCAAGAACTGGAAAGACTTGAGCTCTGCTCAGGCTCTCCTATAGCATTTTTATCTCTGCATGTTTCTTTATGCCTGATGCAGTGATTAATCAGCAATATTGTCCATCCTCCATTTCATATTTCCTTTTTAAAAATCCTGTATGAAGTTTCTAAATATTCATTTCTTTATTTTTTCATTTGTTCTCAAGCCTTGCTTTCTACTGCTTTGCAGATTTTTCATTGATGATCACAGTGGTGGTGGGTATTATGGAGGGCACATATTGCATGGAGCACTGGGTGTGATGCATAAACAAATTTTGGAACACAAAATAAATAAATAAATAAAATTTGAAGTTGATGAGAAAAAAAATGATCACACATAAAAAGTTTGCTGCAAGGAAACTAAAACACAAATTAGGAATAATTTTTTAAGGAATCAGACTTCCATTATCTTTACTCAATGACTTTTGTGAGGTTTCCTTGTGTTTCTTTTGTTTGTTTTTGATTTGCAATGTGACATATGTTAACTTGTATTCACATTCATAGAAAAGATATTTGTCAAAATCATAATCATACTTTCAAAAAAGTATGCTAAAGAGAGGATCTCAAGCATAAGTTGCTAATTGTCATCTAAAATTCTGTCTGATTTGTCATCTCTTTCTTTTTCTTTTTCTTACCTATTTACCTGTCACTTAGCATGCTTTAAGGGTAAGAGTTTCAAAAAGACCAAAAGAACAGATAAGGCAGATATGAAGTTGATGGGAGCTTGCCAGACTCCAGTGAAGTCTTCGCTATGAATAGAGTTCAGAGAAAAGTGGAACTTAGAATTTTGAAATTTAAAAATGTAATAAATAACCTTCTGACTCAAATAACCTTCTGTAATATTATGATGACTACTTGGATGTAGCAGAGCCCACTCATTCTATTATGTATGAAATTTTACAGAACTATGGTTAAAAACATGGATTTTATAGTCAGAGAGTCCAGGGTTCAACTGCATCTCTGACACTTATATGTTATGATTTGTAGTATGTTACTTAATATTTATGAACTTCATTTTTCTAAGGTGTAAAATGGGGTGATAATAGTTGTAATAATAATACCTATTTCATGGAGTTGTTACAAGGATTGAATTAGCTAATGTATGCAAAGTGCTTAGCAGAGTGTGATGCATAGTAAGTGCAGTAAAATGTTAATAAATACAAAGAAATAACTTTTGAATAGTATTTCTATACTTTTTTTTTTAAGTTTGTGAAATTGCTTCCCTTATTTGTTATTCCAATATATTTTATAACTGGAAATTTTACCTTCTAGATATAACTTCTAAAAACACTTAATAAAATACATTTTTAAAATTCTTTTGGAATATTAAATAAGGAATTCCTGTGAGGTATTGTGGGGGGAAAAAATCATATAGACGAGGGAGAAAGCAGAAACATGAGATGAGGGAAGAGAATGAGCACCAACTCTGTGAGATGCTTAGGAGCAACCTCCACCTTGAAGCCTGGATCTTCAGGGCACAAGTGTGGCTGAGGACAAAGTCTTGGGCCTTTGTAGAGGAGGGAGCTGGATCAAAGGTCATTGACTTAAGGTCAGGATTCTGGAGGAAATAGACGCCAATGAACAAGACAGACTAGGAGAAAAAATAAAATGGGCAAATTAATCATTACAGAAAAGATTTTTGACACACGTCCCATAATGGATAGAACAAGTCAATTTTTTTTAACATATAATGTATTATTAGCTCCAGGGGTACAGGACTGTGAATCACCAGGTTTACACACTTCACAGCACTCACCATAGCACATACCCTCCCCAATGTCCATAACCCAGCCACCCTCTCCCTACCTCCCTACCCCTAGGCAACCCTCAATTTGTTTTGTGAGATTGAGTCTTTTATGGTTTGTCTCCCTCCCCATCCCATCTTGTTTCATTTCTTCTTTTCCTACTCCCCAAGCTCCCCATGTTGCTTCTCAACTTCCTTATACCAGGGAGATCATATGATAGTGAACAAGTAGATTTTTAAAATAGGTAAAAATAATCATGAATGTCAGGATTAACCAGCTTGATCTAATGGACATACATAGAACCCTAAACAAAAATTGGAGAATACCCATTTTCCTCACATATGGAACATTTCTGGAAACTTCTACATCTTGAATTATGAGGTTTCCACAGAAACACTACTCTGCAGGATTCTATGGTTTCTATCAGTTTGCTGCGTTGTTTCTGCTACTCTGTGGACTGAAATGCCAGGGGCCACCCTGGTGCAATCCAACTTGTTCAATATTTGTCAAACTGTCATGCATAATATCTAATCTCCCTCAGTCCCTGATGTTCTCACAGATACTGAACAAAGTTTTCCTCTGCCCTTCCTTTCATGAAGCTCCACTTGAGAGAAAGCTAAAATTGCCCATTTTAAGTAGATTCCCAGGAAGTCTAAGCAGCGTTATCCCTCAGTCATAGTAGATGCATCTAGAACATGTTTACTTGCTCTTAAAATCACTTCAATTCCCTACCCTACAAATTCAATGAAATTAAAAGATGATGTTCTGTTTAGTAATTTGTTCTTCATGCTAACTCTAAAAAATTCTTATAAGCAACAAATGTGTTTTTCTTTTTAAAAAGTCTTCAAATACCTAATCATGTAGTACATAAAAAAATAGTTTTGAATGATACAAAATGTCCATATAATATCTGATGTTTTACAGGCCAAAACCCTCCTAGGGATCATGCCATCTACCTATGTTTATCAGAGTTCCATGGTCAAAGAGGTGATGACGCAAAGGACTTAGGATAAAGTAACAAGGTTGAACTTCATCTGAGCCCTGTGCTTCTGAGAGCAGCAACAGGTGAGAAACCTCCCTATCCCTTTGTAATTCTTTGAGAAGTGACAAAAGGGCTAAGCAGCTAACCAGCTAACTGCAAAAGACCACCATGCCCCTTCATACTCTGAATTAAGACTCTTCCTGAAGGACTCTCGTGTTTTTTAAAATCTCCAATTTTGTCCATCTTTAAGATATTTATCATAATGAATGTTCTCTCTGTTGCAATGGCTTGAATAAAATTATTTCCATAACTATCTGGAACACTTGTCTTTCAGGATTTGATGCTATTTCGATAGTATTTGTTCCTGCCTCAAGATCCTGTTTACTCCTACCACGTAATGAGACCCCTTCAAAGCTCTTGTGCTTCATTCCTGTGTGATGATCCAGGGACCCAAAAGTGAGCTCAGTTCCTAATCCTGCGTTCTGGACTTCTGTCCATTCATAGCATGATAAAGATTTGATTTGATATCTTTTGAGTACTTGCTTCATATATGGGGCCAGATTCTTCTGGTTTCATGGTCTGATCATTTTTGTGATTCCTGTAAATGTATCAGTGGTTTATAGAGATCTTGTTTTTTTGGCTGAAAGACAACCACCAATCTGGTGTTAGTCTTTTCTGTTTATCCTTTTCCCTGTCTTGAGCTAAAAACAGCTAAGAATTTGTACCCACTATTAATAAAACCCTATTTAGACCAGTGATATTTTGTTTCTGTGTTTATGCTTGATTCATGGCTGAATTTTTTACAATAAAGTTATAAGCTCTCCATTTGTGTCTGTTTGTATGTTTATATATTTGTAACTCAGAAAGGTCTTTACATCTCATTGTGTAAGTGTATAATATTTTCCTACCCTTCATGGTATTAATAAATTAGATCATAAAATCTCTTATAGGAGCCCTACTCTGATTGAGTTAGTGATAAAAAGCACTTAAGCAAGCTGAATAATTCTAAAATTTCAAGATGCTAAGGAAATTAAACCTCAAATATTTCCAAAGTGAAAAAAAGAAGTATCCTTATAGAAATGAACCCAGAAATGTTTTAAGAATTCAAGTGTACATAATTTAGGTAAATCATTGGCAAATAAGAGTTGTTTTGATTTAATGAAAAGCAGCTGCCTGTTTTCTATTAGATCAAAGTTAAGTATAATATGCATAGAGTCTTTTTTTCTATTTTGGTAAGGTTATCCTAAACATATACACATGAACAATTAAAAAAAGATATGACTTCTACTAAATGTTTAAGATTATGAAAAATATGAATATGCTTAATCAAAATTGAATCATTATTTTGACAAATTTTATTTCAACAGTGTTTTAGACACTCTTGCAAAGAAAAGATGGACATCCACCCAAAATGTGGTTCAGATTAGAGACTGATGTTGCTACAGGAACACCAAGAAGGTAGGAATATTGCTCACATTAGGGGGCTTTCTGGAGAGAACAGGGCAGGTATGACAAACAGGTCCAAAGTTCATGACAGAGAAAAAGGAGACTGGCATGGGTCTTTTATGGTGGTTGGGGAAGGGGCTGGAGTGAAGTTTCCTATGTGCCCACAGGGACTTGGCATGGTTTGAACTTCCCACCACTAGCAAAGGAGGAAGCATTTGGTCTTTCCTTCTTTTTTTTTTTTAATTTTTAAAAATTTATTTATTTTTTTATAAACATATATTTTTATCCTCAGGGGTACAGATTTGTGAATCACCAGGTTTACACACTTCACAGCACTCACCAAAGCACATACCCTCCCCAATGTCCATTACCCTAACCCCTTATCCCAACCCCACTCACCCCAGCAACCCTCAGTTTGTTTTGTGAGATTAAGAGTCACTTATGGTTTATCTCCCTTCCAATCCCAACTTGTTTCATTTATTCTTCTCCTACCCACTTGAGCGCCCATGTTGCATCACCACTTCTTCATATCAGGGAGATCATATGATAGTTGTCTTTCTCTGATTGACTTATTTCGCTAAGCATGATACGCTCTAGGTTCCATCTATGTTGTCACAAATGGCAAGATTTCATTTCTTTGATGGCTGCATAGTATTCCATTGTGTATATGTACCACATCTTCTTGACCCATTCATCTGTTGATGGACATCTAGGTTCTTTCCATAGTTTGGCTATTGTGGACATTGCTGCTATAAACATTCGGGTGCACGTGCCCCTTCGGATCACTACGTTTGTATATTTAGGGTAAATACCCAGTAGTGCAATTGCTGGGTCATAGAGCAGTTCTATTTTCAACATTTTGAGGAACCTCCATGATGTTTTCCAGTGTGGCTGCACCAGCTTGCATTCACAACAACAGTGTAGAAGGGTTCCCCTTTCTCCGCATCCTCGCCAGCATCTGTCATTTCCTGACTTGTTGATTTTAGCCATTCTGACTGGTGTGAGGTGATATCTCATTGTGGTTTTGATTTTTATTTCCCTGATGCCGAGTGATATGGAGCACTTTTTCATGTATCTGTTGGCCGTCTGGATGTCTTCTTTGCAGAAATGTCCGTTCATGTCCCCTGCCACTTCTCGATTGGATTATTTGTTCTTTGGGTGTTGTTTGCTAAGTTCTTTATAGATTCTGGACACTAGTCCTTTATCTGATATGTCGTTTGCAAATATCTTCTCCCATTCTGTCAGTTGTCTTTTGATTTTGTTAACTGTTTCCTTTGCTGTGCAAAAAAGATTTTAATCTTGATGAAATCCCAATAGTTCATTTTTGCCCTTGCTTCCCTTGCCTTTGGCGTTGTTCCTAGAAGATGTTGCTGCGGCTGAGGTCGAAGAGGTTGCTGCCTGTGTTCTCCTCAAGGATTTTGGTGGATTCCTTTTGCACATTGAGGTCCTTCATCCATTTTGAGTCTATTTTTGTGTGTGGTGTAAGGAAATGGTCCAATTTCTTTTTTCTGCATGTGGCTGTCCAATTTTCCCAGCACCATTTATTGAAGAGGCTGTCTTTTTTCCATTGGATATTCTTTCCTGCTTTGTCGAAGAATAGTTGACCATAGAGTTTAGGGTCTATTTCTGGGCTCTCTATTTTGTTCCATTGATCTATGTGTCTGTTTTTGTGCCAGTACCATGCTGTCTTGATGATGACAGCTTTCTAATAGAGCTTGAAGTCCGGAATAGTGATGCCACCAACTTTAGCTTTCTTTTTCAATATCCCTTTGGCTATTTGAGGTTTTTGCTGGTTCCATATGAATTTTAGGATTGTTTGTTCCATTTCTTTGAAAAAGATGGATGGTACTTTGATAGGAATTGCATTAAATATGTAGATTGCTTTAGGTAGCATAGACATTTTCACAATATTTATTCTTCCAATCCAGGAGCATGGAACATTTTTCCATTTCTTTGTGTCTTCCTCAATTTGTTTCATGAGTACTTTATAGTTTTCTGAGTATAGATTCTTAGCCTCTTTGGTTAGGTTTATTCCTAGGTATCTTATGGTTTGGGGTGCAATTGTAAATGGGATGGACTCCTTAATTTCTCTTTCTTCTGTCTTGCTGTTGGTGTAGAGAAATGCAACTGATTTCTGTGCATGGATTTTATATCCTGACACTTTACTGAATTCCTGTACAAGTTCTAGCAGTTTTGGAGTGGAGTCTTTTGGGTTTTCCACATATAGTATCTTATCATCTGTGAAGAGTGATAATTTGACTTCTTCTTTGCCGATTTGGATGCCTTTAATTTCCTTTTGTTGTCTGATTGCTGAGGCCAGGACTTCTAGTACTATGTTGAATAGCAGTAGTGATAATGGACATCCCTGCCGTGTTCCTGACCTTAGCGGAAAAGCTTTCAGTTTTTCTCCATTGAGAATGATATTTGCGGTGGGTTTTTCATAGATGGCTTTGATGATATTGAGGTATGTGCCCTCTATCCCTACACTTTGAAGAGTTTTGATCAGGAAGGGATGCTGTACTTTGTTAAATGCTTTTTCAGCATCTATTGAGAGTATCATATGGCTCTTGTTCTTTCTTTTATTGATGTGTTGTATCACATTGACTGATTTGCGGATGTTGAACCAACCTTGCAGCCCTGGAATAAATCCCAGTTGGTCGTGGAGAATAATCCTTTTAATGTACTGTTGAATCCTATTGGCTAGTATTTTCGTGAGAATTTTCGCATCTGTGTTCATCAAGGATATTGTTCGATAGCTCTCTTTTTTGAATGGGATCCTTGTTTGGTTTGGGGATCAAGGTGATGCTGGCCTCATAAAATGAGTTTGAAAGTTTTCCTTCCATTTCTATTTTTTGGAACAGTTTCAGGAGAATAGGAATTAGTTCTTCTTTAAATGTTTGGTAGAATTCCCCTGGGAAGCCGTCTGGCCCTTGGCTTTTGTTGTTTGGAGATTTTTGATGACTGTTTCAATCTCCTTACTGGTTATGCGTCTGTTCAGGCTTTCTATTTCTTCCTGGTTCAGTTGTGGTAGTTTATATGTTTCTAGGAATGCATCCATTTCTTCCAGATTGTCAAATTTGTTGGCGTAGAGTTGTTCATAGTATATTCTTATAATAGTTTGTATTTCTTTGGTGTTACTTGTGAACTCTACTCTTTCATTCATGATTTTATTTATTTGGTCCCTTCTCTTTTCTTTTTGATAAGTCTGGTCAGGGGTTTATCAATTTTATTAATTCTTTCAAAGAACCAGCTCCTAGTTTCGTAGATTTGGTTTTTTTTTTTGTTTGTTTGATTCTATTTCATTGATTTCTACTCTGATCTTTATGATTTCTCTTCTCCTGCTGGGCTTAGGGTTTCGTTCTTGTTCTTTCTCCAGCTCCTTTAGGTGTAGGGTTAGGTTGTGTACCTGAGACGTTTCGTGTTTCTTGAGAAAGGCTTGTACCACTATATATTTTCCTCTCAGTACTGCGTTTTTTGTGTCCCACAGATTTTGAACTGTTGTATTTTCACTATCATTTGTTTCCATGATTTTTTCTCAATTCTTCTTTAATTTCTCGGTTGACCCATTCATTCTTTAGAAGGATGCTGTTTAGTCTCCATGTATTTGGGTTCTTTCCGAACTTCCTCTTGTGGGTGAGTTCTCGCTTCAGAGCATTGTGGTCTGCAAATATGCAGGGAATGATCCCAATCTTTTGATACCGGTTGAGTCCTGATTTAGGACCGAGGATGTGATCTATTCTGGAGAATGTTCCATGTGCACTAGAGAAGAATGTGTATTCTGTTGCTTTGGGATGAAATGTTCTGAATATATCTTTGATGTCCCTCTGGTCCAGTGTGTCGTTTAAGGCCTTTATTTCCTTGCTGATCTTTTGCTTGGATGATCTGTCCATTTCAGTGAGGGGAGTGTTAAAGTCCCCTACTATTATTGTATTATTGTTGTTGTGTTTCTTTGATTTTGTTATTAATTGGTTCATATAGTTGGCTGCTCCCACGTTGGGGGCATAGATATTTAAAATTGTTAGATCTTCTTGTTGGACAGACCCTTTGAGTATGATATAATGTCCTTCCTCATGTCTTATTATAGTTTTTGGCTTAAAATCTAATTGATCTGATTTAAGGATTGCCACTCCTGCTTTCTTCTGATGTCCATTAGCATGGTAAATTCTTTTCCACCCCCTCACTTTAAATCTGGAGGTGTCTTCGGGCTTAAAATGAGTTTCTTGGAGGCAACATATAGATGGGTTTTGTTTTTTTATCCATTCTGATACCCTGTGTCTTTTGATTAGGGCATTTAGCCCATTAACATTCAGGGTAACTATTGAGAGATATGAATTTAGTGCCTTTGTATTGCCTGTCAGGTGACTGTTACTGTATATGGTCTCTGTTCCTTTCTCATCTACCACTTGTAGGCTCTCTCTTTACTTAGAGGACCCCTTTCAATATTTCCTTAGAGTTGGTTTGGTGTTTGCAAATTCTTTCAGTTTTTGTTTGTCCTGGAAGCTTTTAATCTCTCCTTCTATTTTCAATGATAGCCTAGATGGATATAGTATTCTTGGCTGCATGTTTTTCTTGTTTAGTGCTCTGAAAATATTATGCCAGCTCTTTCTGGCCTGGAGGTCTCTGTGGATAAGTCAGCTGCCAATCTAATATTTTTACCATTGTATGTTACAGTCTTCTTTTCCCGGGCTGCTTTCAGGATTTTCTCTTTGTCACTGAGACTTGTAAATTTTACTATTAGGTGACGGGGTGTGGGCCTATTCTTATTGATTTTGAGGGGCATTCTCTTAACCCCCTGAATTTTGATGCTCATTCCCTTTGCCATATTGGGGAAATTCTCCCCAATAATTCTCTCCAGTATACCTTCTTCTCCCCTCTCTCTTTCTTCTTCTTCTGGAATCCCAATTATTCTAATGTTGTTTCGTCTTATGGTGTCACTTAATTCTCGAATTCTCCCCTCGTGGTCCAGTAGCTGTTTGTCGCTCTTTTTCTCAGCTTCTTTATTCTCTGTCATTTGGTCTTCTATATCGCTAATTCTTTCTTCTGTCTCATTTATCCTAGCACCTCATTAATAGCTTTTTTTATTTCAACTTAGTTAGATTTTAGTTCTTTTATTTCTCCAGAAAGGGCTTTTATATCTCCCGAGAGGGTTTCTCTAATATCTTCCATGCCTTTTTTGAGCCCGGCTAGAACCTTGAGAATTGTCACTCTGAACTCTAGATCTGACATATTACCAATGTCTGTATTGATTAGGTCCCTAGCCTTCAGTACTGCCTCTTGTTCTTTTTTTTTGTGGTGAATTTTTCCGTCTTTTCATTTTGTCCAGATATGAGTATATGAAGGAGCAAGTAAAATACTAAAAGGGTGGCAACAACCTCAGGAAAATATGCTTTAACCAAATCAGAAGAGATCCCAAATCGTGAGGGGAGAGAAAGGGGATAAAAAGAGGTTCAAAAAGAAAGAAAGAAAGAAAAAGAATTAAAAAAAAGAAAACCAATAAAGAAAAGTATAAAAAAGAAAAATATATATACATTAAACTAGTTTAAAAACGTTAAAAAAAGAAAAGGGTAAAAGTTAAAAAAATTTTAGCAGAAGAAGAGAAAAAAAATGAAAAAGAAAAAAATTAAATTAACTGCAAGACTAAAAAATCACAGGGAGAAAGCCATGAGTTCCGTGCTTTTTTTTTTTTTTCTCCTCCTCTGGAATTCTGCTACTCTCCTTGGTATTGAAACCACACTCCTTGGTAGGTAAACTTGGTCTTGGCTGGATTTCTTGTTTATCTTCTGGTGTAGTGATTCTCAAGTGTCTTTGCCCGAGCAGGAATTGCACCGCCCTTACAAGGGGCCGGGCTAAGTAATCCGCTAGGCTTTGCTTTCAGGAGCTTTTGTTCCCTGAGTGCTTTCTGTAGAGCTCCGGAGGAGGAGAATACAAATGGTGTCCTCCTGGTCTCCAGCCCGGAGGAGCAGAGAGCCCGGGGCCCCACTCCTCAGTGCGCCCTCAGAGAACAGTGCCCAGTAACTCCCATCTGCCTGACCTCCGGCCGCGCTCCAAGCTCACCGAGCCTGCGACCGGTTCAAGTATCCCTGAGCTGTGAGCTTACTGTCAGCTCTGTCTCTGTAGCCAGCTTTCCCGTTCCAATACCTGCAAGCTCTGCAACACTCAGACACCCCCGATCCTTCTGTGACCCTGCGGGACCTGAGGCCACGCTGACCCCATGTGGGCTTCGCCCCGGTTTAGCCTCTGGAGCAATTTCCCTCAGCGGAACAGACTTTTAAAAGTCCTGATTTTGTGCTCCATTGCTCCATCGCTTGCCGGGAGCCGGCCCCTCCCCTAGGGTCTATCTTCCTGTCGCTTTGGATTCACTTCTCTTCCAGTCCTACCTTTCAGAAAGTGGTTGTTTTTCTGTTTCTAGAATTTCTGTTCTCTTATTTCTGCCAATGGATTTGCAGGTGTTTGCAATCTTTAAATAAGCTATCTAGCTGAAGTAGTCTCAGCCTGCTACTTCTCCACCATCTTGACTCCCGCACTTCGTCTTTCCTATCAACTTGCCTAGAGTAGTCAAACATCACCTTAGGCAGACTCCTAATTAAAAACAGCATCCGTGTGTGGTGAAAAAATAATGAATACTGTTTTTCTGAAAATAAATAAATCAATTTAATAAAAAAATAGTATCCGTGTTTTGTAATATGTCAACTTGAAGATAATTTCTAAGATTTTTAGGTAACTTAAACCCTTGTATTGATATTAAATTGAGTTAATTAATCAATATTTACTAGATGCCTAGATCATTTCTAAGTAAGACAGAATACTGAAACATTAATTACTAAGCATAGTTTTGTTTATAATTTTGCCTCTTATGTCTACGATATAGAGAGATTATGTATTTGGGTCCGTTAACATGTTCATTTTTGCTACTTTGAGAAGCTATGCTATAAGGTGTGTGTTTGTGTTAAGGAGATGAGAGTAGTTTTGCCTACTGTAGGACAAAACTCAAATGAATACAGATAGCTGTGGAAAGTGTGCTGAAATTTTTTTTTTTCTCCTTGTAATGGTCAAAGCTGCCCAAGTTTGTTGGGTGTATTAGTTTCCTTTTGATTCTATAACAAATTACCACAACAAAGTAGCTTAAAACAATCAATATTAAGTAAGTTAATGGAAGATGGTGAATGGGTGGCCTTTGGGAGGAAGGAAGGAACTATGGATTTGGAGGCAGGTATTATTATAAGCAAAAGATGCCTAGTTTTCATCAACTGTAATATTTCTTTACAATTAAATGAGCAATCTGAATTCTAACTCTATCTCACAGATGTGTCATTTACTCTCAGAAATCAAATTAAATACATTTCTTCAAGGAAGCGTGTGCTACATGGGAAGCTGATAGGATCAAGACCACTGCACTCCATGTTCTGGGGTCAAGGTGTGTGAGGCAGTGTGACCTAACTGCAATTAATGACCGCTGTCTCTGGAAACCTGGTTTCTTTCCTCAGGTAGAGAGTATAAATTAAAGTCTAGTCAGATTGAAATGCATCACTGCTCAACTGAGTACAGAAACTTGAATTCACACTTTGATTTGTCAGGAAGACAGAAATGCTTTCAACATATAATCAGCCCCATCATTCTTCACACCAGATGGAAATACACAGACTTATCTAGGCACCTAATGTGGGAAATCTTTTTAAACTTTAAAACAGACAGTAAAACTGTATGTCATTTTAAAAAATTAAGCTGTAATATGATATTCAGGTTATGGTCTCTGAAACAAATCACTACTCCATGCAATCAGCCATAACGCTTGCTTATACTGCCCTCTAGTGGATTCCTGTAAGAATAGTGTTCCTTGGAACATTATTCCAAATAAACTATGCATAAGCTTTCTTTTCAATGGGATATTAGATCTTTGACATAAACTTTATAAATGCATTTGAAAATACTAAATGAGAACCCTCAAAACAATTTTTTAAAATCACCTTGTTTTAAAAATATCTGATGTCAAGGTAAAGTACTTATTTATTTCTCCCAGTGCTTGACTCCCCTTTAGGAATTTGCCCTAGTATTGGTTTATTTCTGTTTTGGCCCATGTTTTTAGCAGTCCCTCAGCCTACTACTACTTCTGAATTCACTCTGGGAAAAAGAGGGTTGGCTTTATACTTGTCAGAAGAAGCTCACATAGCTCTTTTAAACACTGCCTTGACACTACAGGGCAAGCAACCATTTCTTCTCATTTTACAAACAAAAGTCACAAATCACTGCTAAAGTGGAGAGTAATACTGAGATGCTCCCATTTCTGGTGCCCCCTGAATGTGTGAAGTTCTGATAACTGGAAAGTCACATGATTTCTAGCATACTGTGATTTGACTTGTTCCATCAGAATTTGGTTTGAAGTGTTTGCCTTCTGCTTGGATCGTGATCCCAGGGTCCTAGGATGGAACTTTGTGATGGGCTCACTGATCAGCAGGGAGTCTGCTTCTCCCTTTGCCCCTCTCCCCACCCCCGACCCTGCTTATGCTCTCTCCCTCACTCTCTCTCTTTCTCAAATTAGAAAATAAAATCTAAAAAAAAAAAAAAAAAAAGAATTTAGTTTGAAGAAATATTACCTGTCTTTTCGTGGCAACCCATTTTCTTACTGCCTCCATTTCTGTAACATTTTCAGTTTTCTTAAAAAAAAAAAAAAAAACTCATAGTACAGCTGTTCCTCATAAGGTAATTTTCTTTCTCATTTTTTTTTTTTTTTTGGTGAATGTTATACAGCAAACAAAATTGGAACTTAATGTATGAGATTTTTTTTCAGGGCAGGAAATTATGATGAATACTAACTAAATAATAGGACTCTCACAGGTTACTAATTACATGGAAAAGAAAATGACCAGAAGGACCTTTCTGGAAGAAAATTATTGTTTTTTTTTTCTCTTTAAAGTAAGCATGACTAAAGCTATGCTCAATTTAGTCCTGTAAATATACACATTAAAATATGAAATCATTCAGCAGAAACTAGCCTCCTTCTAGCTGGTAAAAGACTTCTTTAGAAGTGGGATTCAAAAATATTGCTCTAGCACCAGATTGATGAATACTGGAAATATGTTTGCAGTCTAATGAAATTTTGAGATAACACAGTACTTCGAGTCGTGCTATTTGAGTTTATTTTGAATGTATTTCTATATTCTATTTGCTTATCAAAATAGTCCTTCAATCTTCATATTAAGGAGTATAGACAATTGTCTGGTTAGCCTATAATAATATCCTCAATTACATTTTAAATATGCTATAACCAAACTTTGAGATAAAACTCTTTACAGAATGCTTTAACAAAAAAGATTAAGAGATGAAGAGGAGCTCTTGAAATTGACTGATTAAATTTGACTCTAGTGTAATTTGATATATTCATCATTTACTTACTCACTCTCTTCCTCTAAAAATATTCATTGAGCATCTACTTTATACCAGAATGTAAAATGCAGAGTGTTCAAACATGATCAGGAAGGTCCTGCCGAGGAGTTCAACATTTAGTGGACAAGTCAGATGGGTAAATAGATTAATTAAAATACAATATAGTTCAATATTGTAATAGAGGAATGTATGGCTTATTATGGGACACTTTACAGAAGGGGATTATTTGCATTTTAAAAAATAAGTGAGTTTGTTGGGCACACAGTCTGCAGTGAGCCTACTTGAAATGCAAATGGAGCCAGGCACCTAAAAGCCTGGCTTGTAAAGAAACTACAAACTGTTCCATTTGGCCTGCGTTAGGGCAGCTTGGAAGGAAGGGATTTTCTTGGGTGGGTGGAGGTCCTCACATATTTCAACAAGTGCTTTGAAGTTTATGGAAACAGTTGAAGAATTTTAAGCAGAATAATTATATGATCAAATTTAAATTTTAGAAGGTGTACCCTGATGGGGGAAAAATGTGAGGGACGTTTCATTAGCAGCAGGTAAACATGTTAAGAGGATTGGGGTATTCCAAACATGAGATGCTGAGAAATGCAAAGCCAAAAAGACCATAAATCTAATGAAATACATCTTAAGAAACTTAATATTTATTTTCCAGATTTACAAATTCTGTAAAGTGAGTGTTTTATAAATCATATCAAATCGTTTCTCAGGTGAAAAATGTATAGAAGTAAAATTTCTAATTGGAAATATGGCTACATATTATTAATACAAAACGTGTTATTCATATTTGCTTATTTATTCTTTCTCATTGGGTATCATTCTGTATACCATTTTGTTACTTATTTGTCCAATATGTAATCAGACCTGAATTTTTCCTTCTCAAATACATCCTGTCCCTTTCTAGCCTATTTTGGTCATTTAGAAAGCATTATTCATGGACCATTAGAAATCACTGAAATAAAATCAGTGGGGGGAGGGAGTTGATAGGAAAAATGATGACAAGAGACACTGCTAGACACCTAGGATACAACACTGGCATGCCACAATGATGGAAGACAGTCTAGAACACAATGCACCGACCCTTAATTAAACGTAGCTAATCTAAGAATCACCTAAGGCACCTCAATCCTGGGCCAAAAATAGAATAAAAATGAGCCCAACTATAATGCTTAAATGAAATTATACTGGGGGAAAAATAAGCAAAGCTCTTTATACTCTTTATGACAGCTGAACGCAATTTTAGTAGGGAAAAATTAAGAGTGCTTAGTTTAAAGGGGGAAAAAAGCAAATTTATGTGCATCGTCATGAGTCAGGTACCCTGAAGCCTTCACTCCAGACTGGACCAAGACTCTTGGTTCAGAGCCCTCTAGGTGCCAAGTGCTACACAGTCACCTGCTGGCTGTGGGTCCTTGGACACACTTCTTAACCTGTCTAGGCAGAGTTTCTTCATCTATAACAGGGTGTCATGGAACTATAGACATTTTTAGGCCAGATAACTTTTGTTGCAGGGGACTCTCTTGAACATAATCCCAAGATGTTTACCCAGGAGATTATGAGTGAATTTCCTCCAGTGTGAGGTGAATTTCCTGCCTGTGTACAGCCTCATTTCCCTAAGGTGACTGCTTACACACAAATCTCCACATTGTGGGTCCATACACCCAGGCTAAATCTTTGAGAAGAGCAATATTTCCCAAAGAATTAAAATCTACAAGAATGGCACCCTGGCTAAAAGTGGAAGGAGTTCACATTACCAAGTAAACATACAGGTTTTAAATCTTACACATCTGCATTTTAATCACTTTACAATTTTCCTTAAGAATCATGGAGTGAATTATTAATATTTGGGTAAATAATCTGTTGTTGTTCATAAAAACACAAGCACAGTCTGAATTCAAGTTTTTCTTTCTTGCTAGATAGAAATCATTTGCAGGCACATTTGAAGTCAGAATTTGCTGTAACTTCTACCATCAACAGAATGTTATGTTCATTTAGTCATTGGTTGATTTTAGGAACTGAGTTCTAATTAAGACCTCTTGCTACAAATGTGAATTTCACCCTTTTCTGTTTCTTTTTAAATTTTGACTGCTAATTTTAGCTTCTTTTTAAAATATTGTATTTATTTTTTTGACAGAGACAGTGAGAGGGAGAACACAACCGGTGGGGGGCGGGGGGGAGAAACAGGCTTCCTACCAAGCAGGGAGACCAATGCGGGCCTTGATCCCAGGACCCTGGGATCAGTGTTTGAGCCAAAGGCAGATGCCTAATGACTGAGTCACCCAGGCACCCTATCTTCTTTTTAAATCTTATAAGTTACAGAGCCACATCTGATGGCCCATTTAATGTAAGAAAGGTCTAGACTTCACTGTTAGAGGATTTCTTTTTCTAGTTATAGTCACACTTGCCAGCTTCAGTACATCTAGAGCTTATCTTTTATTGACACATCTTCTCTATCATTACTTGCCTTGGATGAATAGTTGGGCTTCCAGAGCTAAATGATGGGATAAAAAGACATGTAGAGAGGGGCACCTGCTTGGCTCAGTTGGTTTAAGTATCCAACTCTTGGTTTTGACTCAGGTCATGATCTCAGGGTCCTGGTACTGAGGCCCACATGGGGCTCTGCTCTCAGTGCCATGGAGTCTGCTGAAGATTATCTTTTTGTCTCTCTGCTCTTCCCACTGCTGTTTCTCTCTCATACTTTCTCTAAAATAAGTGAATAAGATTTTTTAGAAAAATAGGTAGAGAGAGAGAGTTACATATGAGATGAACATGGAGGATTTTATGGTATTTTAATATTCAGCAGCACTTTTAGTTTCTAAAACAGATTTTTAAATAAAAAATGTGGAATTTAAAGCACAAAATTAAACATGAGTTGGGTGGCCTAAGATGCAGCTGAGGGATTCCAAAACTACCCCAAAAATGGAATCTGCAATCAGCTATTAGTTCTCCAGCCATCGCTTCAAGTGTTGAGGACAGAGGAATCACCCCTGACCTCACTTACAGAGAGCAGAAGTCCTATAGGAAGCAGAGGAGGGTATTTAAATGTCTTTTGTAACTTCTGTCATTTCTCTAGGCAGACCACTTTGAACATCTCCATGTGTTATGATCAGAGGCAGAAATAGAAAACTCTCAGAGAGGAATAGCAACTCCTCTTTCTGCTCTCATCAAGAATAACAGTATTAACAATTATAATCCAGGGGCGCCTGGGTGGCTTAGTGGGTTAAAGCCTCTGCCTTCGGCTCAGGTCATGATCTCAGGGTCCTGGGTTGGAGCCCCACATTGGGCTCTCTTCTCAGCAGGGAGCCTGCTTCCTCCTCTCTCTCTGCCTGCCTCTTTGTCTACTTGTGATCTCTGTCTGTAAAATAAATAAATAAAATCTTAAAAAAAAAAAAAAGGAATGTGGATAAATGTTGAAGGCAAGCTTGCTCGTGACACAAGGCCCACTTCATTTCAGTGCCCATGATTGCCCTCTTCTTTTCTCACTTATTAAAGTTAGAATTCTGGGATATAAAAGGTCTTCTTGGACAAGTTCCCAGACCACTCAACCAAACTCACAATGTTCTACTGGTCAGGTCTTTTGCTAACTCCAGAACTCATTGTTTGAAAGGAATAATTAAAACAGTCTTATAGCCACCAGCCACACTGAGGATTTCAGTATTCTGCAAAAGCAAATATGTCACCTGGAACTGCCATAAAGCTTGAAGTGTGTATAACACCCCAATAAGTTTCCAAAATGTCATTAATTATTATTATTTCTTTGCAAGGGAATATATGAGCAAAAAAATCATTTTATAAGGACAATAACACTTCCTCTTAGCATGTGGTTCAAGATCTATTTCACAAGCTTGATTCGGAGACAAATAGTACTTCCTAAAGTGTTCGGGTAGCACAATTCCAAACTATTACCTTTACAACGGAAATCTGAAATAACATTATCTCTGGGAGATAAAAGACCCAAAGTTAATAAAAAAGAGGATGTTAATATTACTGTGTATTATTACTGCACATGTACCAAGTGCTTAGCCTATGTTATCCCATCTGGGGCAGAGACTCTAGTCATCCCATACAGCCACAATAGCTTTCTTACATACTATTAGTAATAAAGATAAACATTTTTCAAGTTTTTATTTTCATTCCAGTTAGTTAACTTACAGTCGTATTAATTTCAGGTGTACAATCTGGTGATCCAACACTTCCATACATCACCTCGTGTCCATCATAACAAGTGCCCTCCTTAGTCCCCATCCCCTAGTGACATTCAAAGTAATGATTGATAGATGTATATTCAGTAGTGCCATTTTATTACTTGTTTTGTTGTTGTTTCTGAATATTTTCTCTGACCCTTCCTTGTCTTCCATGTTTTGCTGATTTGCTTTCCTTTACTGATGTATTTGGCTTTCTTTCTCTTTATTCTTTGCATATTCTTTAGTGGTTTGGGATACATGGTTATCATTAGGTTTGTATATAACCTCTTTGAATATAGCAGTCAATAAACGATCAGTGAAGTTTGAGCCCAGTTCTTTTCTCCTCCCTGTACTTTTGGCAACTTTTATTATATTTTATGCCCTCTTTTGGTGAGTTTTTAACTGATATTTTTAAGAGAAATATTTATTTTTTCTGTGTTTGTGTTCTTGAGCTCCCTAGTGTCACTTTGGGTCTCTCCTTTCCATTCAACGAGTCTGCTTTTAGTATCTCTTGCAGGCCTGGTTTACTGGTCATAAACTCCTTAGTTTTTGTTTGTCTGGGAAGCTCTTTATCTCTCCTTTTTTTGAATGGTAGTCCTGCTGGATAGAGTATTTTCAGCTGCACATTCTTCCCATTCAGCATTTTTGATATATCACACCACTCTATTTGGGCTCGTAAAGTTTCTATGAAAAATCTCCTGCTAACCTTATGGATTGTCCCTTGTAAGTTACTCACTTATTTTGTCTTGATGCTTTTAAAACGTTTTATTTAGCACTCTATTTTGCCAACTCAATTATGCTATGTTCTGGTACGGACCTGTTTTTGTTGATTTTGATAGGGGTTCTCTGTACCTCCTGGGTCTGGATATCCGTTTCCTTCCCCAGATTGGGGAAGTTTTCAGCTATATTTTCTTCAGATAAATTTCCTGCCCATTTTTCTCTCTTCTTCTGGAACTCCTATAATACAAATGCTATTATGTTTGAAGCCACTGAGTTCTCTAAGTCTATTCTCATTTTGTGTAATTCTTCTTTCTCTCTTTTGTTCACTTTGATTACTTTCCATTACCCTGCCATCTAGGTCACTAACTCATTCCTCTTCCAACCTGCTATTCATCCCATCACGTGTTTCTCATTTTATTTCTCACTTTACAGAGAACTTTATCTCTGCTACATCATGCTCATCTTTGTGTTAAGGGTCTCATTTATTTTCTACTCTTTTCTCAAGTCCAGTGAATATCCTCATGATCCTTGCTTTAAATTTTCTATCAGGTATGTACTTATATCTGTTACACTTCAATCTCTAGCAATGGCCTTGTCCTATTCTTTCATTTGGAATAAATTTTTCCTGTCTCCTCATTTTATCTGCCTCTCTCTGTCTGTTTCTATGTGTGAAGAAAGTCAGCTATGACTTCTGCTCTTGCAAGTAGTGACTTTATGAAGAGGAAGTCCTGGAGTGCCCTGCCAGGCCTTGTTCCCCAGAGCCTGGCACTTCAGGAGGGGACCCTGTGTGTGATGCCTACACTCTACTGTTGTGTCTGAGTAAGTTGTCCTTTCAGTGGGTTGTCTTCCCTGACTCTCTGCCTGCTGTGGGCTGTGCTTGTTCTCTGCAGTGTTAGTGGGACACAGGCCAGTTCTGAGCTGTTGTGCCCTCTGTGGAACTTGGGAGTGGAGCATCTATCTTATCAACTTTGTGTTGGGCGACTAGTCCTACCCCAGATCCCTCAAAGCCCTTGACGGCTGGGGGGTGCATGTTAGGGCAGTCAGAGGCATGAGGCTGGGGGAAGCAAATGACAGTGGTTGGGGGCACAAGGCTAGGCATGGGGTGTGGCAGCAGGTGCACCCAATAGCCATGTGAGGTGTGCACACAACTTTAACAGAGTTTAGCCTGAGCTCTGGGTGGAGGCTAGGAGGCTTTGAGTAGGCAAGGCCTCAGGACACCTTGTGAGTATGGTCCATTGCTGACAGGTTAGGTAGCAAGTGTCTGTGCAGCCTTGCCTGCTGCAGGTAGCTCTGTGTTTATGTTTTGGGATGGGGGAGGAAAATAGCCCCTGCCAGATCCCTTATTTTTAGAGAAGTTCCCCAATGTGCTCTGAAATCAATATGAACAGATCTACCTCCCATTTGCCCCGGGCGGTGTGTAAACTGCTGTTTTTATTGCCTGTTCATGCAGGCTGTTGTCTCTTTGAGTGTGCTGCCCCAGCTATCCCTTGCCTTCCCAGCTCACGAAGAGCTGAGTCAGCTGACTTTTAAAGCTTCAGGATCTAAGTTCCACTGATTGTACACACGCATGTAAATCAACCCCTCTGGGTTTTAAAGCCAAATGCTATGGTGATTAGTTTTCCCTGTGTGAGCTCCCCAGTGCCAGGGCTCATTACTCAGTCCTCTCTGCCTACACAGCTTCTTCGTTCCTGCCGGCAGCCTCCCTCTCCCTTTCTGACCTGCCTAATCTTTCAGATCCAACTTCTGTCTGTTTCATTGTGGAGTTTGTTCTGCCAGTCTTTGGATCACGCTCCAGTTTATTGACTTGGATGCTGATGATACCTAGTTATAAACATGGCACAAGGGGAGCTCAGGGTCCTCCTACTCTGCCGTCTTCCCAAGCTTTGAGTTAAAAATGTTGAGACCATAACTGCCTAACTGATGGCTGCAATTTAAAGATGACACTTGCATCAAAAGTGTGAAAATATGTGTAATTGCCAGACAAGGGGGCATGAGTGGAATGATGTGCACAGCTTCCAGGTCTTGTCCTTAAAGGAAAGGACACACTGATTACTTCCCTTTCACCTGGTTCCCACTGCTAGGAAGTGGGACTAGGCATCTTAGAGCACTACTGAGTACTAAATATTGATAAATGTTAAGCAACAGGGTAGGAGCCTGGATTCTGAGGATCACACAGCTGCAACCCAAACCTGAACTGTGTATTGGGACTTTTGCATTATAGAGAAACAAATGTCCATCTTGTTTAATCAACTTTTATTTTGGATCTGTCATTAGCACCAAAGCAACTCCCTGATAAATCATTCCATCTTCACAACAATCCTAAAAAGGAAAGGTTATTATCTCCATCTTACAAATGAGAAAATTGTAAAAACAAAACAAAACAAAACAAAACAAAAACCTACCAAGTTTCCAGAACCAGCAAGTAGCAGACCTAAGTCTAAAACTCAAACCCAGGGGTGCCTGGGTGGCTCAGGCAGTTAAGCATCCAATTCTTAGTTTTGGCTCAGGTCATGATCTCAGTGTCCTTGGATTGAGCCCCACATTTGGCTCTGTGCTCAGATGGGAGTCTGTTTGAGATTCTCTCCCTCTATTCCTCCCCTACGTGTGCACTCTCTCTCCACCTCTCTCTCTCTCTCCACCTCCCTCAAAATAAATAAATTTTGTAAAATCTTTAAGACCCAAATCCAGCTTTCTACTCTATCACTAAAACTGCTAACACAGTTTTATGCTAGATCTGGCTTTTTATGGCTTTGGAATTGTCCTACTTACCCCATTTCAGCCTTAGTTGAGTTGTTGTGAAGTTTAAATTAACATAAAAATATGTAAAATATTTAGATAGTGACTGACACATGGTATTATATAGGTTATCTATTAAAACTTATCATTATCATTTTAAGCTTATTCTAATTATTAAGCTTCTTTATTATTATTATTAATTATTATTAAGCTTCTTCTAATTCCAAAATCCTCTAATATTTATTCCTGGAGAACATAGGTAACCATTATTATTAAGCTTCTTATTAAGCTTAATTATTAAGCTTCTTCTAATTCCAAAATCCTTCAATATTTATTCCTGGAGAACATAGGTAGCCAACTTCAAATTCAAACAAACTGAGCTAAAAGTATAGAATTTTAGAGACACGTGTCCCTTCAGTTTAAGAAATTGCAAGAACAGTCACCCAGCAACCTCTGATATTAGCTATGTGAGGAACCTTTGACTGTTGGAACAGGCAGGTCTATGATGTATCTCATCTGCTAAGATTTCTAAGATCCTCTTAAATAAAATTCACTGAGATTTCTGGTTGATTTTTTGCTATAATAGTATAGAATGGGCAGTCCCCCCCCCCCAATAAATATTCTCTATGTCTCTTAGAGATCGATTGTCTGATTCTTTGGCAGCTGTATGCTGACCAGAAGAAACACGGCATTTCAGCCTCCTTGCAGCTAGGATGAACATGGTCATGAACAGAAATGAAACCTCACTTTACCATTAAACAGAAGGCTGTACCTTCTCCTTCCTCTTCCCCTTTTTTTGTCTGTGCTATGTTTCTTCCCACCAAAACCACCTTACAAAAGTTGACTGTTAAACATCAAGAATCTGGCAAGCCAGTTATTAAACTGTTGGTAGTTTAATAGCAGCCATGAGAGAAGTGTTTACCACGTGGAAATCCATTAATCCTATCAAAGCCAATGTCCCCCAGCTGGGGACTTTTTTTTTTTTTTAATACAGAATAAGTTTACCAGCACCGTTTTCCTTGCTCTCCTAGAATCAGGATACTTGAGTAAGATCTGTGGGCCTGTATGAAGAGGGCAGTTCCCAGAGATGAGAAAACATAGAGTCAGAGGTCCTAATGCAGAACAAAGCCATTGTGCCCGCTTAGGCTCTCCGAGTGAGTCACACATTTATATCCAGCTCAGTGATTCTCAGTAGGGGCCAACTTGGCCCCCCTGCCCCCCAGGGGACATTTAGGAGACAGTTTTGGTTATCATTAACTGGGACAGTGTGGTTATTTCTGGCATCTGTGGGTAGAAACCAGTGATGTGGCTAAACATCCTACAATACACAAGAAAGCTCCCATTTCCAAGAATTATATATTCTAAAATGTCAACAGTGCCAAAGTTGAGAAATCCTGATTTAGAGTAAGCCATTATTTTGTTGGATTTCTATTATAGCCAGAAAACCTGTAGCTTAGCTAATAATACAAATATACAACTAAAATCCCCAATATCCTTTTGTATAAATACAAATGCATACATATACTCATAAATAAATATATATGTACATGCCCTTATATAAGAAACACTTTTTAAAATAAAATTTGAAGGAAACTACTTATATAATGGGTTTCTTTGCATTTTTCTACTGTTGAAGCATTTAGTCCTTGAAATCTCTGAGCACTGCTCTGGACAATAGAAGAGGTAATTTACCAAGTGACTGGAGAGGTCTAAAAGAGTTAATCCTTCTTCAGAAAATGAGTAACTCACTCCTACCCAGAATCTTATATGGGGAGAAAGAGGTGAGGTTGTTAATATTTCCCTTCCAAGAAAGTGGTAAACCTGAGATGCTCCCTGCAATTTCCTCCTGAAATTACACCAAGGACATTATTGAATTTGACCAAGAGAGTTCCTGGGATCACATAGAAGTAAAAATGGATTTTGCAGAAATGTCCACTGGGGAAATAAAAATGTTGACAAAGATAAAGAAATAGAAATGTAAGCTATCCATAGATGTTCTGTTGAAATAAAACTGAAAATGTATATTCTATAAGACCAGAATGAACCTGAGGAAGAAAAAGCAATAAGTACTTTCCAGTCTTTATGTAAGGGGAAAAGGGACAGAGTTCTGATTTCTCCAAAGCAAATAGATTCTTTTGGGGATTAAGTATTAACAAAAATTATATCATTTATATCATGTGAATTGTATATCTATAATGTAAATTATATAGGTGTGTATGTATGTGTATATGTGCATGTAAACTAAACTGATGAGTTCTAAAATTTCAAACATAATTATAATAAAAATCAGTTTAACCTGATTTTATCACTCATATTTTACCTAATCAAGGAATCCTACTTCTTCCAATAACAGTAAGTTTTATTCCTGACATTCCAGATCTACCCTCTGATTTCTACTCCTTAACCCCAGCTGACTTTTTTCCTTCTAACTTTCTTTGTCTAAAATTTATCCCAGTCTGTCATTTCATCTATCCCTCACCTTCTTGAGTAAAATTAACTGGTGCTCAAAGTTGTCATGTATACTGTCTCCCAACAATGTCTAATATTCACCATCATTATCATTTATAATCGAGGCACTTCCTTCCCAGCCCCTCAATTCAAATATTTTACTGATTTATCAAGTTTTAAAGTTTTTATTAATCTCATCACCATCAGACATATACTTATTGAATAGCTTCTATGTGCTGATGTTCTGGAGGAAACAAAAATGAATTAGATAGGCCCTTCTCTACAGAAACTTACAGTCTATTAAGGGAGTTCAGACATTTTAAAGAAATTATATTTCATTAATCATGTTTGAAGAGGACGTTGTTATGGCTTAATGAATCAGCATTATATTAAGTGACCCAGAGTGCTTTATGTTCATATATTATTGAGGGTTTTTTTAAATTTATTTTTTATTTATTTTTGGCATAACAGTATTCATTATTTTTTCACCACACCCAGTGCTCCATGCAATCTGGAGTTTTTATGCTAAATAATTAACTCTCTTTATGATGCTTGCTTCTTCAAAGAAAGGTAAATATTTAATTTTAAAGAATATCTAATTCCTCTTCACAATTTTCTATACAGTAATTATGACTATTGGTTTCCCCCATGTATGAGCAAATTCAGCCTTATAAATAAATGTTAACATATATGTGTCAAGAGCAAACAAAACTGCAGCCTGCATTCCACTTCTGAGTCAGAGATTGCAAATTGGCACCTGAGTCACTTCTAAGCCCATATATGGTTGAGCACATACGATCATGTTTTTCAAAAAGTATTATTTTCCATGCTATAGGGAATTTATCATGCACATTATTAGTTCTGTACCTTTTCTTCTGTTGGTCCTCTGATCTTCAGGTTTGGGCCGTTACCTCTACTTGGCCCTTTCAGATATGCAGATTCTTCCCATTCTTCAAAACCTGGACACCCAAGTGCTGCTATAAAGCTTTTCTCAGTTGCACCAGTTCTCCATGATCTGACTCTACTCCCTTTTGTTATCCATATCATTTATTTACACATCCTCTCTTTATATGTGAGGTCATTCATTGAAAGATTCACTCATTCTTCATCTCTAGAAGCTGCTTCCCCCGCAGAGACAAACTGACCAAACTCATAAAACCGTATACACACATATGGTACCTGAAATAGCAACAGGTACGATATCTGAGTGACACCCCCATCACATATTAGTATAGGAAATTTACAACACAAATGGAGCACTAAGACATTTTTTCTGTCCTGCATAATTTTAATTATTAACATTATTTGTGGTGCAGTTTGTTGTTTCTTTATACACAATGCATCACTATTATTCCTAAATAATTCTAGAGGTCTTGCTCCATTTGTATTCTTAATTTTCTGAACTAATACGTGACTTGGATATCACCCAGATATCATAGCTGTTGTTAATTCAGGTACTATATATGTGTGTATGGTTTTGTGAATAAAAACACATCATGATCAGAATAATTTTTCTTGACATAAAAAATGATAATATTTGTTTCATTCAAGCTTTCTATTTTCCTATTAGAAATTAAACAAAATGATCCCCAGTTGAAGGCATTACCAAGAATATTCTTTTTGTTGTTGTTGTTGTTGTTCTTCCTTTTTTTTTTCAATTTTTTATTTTTTATAAACATATATTTTTATCCCCAGGGTTACAGGTCTGTGAATCTCCAGGTTTACACACTTCACAGCACTCACCAAGGCACATACCCTCCCCAATGTCCATAACACCACCCCCTTCACCCAACCCCCCCACCACCACCCAGCAACCCTCAGTTTGTTTTGTGAGATTAAGAGTCACTTATGGTTTGTCTCCCTCCCAATCCCATCTTGTTTCATTTATTCTTCTCCTACCCCCTTAAGGCCCCATGTTGCATCACCACTTCCTCATATCAGGGAGATCATATGATAGTTGTCAGGAAAGCAGATTGCGCTTCCTAAGGTAGGTGTGCATCACCCAACCTATTGGAAACTGAGATAGAACAACAGTCAGAGAAAGGAACAATTCACCCCTTTTTCCTGCCTCACAGCTTGTCCTCTCCTGCCCTTGGACGTTACATCACTGCCTCTCCAGTCCCTCAGGCCTTTGTGCTTAGGGCTTTGGCTGAATTATGCCACAAGCTTTCCTGGTTCTCCAGCCTGCAGATAGCCACCTTGTTGGACTTCTCAGCGTGCATAGCTGTGTAAACCAGCACATCATAATAAACAAACAAACAAATAAATGCACACTTCTGATCTGCTTCTCCAAAGAACCCTAACAGAAGGATTTTTCTTTCTTACATTTGTTCCAGTGAATTGGAAACAAAATATCATCAGATGTTTTAGAAATACATTTCACTAAATAATATATTTTTAAAACTGAATGTAATGTTTAACTAGTTTTTTATGTCACGCGGGAAAAATAATGTCAATAATCATATCAAAGATACCCTTAAAACAGTCATTTTATAAAGTTTTAAGTTACCAAATTATAGAGAATATGTTTTTCTCTAAGTACTATATAATTAATTTTTATTCCAACATAATATTCATTTTTTTTAAAAGACTCATACTTTTAATCAGTAGTTCAATTTTTAAGTTTCTGAACACAGGTGAATTAGAAACAAATTTTAACATTAAATAAATTACAGAATAAAGATAACATTTAAATTAGTGTTGTCTGAATATTCCTATGTATTAACAAGTGATACTAGTGATCAATGACTTACTAAAAGTTTATCTTTCTCTAATCCTTGCTATGGATTTAATCAGTCTCTTTGAGTGTCCTGAAAACATTTCTTTGACATTGCTTCCAGAAGTCTCTGAAATGGTTCAAGATATTATTTCAGTGATATTTACTCCAAGGCCACACCAAGTAAAAGCTCATGTTTCCTAAACCTGGATGTACATTGGAATCATCTAAAGTATTTATAAATGGTTTTACCCTCATATGTTCTGGCTTAGTAGATTCAGGAAAGTATCCACTATTTTGTTAATATCAAACAAGTAATGCTGAGACACAAAGAATAGGGTCTAGAATCACAGTTCCCCAATATATATTCAGATGGTATAATGAGAAGAATATCAGCGTGGGGTTCATTATGCCAGTAGGTGGTTCAAGCCGCTCATGCAAATAGTGCACAATGAAGGACTGCCTACCAGTGGGATGAGTCACCTAAATGGTGTATCACTGTACTTGCTCAAGAGGCTTCCTTCTTTACTTCTAGAATCACTCCCATTCTATTTCCCAATTTAAATGAAGAATCATGTCTTCCTTCAAAATTAGGCATATCCCCTTACAATGGCCTAAATGTTTGTGTCTTCCCAAAATGCCACTTTGAAACCTCAACTCCCAATGTGATGGCATTTGGAGGTCAGCTTTTGGGGGGTAGTTAGGTTTGGATGAAGTCATGAGGGTGGAGAAGGGATATGGCTTACAAGAGGGGATATGGCTAATTTACTCTTCTCTGCCATGTGAGGGTATACAAAGGCAAAGCTGTTTGCAAGTCAGGAAGAGGACTCTCACCAGAACCCAACAACCCTAGCACCCTGATCTGCTCCCGCTAACATTCCAAACTCCATTGTTTTGCTCTATTTTTTTCAGTAGCATTCATTGCCCTCTATCATATTTCAGAATTCACTTACTTTTACATGTATTAGTCTCACAAATTTAACTTCATAAAAGCAGAAATATTTGTCTCTTTTTTAATTTAAATCCAATTTAATTAACATGTACTGTATTATTAGTTTCAGAGGTTGAATTCAGTGATTCATCAGTTGTATATAACAGTCAGTGCTCTTTACTTCAAGTGCCCTTCTTAATGCCCATCACCCAGTTACTGCACCTTCACACCTATCTCCCCTCCAGCAGCTCCCAGTTTGCCCTATAGTTAAAAGGCTCTTATGGTTTACTTCCTTCTTTGTTTTCTTCTTATTTTATTTTTCCTTCCCTCCCCCTATGTTCATCTGTTTTGTTTCTTAAATTCCACATATGTGTGAGAGCATATGGTATTTGTCTTTCTCTGACTGACTGATTTCACTTAGCATACTCTCTAGTTCTATCCACATCATTGCAAATGGTAAGATACCATTCTTTTGGATGGCTAAGTAATAGTCCAGTGTGTGTGTCCATGTGTGTGCGTGTACCACAACCTCCTTATCTATCCATCTGTTGATAGACATCTGGTCTCTTTTCTGTATTTTAGCAAGTGTGGACATTGCTATCCCCTATAAACATCAGGGGGCATGTGCTCCTTCAAATCACTATGTTTATATCCTTTGACTAAATACCTAGTAGTGCAACTGCTGTTGTAATGTGGATCTATTTTCAACTTCTGAGGAGCCTCCATCCTGTTTTCTGGAGTGCCTGCACTGGCTTGCATTCCCACCAACAGTGTAAGGAGTGTTCCCCTTTCTCCGCATCCTCACCAATGTCTGTTGTTTAGTGAGTTGCTAATTTTAGCCATTCTGACAATCCAAGTCCATTATGACCTCCTCCTCAAAGCCAGAAGACTTTTTGGACTAGAATCTCTATTATTAATTTAACTGTTTGATACCTTTTTAAAAAGTTATCTCCATGCCTTACTATATATAATTATCACCAAAATAAAACACTATAATTTTCTCATCGATTAAAGTAAGGTCTCTGAATTGCCTTATAAGCTGAGCTTATGTTTTGAAAATTGGTGGCATCAAAATATTCTGGGCCATAGGCACAACTGTTATGGGATCTTGGATACCCACCCCACGCCATTCTCAGATGTTTCCTAGCCTTGACTCTCTGTAAACTAAAGATAGCAATGCACTGCAAGACTCCTTGGAAATGTCCCAACCTATAATTAGGACATCACCTTGTACTTGGGAAGCTTTCATATGACCCTTCCTATTTAAGAGTGACTTGTGGGGAATAGGTAGCATAGGAAAGTAGCATCATTCGTCTGAATGCCTGCCTCATCTGAGCAAATCCGTCATGACATTCCCAGGTGCCAAGTTCACCTAGAGACTACAATGGCTTTAAGGTCCAAAGCCTTAAAGAAAAATAAAATGTTTCCCTATGCATATCCTCTGTGCTAGGACGTTCTCCTGGTCCTGGCCATTAATGTATGGGTGTCCTCTCTCAATCTACTAGCACACTGAGTAGCCAGGGGAAATGCAGGGTGTTCAGCATATTGGCTACTTCACTCTTCCTGCACACCTGTCTTTACCTTGGAGCTGTGACTAACACTTATTACTGCACAGCTGACAAGAGTTGAATTGAATGAAGGTAAGAATAGGAAATATTAGCTAAAGTGGAATGTGAGATTATCTTTAAATTCCAGTGATGTGTGCTTTTCCTCTCCTGTTTGCTTTGGTTTTGGTTTTTACTCTGTTTGATTATTACTGGTGCAAAATTGTGTACAACTAGTAAGAAAAGAAAAAAACTTAACCACTAAAATAGTCATAATATTGCCACCAAGACAATACCAAAACCTTATTTCAGTTAGGAAATAACAAACAGATCTCTTGTCTTCCCTGGTCATGATCTCTCTGCTGTGAATGCCACCATTCTCTGCTGTTAGCACACCATCTTGTTCTGGGGTAAATCTTCGATGACGCTTGGGCTCATCCCCAAGGCCCTTTCACCTCTTGCCCTTATCATGCACTTCACCAGCTCCCAGAAATATGCAACCTAGAAGCCACTGAATTTCTATTTTTCAATTTCCCTACAGTCAAAAATAAGCCAAAGCCATTGCCCAAAGATAACAATCTGAAACTGAGTCCTATGCCCTCTGCTAGTGATAGATTCAGGGCATTCTAAACAACCCAAATGGTTTCATGCAGTATCAGTGCATAAAAACTGCATAACAAAGCTTAAAGAAATATGAGGGGCCTCTTGGTATTAAAAAAAAAAAAAACACAAAAGCAAAAAACAAAAACCTGTCCCCTGGTTTTAAAAAAACCAAAGGACTCCCATACAGCTGAGTTTAATAAACCACTTCTCAACGTATGCTTCATAAGAGACATTTCCAGTGTGTGTCTCACGCTATAATGCTCAACAGCTGTGACTGTAGCCCTCAATGTGTTCCATGTGGGGCTGTGGTTATAAATGGCTCTTTCTGTGAAAGGCTCTCTTAGACTTCTTCTGTAATTAGGATTAAAATGTGCTGAGGGCACACAGGAGATGCAAGAGAGGTCTTTTACTTTACTTCAGTCATTATCATTTCTCTCAGGCAAGATCACCATTCAGAAAAAAGCCATGTAGTCTGTCTCTAAACTTCACCAAAAGAGGTCCAGCCTGTTAAACTAAATTCCTTCCTCTAATTCTTCTGTTTTTTTTTTTTATCTGAAAATAACTTTGAGGCAGCAAGTTTTAGCAGAGTAACAATTGTTCATTGCTCCTCAAAACGATGCTGCTAGGACAATAGGGAGTTGGAGAATTTTAAGAAAATTAATAAATGTGAGCCTCATTGAGAAGAACAGACACAGGAACCTTAGAAAGAAAACTGACAGGACATGAGGCTGGATCCCAGGATCCAGGGATCATGACCTGAGCTGAAGGCAAACACTTAACCAACCGAGCCACCCAGGCAGCCCAAACAATTAAAAAAAAAAAAAAAGGCACTTCTGAGGAATTTTCTTCAAAAGACATGCTTTGAGGAACTAAAAAAAAAAAGTACTTCCAATGCGATAAGAATGTCAAGAAGAAAGATTAGAAGGAAAGCAAATTGTTAAGAAATTTTTGAAGGAAAATTTGACAATATTTTAAAAAGTAAAATTTTGCCTACCTCCTTATTGAAGGAACATGACTGCTGACTGAACTATGAGCTGGACCCAAGCAACTGGAGACCCTCACCATCTCCTATGTCCTTGCAGTGTACATTCTGCCCACCGTTTCCGTTGTACAAGCCAGATTCAAGGATGCAAACTCAAGAGAGCAATGTGGTGTTGAGACCATCTGGACTAAGATAAATGACTAAACCTAAGTAAGGTCTTTATATAAAGTTTTAAGATCTGGCAGGTGGGTGTGGAAATCTACTTATCTTATGGCACCCAAGATGAGCCCCATATGTAAGTTCCCTTGCTTATGGAAACTGCCAGCTACCAGTCTGTTTTCTTCAGTCTCTCTTTGCCCTCCATGTGCTGGGCCAGTTTCAGATTTCATTTGGGAAATTCACACATTTACAAACCAACATTCTTTGACCCCGCAGTTCCACAGCTAGGAATTATTTGCCTTTAATTTGAAGTTTAATACTGAAATTTACATAGCTGATATTTAAATATCTTTATGTTTATAACTTAATGCATTATTAGCATTTTAATAAATAACATTCATGTTCATTTAAATGGATTCAAAACACCTAGACTGTCAATTTCTGAATACAATGTCCATATTTTCTTGAAAATAATATTAAAAAGGAAAAAAATTACATCATAATCTTTCTCCACCTGATCCTGTTCTCATTGTCAGGCACTTTCCATTTCTTCCCTGCTAAGGACTCTGCTTTGTTATCAAGGCAAGGAAAGACAGCATGATAGTGGCTCAAATATTAGGTGATTTGAGTTAGCACCTGACACTGCCTTTTACTACCTGTGCATCTGGGGCAGTTGTGCTAGCCAAAGTTGACCAACTTTGGGTCCTTATCTGGCCACTGGGGAATAATTATCAAATCTATGTGCTAGGACAAGTACAAGGATTACATGAGATACCATCCTGATCACTTAGCACAGAACCTGCCTTAGACTGGACACCTAATGAAGGGTACTTCTTATATAAAATATGTATAAGTAAATATTATGCATTTTATATGTTACTGACATTGATGCCTTAAATGTGGCATACTAAAATACCATTGCTAATATAATACTGACATTTTGGTCCATCACAAATAAAAATTGCACTGTCTCATTTCTCTAATGAAGAGTAATATGGAAAATTGCCCATAACAGTGAAATTTTGAAAAAAAAATTAAGTTCCTACAAAATAGAATTCATTAAATAAACTATTATATCTATATAAGCAATTAACACTATGCACCTATTAAAATTATGTTACAGACACGTCTTAAATGTATTTAATGGATGTTTCTAGGCGCTTCTTTTCTCATCTGTGAAACTAGACAAGTGAGAGATGATTCTTCATCACTTTGAGCTCTTTTCTTCCATTTTTGCTATAAATTTTCATTGTCATTTAATTTTTAGTTTGCTACCAGAGTGGATTTGAAGATCTTTTACTCACACTGAAAGACAATAGGTGAGAGTGAATAGGCAAGGTCATAACAATAACTAGATTTTCAGGAAATAGTGAAGAACGTTCCATGTAGAGTACAGCAGCAATGTGGATGATGCCTCGGAGTTGTGCCGTATGGCAGCCCTATGGTGACTCCCCTTGCTTTAGGTAGGAGGGGCTCTTCCACAGTACGTGCACCTAATGCTGGGACGGATGAGTCCCGTCAAAATGGCATCAACAATCGCAGCCTGTTCCAGCAACCAGCAGCAGAAACTCTATAGCATTTCCCTATCTAGCCGAAGAGAAAATAATTTGTTTTAGAAATATGTATTGAATCTTGCCAGTGTCTGGAAAATCATGTAGAAAAAAAATACAGAAAAAAAACCCCCATATGATCTTGTAAAAACCACCTCAAAATTCAGAAAATGATACCAAGCAAATCAAATAAATACCATAGAGTTAACATTGGTTTCCTCTTCAACTGTAGAAAGTGCATCCTGAGTAGGCATCCAGTCCCTTCTCCCTGGATCTCTCTCCCTCTTTTAGCTCTTTTCTTTTATCTGGTCCCTAGGCTCCAGACTCATCCTCCCACAGCCCCCTGTGGTGAAGGCAGAGGAATGTCCTAGCTCTGGGGAGAGAAAGCAACATCTGCAAAGCCAGGCAGTTCAGAGCAGTCAAATCTTTCTAGAGAAAAGTCTGAATTAAAAATTTAAGATTATAAATTCTGGGATGGGTCCTGGAATATGTGTTTTCACAAGCCCTCCATGTGATTCTGATGCCCTTAAAACTTGAGAACTACCGATCTATTCCATTCTGTTTCTTTGCTACATCTTTGGCTCAGTCAAAACAGGTACCTTCACAAGGATACCATCTCAAGAGCATCCTTTGAAAGTCTTCCTACTCAAAAGAAAAAAAAAGAGAAAAGAAAGAAAAGAAAAGAAAAAAAAAAAGTCTCCCTACTCATTTTTCTCTCTTATCTCTGCTTATGAGAGGCTATCCTCACCTGGATAATTTAAGATATTAAATTAGACTGTGACATTTATTCTGCCACTATTGTGTGTGTGTATGTGTGTTTCTGTTTTACTCAGAGAAAGGGAGTGAACTAGAAACCTGAAGATTGAGACTTTAAATATGCCTTCTTTTTGAGTGTTTTGAGTGTCTGATTAAGAGATAGAGTACTTACTTGCAATTAACATGTTCTGTTTGCTTCCTAAAGTTCGTTCCGGCTATTCACCCCTCATTCCTGTGTTGTAGTTCCTACAATAATTAATTCAGCATCTATTTCATTATACCTCATTCCAAGAGTACATTAAATGCATTCTCATAATTGAGTGTTGATCTCTCCCTTCTTTACCTGGTTAGTGCCAGTGAAACTCAGGTGTGATCTCCTAACAATGAAGGACCCCAAGGTGTGCTTTATTTTTAAGAACCTAGTAACTAAAAGTCAGAGAGGGAAATAATCCTTGGGTTTTCGACCCACTGTTGTGGTATTTGCTAACATGTCCCATTATCACATTTGTGTATGCCATCATCTTAGTTGTCGTGGCCACACTTTAAGGTACTTTGCTCAGGGATAGGAAGAGCAACATTTAATACTTTAGTGATAGCCTTAGTGAGAGTTGACATATTTACCACAGGAGCTAACATCAGACTGATACAACGGAGTACTGAAGCCTGCTTTTATTAAGTGAATGCCATACAGTGTTTGCAATTAGGTTCACAGAAAGAATTTATCCATAGGGATTTGCTTCCCTTCTGATGGTATTCTGTCTAGAAAGCAATCTCCAGTTAAGTCCCATGGCAGGTTGCAAGGAATGACATAATACACACTCTGCCCTCAACAAAGTACACACTGCTTCTTCACCCTGGGAATCATTTTCCATTTCAATCTAGTAGCAAAACATATGGCTTTCCTTTCCAGATTACAAAAACCTAGAAGCACAGGGCCACTTTCTGGCTTTTGCATCAAGAACTAATATATTGGGGGGCACCTGGGTGGCTCAGTGGGTTAAAGCCTCTGCCTTCAGCTCAGGTCATGCCGTTTAAGGACAGCTGGCAATTTTCAATGTGCTCTATCATGCAGCCTTTCCACCCTACATTTGCCAACCACATAGTCACATATCAAACACATGGATTTGACCCCAGGACTTCAAATTCACAAAAAATATATGGTAAGAATATTCATGCTGGTGTATGACCCAAGTTTAGCATTTTCTTATACTTGAAGTAAGTGGACTTCAGAGGTGACAGTTTTATGTAGTATCATTTTATCTCTGCTTCCAATGTATATTAAAGTACCCTCCATGAATTTTTCATACCTTTTTCACACCAGGAGAAATAGGAGGTGGAGGAGGGCAGCCCAGCCCACCTCCTCAAAGCCATTCAAGGGCTGGTACATCTTGTACCATCCAAGATGGTACGACAATATTCTGTCGTACCCTCTTGCCTACCACCTTAGTCACTTTATTTGAGTACATACAATCACAGACACCAGCTGTCATCATCTTCTATGCCTTTCTGACCAACTATACCCTAAAACAAATCTTGGCAAAAACAAAACCAAGAGAAGATAAAACTGTGAAGCTGATAAAGGCTTCCTTGGTTGCCTTTTCCCACTTTGCATTTCAGTGCGAAATTCTGCATTTCCTGCATTTCCTCCTTCCATCCAGGTCACCGACATCCTGCCAACCCACTCTGCCCTCACGTTATTGCCAATAGCTGAAGGTGGCCACTGGGGGATCCCATCTGGACTGTACTTCCTGAAGGACAGGTAATAGGAATAACCTTTCGAGCTATATGGATAAGAAAGGTTATCTCTTCTCACATGTGCAATCAAATAGTACACATTATATTTCATTTGTATCTCTTAGAACCTGATATCTTCTTGTTTCTCTGACAAAAACAGTAATCCAATTAATTGGACAAATGCATTAATATTACCTTTCTTGGAAAATAGCATCTTTTATTTTTCTCACTTAACTTACACATTAAGCAGTTACTATGACACAGCTCCATGCTACAAAAATAAATAAAATGTGTTTTCTGCATTTAAGAAGCTTGCATTCTAGGTAGGAGGAAGTGTATCTACCTAAACACTATTTACACACACAAAAAAAACAAAACACAGTGTCATTAAGTACAATGATAGAAATGTGCAAAAACTCTTATGGAGACATTGGACAGAAAAAAGAATTGAGCACAAGAATGGACAAGAACATCTGGAAGTGAAGCTAAAAATAATGGCTGAAGGCCAGTGATGAAAAATTCCATGTTGTCCTAACAAGTTAGGGCCTTCTTTCTGACTGTAAGGGAAAATCTGAAAATTACTTTCTGAATATAGCCTGACCCAGTGAAGCAACCTGTAAATGGAAGGCTTCAGGTACTCCCCCATGGATGATATGCTCTAGATCCTGTAAGTCTTTCAGAGTTACCACTGCCTATCATAGCCTTGACACTCCACTTTCCTGACACTGTATTAGGTATCATTTTAAAACATCTTCCTGCCTGTATAGCCCTGTCTTCTCAGAAGATTTTGGAAAAAAAAAAAAAAGACATTTGTACTTCTGATAGAATGAAGTACAATTTTATCTAAATGAAAAGGTTTAGGAGAACAATATTCTTACTTGTTTGGAAACTTCAAAATCCATCAAAGATAGCACTAAAAGAAAGTATATGACTTAAATTTAATTGACAACAGATTATCGACAGAAGTCAGATGAAATAGAGTAAAAGTGCATGGAATAAAAAGTATATGATAAAATCTATGGTTTAGAAATCAGCAACGAGTCTTTTGTTTCTTTAATATAATGCTTGGAAAACCAGCATGTAAATGTGACAAAACATAGCATTTAACATTATCCATCTCCTTGTGAATTTTTAAAACCACAACACATGATTTTGACAATCACAGCTATGTACTATGGGAAAGTCGAAGCCAAAAAACACAGGAATTGGAATCAGTGAGTGAAAGGAGGGAGCATGAGATTGGTGTATGGTAAGCTTACAAAGAAAAAATTCAGGACTTTCCAAAGGCACAGAACTAAAGCCAGTCCCATAGCTACATAAAGAAACTCTTAACTAAAATAGACATGCTATTTTCAGTGTTCTGAAATCATAATTGGCCTTCTAGCATTATTTTGCATGGAATTAGTCTCCTCTTTTAATCCAGAAATACCAGCCCAAACCAGTGCATCTCCCCGTACCTCTAAAATTTGATAAAGATCATTACTTTCTTTAGTATACATGAATTTCTCATTTCTGCTGAATGATTTCTTAAACTACATCCTAAACAGGATTACAGACATTGGCACAGAGGAATGCTAATGAGGAGCTACAGGCATTTCCCAATTTAAAACTTGATTGCATTCCAAAAATGTATCAGAAAGTTTGACTAATTGGAACTCAGAATGTATCTTCTTGTGGAAATAAATGGTGAATAATTTCCTGAACTGACCCAAGCCAGGCCATGAGATACCTAAGCCATCATTTCCAACAGCACAACCTAAATTCTGGGTCCAAACAACAGGATCTTTTGGGGAGAGGCAATACAGTGAGGTTTGCCCCTCTTTTACTCAGCATTACTGTTATTATACCCTAAATAGGTTAAACGTGTCTTGGCTATTCTCTCTCCTCCCCCTTTAATACCACTTCAGCCCTCCTATCCCAACTAGTGAAATGCTCCAAGCTCCAAAGGTATCTTCCCTACCTCTGCCCCAACCCTACCCCACAGTCTTCATGTCAAGAGATCAACAGAATGGGAGACAGTGATAGAAAGACACATTTGTCACCCTTGAAATCTGCCACTTACAAGCTTCCTCACTGGCCAGAACTACATTAGTAGCAGCAGTTCCTCTAATTGCTTGTTCTGGCTTTTGGGAGCTCAAATTGTCATTAAGAAAAAAAAAATCAATAACTTCTCAGATGTTCTATTCTTGGCAGAAAAAGAGCCTTGGGAAATGTCCATATAACAGAAGTCCCTGCTGCCATCAATTCTTGCTCCTGTGCCAGTTTTGAATCAATTTAAGAAAAGCTGTCTATGGCTTATGTCTTTCCTTTTCTCTTTCCTTCAATCTTCTTCAGCACAGTTTCTCTAAACATTCAGTGCTTCCTTCAAGGAAGATCTTTGTCTTTTGAAACAGGAACATTTTCCACTGCCCGATTCTGGTCATGAATATCCTTACTCAAGACCACGTGTCTTTGCATCCTGTGTGAACTTGGATCATGAGGCAGCAGGTGAGGAAAGGCATGGCAGGGAAGGTTTGGCTCAATGCAAACTCTAATGATCAATGAGGGCTGCCTGGAAAGTGGCGAATGGGGGTTGGCAGAAAGAGAAGGATTCCAGGGAGATCCCAGCTCCAGAGCAAATGGGTCATAGTTGACTGTTGACTCTGGCAAGAGTACTGGCCAGAGGATAGTGAAAGAACCCACACACTTACACTCTCAATCCTTGGCAGTATGGATTCAGGATGATTTGGATTCATATCTGGTTTTTCCATTTGGTAGCTATGTGGCATTGGGAAACTTACTTTTAGTTTCTTCTTTTGAAAACTTGAGATAAAAATCTACATCAAAGAATCCTTGTGATAAAGTTAACATTTGTAAAGATACAAAAATTCCAAAATATGAATTCTTATCCCCTTCACTAACACTGTCTGCCAGTCTTTTAATTGGCTGAATTAATAAATATTGGTCTTGGCCCTCTTTAGACATTTTCTCTTAAATTATTGAGGTTTTTGTTATTGAAAATTTTTTTAAAGATTTATTTATTTATTTGACACAGAGAGAGAGAGAGAGAGAGAGATGACTAGTAGGCAGAGAGGCAGGCAGAGAGAGAGGGGGAAGCAGGATCCCTGCTGAGCAAAGAGTCTGATGCTGGGCTTGATCCCAGGACCCTGAGATTATGACCTGAGTTGAAGACAGAAGCTTAACCCACTGAACCAGGCAACCCTTGTTATTGAAAAAAAATTTTTTTAATCCACAATGATTACTTGGAGCAGATCATATGTCTTTCTTCCACATAATCTCTCACTTCTAACATGACATTAATTATACGATGTCTTGCATCAGGTTTATAAAATAGCTTTTTGATGGGAGTGTGGTGTTACACATTCAGATTAAATGCACATTTCATCTGTTAAGTCAAAAATTCCTAATTTTTTAAAGGTCAAAAGTAAGATTTCTAAACATTGAATAAATAAGGTAGATTTCTCTCTATTTTGTTATCTATCAAAAAACAAGTCATTTAAAGTAGTGCAATGTTGGCCAAGGTCTATTTTCTTCAAGGTGGTTAGGTATAGCTGGCACAAATTCCCTAGAATTTATGCAAATACCCAAGTGGTCACTTTCTCGTAGTGCTGTCTACAGTCTGGACACCAACATGCTTGAGCTCTGTCTGCTCTGTCCCTCTTTGACTCCAATGTGAGCATAACAGAGCAGGAAGACCCAAAGGGCTCCAGACTCCAAACCATGCAGAAGCAACCTGGACATACCACAGCTTTCCTAGAGGAGTGATAAATGGAGTCAATAGGCACCCCAGATCTCCCTGCTCTTCAAACATTGGTTGGTCATCCACTACCGCAGAGTTTCATAGTCCCTTCCGCTCATCCTAGACTTTGTCTTAACAGCTCCACACCCTTACTCTTATTCTTCCTGTCTCTTTATCCTTTCCAAGAGCAACACAGAAGAATTCCTGCCCAGTCTCAGAAGAGTTACATCCACTCTTCTGTGAACTATTGTTCCTGCCATTACTGGGAAATCCTCTGCCCCCTGCATTTACCAAGACCTCCAACAAAAACAATTGTTTCTTATGAAGAATGCTCCTCTTCCCATCACCTTCTAAAAAGAGGGAGTGGCTAACAAGGACTACATTCTAGAGGAAGCCCAAAATAACTGGAGAGGTGAACAGAACAACTACTTCTATAAGTCTTTCAACCAGAAGGCATGTCCTACTAAGATATTTCCCCATCTTTGAAATATAGTTATGGACTTTGTTCAGAGAGAGGAAAGTCAGGTTGAAAATTTCTAAAACAAAACAAAGCAAAAAACAAATATAATTTTTAGTTTTTTTTTTTAAAGATTTTATTTATTTATTTGACAGAGAGAAATCACAAGTAGACGGAGAGGCAGGCAGAGAGAGAGAGAGAGAGGGAAGCAGGCTCCCTGCTGAGCAGAGAGCCCGATGTGGGGCTCGATCCCAGGACCCTGAGATCATGACCTGAGCCGAAGGCAGCGGCTTAACCCACTGAGCCACCCAGGCGCCCCTAATTTTTAGTTTTTTAAAAATTGTACTAAAAATTATTTCATTTCTTCATATATCCTAGAAATTAGGAAGCTATGCCTGCATTGCTATTTAAGATAAAATACATGTAGTATAGTAGAAATGATGTAGATACAGCCAAACCTATGTTGGGCCCTGGTTTTGCCATTTAACAAGTGATTCTGAGCCCATACTTTTTACTATCTCCCTTTAAAAAATTATTCTGAGCCTCGGTTTATCTCTTAAATGGATATAATGAATCTTGCTTCAAATGGGTTTTTTCCTAGTGTTTTTGAAAATACTTTTTTCTAGTATTTTTTTAGTTGGAGAATGTTAATTCTCTTCTTAAGTCATGCATTGTGTTTTCCTCTATGCATTGCATATAATACCATTAGCAATTTCTGTCTCTAAGGCCTAAAATGAAACAATTACTATTTTCTGTTTTTAAAAAAGTAACAAAATCAGTATTAAGTGAAAGATGTCAGGTTTCGAAGCTCAATAGACATGAGATCCAAAAGTTAGTCTTTCTATCAGTTAGTGCCTCTGCACATGGGGGAATAACACCCATCTGACAAGGCTGTTGTAAGGAAGAGAGAGGCTGATGCAGAGTCGGTCATGGTCATATAGGTAATGTACAGTGAGTGGGAGCTCAGCATGGGGTGTACTGGTCCCAAACTCATATCCTAACACCTCACATAAGATGCCATCCCACTCAACCCTGTTCTCCACACAGGGGCAGTAACATGGAAGTTGGTGGAGAGCTCATACCCTTTCAAGGGACATTCTGGCTTTGCCTGGTAGAGCACTGCTGTAATGGTCTCAGACGGTGGCCTCAGAAATAGCTGGCCCTGAAGTACCCACTTCCACCTAAGACCTCCATCCCCATGAAAACAAGTTCCTGTCTGCCACCCTAAACATATGTATTATGAAGTAGGGTAATGGGTTTTAAAGAACCTCTACAGATGTGAAGCATTGACCCAGTTTGTATGACATCAGAACATAGTGCCACCCCTTCTGGATGCAAGAACCCAGAGCTCCAACAAGACCTGAGAGTATGGTGTGATGGCGGAGCTCTTTCACTTTGAATTTAGTCACCAGACACCAAAGATGGGCTTAACACAGACACTCAGTAAATTTGTTGGTGATAAATTCATGGCACAAATGCTACATACATTCCTGGGCCCAGGAATGCCAAAATGTTCAGACAGTGAAGCAATGATGCAGTCAGTAATTAGAATACCAAAAAATGTTAACATCATACTTAATCAAATCTAGAAGTTCTACCTTATTTAGTCCTATTATAGCAATCAACTATTTGATTATTTCTATCTCAGGCTTACACTCCCAGGCAAGTTATCCAGCTTACTACTGCCTAGACTTAAGATTCAAATGAATTTAGTATTGGCAGTCACTTTTAGGGATAGTAAGTTTTCTTCACTTCTGATACTTAAGATTAAAGATATTAAATTACCGATTTCCTGGTTGTTACCAGGTCCTATAGTACATACCCTGTAATTATAGATACAGGTCAAAGATAGCCAAGTGAGAGCTAGCAGCAGCATATCGACTTTTACTTAATAGTTTTAATGTCATGCACCAAACTCTGAATAAAATAAAATTCCAAAATGGTATTTGTTACACTAAAGTTTAACGCATTAATGACAGCCAGAATTTCTCATATTGTCTGTCCCCAAATTCTCTAATATAATTCTATTTCCTGATACTAAAGCATGCACTTTGTTCAATGTAAAGGCATGAGTGTGTTATTTTTGTCACTAGAGGGCAGGAAATTAAAGTACATTATTTCCTTTAAAGATATATGTCATATTTAGGGAATCTTAATGATTTTCTGAAAGGAGAAAATAATCTGCTAAATACATATTTTCCTAGCAAATAATTCATAAACACTAATAAATATAACAGATAATAAGCTCAATTATTTTTGTTTTAATCATTTTTATAGGAAAGAAATAAGTATTTCTATTGCATAATAATCTCAAGAATGAACATTTCACCGAACATAGTATGTCTTCTGTTTAATAGTTTTCATTTGATGTAAAAAAAAAAAAAAATCCTTCCTTTCTGCTGTAACTATTCATATATTTAATGTGTTTCTTTTCTCAGAAGTTTATTTAATCTTGATAAATGTTCACAGTTTGTCTCCTCCTCCGATTTCCCCCAAGTCACTTCTGAGAGACTGTAGACTCTGAGAAACAAACTGAGGGTTTTGGAGGGGAGGGAAGTGGGGGGTTGGGTGAGCCTGGTGGTGAGTATTATGGAGGGCACGTATTGTATGGAGCACTGGGTGGGGTGCATAAACAATGAATTTTGGAACACACACACACACAATTTAATTTAATTTTAAAAAAGAATATATACACATAGATGTAGCATCAGCTAATTCAGATCCTTTTCAAAATTTGGCCTGAAGCCAATAAGAGTTTAATTCATATGAAAGAACAGGCCCACTAAGAATATTTATGTTATAATCAAACATAATTGTAAGCAAATGTTTAACCTAATTAAAATAAAACTCAATTGTTTTAGCTTAATAATTTTAGTTGCAACTAGAATGTTAATAATGAAAAAAATTATTTTTCATAATGGCCCTTTCCATGAAATTACTTGATTGTTTATTACTTTAAATGACTGGGTTGTTTTTTTTTTATGGATAACCCTACAGTTATTTTATAATAATTTAAAATTTTAATTTCCAGCTAGTTCAATTTAATAAAATAGAGAAAATTTGGAAAAAAATCTTGTTAAATGCTCAGTTTATGACTTAAATTTCAAATGATGGAACTCTGTTCATTGATTTCCAGTCATCTTCTGAACAGCCTTCTGGGTGCTCTTCCATTACTAGGACACCTGTCAATGCCTTTTTGCACGAGACCTCTACCTAAGTGCCCAGAGCAATGCTTGTATACCTAACATTTCTGGAAGTACCCACTAAATGAGCCAGACAGAGCTTGGTCCCTTCCAAGCTTTGAATCCCTTGGATTCAAAACACAAAGCTAAAGTTAGAAATTCAAATAGCAAAACAAAACAAAGGAAAATGATCAAACCATGAGTCCTGTGGACAGAGAACTCAAATCAGTTGATCTAAGGCTTTCACTGATCATTTGTCTCAAACCTAGTGTGGTAGGCCAAAAAATTGTCTCTCAGAACCTATGAGTATATTACCTTCCATTGTAAAGAGACTAGAGATTATAAAGATTAAAAATCTTAAAATGGAGAGCTGTTTTGGATTATCTAGGTGGACCAGTCTAGTCTCACGAACTCAAATTCAGAAGAGGGAGGCAGAGGGAGGGGGTCCCAACACATGAAATGGAAGGCAGAGGGGAGATAAGAAGTGTGAGAGGGGACTGACCATTGCTGGCTTTGTAGAAGAGACAGGACCACAGGCCAGCAGAACCTCAGTGCTCCTCAATTGAGAGCTAGAAGAAAATAAAGACCATGGAACAGAATTCTGCCAGTCACCTGAAATGAACAACGATATAGATTCTCCCTTAGAGCCTCCAGAAAGGAACACAGCCTTAAGAAACCTTTTGTTATCTCATTGTGGTTTTGATTTGTATTTCCCTGATGCCGAGTGATATGGAGCACTTTTTCATGTGTCTGTTGGCAATCTGGATGTCTTCTTTGCAGAAATGTCTGTTCATGTCCTCTGCCCATTTCTTAATTGGATTATTTGTTCTTTGGGTGTTGAGTTTGCTAAGTTCTTTATAGATTCTGGACACTAGTCCCTTATCTGATATGTCGTTTGCAAATATCTTCTCCCATTCTGTCAGTTGTCTTTTGATTTTGTTAACTGTTTCCTTTGCTGTGCAAAAGCTTTTGATCTTGATGAAATACCAATAGTTCATTTTTTCCCTTGCTTCCCTTGCCTTTGGCGTTGTTCCTAGGAAGATGTTGCTGCGGCTGAGGTCAAAGAGGTTGCTGCCTGTGTTCTCAAAGATTTTGATGGATTCCTTTCTCACATTGAGGTCCTTCATCCATTTTGAGTCTATTTTTGTGTGTGGTGTAAGGAAATGGTCCAATTTCATTTTTCTGCATGTGGCTGTCCAATTTTCCCAACACCATTTATTGAAGAGGCTGTCTTTTCTCCATTGGGCAGTCTTTCCTGCTTTGTTGAAGATTAGTTGACCATAGAGTTGAGGGTCTATTTCTGGGCTCTCTATTCTGTTCCATTGATCTACGTGTCTGTTTTTGTGCCAGTACCATGCTGTCTTGATGATGAGAGCTTGAAGTCCGGAATTGTGATGCCACCAACGTTGGCTTTCTTTTTCAATATCCCTTTGGCTATTCGAGGTCTTTTCTGGTTCCATATAAATTTTAGAATTATTTGTTCCATTTCTTTGAAAAAGATGGATGGTACTTTGATAGGAATTGCATTAAATGTGTAGATTGCTTTAGGTAGCATAGACATTTTCACAATATTTATTCTTCCAATCCAGGAGCATAGAACATTTTTCCATTTCTTTGTGTCTTCCTCAATTTCTTTCATGAGTACTTTATAGTTTTCTGAGTATAGATTCTTAGCCTCTTTGGTTAGGTTTATTCCTAGGTATCTTATGGTTTTGGGTGCAATTGTAAATGGGATTGACTCCTTAATTTCTCTTTCTTCTGTCTTGCTGTTGGTGTAGAGAAATTCAACTGATTTCTGTGCATTGATTTTATATCCTGACACTTTACTGAATTCCTGTACAAGTTCTAGCAGTTTTGGAGTGGAGTCTTTTGGGTTTTCCACATATAGTATCATATCATCTGCGAAGAGTGATAATTTGACTTCTTCTTTGCCGATTTGGATGCCTTTAATTTCCTTTTGTTGTCTGATTGCTGAGGCTAGGACCTCTAGTACTATGTTGAATAGCAGTGGTGATAATGGACATCCCTGCCGTGTTCCTGACCTTAGCAGAAAAGCTTTCAGTTTTTCTCCATTGAGAATGATATTTGCAGTGGGTTTTTCATAGATGGCTTTGATGATATTGAGGTATGTGCCTTCTATCCCTACACTTTGAAGAGTTTTGATCAGGAAGGGATGCTGTACTTTGTCAAATGCTTTTTCAGCATCTATTGAGAGTATCATATGGCTCTTGTTCTTTCTTTTATTGATGTGTTGTATCACATTGACTGATTTGCGAATGTTGAACCAACCTTGCAGCCCTGGAATAAATCCCAGTTGGTCGTGGTGAATAATCCTTTTAATGTACTGTTGAATCCTATTGGCTAGTATTTTGTAGAGTATTTTCGCATCTGTGTTCATCAAGGATATTGGTCTATCACCTCACACCAGTCAGAATGGCTAAAATCAACAAGTCAGGAAATGACAGATGCTGGCGAGGATGGGGAGAAAGGGGAACCCTCCTACACTGTTGGTGGGAATGCAAGCTGGTGCAGCCACTCTGGAAAACAGCATGGAGGTTCCTCAAAATGTTGAAAATAGAACTGCCCTATGACCCAGCAATTGCACTATTGGGTATTTACCCTAAAGATACAAACGTAGTGATCCAAAGGGGCACATGCACCTGAATGTTTATAGCAGCAATGTCCACAATAGCCAAACTATGGAAAGAACCTAGATGTCCATCAACAGATGAATGGATCAAGAAGATGTGGTATATATACACAATGGAATACTTTGCAGCCATCAAAAGAAATGAAATCTTGCCATTTGCGACAACATGGATGGAACTAAAGCATCTCATGCTTAGTGAAATAAGTCAAGCAGAGAAAGACAACTATCATATGATCTCCCTGATATGAGGAAGTGGTGATGCAACATGGGGGCTTAAGTGGGTAGGAGAAGAATCAATGAAACAAGATGGGATTGGGAGGGAGACAAACCATAAGTGACTCTTAATCTCACAAAACAAACTGAGGGTTGCTGGGGGGAGTGGGTTTGGGATAAGGGGGTGGGATTATGGACATTGGGGGGGGGGTATGTGCTTTGGTGAGTGCTGTGAAGTGTGTAAACCTGGTGATTCCCAGACCTGTACCCCTGGGGATAAAAATATATGTTTATAAAAAATAAAAAATTATAAAAAAAAGAAAGAAACCTTTTGTTAAGCTCTGTGAAACCTGTTTTGGGCTTCTGATCTACAGAACTGTAATGTAATTTATTTGTGTCATTTAGCTGCTACATTTGTGGGAATTTTTTAGGACAGCCCTAGGATGCATCAGGCCACTGCTGATGAGCTGGGAGAGTTGTCTCTTCCAGGTCCCATTCAATGCCTTCCTTAGTTTTGCATAGTGCTCTCAGATTCTAGAACATACCCCAAGTTTTTCAGCTCACCCACAACTCGGCTAAGTCTTTCTATAGGAGATGGTGCTTGAGTCTTGTAGGAAAATTTAGCCAAAAGAGAAGGGAGTCGATCCAGGTGGGAGCCATTCATAAACTGTTAGGTAGAGTACTAGACAAAGTTTAAGTTTGTGCTTCATTGGGGACTATTATTATAGCTAGTAGGAAAAAAGATGCATGGGAAATGAAATATTAGAATATTCATACGGAAACCCAGGTAAGAAACGATCATGACATAAGACATTGGTAGGAAGGATGGCTATTTGAAAATGAATCCAACAGGTACTTAGCTCATGAAATCAGCAAAACTTAGTGACTGATAAGATATGGCCTTTGAGTGAGAGGTAGGGCCATGCCTAACTCCCAGAGTCTGAGTAAATTGTAGTGTCTCCCACAGAGATGAAAATATACAAAAGGAGGGGGTGTTTAGTAGAAAAGAAGGTAATGTGCTATTTTTGGCAAATGTTATGGAATTGGAGATGTCTTTGGTATATCAAGGATAAGCTATCTAGCATTCAGCTGGACTTTTGAGTCTGAAATTTAAGGGAGAGGTCTACTTTAAAAGTATGAATATGGAAGTTATCAATATATGGCAGCTAGGGAGTTGTAAAAATCATGAGTGGCAATGATTCCCAGAAAGTTTATGTAGAATAAAAAGAAATAAGAATCTCAGGTTAAACCTTTGAGCACACAGTTTTAGAGCCATGGAGAGAAAAAAGAACCCACAAAGAGACCAGAATAGGAAAAGTCAGGGGTAGAGTGTGGAGTAACCAAAGCAAAGAAAGAAGAGAGATTCCAGAAAAAGGAAATAGCTAGCAGTAAGGTGAGACCTACAATATGTTCTCGAAACCAGCATTTAGGAAGCCATTGGTGATGGTACTCCTGGTACCACAGGCGAAGTCGAAGCAGAGACTCCTCATTACAGAGAAATGAGGAGTATATAGCACATAATGAAACAAAGAGAGTGATATTTCTTCCTTCATAGGAAGATAACATTTTCATGTCTTACCAGGAAATGGTGTCTTGCCTGTTTCATTAAAACTAAAATTTACTGAGCACCTGCTTATTGTAATACTATGGTAAAGGGTACTATGGAGAAAACAAAGATACATGAAGATGTAGGGTTTCTCTTAGAGAACTTATAATTAAAATACAAAATAATGCATAATAAAAACAATAGTTGGTCTTTATTGAACATTTTCAATGTGCTAGGCATTAATTTCATAAACTCTTTTAATCTTTATAACCATTAATAGGTCATGATTATGACCCTTGGTTTTTCTTTTGTTTTGTTTTGTTTCTCAGGTGAAGAAACTGAAGCACAGAAAAATTATGTAACTTGCCTAAGGTTACTCACTTAGTGAATATTCAATAAGAATTCAACTCTGGGAGATATGTCTTCAGAATGTGTGTACTTAACTATTATGGACAGCAACTATGAGGAAATGTCGAACAAAATAAGGCAGGAAGCACATCATGGGTTCTGAGGAGAGTAACTTCTGCTTGGAACCAGGAAGGAGTCCATGAGGATGTGGGCATTTGGGAAGCCTTAATGGACACATGAGGCATGGTGTGATGACAGTGAGGGCAACTAAGCTAAAGAAGGTAGGTGATCAAAGGTCTGGAGGTGGACATGGGTCACATGTGGGATGCACAGTATAGAGGTGTGCCTGGTTTGGTGTAAAAAGACAAAAAGGAGCAGTACGGCTAAAAAGGAAGTGTGGCCAGAATGTAGAGGAAGATAATTAGGCTTTTTAAAAATCATCCCTCCACCAAAAATCATCATCATCATCATCATCATCATCATCTACAGATGATTTTGAAAAAGGTTAGGAATATGATTGGTATTATATTTTTAGAGGGATTAATTCAGTAGCAGTGCTTAGGGAGAGCTAAAATATCATCTCTTTTTAATCCCATGAACCTCCCCGAATTGTCTTAGAAGCTATTCAAGAATTTGTATTACTTTTCTATGGCTGTGATAACAAAGTACAAAACTTGGTTTAAACAACATACATCTATTCTTTTATAGTTCTGGAGGCCATAAATCCAAAATGGGTTCCACTGGCCTGAAAGTATTAACAAGGCCATGCTCCCTCTAGAAATCCTAGGGGAGAATCTGTTTCCTTGCTTTTCCCAGTTTCTAGTGCTGCATTTCTCACATTCTTTGACTTGTGGCCACTGCCATCTTCAAAGCCAATAGTGTAGCATCTTGCTTCAGTGGTCACATTGCCCTCCTTCTGAGTGTTAAATCTCCATAAGATGTTATACCTCCTTCTTGTAAGAATAATTGCGATTGCATTTAGGGCCCACCTGGATAATTCAGGATCATCTTCTCCTAGAACTCTTAGTTTAATCACATCTGTGATATCCTTTTTTGCCTTAAGAGGTAACACTCACAGGTTCTAGAGATTAAGACTTGCATATCTTCAGAGGCCATTATCCAGCCTAGAACAACATGGTTTAGGAAAAAACTCCAAATCCTTTGGCCTCTTTTTCATTCTTGTCCTCGAGTGATTGAACGTTGACAAAAACATAATCATTCACTTGGAAGATTGGTCTGGAATTGGCAGTGGGATATGGAGAATCTGCAAATCCCTCTATCCACCCCTGTGGTGTTGAAGGAAGGAAGGAAGGAGAGAGATACTAAAACACCATTTGACCAAGAGATTAGTGAGATGCCCACTACAGTTCATGTGGGCAAAGTGTGTGATTTACTTACAAAAGATGTATTCTTTTCATGGAATGGTGGATGAGACCAGCATACAGGTATACTGGAGTAGACACTGCCACCACTTAGGATCAACCTGACTGAAGACATGGAGTATGAGAGGAAAAATCAGTGAGGAAGAGCTAATACTAGGGCATGAGTCAGTTATAAGGACCAAGTGCAGAGCCCCTAGTTACAGCTGAGGTACATGGAAAGGAGAGGAGCCCTAAGCTGAAGGAAGTCCTGAAAACTTGGATGCAATGAAGAATGGATTTACAAAGGAGAGGTTGGTTCAGCCTCTGTCATAATGATCAGAAATTCTGAATTTAAAATAACTACTTCCTGAAATTTTACATCATTGACTCATCTTTTGCTCTATTACAGTTTTCTGCAAAATTTGGATTTTTATCTTCTTTTTATATTGTTCTATGCAACATAAGTACACAATGTGTAATAATGAAATAGGCAATTAATTTGTATTAAGGAATGTTTATTAGTGAAAAAGTATTACTAAAGGAGACCAAACCTTTGGGGATTGAATTACAATGATCTTCTGTAAGGCATTCATTTCATCTGGGCCAGAATAAAAACTGGAAATAAAATAGTGGCTTTTTATAAATACACGATTAAAAATCTAAAGAAATTATTTTAAGCTGATAAGCATAAGATGTTACCATATTGATAAATCTCCAGAATGGAAATGGGAGATTTCCCACTTGGAAACCCATGGTAAGATATTACTATGAAGATGTTTACATACTACATGTTTTTATCAAGGTCCTGGAATTGGACAGACAACACCATCAGTTGGTATGTTTGTGGAAGCATTTTTGGTGAGGAATTGTTTGCAGTGGTATAGACAGGGTTAAGGAAACCAATAGGAGGTGTTGAAGCATGCTTGAGGACTGGCAGCAGCTGAATGATTACCACCCACAGGCCTGAAGAGGAAGAAAAGGAAGGCTTTCCTAGAACCAGACTTGGCCAAGGCCTTGGGAGACAAAGAATAATCATCACACCAGACAATAGCATATACTTTGGTAAGAGGGGGTGCCTGGGTGTCTCCGTGGGTTAAGGCTTCTGCCTTTGGCTCAGGTCATGATCCCAGGGTCATGGGATTGAGCCCCGCTTCAGGCTCTCTGCTTGGAGGGGAGTCTGCTTCCCGCCCCCCTCCTCGGGCGTGCCTCTCTGCTGTCAAATAATCTGATCTCTCGCTGTCAAATAAAATACCTGATCTCTTCCTGCCAGATAAATAAAATCTTAAAAAAAAAAAAAAAAGACTGGGAAACTTCAAGAACTAAAGTGTAAGCAACTCTACCCCTTTTCCCACCAGTCACAGCATATAAGATCTTGCTCTGAGGTGTAAGAGTTGGCCACAATCCAGAATAATCTTTTTTGGAGATCGCTTTTGAAAGATTGAGTGTATTTTCAATTTCAGGCAAACACAGGAACTAAAGTGCCTCTTAGCAGCCTTCCATTTCTCAAAGCTCTGATTGGTTTGACACAGACTGAAGAAGATTAGAATAGCCTGAAGCATGGACTGTTCCATTTTGCCATCAATGCTGTACGAAATACAGAGCCTTACTCGGGCCCTAAGCCACAGTTTTAACTTCACCTAAGAGAGGAAGACAATGGACCTTATTTCTCACTTGCATAGCCCCATGTAGGGGAAACTACTGAGCGTGGCTTAAAGTGAGCCTTGAATACAGAAGCTGGGAGGAGCATACTCTTCCCTCAGGGCAGGAAAGGATTCCTTTAGGACTTGACCCCCAAAGAGATATCCCTAGAAGGTGATATAAAAGCTTTGAACATCAGGGAGATTCAAATTAAAACCACATTGAGATACCACCTTACACCAGTTAGAATAGCCAAAATTAGCAAGACAGGAAACAACATGTGTTGGAAGGGATGTGGAGAAAGGGGAACCCTCTTCCACTGTTGGTGGGAATGCAAGTTGGTGCAGCCACTTTGGATAGCCGTGTGGAGATTCCTCAAAAATTTAAAATAGAGCTTCCATATGACCCTGCAATTGCACTCCTGGGTATTTACCCCAAAGATATAGATGTAGTGAAAAGAAGGGCCATCTGTACCCCAATGTTTATAGCAACAATGGCCACGGTCACCAAACTGTGGAAAGAACCAAGATGCCCTTCAACGGATGAATGGAGAAGGAAGATGTGGTCCGTATACACTATGGAGTATTATGCCTCCATCAGAAAGGACGAATACCCAACTTTTGTAGCAACATGGACAGGACTGGAAGAGATTATGCTGAGTGAAATAAGTCAAGCAGAGAGAGTCAATTATCATATGGTTTCACTTATTTGTGGAGCATAACAAATAGCATGGAGGACAAGGGGAGATGGAGAGGAGAAGGGAGTTGAGAGAAATTGGAAGGGGAGGTGAACCATGAGAGACTACGGACTCCGAAAAACAATATGAGAGTTTTGAAGGGGCGGGGGATGGGAGGTTGGGGGAACCAGGGGTGGGTATTGGAGAGGGCACAGATTGCATGGAGCCCTGGGTGTGGTGCAAAAAACAATGAATACTGTTATGCTGAAAATAAATTTAAAAAATTAAAAAAAGAAAAGAAAAAAAGAAAAGGAATAAATAAATAAATATTAAAAAAATTTTTTTTAATTAAAAAAATAGTTTTGAACAGGAAACACTCTTGCTAAAGAATTTCATACTTTCTAAATGAGAAATGTCAAGACTGGAATATTATTTTGAGTGTTATTATTATCATTTTTGCTGGAACAAACAAATCATTGCATATGGACTTTACAGCTGAACAGTATTTTCCGGCTTTTTAGTTCCTCTGTCAGTCCCGAAATAGGTAATTACAGAAGCAAATGAAACCCTTCATACAATCCAAAGGTTTGGAGGGAGCCATCACCACCTACGCACTGGGCAGCAGGTCCTATGGGAAACATTCATTGTGAGCCACATGTGAATCAAAGTGGAAACCGACAGCTTTAGTTCTGGCTTTGGAACATATGGTGCGGTAAATTATCATCAGGCAGTCTATAATTAAGGACACAGTTTCTCAATAATAACGCCTAAATGTGCATGTACTCAGCTGCACATTACCTTCTGGAATGGAGTCAGATATGGTCAAGCTTTGGTCTGAGGAAACACTGATGCTTTGGGGAGTGTAATGAACAGTCCCTGAATTATAAATGCCTTCCTCACCAACCCCCCCCCCCAGCCTCCAAGCAGCCAGCAGAACTTTCTCACCCACATGTTGCATATCTTGTATTGTGTGACTCATCATCTTGGCCACAAGCAAATGGGATAAGGGCCTGGGGTCTGAGCCAACATCCGTGATCAGCAGCCAATGGTCCACTTTAGCCTGAGAACCCCACAGAGGCACGGTACACTTAAAGAGTGTCAGCGCAGTCCAATAACATATTCTCTCTAGAAGTCTCAATGGAAGCAGAAGCCAGGCAGCAGAAGCATCCAGGAGCAGACACAAACTGTGATATAGAATGCAAGAGAACAGTGAAGAAGGCAGTAGGAGGTGACAGAGAAGCTGTAGCTTGGCATAAAGCAGAGCAATAGAAACTGAGGGTCCAGAATAGTGGTGTAATTAAAATAGAGAGCAGGGAGGGGAGGCGGATGGAGGCCTGGTGTTGGTACAGCTCCTGCAGTGGCCCGAACAGCCAGGAGTGACGCTTCACTTCCTTAGGTGCCTGGCTATGAAATTGCAGGTGTATCCCTACAAAAACTCCTATCCCTGATGATGTTTTTGTGAGATCACTGAGCAGGTACTGTCTTTGAGTGTGTCTCTGTGCCTTGCAACTTAAAAAAAAAAGACAAAACAAAACACAGGTTCTGTGTTGAAACTGCTTTGGTACAAAGGAAGGTCATCCCCATCAGGGATGTTCTTTTTGCACATGTAAGATAATGACAGAGGGATATAGGGCCTGGAGAAAATTCAAACACCAAAGCAACATTCCATCTCAGCTCTGCCAAACCAGCTGAATATGGACCATGTGTCAGAATTGTGCTAAGACAAAATTGGTCACAATTTGGGAAAATCATTGCAAGTAACTTATAAGAATTAGGAATGCTTATAGATTTTAATTCCTGCTGAGCATAGCACTACAATATTTGCATCAACACAACCTTGAGCACCAGAAATGCATTAGTGATCTTTGTACTTATGTAGGGCCTTACAGGCTTATTGGACTCTGTGATACCGATCACCATTTCTTAAGTCTAGGTTGTCAAGGTGCCTGGTCTGGCCTTTATGTAAATGCACACTTGGAACTGCATTGTCTTAGATTTATGGTTTTGTGTGGTTCCCCACCTGTAAATCAGTGAACTAACCAAAAGTAATCTCTTTTGTCTATAATTGTTAACAAATACCTCATTATCAAAAACAAGCAAAAGATAATTCTACCAATTCCTAGGTAGAAACACCCTGTAGTTTGCAATGGAAGCAATTCTCACTCCCTAGGAGAAGGCCTGCTAATCAACCAGTCACTCACAAAATGGCAGCCAGTGGTGAATTCCCCAACAGGGCAAGGTTGGGCCTCAGATTTGCAGACTCACATAGATGAACGTCTGGAGTAGAATGCTGACTTCTAATAATTTACATGAACAATGTCACCACCAGGTGGCAGGCAATTCACATCTGCTTGAGTGAGGTCTCCCAAGAAGCAGGGTGCATGAAAGGCCATATTCCAAGGGGTTCTTCATTTGAACAAATCAAAGGAAAAGGGGTAAAGTGTCCATTTTTAAATTCGTGGCATCAGGCTGTGTTACCTCACGACATCCATCCCTAGCATGGGCAGGTTTCTTCCTGGATATGGTCTTTCACTGGCCTTACAGGACACACTCTCTTCTAAACAGGGTTAGGATGAGCACGGTCACCTAGTTCTGGCCTTCCGCGTCCCTTTTTTATGTTACTGGTCTGAAATTATTAACTTTGTTCGCCACCAACTCCTTTCGCCGTCCGACAAAGCCCATGAATCCCTTCTTAGAAAAGTAATTTTAAATGCCTACAACAGCACATAGGATTATAAATGAAACCATTATAATGAAACATAGTTCAGTCCACTCAGGTTAAGATCCCCTGCAACCTGACCAATTCATATAGTCTGTCTCCAAATCTGGTATAATAAATTTGACTACATTTCCCCTTGCTAAAGTAAATTCCTATTTCTGCTGGCCTCTTATTTTTGCTTCTATTGCCTTAGTTAGAGTTTGGTAAATTTCCAACTCTTTTGTTCTCGTGCTGCACAATCACATACCATTTCCTGGTCGTGTCAGCACATGGTTCAACACGTAGCTGACAAAATCCACCATTTCTTCCATCTCCGAGTCCTTGAGATTTAGAGTGATAATGAGGAAGCCTCAGTATCCTCCTGAGTAATAATGCAAAGGTGAGAACTGGTAAGAAGCAATGCAGTATAGTGAGACAGCCTAGAGATGGAATCCCTTAATTGTAGCTTGCCTTATACATACCAAGCACTTGCTATGTTTCAAATTCTACACAAGGACCCACTCCCTGCTCTACTGTAAGTCTGGAGTCAGAAAACTTGTTTTGCAATTCAGTTTCATCTCCCAAGTAACTTTGGGCAAATCACCTAACCCTCTGGGGTTCAATTTCCTCATGTGTAAAATATGTAAATAACAGTGATACAGTGATAGTTTTTTTTTTTTAAACAGGTTTCTGCGTGTTTTGTTTTGTTTTGTTTTGTTTTTTACAGACTTCTCTTTTGGTTTTACAGATTTCCTTATCAGAACTTCTGGAACAATCTATCTGCACTTGCTCTACAGGGCTGGTGTTAGGGTTTTCCTTCCTAGTCATCCTTTCAAATTGTCTCCCTACTTCATCTCCAGGCCATGGATGGGTTACAAGCTACACTCACATGTAAAAGGAAAGGCACAATGACCCAGGACAACTTCTTCCTCTAAACCTACCAAACACACACCAACTATGTAGAACTTTGTCACTGAAGTCTAAACCCTGCTAATGTTAGAAAGGACCTCCAGCTCTTTTTCCTGTGCTCAGCATATCAAAATTCTTTTGAGGAGTGAAGAGGGAGCACAAGAAAAAATTTTTTTCTTTTTTTCTCTCTCTGAAATATAAGAGAAGCCCTGTTATTAGCCTCATAGACATATGACAATCTTTTTACAGTCATCACCACTGTCTTATTCAGAGTGAGGAAAATTCTCTCCTATTTGACATCAGTTCACAGGAAATAAATTCTGCTATCTACGTCCAACTCCCAGAAACTACACATTTCCTAGAAATGTTGTTTAAAGTCAGAAAATGTTCTTGTCTCAAAACTTGGAATACACCAGAGCAACTTTTATGTCTTGGAAAAGAAACACCTGTTCCCACATCAGCATTTCCACCATAGTTTATCATTGAACTCCTATCCCCCAGTGTCACAGCGTTTACCTCTGCAGCAGGTGTGTTTGAAGTTAGAGCAGGCCATACGAGGATGAGTGAGACAAAGTCCTTGCCCTCTAAGAATTTACTATCTTGGTATGGGTTTTAATATTGGCATCATCACACATCAGTTATAAAGTAATCTCTTACCATCAATGGTACCATTACTGACCTACTAAAGAGAGTAGATAATTTCTTTTCTTCTTTATAAATTAGATCACATTTAAAGTCATCCCTATAGTTGTATATGGATTATTCCGATATGCTTTCTTGAGTGAGATAGAAATGGGTAGAGTTATAGTGACACTCAGATTTTACACAAAGGATATGCAAATATCACATTTCACAGAGAGAAAGAGGGCACTGAGAACAGCTGCCCTGGTACATGCAATGATATGTTGACTTTGATAATTACAAGAAAGTTAAGATATGGCTCCTGGCCTTCAGGAGCTTATAATTAGCTGTATCTATCAAATAATCATATGGATAAGATATAATTAAGAGATAAATTATGGAGTTTAGACAATGGACCTGGGGAGAGCAGGACCCAGGGAGGAATGACTTCCTATCAGTCTTGGAACATTTTGTAGAAGTGGGGCAGTTCAGTGTTGAGGAGGTTTTGACAGGTGAAAGTCATAGAGACAAGCATATCAGAGAGAGGAGGCTTCTCCAAAGTGAGACTGACTGATTGATGCTCCTGGTGTCTGGAAGAGTCTTCCTACATCCCTGCAAATGTACTCAGAGCTATAGCTCTCATCAGGAGGAACTTCAAATCCACCCACTTCTCTGCATTCCTACCCCCTCCACCTTAACTCAGAACCTCATCAAGGCTCACCCCTATTTCTGCTACAGCCAGCAAATCACTCTCCCAGCCTCCACTATTGGCTTTCTTGAATCCGTCCTCCACTGAATGACCCTCTCCATATTAAATTGACCAGATACTAACTCCTCTGCTTAAAATCATTGAGTGACTCACCTGCTACCTCCAGAAAGAAGCCCAACCATGGGATACAAGACCTTTTATAGTATAGTTGTCACTTAGTCTTCAGCCTTATCTCTTGCCTTTTCCCCACTTCCATCCTTCTCCCCAGCTATTAAATTACTTGTATCAGTTGAGTCAGGTTACCCCAACAAAATACCATAGGCTGGGTGGCTGAAACAATAGAAATACACTTCTAGGGACTGGAAATCTGAGATCAAGGTGCTAACGGGATCAGTGTCTGGTGAGAGCTCTCCTTGGGTTGTAGATGGTGGACTTCTTACTGTGACTTTACATGGCCTTTCCTTGGCACACATGCATAGAGAGTGAGAAAGAGATGAGTAAGCTTTCTTATGTTTCTTCTATTTTTTTTTTTAAGATTTTATTTATTTGTCAGAGAGAGAGAGGGAGAGAGAGCGAGCACAGGCAGACAGAATGGCAGGCAGAGGCAGAGGGAGAAGCAGGCTCCCTGCTGAGCAAGGAGCCTGATGTGGGACTCGATCCCAGGACGCTGGGATCACGACCCGAGCCGAAGGCAGTCACTTAACCAACTGAGCCACCCAGGCATCCCTCTTATGTTTCTTCTTGTAAGGACAGTAATCCTATTGCATCTGGGCTCTATCCTTATGACTTAATCTATCCTTTATTACCTCCCAAAGGCCCTATCTTTGTTCATTTGAGCAACATTGTGACTCCAATATTGGAGTATCTGGAGATAGGGCCTCATTCAATATGTGAATAAGGGAAGGAACACAACTTTGAATCCATATGGTTGCTGTTCCCAGAGTACAACATATTTTCCCACATAACGCAATGCCTTTGGACCCAAAGCTGTTCCCTCTACCTGATATGCCCTTCTCTGAGCCACTCCCTAACACCCTCATCTTCCACTCCCTCTACCTCTTATCTTTGTTTTGATAATTGCTTTTTCCTCTTGAGACTCCCTTCAGGCTGGGCCATGTTTTCTAGGGTAGGCTCCAATGGGGGCCTCTGTGCCTCCATTGGAAATAAAATATAGTTAACTAATGCAGGACTGGGAATTCCTTCAAGGAGAAACTATGTCTTATTCTTATCCATCATCATATCCCTAATGCTTAGCATAGTGGCTGGCACATGCTTGTTGCACACAGGCATGTGTGAATAAATGAATGAATGAATGAATGAATGATGAATGCTAAGTAAGGCAAGGCCATGTTATGTGAAAAAATGAGGCAAAAAATTTAGGCTAGATTAAATAAGTAGTGTGAAGGCCTTATATGCCTTTCATCATAAAAATATGATTCAAGAGGTTTTAGAAGGATGATTGGGAAGGTTTATTCAAGAAGGCTAGAGGATGGGTAAGGAAACCACCTAGGAGAGTATCATAATAATCCTATAGTAATGTAATGATATTAGAAATAGTAATGGTAACAATTATATCTAACATTTATTCAATCCTATATGCCAGGCCAAGGATTTTTTCTTTTGTTTTGTTTTCAGTTTTTTGGTTGTTTTAATTGAAGATAGTTGACACACAATGTTACCTGAAGCTCAAAGTGTACAACATAGTGATTCCACAAGTTTATACATTATGCTATGCTCACCACAAGTACAGCTACCATCTGTCACTATACACCACTTTGACTATACTCCCTGTGCTGTATCTTTTATCTCCATGACTTTTTCATTCCATAACCAAAAGTGCCAGGCACTGTTTTAAGTGTTTCAAATATATTACCTTATTCTTACAAGAACTCCAGACTAAGGGATTAAAAAGGATATATGTAAAACACATATTATTTTTCTCCCATTTCATACATAAGAAAGCTGAAATAGAGAGAGATTGGGTAACTTATCCAAGGTCATAAAGCTAGGAAGTGGCAGAGATTAAAGGAAAACTGTGAGATATTTCAAAGGGAAAAAGAAACACAACTTGATAAAAATCAAGATATAATGGGATGGGAGAGGCAAAGGCCTTTAGGTTTCTCACCCAGGAAAAGAGAAAAAAAGGAAGTCAGGGTAAGAAGTCAGTTTGCTAAGAGATGTTATGGTTGTTGGGGACAAATAAGCCTTGATGTTGTGACTGGACATCTCCATAAATATTCATAGCAATCCTGCATAGACCTACTGAAAGTCTACTATAACCTACTTGTCTAGGTCTAAGGAGTTGCAGATATGGATTTTATAGGAAATTTTTAAAGGTATTGACTTTATATTCTGTTGGCAAAAGGGAGTCAGTGAAGCATCGTAAACAGCAGGTAAATATGGTTTTAGTTCATTTGAGCAACCAACTGACAGCTGGAATTGAGGAGGACTTAGTGAAGTCAGGGACACGGGTTAAGAGTTAAAGGGTTTCTACACTTAAAAATGATTGAAGTGGGGCACCTGGGTGGCTCAGTGGGTTAAAGCCTCTGTCTTTGGCTCAGATCATGATCGTGGGGTTCTGGGATCAAGCTCTCTGCTGAATGGGGAGCCTGCTTCCTCCTCTCTCTCTCTCTCTCTCTCTCTGCCTGCCTCTCTGCCTACTTGTGATCTGTCTTTCAAATAAATAAATAAATAATCTTAAAAAAAAAGATTGAAGTGGTAAATTTAATATTACATATATTTTTCCACAATAAAAAAGTTAAGAAGCTGTTTTAGGAGTCCAGGTAAGAGATGATAAAGGCATGATCTGGGGAAGGGTCAGGGGAAATGTAATAAGGAAGATTTACTGAGTCATCCATCCCCCCTTCTCAGTTATTCTAGCTAGACTCATAGGAGTTATTTATTATTTAACATTTATTGACCTGGTACTAAATGCCAGGCACTGTGCTGGGGCACAAAGATGAATAATAATCGCTATCTTCAACTGCATAATGTACTCAATTGTCTAGTGAGATAAACAGATACATATGTAATATTAATAATACAACATATCAGGGCAGCACTGGAGACAAGTCAAAGGCATTAAGGAAGCACAGAGGAGGGCAACCTATTGGTTGTGGCAAACAAGGAGGAGTTCTGAGACATGGTGGCTCCTGAGTTGGGTCTTAAGACAATAAAGATTTTGCCAGGTGAAGGAAAATTGGAGGGAGGAAGGGCATTCTGAGTAGAAAAGAACACATGAGGTGTTGTTGAAATATTTTCTGGGATACTAGAGGCACAAAGGAAGGGACAAAGAGGCCCTGGTACTCAAGGGACCCAAGTTACTCCAGCACACCCACTCCTCCCTTGACAGGACCCATTCCCTTTGCCCATAAATGGTGGTGGAGCCCAGAATCCCAACCATCCCAGGTGGGAAGAGCAGCCCTATCAGGCAAAGCAGACAGCATAATGCCTTTGGAGGCAGTGGGAGACAGCCCCTATGAAGTTCCTGGGTCGCACTCCAGAAGGCAAAGCAATGGAGAGGGAGAGGGTCTTTCAGAAGATTTGGAGGACAGCGTAAACCTCAGGAATGGTGTAGTTATCACCAAGAGAAGATTATGAGTGGGGAAATGGAAGATTCCTCAGGTTAACTTTAGAATTTTATTAATGAGTGCTCATGGGACACAGCTTAGAGATTCCCAGAATAACTATAGTAGTCACCTGAGGGGAAACGAACTTCCAGGGGTGTCTCTAACAGTGACTAAAGGCAGAAAAATGCATTGTGTACTGGATAAAAGCAGCCCTCTAAGTCAAGCATACTTGCTTTAAAATTTGCTCTACCAGCTAATAACTATCTGAGCTTTTGTTAAGCTTTCTGAGCCTCTACTACTTTTTCTATAAAATGAAAATTATAATAGTACCTGCTACATGATGCTTCCATGACAATGAATAATAAGAACACCCCTGTTCTTTGCATAGTCCCCAATATACGGTAATTAAGGTTAGTCACTACAACCATTAGTACAGTCAGAAGAACGAGACATACAGAAATGGGGAGATCAGTGGTAACATTTTCATATTTATAAGGTAAATCAGTTATCTTTTTAAAAGAGTTAGTTTTCTAGATGTTTCCCTCCCATGGAGTGAAGGATACCTATGTAATTAGTCTTTTTAATGACCAAATATCTATTTATGAAGCAAAAAAATGGGGCAAGTTATAGGTTATTGAGAAATTGCTTTCAGTTTACTGGAAAAACAAAATAAAATATGCCAACTATGTCTCAACATTAACTTTGGAGAGAACGAATTGAAAATAATTTTCTATTTCTGTTCTTATTTTCATAGTTTCCTTGTTTAGTAAAAACCAAGTGGTCCAGTTAATGAAGTTAGTTCCATAAATGAAGCTCACATCCTCAGAGATTCTTGCAGGGGAAGGGCTGATGTTTCACAAACAGGGTAAAGGAGCACACAGCAGCTATTTCTGGAGCTGAAAAAGGGAACATCAACACATTTCAGTTTTTCCCCTTGGGAAATTGTGCCAGGTACACATTTTACATTTTCACATATTAGGAAGCTAAATATCTTAAAATACAGAAACTAATTCAGTTCCAGTGTTATATATTAACAATCCTAAATCACTCTTACCCTATAAACCCAAAAGTTAAGCTTTCTATTTTTTTTTATAAAAAGAAAAATAAAGCCAAGGAGGGAAATGATGCCTGCCTTCTTCAGAAGTAGTATTCTAAAGAATAAAAATATAATTTATAGGGACAAACATAAAATCCATCTATGTGAAACTCAATCTTGTAATTCATTTTGGAAAACAATACTCCCAGTACTGTAATGAAACTGATGCCTTAAAAAAAAAAAAAATTGAGAGTACATGGGGTGGCTCAGTTGGCTGATTGTCCAACTCTTAATCTCAGCTCAGGTCTTGATCTCAGGGTTTTGACTTCAAGCTTTGCATTGGGCTCCATTCCCAGCCTGGAACCTACTTGAAAATTAAATACATACATACATACATACATACATACATACATACATTCATACTGGGGGTACAAAATTATCTGACAATGTTAACAATTTCCGCCTTGTCCATTGAAACAAAAGATCTTCAAAGCATGCAAACAAGTCAAATATAGTTAAGAGGGAACTGAATTCCAAGATATGGAGAAGAGTGAAAGACCACTGTTTATTGGTCACAATAAATATTACCACACTTTCAGACCAAGATATATCACAGGATACAAAAGGAATGTGCAGGTGCAGTCAAGGACCCAGATAGATTATTAGTGAGAAATCATAGAGAAATAAAGAATCTTAAGACTTGAAAAAAGAGACACTTCTTTCTTCCAAAAGGTTAGCCCAAGAAACTACCAACAAATAAACTTTGTATCTATACCTGACAAAATCCTAAAATTATCTATGACTTGCCAATACTTCGGACACAAAAAAGTGGTCACAATGACTGACAGAGACCAGGAAAGAATTACTCAACTAAGCAGCAATTAAGGAATTTCACAGATACCAAATACCAGGATTTTAGCAATGCAGTTTAAAAGAGTCTCAAAACCCCTCATGAACCAAGGACATATTCACATACTTAATGTAGGTGAATTCATAGGTGGTTGAATAATGTTAAAGATGAATGAGAATCTACTTAGAGGCTTAAGGAGTTTTGATCTGGTCTAGTTCTTTTCTGTAATGATGGTGAAAGGAACCAAGAACACACATAAATCTCAATTGCATGATTATTTCATTGAATTAGAGAATAAAAAGACTTTTTAAAATTATAGAATAAATACTTCCATAGAGGTAAATAGATCTGTGCCTTTTTTCCAAGACTGGTGAAAAATTGGGTTCAAAATAGGTAAGGTGAAATTCATGAAATATAAATAGAGAATTTTACCTACCAATTCAGAAGGCAAATATGTAAAGCGTTTCTAACTTTATCTTTAGAATGACCCTGTGAGGTAGGTATTATATTGGTTGTGTTGTAGATGATAAAACCAAGGTTTGCTGAATTAGTAATTTTCCCAAGTCACATTACAATTTCTTCCATTGTCACATCTCCATTTATTCAGTCTGACTTCCTCTTACCAGGAATCTTGTGATTACATTGGGCCTACCCAGGTAAGCCAGGATGATCTCCTCATCTCAAAATCTCTAACTTAATCCTATCCACAGAGTCTCTTTACATATGTATACGGGAACATTCACAGCTTCCAGAGATCCAGCCATGGACACACTGGAGGACTATTGGTCAGCTGAACCAAACTGCGCATAGTGAGCAAGGTGCGGAGTGGTTGGAGGTGACTAAGAACTAAATTACGTGGGCCTTGAAAGCCATCATAAGAATCTTGGGTTTTACCATATATTAAATGAAGAGCTATGCAGAGCAGTGACACAGCTGAATTTGTGTCTTTTGAGGATCACTGCAGTGGCTGTATTGAGAAGAGATACAGGGACACATGATGCAAGAACAGTGAGAAGGTGCTTGCGGTGGTCTAGGAGACAAAGGTGGCAGCTCATACCAGACTGGTAACACTGAAAGTGGTCAGAAGTGGTTGGATTCTGGAGATAACTTTGAAGAATAGATCCAACATGACAGATTCAATGTGCTCAGAGAAAAAGTTGTCCAAGGATTATTTCATTTCAATCTGAGCAACTTGACTTGCCATCAACTCAAATGGAAACTTCTGTAAAAGGACTAGTTTTGGGATGGTTAAAATAGAACCGCACATTCTGCTTTTTAGTCAGTATTATTATGACTATTAGACATCTAAGTCAAGATATTGAATGGAGAATTGTATTTAGGAATCTGGAACTTAGAATAAAATTCAGAGTTACAAATATCAATATGGGCATATAGGAATTGTCAGCTCATAGATAATGTTTTCAGCCATAAGACTAGATCAGATCACCAAGGGGATAAGTGTAAGATAAATAAGAAATGATCAAGGATAAATTCTGGAGCACATCCTCATAAGGAGGATGAGAAGAAGGGAAGCCATAAAGAGGGGCTAAGAGAAAATGACAGTGCAAATGCGTTTCCTGGAAGACAAGTAAAAGAATATGTATTTTAAGGATGATGAATTGTTAAATGTGACCTGTGAGATGAACAGTGAGTACTGGATTGACCAACCCACGTGATCTGGGATAATCTGATAACTCAGAGTGGTAATGGCCAAGACTCTGAACAGATATAGATAAATCACTTAGAACAATCGCTTCCAAACTTTGCAACATTTTTGGAATCAATCACTTGAGAATCAATGGAATCTATTTAAAATAGTGATACCTAGACACACACCCCCCGCCAAAAGAAACCACACCACTCTGATTAGCATTTTGTAAGCTCTCCAGCTGAATCTAATGGACAGCAAAGTTGGATACACACTAGTTTAGAACAATGCCAGTATTTAGAAAAATTTTTTGGTGTGGTTAAGTTGAGGAAGCTTGGTGGGAAGGGACAGGGTTTGTGGGGGAAAGAGAGTGGAAATTTTTGTGCAATTGACAAATTGTAAATTTATTGCTCATTATCCAAGGGTTACCTTGGCAAGTATAATTACATCATATTTTCCTCATTCAGCACACCAAAACTTTTGGTTCTTATACCAAAATTAAGTAGATACTTAGCTCTGCTCAGCAAATGTTGGACAAAGGCAAAGAAAATGTGTGTATGAGTGAGACTATACCTACAAATAGTGGGCAAAGCCAGAATGAATAAGAGCCAATGAAGAGTCACCTTCAGCCCCAGTGACAATTTGTAGTTGACTCTTTCTAAGCAGCTCTGAAAACAGTTTATACCACCACTTCAGACTGCCTGAAGAATTAAGATCACAGATAGGTTTTATTTCTTCTGTAGCTGATGTAACCCTACCCAAACTATTTTTTCTCCCTCTTAGAAATCTTGCAGCTGTGAGTTTTATGCCAAGTCGCATATTTCAAATAAAGTTCAATAAAGAAGGGCCTAATTCAGATAACAAGAGACTATCTGAGATTCTTTATACACCAGCTGTTAACTTTTGTGTTGAAATGGTGGTTGGATATTTGATGCTTTCCTTTAATTCAGAAAAGCACTTAAAGCACTTAGGGAAGCACTGGATTGATTTTCAGTTTGGGAATCCCATGTCTGCAGAGCAACTCAGAAATAGCTCAATAAAATTTTGTGAGTAAGTTTTCTGCTCTAGCAAGCAGGTAAATGGAGTTAAAATGCATTCTGGAAAGACAAAAGTTTGCTTATGATGCAGTAAGAAGTTCACACAGAAAGAAATCTGGAGGGAAATTGATGCGAGCCTCCTTCTAGGGAGGCTCGAGGGAGTTACTCGAGGGAGTCAAAGATTAAAAGTTGGGGTGGCAATTTAAAAGAAAAAGGAATGAGAGAGATCCCTGATCAGACAGAATGGGTAGATACAAGAATAAAGAACTAATGATAGGGATAGGAAAGACAAGAAATGAAAGAAACAGGCAAAAAAGAGAGTCCCCAAACAAGAGAGAAGAGGCATAAGAAGGTCAATTAACATGGCAAACTTTGGGCAGGAAAAGGAAAAAGGAGTGTGCCTGGAACATAACAGTGGTTATGCCAGCAGCTGGGAGAAAGCCACTCATATCCTGTTTTGAAGGAGGAAAAAAGGTCAAAATCCTTGTTTTCTGTCATTGCTGATGACTTTTCAAACTGTTATCCCTACAGCAAAAAAGCATCAGAGTAAAACAAAACTATCTGCAGATGACAGAAATTAAAACAGTTGTGGCTGACTTATTGCTGATCATTTTCAAATGTGAAAGGTCTGGTGAAAGTTCATAACAAGAGTGGTGTAACTGACAAGCAAGTTTGACTTATATGTGGCATGAAAAACAAGATAATAACGTCCTTGCAAGATGCTTCAGTAAATGTCTATAAGGACCACTCATAAGCCTATTTGCAAAGAAGTCAGTGGATGTTTTATCTGATTTGTAAAATTAAATGAAGATACGGAAGAAATACTTTTGAGATAGAATAATCCTGAGACATAACACACATACCAACAGTATGCAACTAGTATGTTAAGAATATCCTAAGACTATCGAGTAAAGAGATCTAGTAAATCTGGAGTACATCATAAAACTTAAAGCATGAATCTGATGTACATCCTCAACTGAGAATCACTTGCCTAGAAGATATTAGATCCAAAGTCTCCCATGGTTCACCTCCTCTTCCAATTTCCCTCAACTCCCTTCTCCTCTCCATCTCCCCTTGTCCTCCATGCTATTTGGTATGCTCCACAAATAAGTGAAACCATATGATAACTGACTCTCTCTGCTTGACTTATTTCACTCAGCATAATCTCTTCCAGTCCCATCCATGTTGCTACAAAAGCTGGGTATTCATCCTTTCTGGTGGAAGCATAATACTCCACAGTGTATATGGACCACATCTTCCTTATCCATTCATCCGTTGAAGGGCATCTTGGTTCTTTCCACAATTTGGCGACCATGGCCACTGCTGCTATAAACATTGGGGTACAGATGGCCCTTCTTTTCACTACATCTGTATCTTTGAGGTAAATACCCAGTAGTGCAATTACAGGGTCATAGGGAAGCTCTATTTTTAATTTCTTGAGGACTCTCCACACTGTTCTCCAATGTGGCTGGATGGCTTATCATATAGAATATTACTTATGGCTTTAGAAAAACAAATAAAAAACATAAATTAGTAGTCCATTATCATAAAATAGCCCATGTTTGGGACTTGGCAGTACTTTGTCAAAGGAAGATCAATGGAAATGAAATTAGTAACAATATTAAGTGGTTTGTTCACTTAAAGTTGTTGGATTATGAAATTTAAGAAATAGTTTATATTTTTAATGTTATACTAATAAATTCATTTTGTTCTTAATAAACTCTTGTTTACATACTCCAAAAAAAGAATATATTAGATCCAAATGAAGCATGCTTATAGCCAATAAGAATTATAAATGATAACTGAAATCTATGAGTAATAACACTTTAACATTTAATTTCATGTCTAAATATCATCAGACAAAATAGCACCAAGCAGAAACATGTCATGGATAGCAAGAGCATTGACAAATCCCTAGGAACTTCATATACAGGATGCAGTTTCTGAATTATTTATATTAACAATATTTTGTTTATAAAAAATTTTACCTCAGGGAGAATAAACATCTCTTTCAATTCAACAACTCTTCTCATGTAACACATTGATAGGAATACAGATTTCTTTTTAAACCTAATCATTTCTAGTATTTTTTACAAGGTGAATGAACAAGTCTTTGTGATTTTGCAGGGAACCCCCTGGGAAATCACAAATAAAGTTTTAGGTGCAAAAGATATCCTGTAAGTTTTACTCTTTTTTTTTCCCCCGATACTGAGAGCTTGGTTTGGGGATGACGAAAATAAATTTTATTGGAGGAAATTTGGACTTGATTAAGATAAGATCATGGGTACCTGTGAATAATATTAGCTACGTATTTAACTGAAGTGACCAAAGAATTTTGAAATGCACATAGAATGTAACATAATTGTAAAAATATTAACTCTTTCAAAAGTGAAGCTTCTTTGTTCTTCTCTTTTTTTTCTTGTTTTTAAAAATAATACCAGATGTAATAAAGTCAACACAAAGCACAGAAAGTTACTCTGATAAGACAATCTTTGTTATGTAAGCAAATAACACAGAAAGATTAACCCTTCATATCATAATGAAAGCAATAAACAGTAAACCAAGGAATCAATCCCATCAACACTGAGCAAACTTTGCCAAGCTATTAAGGCATTCCATAGCTTTTCAGACTCACTTATTATAAACCAAGGCAAATAAAATTTACATTCCAAGCTTTGTTTTTCATTGTGCTTTTTAGTATTCTACAACATACTGGGACCTTAGGACAAATCTTGCAAGACCATGAGAACTAATTTTATAAGAAACAGAATACAAGGCTTTCACCATTACTACCTTCAAATGAACCAATAAATAAGCATTTTTTAAAGTTCTCCATTTTAATTGACAATACAGTTAAAAATCAGTAGACATAACCCACATGAACAAACTCTTTGGTGTCCTTGATAAATCGTCAGGATGTAAATGGGTCTAAAGAACCAAAAAAAAAAAAAAAAAAAAAGAGGAACAGTAACAAAGAAGTACTGTGTTAGGGAAAAAATTATTATTTCCCTTGAAAATAGAAGTACATATATTGTTATATTTTCTCTGTTACTATTGATCCTAGTAGTCTCAATCAACAATACTGATGATAATTTTTTTCAGTGTTCCAACATTCATTGTTTATGCACCACACCCAGTCTTCCATGCAATATATGCCCTCCTTAATACCCACCACCAGGCTCACCTGTCCCCCCATCCCTCTCTCCTCCAAAACCCTGTTTGTTGCTCAGAGTCTGCAGTCTCTCTTGGTTTGCCTCCCCCTCTGTTTTCCCCCAACTCACTTCTCTCCATCTCTCAATGTCCTCTGTGTTATTCCTTATGCTCCACAAGTAAGTGAAACCATATGATAATTGACTCTCTCTCTCTCTCTGCTTGACTTATTTCACTCAGCATATTTTCCAGTCCCGTCCATGTTGATACAAAACTTAGGTATTCAACCTTTCTGATGGCTGCATAATATTCCATTGTATATATGCACCATATCATCTTTATCCATTTGTCTGTTGAAGGGCATCTTTGGAGAAAGGGGAACCATTTTACACTGTTGGTGGGAATGCAAGTGGGTGCAGCCACTTTGGAAAACAGTGTGAAGAGTCCTCAAAAAATTAAAAATAGAGCTATCCTATGACCCTGAAATTACACTATTGGGTATTTACCCCAAAGATACAGATGTAGTGAGGAGAAGGGCCATATGTACCCCAATATTCATAGCAGCAATGGCCACAATTGTGAAACTGTGGAAAGAACTAATGATTTTTTTTAAAAGAAGCCTTTAATTTTTTTTTCAGTGTTTGAAAAGTCATTGTCTATGCACCACACCCAGTGCTTTATGCAATACATGCCCTCCATAATACCCACCACCATGCTCACCCAACCTCCCACACCCTCCCCTCCAAAACCCTCAGTTTTTTCCTTCAGAGTCCACAGTCTCTCATGGTTTGTCTCCCCCCACCAATTTCCCCCAGCTCACCTCTCCTCTCCATGTCCCAATGTCCTCCATGTTATTCCTTATGCTCCACAAGTAAGTGAAACTATATGGTACTTGACTTATTTCACTCAGCATAATCTCTTCCAGTCCCGTCCATGTTGCTACAAAAGTTGGGTATTCATCCTTTCTGATGGAGGCACAATGCCCATTGTGCATTATGGACCATAACTTCTTTATCCATTCATCTGTTGAAGGGCATCTTGGTTCTTTCCAGTTTGGCAACTGTGGCCATTGCTGCTACAAACATTGGGATACAGAGGGCCATTCTTTTCACCACATCAGTATCTTTGGGGCAAATACCCAGTAGTGCAATTGCAGGGTCATGGGGAAGCTCTATGTTTAATTTCTTAAGGAATCTCCACACTGTTTTTCAAAGGGGCTGCACGCAGTTGCATTCCCACCAATAGTGTAAGAGGGTTCCCCTTTTTTCACATCCTCTCCAACACTTGTTGTTTACTGTCTTGTTGATTTTGGCCATTCTAACTTGTGTAAGGTGGTATATCTCAATGTGGCTTTGATTTGAGTCTCCCTGGTAGCCAATGATATTGAACATTTTTTCATGTGTCTGATAGCCATTTGTATGTCTTCTTTGGAGAATTGTCTGCTCATGTCTTCTGCCCATTTTCTGACATGATTATCTGTTTTGTGTGTGTTGAGTTTGAGGAGTTGTTTACAGATCTTAGATCTCAGCCCTTTGTCTGTAGTGTCATTTGCGGTTCTCTTCTCCCATTCCGTGGGTTGCCTCTTTGTTTTGTTGACTGTTTCCTTTGCTGCGCAGAAGCTTTTGATTTTGATGAAGTCCCAAAGTTCACTTTCACTTCTGTTTCCTTTGCCTTTGAGGACATGTCTTGAAAGAAGTTGCTGTGGCCGATAATGATAACTTTTAACCTAAGTAACTGACTTCTATTTCACAGAGAAAATTTGGTCATGGATAATGGAGAACAGTCTGTCACAAATCAGCATTTTAGCTACAAGCAGAACTCATAAATATACATAACACAACTTTATATAGACACATGCTTGCCACAGCCTAATACACATTCTAAAAGTGGCAGAACTTAACCAAAGATAAAGCCTATCTGTAGCATATTAAAAGCAAAAGCATATAAACATAAAAGTGTGCTCAGTCATCACTGTTTCTGTGTTCTTACTTAGAAATGATTTAGGTATTCACTGATTAGCTATTTTAATTAATCTAAGGTCTCAAGTTCCCAAGATCTTTTGTTTTTAATAATTGAGATATAATTTATATACCATAGAATTCCCCATTTAACATGCAAAACAATTCAGTCAGTTTTCGTATATTTGCAAGATTGTACAACCATCACCATTAACCAATTCCAGAATATTTTCATCACTCCCAAAGAAAACCCATCCCCTTTCCCCCACTCTCAGAGATTGCTAATATACTTATTGTATGTCTATATGTTTTACCTATTCTGTACATTTCATATAAATGGAATCCTACAACATATGACCTTTTGTTTCTGGCTCCTTTCAGTCAGCATGATGTTTTCAAGGTTCACCCAGGGTGCCATATATATCATATATATCAGTATTTCCTTCCTTTTTATGGCCAAATAATATTCCATTTTATGAATATATCACATTATGTATACCTCCATCAGTTGATGGATATATGGGTTTTTTCTACTTTGGGCTATTAATAACACTGCTATGAATGTATGTGTACAAGTCTTGATATGAACATATGATTGGATTTTCTGGAATGGAACGTAGGAGTTGGAGTTTCTAGATCATATGATAACTCTACATTTAATTGTTGAAGAAAAACAAAACTATTTTCCACAGCAGCTGCATTATTTTGCATTCATATTAGCAATGTCTGAGAGTTCCTATTTTTCTACATTCTCACAAATGGTCATCATTATCTGCCTTTGAATATAGCCACCTCAATGTTTGTGAAGTGGTATTTCATTGTGGTTTTTAATTGCAATCCCCTAGTAACTAAAGATGTTAAGCATCTTTTTCATGTACTTACTGGTCATTTGTATATATTTATTAAATGTCTATTCACATCCCTTCCCCATTTTTCAATTCATTATTTGTCTTTTTATTGTTAAGTTCCCTAAAGATCTTAGAAATTCAAGCTGGCATACTAGAAAACACAATTCCTATGGAAATAAGGTGTTTTCTAGTATGCCAGGTGTTTCAAGATAGTGTGTTGAATGTTAATGAATTTTAAATACATAAAATCACATTTTTATAACCAATCTGTATAGGTTTACAGAAAGCATACCCAAATAGAATTTAAAAAGCACTTTTATATTATATTTAACATTGGTAAATTAAAGTAAATATCGCTGTTGTTTATCATACCAAAATAACTCAACTAGTCATATTTGCCAAAATTTTATCTTAATTATATGAACTTGGATTCTTAAAATGTTTCTTAGTTTCTGTATGAGCATCTTAAAAAATTATAGCACATTGGAAGTATTATTCAAATTCTGTACATTCTTGGAATCTGAGGAATATCCAAAGTACATATTTCTCTCTATAAGTTCATTGGAATAGAGCTCCTTTATTTTTCTATTTACTCTTTCTGTCTTTTAGCATCAGGAGCATATTCTCCTCCTTCTGCCTTTATGAGTAGTCTGACAATGAAACATTGCTGCCTGCCTGACTTCCCTCATTCCTCACAGCTTTTCTTTCTTAGGACAGCTTCCATTCCCTATTTTCCTGATCTTTGTTGTATCAGAAACTCCTCCTCTATGTAGTCTTTTTTTTTTTTTAAAGTGTTGTTTATATCTGAGCCTTTTCTGTCATTGCTTTGTTTCCATGCTTACTTGTTTTTTTTTCTTTTTTCACCTCCCACTGCCATAGGTAAATGGATGGAAGGGTATTTCTTCAATCATTTGCTTAAATATTGCTTTAGATTTTATTCTAATCAAACTTTCTTAATCTCGCTTCATGCTCCATCTGTCTCAAATTTCTCTTAATTTTCATTAAAACACTTAATGTTACAAATGGTATAACACAAACATCCATTCTCTGTCATTTGAAATAATATTTAAAGTATTTTTTATTTACTATTTTTCCCTACCTTCTTTCTTCAGGAGAGCCTTGGAGACTGGTATCAGGAAGGAAGGGGAGCCAGGAGGGAGAAGAGAAGGGAAGGAGGGACAGAAGAGAACAAAAAGACAAAGAGAAGGAAAAAGAAGGGAAGTCTCTTTTGCTGTTTCAGCAGACCAAACTCCTTGTTCCCACCTTCCTGCATTAAAATACTTTGGCTTTGCTCCATAAATTTTGTAAAACATCTTTGTGACATAATTACAAGTGTTTAAAAATGTAATAATAGGTTTGTCCATCTATAAAGCTTGTTCCTCAAATTGTTCTTTCATCTGAGTGAGCAAGATTCTCTTTGTAAGAGACCTAGCCAAGGACAAGGGGAAGTCTGGAGTTCTAAAAAAGGGCTTCCCTGACAGCTGAAAGGTCCCGTGAGTACTGGGCTAAAAGGCAAGCCAACAGCTTTGTTGTTAATGGATGTTAATTGTGGACCCAACAGAACTCTAGGCACTACGGACTGTGAAGATGTACACAATAGAGTTCCTGCTCTTGAGCAGTTTATAGTAAATGGTGCTACTGAATTTAGTGTGAATACACACTAGAACATAAGGGTATATAAGAATGAATGTATCAGTGCTAGGAAGGTGAGGACTATGAACAGACATGGGATTAGAACAGTTTCATAAATGAAACTGACTTGAACTGTGTCTGGAAGGGATAGAAGGACTGGCTGGATTGAGGACATGAAGGCTGGAGAGAGGTGATCATTATTATCAAAGAAATATAAACCTTGGTGGTTGTATAGTCTTTTAAGCCTTGCCGGTCTTGAAAACTCTTTATTTCTCCATCCATTTTGAATGTCAGTCTTGCTGGATAAAGTATTCTTGGCTGCATGTTCTTCTCATTTAGTGCCATGAATATATCTTGCCAGCCTCTTCTGGCTTGCCAGGTCTCTGTGGACAGGTCTGACGTTATTCTGATGGGCTTCCCTCTGTAAGTAAGGAGCCTCTTTGCCCTGGCGGCTTTCAAGAGATTATACCCACAATTATAGTTCCTCAATTTGACTATCAGGTGTTGTGATGTTTTTTTAGAATGTATAATCTTGGGTGGAGACCGTTCAGCTTCTAGTACATAAACGCTGGTTCCATTCGCGAGATTGGGAAAATTTTCATGAAGAACTTGTTCCACTATATCTCCTAGACTTCTTTCTTTCTCCTCTCCTTCAGGGATTCCAATAATTCTGATGTTGGAACGCTTCATGGCATCATTTATTTCCCTGATTCTGTTTTCGTGGTTTCTAAGCTGTTTGTTCCAGGCTTCCTTCTGATCCTTTCTCTCTGTTTGTCTTCCAGATCACTATTCTATCTTCTGTCTCACTTACCCTAGCTTTAAGAGAGTTTAGATTAGATTGGAACTCATTGAGAGCATTGTGAACTTCCTCCCTGGTAGCTTTAAGCTCTGCCCTAACATTGTGAACATCCTGTCTGGTCGCTTTTCGGCCCTAATCAATTCTGTTTGGTCATCCATGGCTTTCTCCAACCTAGCTATTGCCTGGATAATTGTTAGCCTGAATTCTCTTTCCGACATATTGTCTATGTTGGTAGCCATTAGCTCTGCTGCAAAAGGTCCATCATCATTAGCCCTCAGGGAGATTCAAATTAAAACCACATTGAGATACCACCTTACACCAGTTAGAATGGCCACTATTAATAAAACAGGAAACAACATGTGTTGGAGGGGATGTGGAGAAAGGGGAACCCTCTTAGACTGTTGGTGGGAAGGCAAGTTGGTGCAGCCTCTTTGGAGAACAGTGTGGAGATTCCTCAAGAAATTAAAAATAGAGCTTCCCTATGACCCTGCAATTGCACTCCTGGGTATTTACCCCAAAGATACAAATGTAGTGAAAAGAAGGGCCATCTGTACCCCAATGTTTATAGCAGCAATGGCCATGGTCACCAAACTATGGAAAGAACCAAGATGCCCTTCAACAGATGAATGGATAAGGAATATGTGGTCCATATACACTATGGAGTATTATGCCTCCATCAGAAAGGATGAATACCCAACTTTTGTAGCAACATGGACAGGACTGGAAGAGATTATGCTGAGTGAAATAAGTCAAGCAGAGAGAGTCAATTATCATATGGTTTCACTTATTTGTGGAGCATAACAAATATCATGGAGAACAAGGGATGTTAGAGAGGAGAAGAGAGTTGGGATAAATTGGAAGGGGAGATGAATCACGAGAGACTATGGACTCTGAAAAACAATCTGAGGGGTTTGAAGTGGCAGGGTGTGGGAGGTTGGGGTACCAGGTGGTGGGTATTATAGAGGGCACGGATTGCATGGAGCACTGGGTGTGGTGAAAATATAATGAATACTGTTTTTCTGAAAATAAATAAATTGAAAAAAAAAAAGACATTTAAAGCAACCCAGAGGAAGGAAAAGATAATACAGAATATTAAGGAAATATTGAAGAAGATAAAAGTGGAAACATTCTCAAGGGCCTTGAATGCCAGACTGAGGACGGTGAATGTCCCTCTCTTTATCCTGTCTTGACATAAAGAAGGACAGTAATTTCTGAAGAGGACTTCTTTGTCTAAGCTACAGCCTGAGTTGCAATGGTCTTGTTCCTACCTATACTCCCACCACCACCCTTTTCTTGCTACAGCTGTTTCCTTCTCATATTTGCTTTAAATGTTCACTTCCTCATAACACCCTGTACATGTAATCTACTCCCCTTTAATGTTCCATCATAGCATCTCTGACTTGTTTTCATATAATTAATTCAACCATCAAGTGCAACTCTATGTTTACTTATCTGCCCAGCTCCTCTGGCAGTAGTACCAAGTGTCACAAACTCAAGGTCCACATTCTCTGTATTTGCTTACAATGTTTTCTTGATAATAATGGCCACCTTTCTCCACCCCTTCTTATCTCAGTCCAGCCAAATCTTTCCTTCCCTTCCAAACCCAGCTCAGGCCAGTCTCATCCACAAAATTGTTCCAGCCCATTTCTGTCCACAGTACATCAAGAAGAGGAGAAGGCGGGCGCCTGGGTGGCTCAGTGGGTTAAGCCGCTGCCTTTGGCTCAGGTCATGATCTCAGGGTCCTGGGATCGAGTCCCGCATCAGGCTCTCTGCTCAGCAGGGAGCCTGCTTCCTCCTCTCTCTCTCTCTGCCTGCCTCTCTGCCTACTTGTGATCTCTCTCTGTCGAATAAATAAATAAAATCTTAAAAAAAAAAAAAAAGAGGAGAAAGCCAACACTGCCATGAAACATCAACTTTGTAAGCAGTCAAAAAATAGGAAGTAACCCTAGGAAAGAAAGGAATAGGAGAAACAATGTCTCCAGTCACAGAAAGAAGAGTTTCAAACAGGGGTGGTAAATAGCCTTAGAAAACATGCAAATACGTAGTGACAACAGAGGGCTTCTCACTTAGAAATAACCATGGATCTTTAAGAGACAGTTTCATTGGGGTTGTAGAGATGGAAAACATATTGTCAGGGTTAAGAGTGTGCTTTTGAGAAGCCTGAAAAAAGAAAGGGGTCAGCTTGCATTTAAGGAACGGAGAAATATGGAGAGTTAACAAGAGAAAGATTAAAAACATAGGGTCAAGAAGAGATGGCTGATGGTGCTGAAAAAGCCTGTTGCAAGGGAATCATTAGCAATGCATTGTTAAAGGAAGCTTCAGAACATTCCTCACAGAATTGCCAAGACTGCATAAGGCAACAACCTAGCATCACATTTGCTAATTCCTCACATGTTGGAACAATAGCAAAAAGCCATAAAAGAGACCTGACAAGCAATAGGTCTATGTTAATAAGACATTGAAGAATGAGCATGAAACTGCAATGGGAGGGTTTTCTGTATCACAAAGCCCCGCCGTACCCATTTATCTTCTTTCTCTTCCAGATATCTTTACAAAAATTAATCTACATGGCTCTCATTCACATACATAAGAAAAGGTTTTGCACAATTTTTCCCTACACCATCATATAATTTCAGATATGGAAGGTACATTAAAAATATCTAATCTACAATTCAATAAGAAAAAAACCAAAGAATCCAATTTAAAAATGGGCAGAAGAGCTGAATAGACATTTCTTCAAAGAAGACATATAGATGACCAAGAGACACATGAAAAGATGCTCACCATCATTAACCACGAGAAAAATGCACATCCAAACCACAATGAGATGTCACCTTACACCGGTCAGAATGGCTATTATCAAAAACACAAGAAATAACAATTGTTGGCAAGCATGTGGCAAGAAGGGAACGCTCATAGTGTTGGTGGGAACGTAAATTGATACAGCCACTATGGAAAAGAGTATGGAGGTTCTTGAAAAAATTAAAAATAGGATTACTCTACCACCCAGTAATTGCACTGGTAGGTATATACCCCCCAAATACAAAAACACAAATTCAGAAGGATACATGCACCACTAATGTTTATTGCAGCATTATTTACAACAGCCAAACCATGGAAGCTGTCCAAGGGCCCATCAATAGATGAATGGATAAAAAAGATGTGAGCCATAAAAGGAATGAAATCTTTCCATTTGCAACAACATGGATGGAGCTAGAGAGCATTATGCTAAGTGAAATAAGTCAGTCAGAGAAAGACGTATACCGTATGATCTCATTCATATATGGAATCTAAGAAACAAAGCACTGAATAATTTGTATAGAATTACTGAATCACTATATTGTACACCTGAAACTAACATAACACTGTATGTTAGCTATACTGGAATTAAAATAAAAAACACAATATAAGAAAAGAAATGAAGACACTAAGTCGAAAAGTATGTATACCCCTATGTTCATTGTAGCATTATTTACAATAGCCATGATATGGAAGCAACCAAGGTGTCCATTGATAAATAAATGAATAAAGAATATGTGGATATATATCCAACAGTAATAACTTGAGCATAAAAAATAATGAAATCTGGGCACCTGGGTGGCTCAGTTGGTTAAACAACTACCTTTGGCTCAGGTCATGATCCCGGAATCCCAGGATCCAGTTCCACACTGGGCTCCCAGCTCTCTGGGGAGTCTGCTTCTCCCTCTGACCTTCTCCCTTCTCATGCTTTCTCTCACTCTCTCTCTCAAATGGATAAATACAATATTTTTAAAAGATGAAATCTTGCCATTTGTGACATTAATGGACCTAGAAGATATTATGCTCAGTGAAATAAGTCAGACAGAGAAAGACAAATGCTCTATGTCGATTCTAAAAAACAAAACAAAACAAACAAAACCAGATTCAGATAAACAGAACAGACTGATGGTTTCCAGAGGAGAGGAGGATTTGGTGGTGGAGGGAGGTGGAGTGAAATAGGTGGAGGGGATCAAGAGGTACCATCTTGTAGTTATAAAATAAATAAGCCATGGGGACATAAGGACTAATCTTTATAGTCCTTATAGTCCAGAAGGACTATAGTCAATAATACTATATTAGCTTTGTATGGTGACAGATGGTAACTAGACTAATTGTGATAATTTCATAACATATATGAATGTTGAATCACTAGATTATACATAGGAAACTAATACAATATTGTATGTCAACTAAACTTTAATAAAAATTTATCTATTCATGGACAACAATGGACCCAAATCAAGATGACATTTTCCTTTCCCAATTGTAGTTTCCTTTTGTTTCTCTGCAGGGCAATAATAATTTCTTTTTAAAAAGTTCACTCTTCAACTAAAATATGACAAAGACATAGTCGATAAATAGAAATTCTCATCTTTCCATCTCTAAATCTTCCACGAGTTTAATAATTCACTCCTCCTCAGTGCCTTAAAAATGGGCATTCGAGTTTATCTTCGAATCCATCTGTAAAGCCATTCTCTTCTCCTCCCACTTACTAAATGGACTCCATTTATCACTCATTTTATGGGAGCTTATCTACTCCAGGAGAAGTTTGATCAGATAACCCGGTCCTTAGAAAACCAGAGGAAGATTGTTAGGAATGACTTCTATTGTTTGAGAACTTCTCTTTGATCTGAAATATTGAGGGAGGCTATAGGATGTACCCCTGGGTCTCTTGTGTTTTTGATAGTCCAGGAAATGATTACCCTGTTTCAGAGTCTGGAGAGCCTTTGCTGAACATGCTCACTGGATCCCATTCTTCAGAATGATTTGAGGATGAGCTTAATCCCCAGCCAGAGACTGAACATTCCTAGTTTAATGTTGTGATAGAATATGACAGATTTATACATTATTCTGACATAATAAAATGCAAAGAGATGAAGTGTTTTATTTACACAGTAACCTCTTATTTCAACAGTTCAGTCATGGTTACATAGGCTCTCTTGGCCTTGTCAGAAATGGCCTCAGGATGCATGGCCATGCCTTGCAGAGCAGCCTCACCCCTTCAAAGACAGGAGATCCAGGCTTTAAAGTCATGAAGGAAAAAAATGACAATACAAACAAACAAGAAACAAAACCAGGAGACCTGGGACCATCCACTGCTCTAGGGCCTCCATCTTCCTCTGTTTGGATACAGAAGTCACAGAATAAATGTTGAATGAACCCCTTTTCAGGTTTGTCATTCATTCAACAAACATGGCTGATCATTGCTTCAGCAAACGTGTTCCCTCTAGTAGATATAAGGAAGTGACATAAAGGTGAAAGGGGGTGCTGTACTGCACTCAAGGAGAAGGCAGCCTTGGGAGGAAACCACACAAATACTTAAATTTGATGTGCTATGCCCTTCAGTAGACAACACACTGGTTATTAGAGAGGGGGACACAGAGAAGAGATTAAACTAACCTTGGGGTAGTCAAAAAAGCTTTAGAGAATCATTCTAACTGAAAATCATTACAGCTCTCTTACACCAAACTTATGATTTCAGTAGAGAAGATAAGGAAAGATATGGTACTTTCTCTTCTAACCAGTGTTCTGGACGTAATATTGGAGGGCACAGAATCCTTGGCTATGAATCTTTGGGAAATTTGAAAAGTGTGTGATCGTATAGAGAGATGCTGGCTCCCACACTGTTCCAAAATAAGACCAGGCCTTTGCATGGGGCGAAATGGGAGTCACCCTAGATAACACCATTCTTAGCAAAGTATGTCCTTCCAGATGGGTTTTCTGGTATATCTGGATAGGAGCACGTAGATGAAAAAAACACCTTCTTCATCACCAACATGGAGAAAATGACGAGATGGTTTGCTCCAAGGTTTTTTGGGATCTAGCACCACATCGGGCTCCCTGTTCGGCAGGAAGCCTGTTTCTTTCCTCTGCCCCTGCTTGTGTTCCCTCTCTCGTGGTGTCTCTCTCTCTCTGTCAAATAAATAAAATCTCTAAAAAAGGAAGGAAGGGAGGGAGGGAGAAAAAGAAAAGAAAGAAAAAGAAATGCAGAATCTTGGGCCCCAGCCCCAAATGATTTCATCAGAAGGGGCAGCTTAACAGGATGCACAGGTGATTAGATTTGTATGCATGTTAAAGTTTGAGAAGCCCCACTCTAGACCAGCATGGTGGCTGAACATTGGAATCACCTGAATATCCTTTTAAAGCACTGATCCCACCCCCAGGAATTCTGATTTAAATGGTCTGGTTTCCTAAGTGATTCCAAATGTGAGTGAAGGTAGTAAAGCACACGGGAGCCTCTTGTTCCCTATAAGAACCTCTGAAATCGAAGCAGGTCTGAGTGTTGCTGACATGGAATGGATATGGAGAGCTCCCAGAAATCCAGCGAACCTGCTGCCCCTTCTCATACAGGTAGGAGCTGGGACCAAGCCTGGCTCTTCAGATTCAGGGGCCTGACCTTATCCTTGCTCCTATACTCATGAAGGCTACTCACCAAACATCTTAGTATGTGGAATCCAGGTAGAAATTCATTATGGGAGCTCAGAACATTAAGTCCAGAATGTTCTATGTATGCCTAAGTGTTTTGCTCATCCTCAAGCAAATCATTTGTGTTCAGGATAGGGTCCTGTGCCATAGAACGTAATAAAAGGAGAAAGGCTGTCCAAGAAAGTTAGGGGCCTAAAGTCGTAAAGCAAGAAACAAACAAAAAAACCCGAAAGAAGTTATCCAAAGGAAGCAGCACCCAGTGAACCCCAGCCATGAGTCAGCACAGGGGAGGCCCAGCCCCTTCTAGGGGAGCCTGGTTAAGGATCAGGCTCAGCTGCTGGGCTGGGCTGTGTGTGCTGCTGCTTCTCGTCCCAACACCAAGTTTTAATAGCAACTTCCCTTCTTCGGCTGCTTAAACTTTTTTTTCCCCCTGTGGCTGGAAAGAAGTGTCACATTTTACTCACTCCCCAGCCTTTGTCCCCACCCCCTCCCAGAGAAGGTTTGCGCATGTGGAGGGGGCCCTGTGAGCCACCTCCAGCCTCCAGTGACTGCTGTAAGAGAACTTTCAGCTCCTCTCCCTGCAACACTATGAAGTGCCTCAGGAAGCCCAGGACTCCGACAGCTGCTTTTCTGCCTCTTTGCCTGCTTTTTTGGGAGATTCTGCAAGCAGGGCATGGCCACCTTTATAACAACAGCTATGCTGGGTGAGTAGAGTGATTTTCGTTTCCTGTGTGTCTTTTAGTTGGATAAGGGGGCTGCTTTGCTCCTGAGTCTGCCTCGGATTTTTTTTTCTCATCTGTGATTTTTGTGTGAATCTATACACTTCGCCCTCACCTAAAGTAAAGTGTGTGTGCGGTTCCCAGCTCTTGGGTCGAGCTCGCTGAGAGAACGTGGCGGTCACAAGTCTAGCTTTTCACACTATTTATAGTGTGCCATCATCCACTGTGAGCCAGTGTTGAATGGGATTCTGTCCTTGGCGTGGCCAGTATTTACAGTACCCGCGTAAGAAGGATGCTGTTGTACCATGTGAATTATGACCTGAAAACTAGAGCTTCTCCTTCAGGATTATAGACAGAAAGGGTTGAAATTCATCAGTGATTAAGACCAGAGTGTGTGTGTGTGTGTGTGTGTGTGTGTTAGCCTGCATTGTGGTTATTAGAAAGATTTTTAAATCTGAGCCATGCAAATGAGCCAGCTTAAAATAAGCCGAATAAAAGGAGCCAACAGTAAAATTGGGTGTTTTTTCCGGAAGGAAAGAATGTAGAAGGGGAAAAAACAATTAGTTCCCCCTTGACCCGTGTCTGTAGCTTAGGGTACCTTGTGTTTGCCTTTCTTAAGGAGGCACAGGACTGCAAAGGAAGCAGTGTGCGACTCTGCACCTCTTCTCCCAAAGGCTTGCTGTGGACTCTACAGCATTTGTTTTACTCAGATTTGCAGGGGGTCGTTCTTTGAATCTGGAAATTAGGGCATTACTGCATTTTAAATCAGGAAGAACCTTAATAGCTCATCTAATTCACTTGCTTTTTATAGAGGAGGAAAACCAGGGTCTTAAATCTTTATCTTTCTGTAACAATCAACTGAGGAAAACTTTCCCCTAGGTGTGTCCAGTTTGTTATGGCACAGTTGTTCTTACTAGAAATAATGTAAAGAAGAACTTATATGTATGACCCTGGAAAGAGAAATACTTCCCTTTTGTCTCTGAAAGAATCTAGTGCTGGGGTGCCTGGGTGGCTCAGTGGGTTGGGCCTCTGCCTTCGGCTCAGGTCATGATCTCAGGGTCATGCTTCCCCTACCCCCTTTGCCTGCCTCTCTGCCTACTTGTGATCTCTCTCTGTTCAATAAATAAAATTAAAAAAAATAATAAAGTATCTAGGCCCTGCCTTTATGGTTTCTCCTGAATATGGTGCTTACAGAAAAAACTTAAACAAAACAATGCAAAAAACCTGTCCTCAGTTTTGGGGACAATAAGATGGGGGAGGAGGCACTGGTGGAGATAAAGGCTAAAGATGGTAATACAATCTTGATTTTTTCCACTCCTGTGTTCTAGGGAGAAAGAGAAAGGGGCGAACATCAGAAGGGTTGCTTTTCAGTCTCCTAAACACACAGGGTTCAAGCTTCACATCTTGTCGTTCATCGTGCCTTTGGAGGTTTGGACAAGGGAGCCATGTTTCATGACTGGTATTGGCCCCACTGTGGACTTTACAGACTCTCCTGTCTGGTGTCAGGATGTGATAATCAGGTTTAGACACACCCGTGTGACCTAGGACCACACTGCTCCACTCAGCTGGGGCCCTGTTCTTAATTATTTCAGTGTGTGGTGCTTGATGATGACCAAGTTAGCAGACCTGCTTCAGCAGAGCAGGTGCAGGCACTTAGCTAAGCACCACATAGAGGAAACACCACCAATGGCAGGAAATTTTTCCTTCTAGAATTTGCTGCAACTGGAACTTCTCTGGAGGAAGCTGCACTATTTTTCTGTTCTGCTATGAAAGCATTAATTGCTGTTTTCCCTTTGGCTGAGACATAATAAGTCAGTCCCAAATGTATAAATTACCGGATGTCTGAAAATTGGAGAAAAAAAGCTGAAACATTTGAGAAACTGAAGATCGCTTTACCTGTCCATCACTGTAAAAGCCTAGAGCTTCTTTAAAACTGGAAGTGTCTGAGCACATTCCCACCAGAAATGGGGGATTTTAACTTCATCTTACTAAGTAGGCCATTCTCTCATCACGAAAGACAGAAATGCTGCTTATGTTTGGGATTCCTTTGCTGGCTTCCCTCAGGGACTACTTTCTGCATGTCTCGTTCTTGAGTGGATGAGAACCTGATGGTATGACATGGTGGCATAGTTACTTCATGTGATCTTTTTTGCCAATTCAAGATTAAAATTCTAAACCACCTCACTTTTTCTCCTTTAATAGGTTTAGGCTTTGTTAGTTATGGAGCAGCCCCATTTCTTGCATTTTGGTAAAAACAATTTTGTAGGTCTTTATCAACAATATAATGCAGTTTTGGGTATCCCCATTTTACAGTTAAGCTAAATGAAGTACAACTGGGTAACCCAACCCCAGAGCTAACTAACCCAAGGTCATTGTAAGGGCACAGTTGGGATTCTAACCTGGCTCTGTTTGACTGGACAAACTACTTCCTATTCTGTCATTCGTTTAAGATACAGAAGATAATTGGTCTTAAGGAAAACTGAAGGTTTAATCCTGTTTGGGGAACTGATAGTTTCAGGGTAACAAAGAAGTGGATTATGTAGCTAAAACTGGAAATCTAATTGTGGTTCTCATCTCTAGGTGATGAGTCACTGATGGTCAATCCTCATTAGAAAAGCAGGCAGACAACACAAGGGATAGAAAGTGGAAGATGGGTAAAAACAAAGTAGCACAGAAACTGACCATGGGTGTGTGCCTTCATTCATTCAACAACTAATAATACTCTGTGCCAAGAACATTAACAACAGAGTCCATGCCCTCTGACAGCTTGGTTTAGTAAATAACCCCACACATAACATTAGTAGACAATGTGTAAATGTTGGGTGGAATGAAGAGACCATGAGGATTGATTAGTGAGCTCTGAACCAAGAAAGGAGGAGTGGAAATCTATTCCAGGCCTCGCCTGTTCTGATCACTCAGCCCTTCCATAGCTCAGCTGGGGAGGAGCGTGAACATGCTTCCTGACACTAGGGTTCCTTGTTGGACTTGAGCCCCGTGGTATTGGATGTGCCCACTGAGGACTGGAACACTCCTTCCTCACTCAGCCCTGCACATGCTGAAGACTCATTTCTTGTCACTGTGTGGTCATTTCTCCTTTCAGGGGAGCAACTCTAAGGACTGCCTTTGTCCTGTGACCATAGGTATGTATGTGTAAGGCCACTAGACCACTGGTGCATGCTGAATAGTCCGTGTTCATGCAGTATCCACACCTCCATCCTTCACCCTGTTGCCCCCAACACCCCATACCTCCACCTTGGTTTACTAGTCCTTCATGGAAAAGGGATATGGAGAATTAGGAATGGAAGGAAACCGGGTTTTTTAAGAAGGCTGTTTGGTCCTTAACCTTTAAGCAAAGAGACCCCAAATCAGGATGTGACCTATTGAAAAGCAGACAACTATGAGAAATACAGTGACTCAGAACAGCTTGAACTTCAGGGATGTCATATTTGTTTTCCAGCTTACCACTCTGGCTCTTCTTCTGTCTCTCAACAGCAGCTTTTTATTTTCATCCTCCAATGGTGGCTTCCTTTTAATGTCTAACTTTTAGAAACCCAGAGCTAGAGTTCAAGAACACAGGGTGATCATTGGAATCTGAGTTGTCCTCTATGGCAGTAGTTAAAACTCCTTTCAGGTAAGATGGCTTGAAATCCCTGTTTGCCTGAGACTGGCCCTGTTCTCACCTGCTCTTCTGGCCCAGTAATTGGCAGTACCCCATTTCAGTCTGAGCAAAGTCCTGATGTAGATGGTAAATCATGGATTCAGCCTTATTCCCTGTGTTTCCTTCTTTAATAAGCATTGTTTCAAGTTTTCAGCTACCTTCTTATTTCAAGACTGCAAATTTAGTTCTTTACCATCTTCCTATAAAAAGTCTCCTCCTTGTCCTCTCTTCTCCCTTGCCATAGCCACCAGTCATATCAGTATTTCCTTATCCTAGCCCAAAGTAACATGGCTTTCTCCTAACTGCTCTACCTCTCTACTCCATTCTCGTTCTAATGATCTTACTAAAATAAGCCTTTGCATGTGTTACTCCCTTGCTCAAAAATCTACTTTGGCTTCCTGTTGCTGACTACATCAAATCCAGAATCCTTTGCCTGGCTTTCAAGGCCTCTATAATCAGACTCTCTGGTTCTCCTGTCTCTGTTTCACTCTTCTTCAGCCTTGAGACTCCTCAGTATTCCAGAGAAAGGGAGCACTTCAGCCTTGATCCATCTTTAACAAAAGAACGCAGGTCCCATTCATCATAAGGGCCTAAAGCAAGAATGAGCCATCTCAGATCATGAATGATAGATTGGAATGTGTGAGCTCTAAGGGCATTAGGGAATTATGAAAGATGTACAGTAGGTTTTAAGTTTGGTTTTTGAACCTATTCTTCACAAGTCAGTGTGGTTTATAGAATAGTTCTTCAGTGTTCTCTGGAAAGTTCCTTTGAGCTCTTGGCCCTTATTAATGGGAGAATAACTTAAGTTTTCCTTATGCACTAGCTCAAAGGGCAACTCCTAAGTGCTGATTATCAGGTGTTTATTCCAAAAGCTTTATTCCCCACAATCTGTTCTGTGTGTTGAGGCCTCTCGCTTTGCTTGGTAAAAGCATGCAATGCTGTGGGTCTCCAGGATACATTCTGGGCAATACCGTGAAGCATGATCACTTCCACTTCCTGAAAAGTAGTGAAGGATGTTACTATTCCATAATTTTATATTGTGAAAGCTACAAAAGCATTAGTCTTTTAGTCTGTGTAAATGGAACTGCTGATCAGAAAATGAAGTTGTCTTGTGAACTGTTCTAGTCTTCACTACGATCCCTCAGTAGAAAACTGGTTCATAGGATTAGAATTTGCTTTGCCAAACAAATACCTTTTCTAGTCTACCTCTGGGTGTTAGTTTCTTCATAATAAAGTGGAATGTAGAATATGAAGTTTAAAGTAGCTTGTTCTGGGTAGTATAGGAAATTTCATAAATTATTTTATTAAAGGTTCAAGCAAACTTTAAAATTGCTTCAGCAAAATTACCATCTTCCCAGTGTGCTTTGAAAATAATAAAATATTAGTATTTTTTACTAAGAATACTGTTGGGTTGTGGGTTTGTTGGTTTGTTTTTGTTTGTTCTTTTTCGATAACAATCCCAAATCTCAATGGTTTGAACAAGAAATTTCTTTCTCATGTAGAAATACAAGCGGGTATAGTTGGTAGTGCCAGAGAAATGGACTCTGTCCTGTATCTCTGCCATGCTCAACACTCAACTCTCAAATGTGGTTCAGTGAGTCTAGCTCGTGAGGTCCAGCCAGCAGGACCATGGAAAATGTTGGTCACTCTCCTTTAAGAGAACAGTCCTTCACCTTCACTGCCTATTGGCCAGAGTTAGTTAGATAGATTTGGCTGCATGGGAGGCTATAAAATAATGTCTGGGAATGGTGAGTACTGCTTAGGGGAAACATACTAGGAAATAACTAGCATCTTTTCTCAGTGGTCACTGTGATATTTAATGATCACCAATCTACATTCCCTTCTATTTCATTCTCCTATAGAAGCAATCCATCCAAACGGGCTTTTAGAATTATGTACTGCACAGATTCAAAATGTGCATTTTTATTCTGCAAATGGTATTGAAGTCATAGAATCAGAAAAGAAAGACCACAAAATTAGAGCTCAATCCCTTTCTTTAATACACGAGGAAGCAGAACTCAAAAAAAAAAAAAATGGTTTGCAGAGCTGGTGGAGTGGGACTAAAACTCAGGTCAGCTGAGTTTGAAGTAGTCCTTATAGTTAACAACACTGTTTGATGAATCCAGAAATCTTACTCTTTCTTATTCCCTAGGGTTATTGGGGATGAAGTAAAATGAAGTAAAATCATGATCCCTAGGGTTATTGGGGATGAAGTAAAATGACGAAGTAAAATGACTTCTCAGCCTTGCCAAGACTGAGAAGTGTTTAATGAGGGAGGATTTAATTTCTATAAATATTTGTAGCATATCTGGCCCTCTGCTACTCTGGGGCTACAGATAAAAGAGCAGTCCATGTGCATAGTGTAATGAGTAACTTGGGTAAGTAAACAATTTCAACTCTGGGATCACTGTGCCCACAGACAAAACTCTTGGAGCCAAGTCAGTGCAAGAGAATGGATCACTTAATCTAGACCTCTGAAAGGTCAAAAAAGGCTTTTTCGTTGTGAGAAAGGTCTTTAAAAGACAGAAATCTGAGTGAATTATTAAATATGCAAAGTATTTTACATTCTTCTTCTGAATGTTTGGGACTCCAAGAACATGGTCCTCATCTCAGGCATAAAGAACAAACAGAAATTAAGTGAAGGCTTTCCAGACACAGGGAATATATTGCCTGCGCAAAGAACTACAGGTGAGAACTTGGTCAAATCTAGAAAATGAGAGCAATTAAGAATGAACAAAATAAAGGGTGTTTCTCTTGGTAGGAGAGGTGAGGTAAGCCTTCAAGGTCATGAACTACTTTATGTCCCATAACATGAAGTTCCGGTTTCTCCGAAGGGTGATTAGATGCTAGTCAAGAAGTTTACAAAAAAAAAAAAAAAAAATCTAGATTACTTTGTTTCCCTGCCCCCCCCCCAAGGAAAATTCCCTTTCCCATCATTGAGAAGGGAAGACTTGAAGGCTAATAATTGGGGACAAAAGACTGGGATATTATAGTGATCATGGTAATAACATGGTAGAGCATGGTTTCTGGCAGTAACAATCAAAGGGAAAGGACGGAAACAATTAAAGAAATACTTAACAGGTAGAATTTTCACAATTGGGTAACTGAAGAGGAGACAAAGGAGGAAATAGTGTAAAATGATTCTTAGTATTAATAGAACTGAGCTCTTTGCAGAGAGGGTAAGTATTCCATCAGCTCTGTGTAGTTTGAGGGATTTATAAAGTACCCAACTGGATAGATGGCTCTGAAGCTCAAAATATCTAGACTGTAACCCTATGCTGTTCCTGTCATTCCCGTGACTTACTCATTCCGTAACCGGAAGTCCGTATCTCCCACTCCCTTTCACTCCTTACACCCCTTCCCCTACCCGTCTCTGCTCTGGCAACCATCTGTGTGTTGTCTGTATTTGAGTCTGTTTCTGTTGGTTTTATTTTTTAGATTCCATATATAAATAAAATCATATGGTCTTTCTCTAATTTAATTCACTTAGCATAATAGCCTTTAGGTCTATCCAAGTTGTTGTAAATGGCAGGATCTCCTCCCTTTTTTACAATTGAATAAAATCCATGTGTACGTGTGTACAACTTTATTCATCTATTGGTAGACACTTGGACCGTTTCCATATTTTGCCTATTGTAAATAATGCTGTAATAACATAGGGATGCCTATAGATTTTCAAATTAGTGTTTGTTTTCTTTGAGTAGATCTGTAGTAGAATTACTGGATCTTATGGGTAATTAAGTTAATTTTTATTAACTTTTTGAGATACCTCGATTGTGACTGCACCAGTCTACATTTCCACCAACAGTGCAAGAGGGTTCCCTTTTCTCCACATTCTTACCGACACTTGTTTTACCTTTTGATTTTAGACAATGTGACACATATTAGGGGGTATCTCACTGTGGTTTTGATTTGCATTTCCCTGATTAGTGATGTTGAATATCTTTTCATCTGTCTATTGGCCATCTGCTGTCATCTTTGGAAAATGTATATTCGGGTTCTCTGCCTATTTCTAATCAGATCATTGGATTTTGGGGGGTTTTGTTTGTTTGTTTTGATAAGTCATATTCTTAGTGGCTTACTATTTAAACTATGTAACTGGTGTTATCCTGTACAAGTTTCTCCTCCCATTCAGTAGGTTGCCTTTTCATTTTGTGTTTCCTTTGCTGTGCTAAGCTCTTTATTTTGGTGTAGTCCCAAGAGTTTATTTTGCTTTTGTTTCCCTTGCCTTAGGAGACCTATCTAGGAAAATATTGCTAAGGCTGATATCAAAGAAATTACTGCCTATATTTTCTCTTGGATTTTTATGGCTGCAGTTCTCACATTTAGATCTTCAATCCATTTAAGTTTATTTCTGTGTATAAGAAGGTGGCCCATTTCATTCTTTTACACGTAGAGGACCAGTTTTTCCAGTACTGTTTAAAGACATTGTCTTTTTCCCATTGCATATGCTTTTCTCCTTTGTCCTAGACTAATTGACCATGTAAGTGTGGGTTTATTTCTGTGTTCTGTTTTGTTCCATTCATCTTGTGTCTGTTTTTATGCCACTGCCATACTGTTTTGATCACTATAGTTCTGTATCATATCTTGAAAACTGAGATTGTAGTATCTCTAGTCTTGTTCAAGATTGCATTGGCTTTTTGGGGTCTTCTGTGGTTCTACAAACTTTAGTATGCAAGTTCTGTGAAAAATGTTGTTGGCATGTTGACAGGGATTGCACTGAATCTGTAGATTGCTTTGGGTAATATAGACACTTTAACAGTATTTTTCCAGTTCACAAACATGGAGTATCTTTCCATTTATTCATGTTGTCTTTGGTTTCTTCAGCGTCTTACAGTTTTCAGAGTATAGGTCTTTCACCTCAATTAAACTTATTCCTAAGCATTTTATTCTTTGGTGCAAGTCAACACTATTTGAGTGCCTACTATGTGCCCAATGGTATTTTAAAGTTTGGAAACGCAGGAATTTAGGTGCTAGGAATTACAGCACTGCTTTAGGCAACAAAACTGTCCCTCATGGGATTTATATCTTAATGGGGGATTAAAAAAAAAACAAAAACACATCACCATAGTGTAAAGATATGATAGTGGTTATGAAGGTATGGCATAGACCAGGAATAAAGAGTGTCAGGAGAAAAAATGAGAAGAATAAACCGAGGCCAGGAGCCATGTGACTATCTGGGGGTAGAAATTTCCAGGCAGAAGAAATAGCAAGTGGGATGGGAGCTTGTTGGCCATATCTCTGGACAGGGGTTCTCAGACCAGAAGCACCAGCATCACCTGGGAACGTCACAGAAATGCAGACTCTCAGGCTACACATGCTCCTCCCCACAACCCCCTCCGCATAAGGAACTCCAGGGTTGGACCTAGCAATATAGGCTTTAACAAGCCTGTCAGGTAATGTGAGCTTAAAGCTTGAGAACCCTGTGGTTCTCATGACATGGCTGGAGCTGAGCCATTGAAGGGAATAGTTACTCTCTTTTTCTGCTTCTCCCCTGCAATAAATAAATAAGTATGTAAATTCTTTATTTCCTTTTTCTTTACAGTGCAAAACATTCCCCAAATCCCCTCCACCTCCTCCTCTGGGCCTTAGTCTCTGTGGCATGCATTTCTGGGGAATCCCTCCTTCTCCCTCTCTGGAGCCTGCCTGCCTTTCAAGAGCTAGTTCAAACATTACTCCTCAGGCAGGAGTTCCCTGATTCCACCAACAGCTGTGATTGCTCCCCACTCTGTGATCCCATAGTACTCTATCTGTCCTTTTTTACAATCACCACCAACTGCTGGGTATTAATAGCTTTTTGTGGCTGTCCTATCTTTGCTATTCCAGGAAGAAAGTTGATTTACAAGCAAGTTGAGAGTAAGGTGCTAGATCTTACTCTTCTTTTATATTCTCCCAGTGCCCAGATAGTATTTGGGAGATTTGGTAAAAGTTTAGAAGGATGTGAGGGAAGGGCAGGGGAAGGCAGACAAGGGAGAAAACTAATACATTAGGAATCAAACTTCTGACATTTGCAGGCAGTTTTGCCAGACTAGATTTCATAAAAATAAAGATGGTAGTGAGAAGTAGAAGCCATTTGCCCTTCAGGCCTGCAGGGAGGCTGTGGGGAATATTGAAAGCTACCACCTGCATGTACCTATGTGCGATCTATCCCACCCTCGTGTCACTTTCTCCCTGCTCAATGCATTTCATGTATCACTCCAATGATTGCCCAATTTCGGTCTCAGATACTTTCCTTCTCAAGCTCTTAGGACTGCTTTGAACAGTATTGTACCTCATTATGGGTCCAACAACTGGTAGGTCAGTTCTTTCTAAAAAAAGGGAGCCTTGTAAGAAAAAGATGGTAAAGTAGAATTATTACCTATTCAACCATCTCCCCCCAAATTAAGTATTTCTAAACCAACTACTGTAAAGATGCAATATCTGTATAGCAATCTCATTTCTAGAATAGCAAGATACCTAAAAGGACTTGAGAATGGAAAATATTTAACCAAGGTTTTGTATTTACATTACTGCTTGCTTATAGGTTATTCACAGCTTCCATTAAAAAAAAAAAAGTGCATCTTTAAATATTACTCCTAAGATTGTTCTCTTCACTCATACTGTAATGCAAGCCAGTTCTTCACTTCACCCAACCTGAAACTGTTAACCTCAAAAAAGAGAAACCACCAAAGTGGGGCCCATGAAAATCGTACAACCTAAATGGTGAGACCTATAAACTTTCATTGTCTACTATGACCATTAAAGGACAATATAGTCCTTAGTTTTCTTAGTTCAAGTGGAAAGTCATAGCTCCCAAACTTTGTGGAGCACCTTATATACTTAACCAATTGGTTTAAATCCGATTCTGCGAAGCTTCTGAGGATGCCCATATAATATTTTGACTAAGGTTTGTATGCCGCCTTTTTTGCCACTAACAGAAGCAAATGATTTTCCATGTTTATTTTCCAGAACATCACTTACCTTCTTCCAAAGCTCTCAGAATGTTCTCCTGTAGCACTTACCACTTTGCAATGTAATTGTTTAATTGTGATTTCTTCCTGACTAACATGTATATTCACGGGGAAAAAGAACCTCTTCCACTTCAAGTCCAGTCTCTACCCAAACTAATACCTGTTTTATTATTGTTATCCTTCCACCCACAGAAGTTGAGCCACACTAAGTTGCCAATAGTAAATGTTTTCTCTAAAATAGCAGCAGTTTCATATGCTTCAAACTCATAAAAGCTTTAACTAACTGAAAAATGACTTTTTTTTTTCATGCTGTGGAAATACTAGCTGTTTACATACAGATTTTCCACTGAAGTACCAAGATCTATCAAGTTTACAGTGTATTGCCAGAGCTTCTGGAGCTTTAATGTACAAAGGAATCACCAGGGGATCTTGTTAACATGCAGATTCTGCTTCAGGAGGGTTGGGGTAGGACCTGACATTCTGCATTTCTAACAAGCTCCCAGGTGGGGCTGATGCTGTGGTTCATGGGTCACCCTTGGAGTAACAAGTGTTTGAACTGCAGGATGAGGAGTCAAGATGTAAAACCTAGATCTGCTACCAGCGATTTGACTTTGTCACTTACTCTTTCTAGGCTTTACTTTCTGTGGCGTCCAGGGGTTTAAGTAGGTGGTCTATAACTTCCAAGTCTAATGTGGATGACCTGCGAAGGTCATGTTTACCTAAGTGATTAGAGAGTTCATACAGCGCAAGGGTCAGGAGCACCAGCTCCAGCCTCAAATCGCCTGGGGTAGCATCCAAGCTTTTCCACTTACCCTATGACCTTAGAGAGTTAATCTCTCTGTGCTTCAGTCCCCCCCCCTCCGTAAAATTGAACTAATACTAAATGCATATACGTAATGTGCTGAGGACAGACCCGAACACACACCCGAACTCCAACATAAACCATTTTCAACACTAATATTCTCGGCAGTTTAATTTCTTTTTTTTTTTTTAAGATTTTATTTATTTATTTGACAGACAGAGATCATGAGTAGGCCGAGAGGCAGGTGGGGGGGGGGGGGAAGCAGGCTCTCAGCTGAGCAGAGTGCCCTATGCGGGGCTCGATCCCAGGACCCTGAGATCATGACCTGAGCCGAAGGCAGAGGCTTTAACCCACTGGTTAAATTTCTAAGGTGCCCCGGCAGTTTAATTTCTAAGAAGCGTTATCTCAAGTGTGGGCGAAGACTTAAAGTAGATGGAAAGAGGTTTATCACCAATTTTATAAAAATGTAGAACACTACATCTATGTTCAACAAGAAAGTTTACTTATATATTATGAAATCTGTGCCCATTATAAATGACTAATATATCAGTGCTCAAGATACAATATGAAATGTTAAGAAAACCAAACACAGGGTGCCTGGGTGGCTCAGTGGGTTAAAGCCTCTGCCTTCAGCTCAGGTTATGATCTCAGGGTCCTGGGATCGAGACCTGCGTTGGGATCTCTGCTCAGCAGGGTGCCTGCTTCCCCCTCTCTCTTTATCTGCCTCTCTACCTACTTGTGATTTCTGTCAAATAAATTAAAAATCATTTTAAATTTTTTTTTAAAAAAAGAAAACCAGACACAAAACTGGATTAACAGCTTATGTTCATGATTCCTTACAAATGATAGGGTTAGCTACCTGGTGGGGGGGATATGCTCTAAAATATTAAGTGATTATTATGACCAAGAGACAGCATTAGGGGGTCCTGTTTTCTTCCTACATTATTTACTAATTTACATGACGGATGAATAACTTTTGTATTCAGAGAAATTTTTAACCTGTGTAAACCTCATGGTATCCACCCTTGCCAAAAGCCAATACTATTGCAAGGATTTCAGCTTCTGTTATGCCAAAAGTGTTCCAGAAGCATTGCAAATACGAATCAGAAGCCAGTAAATTTAATGATACAGCACTCAATACCAAACTAATGACTGAAAAGAAAAACATGCTCATTTTTTTAATTCTGAGCAAAATTTGAGATTGAGTATTCTAACAAAGCATTAAATGGCCAAAGTGGCTGCCTTGCTGTGTGTCCCATAGATACCAAGGAAACTAGAAAACACAGGAGCAGGGTTTATGACTTTGCAGGTTGGAAAAATACCAGGCACAACCAGCATCATGCTGTTGTGTTGTTTGAGTAGATTTTCAAATAGAAATTCTGTGGTTGCCATACCACACTACAAATAAATTTGTATTTTGATCTTTTTTCATTTGAAAGTTAATACAATAAGTCAGGACATGCATTTGAAATGACTAGAGGGAGACTCCATTATGCTTTTAGTCTGCTCCTCTATTACATATATTTTTCTGAGATTGAACTAACTCATCATGCCTTGAAGAAATTCCAGAAAAATATTTGCTAGAAGTTTCCTACACCATCAATTTCTTTTTAAAGCTGCCATAATAGTGATAATCAGAACCTAGTCCAGGTTGAACATTAAGGGTTATTTCTGTGGGGCATGGGTTGAAAGGAAAGTTTGTCTGCATAAATTTTCTGCTGCTACTCCACTGTCTGATAAAATTCCATATCCCTAATTTTTGACTTCTCAGTACTTTGAACTTCTCACTTTTTGAGTAGACCTCACCTCTGATCTATGAATGCTTGATTATCTTACCAGTAACTTCAACCTGGAAACTAGAAAAAAGAATATCTGAATAATCATAAAATTATATATAATTTTAAATTATATATAATTAATTATATATTATAATTAAATTATATAATTAAAATAATATAGATAATTAAATTATTTATAATTAAAAATAATCACTTTTCAATCACCTGCAAATCATTTTTCTTTGCCCCTCTCTCATACATTCTAGAACCTTGACTAAAGAGATCTCTGCCTTTAAACACAGGCTTTTGCTTAAAGAATATTGCAAAATATTAGCTTTGCAGCTAACTTTGTGGCTGATTGTACTGTAACTCTGCATAACTCTGTCACCCAGGGGAAAAAATAAATGGTATAACAGATCTCAAACATTTTCTCATCCTTTAATTTTTGTGTATGTTTTGTAATATAGTGATATTAAATAGAACTGTAGATAAATCAAATGCTGGAGTCCACCTTACCTTTTGGGGTATGTTCTGAGGCCCCCAGTGGAAGCCTGAAAGTGCAGATAGCACTGAATCCATTATATATATATGCATACTGTGATAAATTTAGACATATGTTAGGCACAATAAGAGGTGAACAATAACAAAGAACAATTATAGTATATTATGACATGTTAGGTGAGTGTGGTCTCTCCAAATGTTGTGTACTGTACTCCCTCTTCTTGTGATGTGAGATGACATCCCTACGTGATACCTTGAAGTGGGGTCAATGACCTGGGTATTGTGAAGGCAGCATTAGAATATTACTGACTTACCTGATGATTTGGTGGGAGGATTATCTGCTTCAAGACCAGTTGACTGCAGGTAACTGGAATCATGGAGAAGGGTCAGAGCAGGGCGGAGTGGGTGGGGGGGAGGGCTACTGCATGTGGAAACCAGGAGTGCTCACAGCAGTCAATCATGGAGCTTTGAAATTGGAAGGTGGCGATCTCAAATTTCCATTTAGTCAGCCAACAACAGCCTATACAGAGACCAATATTCATTTATCAAATTCTCATGGAGCACCTATGTGTCCCAAGTTCCAGATGTTAAGAATATAAAGGACTAGAAATAAGGAAGGCAAAGCACCTATTCTTGTGAAGCCCATATTTTCATAAGGGAGATAGATAATGTATAAGTGAATAGACAGTAACAATTAGATTCTTACAGTGGGTATGATATAAAATGCTGTGACTTTCATTTCAAACGTTTGTCTATGCACCTAGCATAGTGCTAAGTATCCCACAAGAAATGTGGTTCATGCTTTCAGTGAGTTTGCACTGAAGTCCAGGTGGCAGACATTAATTAGAACTGTAATTGTTACAAAGGAGAAGTAGCACAGAGTGCTGCCTACTCAGGAAAAACTAAGGCAGAGAGGTCTTTCTGAGGATGTTGTTCAAGGCAGGGCTTTGAATGATGCTGATTTCCTAGAAGCAGCTATTCTAGCAAATGGCAGCTGGTGAGAAACGTGCTGTCTCCAAGTAGGGGATAAGGAGCAAGGGATATGTGATGCTCCTGCTGATCACAGATTATTTTTAACCACAGTTTTAAAGGAAAATCTAGCCAGATAGGTTACTATCGAGTACCTGAGACTTTACAAAGTACTTTCTCATGAACTCTCTCAGGTGTTCCTCACATACAGTAACTTACAAGGAAGTGCTTTAAATTCTGCTATAAATAAAGCAAGACAGGTGCCTTTCCTAAACTCGGTTTCTAAACTATAGAACTGGATGTGATTCTCCCATTATAGGGTACATCTGAGATTGTGAATGGTACTCAGTGGAGCTCTTTGCCTGGTACACAGAATTTTCTGAATATTAGCTATTGTCTTTAAAAGGCAGTTGAACTGCTGTGAGTTTGCTACAGCTCTGCAGAGGGAAGGCTGGAAGGAAGACAAAAGGAAACAAGATGTGATTAGCATGTGAGGCTTACCAAAGGCAACACTCCCTCCTGAGGAAATCAGATCCAAATGCCAAGAGACTCTATAGGCAGAGAACAGATGGCTATGGGAGAACCTTGTATAGGAGGAAATACACCTTCTATTCAATAATCTGATGTAAACATGTACTTTGTCTATGCTTCAAACACAAGAATCTTCAAAATTGGATGGTAAAAATATCACTGCTTTTTATTTTTCCTTTTGTCTATTTTGTATCCATTTTTTGAGAGAACCATATTCAGGGATATTAATCTTTTGCTAAAGTCTGTCATGTATATGATATAATTTATTTGTCTTTTGACTTTTTCTGTCAGGCAAGACAATGTAAACAATTTTAATGGTTATAAATTCAACTTTACCTTAATTCTTTCTCCTTTGTTGAAGTTTTAGATTTATCTTGTTTAAAATGTCAAGTAGCTCTTCCACTCAGTTAGACAATTTTTTTTCCCCCTTCTAGCTTTGCTGTCTTTGGACCTTATATGGAATTTTCTTTGTACATGGTGTGAGGAAGAACATTATTTTATCCTGGAGGGCCATTTGCAGAAAAGGGCATACAAAGAGCCAACATACACAATATAGTTCACTCCCAGTGAAATGCAAATTAAAGCAACAAAAAACCATTTTTCAAATAGAAGGTTGAACATTTTTCAATTTTTTTGGAGTTTCACTAATGTTGATGAGGCTGTGGAAAAACCCAACTCACAGTGCTAATGGAAATGTGAAATTGCTACTAACTCCTCAGAAAATAATCCAGCAGAATCTAGTAGGAGTTCTGATTCTTGCACCTTTGCACAAATCAATCTTATTCATAGAAATCATCTTTCCCGAAGTTAGCATGTGTAAGGGCCTGGTTAGCCAGAGGGAGCCATTTTGTTGTAAGCTTGGATTGACCCCCTGCCCCTCCTGGAGGAAATTACTTGCAAACCCCAGATATAGGGGTGGGCCAGGCCAGATGGAAACATCCAGTCAGTGGGGTGCCCATATATTTGCTATGGTGAATTGGAATTCAATTGGCCACCCCTAGTGCTAACCATGCTTGACTGTTCAATTTCCCCTGTGTGTTGCAATCTCATTGGCCACCTGAGTGTGGGCCGGCCTCAACCACCTCTATAAATGTTAGTCTGTGAAGTGGGGTGGGGGTAGTAGTCTTTGGGGTGGTCAGCGTCAAGGGGGGGTCGGCGTCGTCGGGGGCGGGGGTCGGCGTCACCTCTTTGTAAGAGACAGCCCTGACTGGTTGGTTTGATTTTCAATGCTTGGCGCGAAATAAAGCTTTGCTCGGTTTTCGCTTTGCATTAGTCTCGTTCCTTTGATCACAGACCCTAACAGCGTGCATTAGAATATTTATTGCAGCATTGATGTAGGGATTAAAAAAACCTGAGAACTGGAAGTCCATCAGTAAATCTATTGGAAAAATCAAGATCTAAATCAAGAGAAGTCTGTAGTATGGAATATTATGAAGCTGTTACAAAGAATGAGTAATGGACACATACTGACCTAGAGGAATATGTATGATAGGTTAAATGAAAATAGAAAGCTTTAGAGTCCTATGCATGATTTTTTTAAGTTAGCTCTTGCACTGTAGGACTGTTTCTCTGGGATGTTAGGAGATAGGGAGGAGATGTCTTCTTCCTATCCCACTAAAATGATACCAACATGGGAGATTTAATTTGACCACCTAATCATGTATTTCATAGTAACTGGACTAGGAAAGAAGAAATCCAGGTTCTGTTTTGACTTACATGCCGTGGATATATTATTGGATTCCTAATCTCTTCTAACACCTGTTGAGGAAATCAGGAACTATCAAATGCTCCAAGGTCCTCCTAGGACAAGGTAATGTTTCCTCTGCACTTCTTACATTTTGCTGTAGTTATATACCAAGATTTAGAAGATTATAAATTAGTATGTCAGCTCTGGCCCCCTAAAAAAGGTCCATCAGTCTTCACTTGAGAAGGCTCAGTGCATTTATGCCCATACATAGCATATGGAAAATGTACACTCAGTCTGGAACACAGCCTACTTTTCATAGAATCTCCCAGTCATAGAACAATACATCTGGGAAGAAATGAGCAGACTTTAAACATGATTGCTCATCAGAATTATCTGCAAATCGAATAAATGCAGATATACCCTATTCATACCCTCGAATGTACAGAATCAGAATATCCAGAAACTAAGCCCAGGAATCTTCTAAAAAATGACAACCAAGGGATTCTGAACCATCTCCTCTGTACACTAGTGTTTGTGGACTACAGATGAAGTTTATCCTATAAGGTTGAGCTGCCTGTCAACAGGCAGGGAAGACAACAAACATTTGTAAGGTCCCTACATAGGAAATGCCTCTTAGTGCTAAGCTCTCCTGCACAGCTAGCAAGATGTATGAAATTCAAACATGTTTGTAGAGTTTCATTTTAACCAGACTAGGATCCTTGATAAGGAATTTTTGCTAAAGTAACATACAAAACTTGCCATAAAAGGTTACCCTGAACCACTTTAATTTGCAACTGATTCTCTGTGTCCTGATAGGCTGTGTCCTAATTTTTAGTCCAACGGCATATATTTTGTGCAAAAACTCAATCATTGGGTGGAGCCCTCCTTTAAAACATTGCTAAAGCTAATGGTCAAATTGTAGTTATATAGTCCCTCTTAAAATAAAAAAAAATTAAAAAAAAAAAAGTCTATTAACACCAGACCTTCAATTTCTGAAATCCTTGAAGAATATTACCACTAACAGAAAGACCAAGTGGAAAGGGAACCATTTAGAAACACTGAAACAAAGCAAATGGCACGCATGGTATTTCTTTTTAGCTCTAAGGCAGTAAAGTACCAGATGTCATGTAACAAAGTCTGAGGGGACCATGGAACCTAATGGGCGTAGCCAGAGTGCTAGCTTTAAAAAGCTCTTGTGCTTACAAAAACAAGCAACTTGTCACCATTAACTCCATATGTTAGATTTAAGACTTTTTCCAGCCTGCATTTGATTTACTTAAACACTTGTAATGCTTACCTTTTGCATTAAAAGGGAGAATCTTAGTGAATAAGGGGTCTGTCCAGCCTCTATTATGGGTCTTTCACATAGTAGGTTGCTCAGTAAATATCTGGTGGCTCTGTTAGCTACTACCTTCTAATTGTGCTGATGGAAAAGGAAAGGTCAGCTGAAGTTATCTCTCAAATTGAAATAAGCTACACAACATAAACACTGACTTCATTATCTAATGGGGATGGCAGGAAATGGTGAGTTTGAAAACCCACAGCAGAAGTCTCTAATTCCACAATCTTAAAATGAGCCTTGGTTAATTTCAGGGTACATAATACATAGATATAGTTACAAAATTACCAATGACCAGTTTTAAATTCTCTTTCCTTGAAATCTATGGAATTATCCAAATACAATGTTGCTCACACCTGTCTGACCACTGCTCCTTTGTCTCCATTGATGGATCCCCTCCCTATCCCAACCCTATTTGCTGCTCACATTATCATTCAGAACGTTCTCTGCAAGCTCTGTATTCTCTGCTCCAAACATGCTGATTGTTTTTCAGGGCACTAGTTCTATTATCTCTGTTCTGATGAGTTTCAGGCCTTTATTTCCTGCTCTGGCTTCTTCATGTTTCCAGTCCGATATGTTCATGATGGCTGCTGGATATTTCTATGTAGATGCCAACTTCTTTGAAACTGTTTATCCTTTAACACTTGTCCTCTTCCTATCCTCATTCAGGTTGGAGAAATCTAACCACCCAAGGTCAAAACTGCTCATTTTTTTCTTCCCCACTATCATTACTCACTGAATCTTAGCATTCCTTTTTCCCAGCAGCAATGTCTTCCCTCCATCTCATTTCTTTCAATCTTCTTTTATTATATCATTCTCATGTGGCCATAATAACCTCCTAACTTCCAGTTCACTGCCTCTGGCAGTAATATGCCTCAGTACTAAATTAATCCTCCTCAAGTACATTTATGTCACGTAGCTCTGCTGATCCAGAACACTTCAGTGGGCCATGACTTCTCAAGAATGCTGTCCAAACTCATTTGTCTGACACCCCAAACCCTGTGTAACTCTTCCCCTTTCCCCTCTGTTCTGGTCCGAGGAGTCTGCCATTTCACCAGACATGACCACAGCTCACTCCTACTCCATCCACTCCATTTTTAGCACCTAGGAGGCTGTCCTGTGCTCTGTCCTCCCATGTGAAAGGTGCCTTCCCTTCAACCTCTAGATTTATGTTTCATCTCTAGCATGACCAAACAAACCCACTGAGACCACCTTTAACAGCTTTTTTGTTAGCACTAGTATAGAGCCTATATCTTCAACTACTTCATATGCTTCCCCTAGTATTTCATAAATAGTAAATGCTCAAAAGATTTATTTTGGTTAGATTTAGAAACTGGCCTATTGCCCTGTTTATGATTCTCCATCCAACTTGCCCAAAAACAATGAAAGAAAAAAGAACCCAAAGAAAATACTGGCAGCTAAGCTAAGTACCCCTCCTCCAAGGTTCAAACAAAGTTCTGTGAATAGAATTCAGGCTCTTCTGTCTCTGTTCAAATAATGCATGTCTCCTAAGACGGGGAAATCTGTACTTGGGGAAAGGTACCAGCCCAGATGGAGATGTGGACGAATGACTCTTGCCATAGGAAATTTTCTAACTTCCAGTTTGAAAAAATTCCTTTAGGGGGATTTTCTGATATACATGTGTGTCCCTCACCATAACCAGCAACTGGTCCTTGTTTCTGTGGGAGAGGCAATTTGCATAGACCTGGATGGTTTCCCTAAGATTTTGCAAGTTCTGTGTTTCTGACCCTTAGAAGAATAAGTCATGATTTTACCTAGATGAATTTTATTTAGCCAAACTACCTTTTAAAAATACTAAAAACACAATTCTTTCCAGCCACAAATTTTTATTTTTTCAAATATTCATAGTACAAATATTCATAGTACAAATAAAACCCTGGTATGAGTTTCCAGATAGATTTATTTTTCTAAGATCTTACTCATTTTAGAGCAAGTGAGCACACAAGTGGGGAGGGGTGGAGAGAGAGCGAGACAAAATCTGAAGCAGATTCTGCACTGAGTGGGGGCTTGATCCCACAACTGCGAGATCATGACTTGAGCTGAAACCAAGAAATGCTCAACTGACTGAGCCACCCAGGCACCCCCAGATACATTACTTTCTTAATTATGCTAACTGGGATTGATTAAGTCTTAATATATTTTGCTGTGAAGAATTGGCTAATCCTAAGAATAGATTAAATATTCTAGAAAATGATGGACCCAGGGACTGAACCAAAGTATGCTAGCTTGGAGGGTATAAATGTAAGTCTTCAGGAAAGGGAAAAAAAAAATGATGCACACCCATCTCTTTGTCTTCTAGTGTGAGAGATTCAGTCCCAAAGCCTGCTTCTAATAGTATACCAACGAGGCTGAAATCAAAGTGTCAACAGGGCAACATTTCCTCTGACAGCTAGAGGGGAGAATCTGTCCATTTCCTCTAGCTTCTGGTGACTGTGGCTACCTCATTCCAAACTTTCTCCATGGTCACACTGCCTTGACAAATCTCTTGCTTCTCTAAGGACATGTGTGATTGCATCTTTAGGCTCTTCCAATAACCCAGTGCAATCTCTTGTCTTGATATTCTTAATAAATTTGTAATGCTCTCTTTTCTTTTTTGTTATGCAAGGGAATACACATTCTAAGGATTAGAACATCGATGTATTTTGCGAGCCATTATTCAGCCTACCAGAATGATGATTATTCTGCATATATAAAAAACTTAGTTTTAAACTATAAAACAGCAAAAATATTAGTGTCTATACCATATGGTCAACAATGATTATCCTTAGGAGTGGGTTGACCAAGAATTTTCACTTTCACTACCACACGTGCTTTTTTTTCCCCCCCTAATATTATTGTGCTTTTGAGACCATTCACTCTTCTATAAAGAACATGTAACTGATACGTTTGTATTGAGGGATAAAATGGTAAGGATTAAAGTGCAAAATTCCAGCCATATAAAAGCAAAATGATGCCCTAATTGGGTATCTTTCTCCTTCATTTCATGGCACTTCTTTCCAGCATGCCCCTCCCTTATCCTTGTGCAGCTGCTCTTTCACTCATCTGTGCAACTTGGATTGAAAACACACTTCAGACAATTAAATCCAAACTCGGATTTGCTTGGCCTCAAAGTCCCTGCTGTTCCCTCTGTTGCAGGCTGTTTCTCTTAATTTCTCCCTTCAAAGACCAAAGAAAGAACTTTCCAGAAGAAAGGGGACAGGAGAAGAATTGGAAGGAATAGGGAATATATATTTTTTTACCTGTGCTCTGAGATGTCTTTGGTTTTGTGTATGTTTGTTTTCCTCTCCTCAGCAAAGGCTGCAGAGTCCTGTGTGGGGATAAATCAAGCCTTACCCTTCACGTCCCAAACTACCATTTGTGGAAAGCTTCTTTGCTAAGCTGCTGACTTAGTTATGATTTGTCCACTTTCTCAATTTGGATTCTTGGAGCATTTGCTATCTTTTAGGCAAGGATAGCAGGAGAATGCCCTAAGAAGTCCGATTTCCCTTCAATCTTCTGCCAGAGCCCAGTGCCACAGATTTAAGATACATAGATCTCATTGGTGATTAATAACTCCCCCCATCACTCTCCTCTAACATCCAGTTTCTTTACAAATCCCTAGAAAGATCAAAGTGTCCACTGGTCTGAGCAAACTAAGGATTTGTAATTACACAGTGGTGTCCTTTCCCTAGAAAGGAGACTTCATCACGTTAATGGACAAATCTGGAAACCCATCTTCTTTTCTATAGATATCTTAAAGAATTAGTCACTGTTGCATTGTATCTACTTGGCCCTACTTTGCATTTTTTGCATGACAGAAGACATTTTCCATTGTTTTGGTGAAATAACCGACTGTTCTAACATGTATATGCAATCAGGCATTTAATTAAATCAACTTAGTTTATCACTAGGTGCATTTATTGTACTGTCTAATCACGGAGGTAAACACAGCTGCTATGGGCATGTGGTGAGAATACTCTGGAAAAGGGGGGCGTGATGGGAAATCTGTTTAAAAGCTGCCAATTTATCTTTCCTTTACTCACTTGAGATTTTGCAGAGAGGGGCTAGTTTTCACTGACAAGAAAGGCAGCAGTCAAGTATACACTTTTTAAAGAGTTGAAGAAATCTAGGTTTCATAGAAATGAATCATGAGAAACGTGTATAACTAAGCTTCTCAAAACTGATGTGCGAAGAAATCACCTGGAATCTTGTGAAAATGCAGATTCCAATTTAGTGAGGCTGGGCTGGGACCCAAGATTTTCAAACAGGCATTTCTGGTATGGTCCCGCACCCCCACCCCCACCCCCACTCTCATGGCGCTGATGCTGCTGGGGTTGGTCCAAGAGACAAGCAAGATTGAGAGGAGTCCGTCAAATGATTCGAGGTCACCGTCTTTTTGAAATCAAGAAAACATCCACATCTTTTGTTTTCAGGGGCCAAAATGTAGTGTCCTTTTTTGATGAATTAAGGAAGCTCTAATCCAGAGGAGTGCCTTTCTAATATTCCAAGCCTGCAATAATAGCTGCTTAGTTCTTTCAATGGCTTGGTTTACTCTGGGCTTTAAAAATGTATATATTTTTAAATTTCCAAATGCTACCATACTCATTGAGAGCAGAAACAGGATCCTGATAGTGCTGGATGCATATTAAATATTTAACTTATGTGTCACTAATTGAGTAAGACTCTTCTGTTTCTATAAGGTATTTCCCGTAACCCTTGTCAGTGAATTGCCCCTTGTGCCAATTTAACAATTGAGAGAGTTTAGGAAGACACTGGGTCTAAGCTTTAAATGTGAACAGGGATTAAAGGCAGGTTTTAGGTTAAGGGGTAAATCCTATTAGATTTCAAAGAAATACTCTGAGATCTCTGGGAAGCTGTCTCCACCTGAATGCCCTGTCCTTCCCTTCAGGATTGCTATGCCAACGCCCTTGACATTGCTTCTCATTCAAAGCAAGCCTTCCTTTTCATTCGTTTTCCCTTCTGTTTTGGTGTAAACATAACACTTTGTCAGTGGGATAATCCTGTGTATCTTTGAGAGGTTGGGGGTGGGTAAAGAGATCATGGACAACATGTATGTCCCAGCACCTATCATGACACATCTCATTTATGGATAATTAGGTGTACTTACGATCAGAATTCAAACTTAGGGATATTGCGAATATGACCATTTCCTAAATCATTTCTAGACAAAAACTTCAGCTTTGAAATTTTGAAAATACTTTTGAAATCTGTTACTTTAATTTAGGGCTTGTATAAAATCAGGATTAAAATTCATTTGTGGGTCGCATCTAACAATTATTAGAGTGTTTGAACTTCAGCCTTGTTTTGTGCTAGGAGAGAGAAGCAGACAGTAAATAGCAATGGAATGCAGCTATAAATTGGAAATGCATACAGGACTTAATTTAATATAGAAGACTAAAGTAGCCTTCCACTTGCCAGGATACTGTAAAATCAATCTTCTCTCAGAAATAAAGAAAAACTGAATGAAGCCATTAGGAGAGTAGGAAGCACTTTCAAAATGTCCATTGTGTCAAATGCTTATGATGGAAACTGCAATTATAAATCCGGGTGACTTAGAAATAGTAGATAAAATCTTCTCAAGCTGCCTATAAACTTCCCAGAGTCCTTACTGTCTATATATTGTTACACACAATATATTATTTGCCAAGTTCCACAAACTTAATTGCCAGAGCAGAGGCTCCCGGCCACCTCCTCCCCCCCTTTTTTTGAAGCAGAGTCATGAACTGATTACATGGAGTAAATGACTCATTAGGGTCATCCATACATACTTGAAATAAGAAAATATGGCTAAGTGTCCTCCACAGACAGGCTACTTAACCAGTTTTCTCTATTCAGACTTTATTCACTTACCAAACCAAACTTCAGATCACGTTTGTCTATTAAAATCCTCAACATCCTACTGGAAAGTGAATTGTGCCTAGTGAAGGAACTAATCTTTAAAACGAGCTTACTTTTTGGGAGAAGGCTTTGGACATCCTAACTTTTCAGTGTCCACAAGGGCTGAAACCTCTCTCTGGCCTTCTAGAAGAAATGTTCATAGCCTTGTGAGCATTTGTACTCCCCAGTTTGTTTCCCAAAACAGATCTTAACAGATCTTTATCTTGCTTCTTATATTTAACATACTGTGCTACACTGGCACATCAGATGATCTATTCTCTGTGCTTCTCTGTGCTTTGCGACATGGAAAGCTGTGTTGATTTACATGCTGATTTTAGTCTCTGACAAAATTCTCCCTGCTACCACAGTGACAGGACTGTCAGTCAGCTGTGGGTAGAAATGTATGTCTCTTAAATCAAACTGATCACTCTTCTGAGGCTGCCAGATGCTGTAGGACATGAAACTGCAGCCCAGTTGTTAAACCGTGCTGTTTGTCTCTACAAGCTGCTCCAAAGCCTGGGTGGGGGAGCTTGGTTCCTACTGCATCCCTGTTTCTGCCCTGGGATGATGTGGTTTCCTGTGGCTGAGCCATCTTCAGAAGGGCGGAGCTAGGATTATCACCCACTTACACCCCCTCCAGGTGCTAGTCCAAACCTGGGTATCAGAGTCGGTTGCTGTAGACTCATCAGGCCAAAGAGACTCAGATGAGATTGAGATTTGGAATCCCCCCCCCCCCACCAGTACAAGTCAGCTTGGAGTGCAAGTACTACACAGCTCTGTGACCCTGTCCACTGTTGCCTCTTCATGGGATAACCATGCTACAGGGCTGTTGAGTGGAGTACCACCAGACCGTCTTATTCCTCAACCACCCCTTCCCATCTAATATTCAGGACTCAGCACTGCCTGACTCCGATGTCCTCTCCCTTTCTCTTGAGCTCTCTCCACAGTCTCTGACAACCCTCACTGAGAAATGGCTTATGTAAGAAATGCCATACCCCCATCTTTCAGACAACTATGGTGTGTGTGTGTGTGTGTGTGTGTGTGCGTGCGCGCACACACGCGTGCATACATACATACTCCTATTGGGGACAGGGTTCAGATACCACTCCACCCCAAACTGGAAGCCTTCTCTGGCTTGTGTCAAAGAGCTGATAGAAATAGATACTTAAGAGAGGTGGTGCCCAGTTCCACACACTGGATTTATCAGAGTCTGATCACCAGCCCAAACAGAGCCCCTGCTCCTACATGCTCGAAATGAGAGCTGTGACAAGTTTCTTTCAAATTCTCCATAGAAACCCTGATCAATCTGATATTTTCCAAACTATCATAATCTGGATTTTCTAACCAATTAACATTTCAGCGACTGTGTATTTAAGTGTCTATTGTTTGTAAGTAACAGAAACCAATTTGAGATACTTTAGACTAAAAAGGGGAATTTATTGTGAGGACTCAGACTGGGCTCTGGGGACTTGAAGATGAAATCATGGACCTTTCTCAAAAGCCCTGGTCTCACCAGACCTCCTACAGTCTCTCAGTATCACAGTACCTGAATTCTGAAGAGAAAGAAGTGGCTATCCATGTTTCAACTAACAAAGGCTAGGGACACAATTTTAGGTAACTCAAACCAAAAACCTGGTGCCAAGCCCTATAGACAAGGTACAGAGCTGGGGTTCTCTGTGGCCCAGACTCCAAAAAGTACCCACTACAGGAAGTATTCATTTTTTTTAAACATTAAGACAATAATAGTGATCAAATTTTTACATCTCCTTAATCTGTACTTCATACAAGCTTACTTAAAATGTTCTCAGAAGGGTTGAAGGTAAACCCAGTAGTTCTGAGTTTGGGTTTCCTGGATCTATAAAGATCCACGCTAGGATTCTGAACGCTCTTCAGCTGCTTCAGTGTTCTGGGAAGTCTTCACTTAACTTACCAGGATAAAGCTGCACAGGATCACTAGCCCCTTGAGTTTCTTGGATTTTTAGCTAAAATGTTATTAAGTTGATGTGGTAATGTTCTGTGTCCTCATGGTAAAGGTTCATTATATATATCTTTATTTAATCATGGAGAAATTAAACTCAGAAGCATACACAGTACTAATAACAAACACTTACGCAGTGTCTTCTGTGTGTCTGTACTTTTCCGGTACTGCAGACGTGATCTTTCCAAAGCTGCAGTTCATTGACAAGGGAGGTAGAAGGAGATATTTAAGCGCCAGAGAAGACTGGGAGCCACCCAATCAAGTCTTCAGTTAGAGTTCAGCGTCAGCGGTGATCCTCATGCAGAGGTAGAAACATCTCGCTCTTAACAGGGAGTTAGTTATTCCCAGAACAAACTTCATAACTGAGTCTTCTTTTGCTTGCCACCCCTGAGTTTGATTCCAGCCACAGTTTCACACATTCCCAAGTTGTAGTTTTGGTCTGTGTTCAAAGTAACACTTCAGCAGGCTTGCATTTGTTACTGTGCTGGACATCTGGGGTTAGACTGTTTAGCAAGATAAAATATCCTCATTAGACTATAGAACACTTTGAAACCACATAGGGCTCTTGTACTCTTTCAAGAATTTGAAATGTGTTCTCTGATCTGCCACATGGCTTGTCTATCACTTCAAAACCACAAAGTAGCTATTTAATAACAATCCAGATCTAAGTGCTACTTTGTTAGATAATGAACCAGATACCTTTTCATAAGTATTCATGGCAACACTGAGATGAATGATATCCCCTCCTTTACAGATAAGGCAACTGAGGCTTGGCAAATAGCTTGATAAAAACTCCAAAGCACCCCAGGAGTGGAAGCTGTAACATTCTAGGCAGCAGAGACTGTACCTGTTTCCTGTTGTATTCTCAGTCCCCAGCCCAAAATCGGTCCATAAAAAATAGGCGGTCCATAAAAAATACACAAGAAATAAACAAACGACTCTCACTTAGAAGTCCATGCTCCTTTGTGCTATATTGTTTCCTTTAAGATTACTCTGGCATACATTTTGTGCCTAAGTAAAGAAATAATTTATCAGCACTAATAGGAGTAAAATATTCTATTGTCATAGAATAAATGTATACTTCCACCCATTGGCTTGTCTTTTTGTGTTGTTGGCATGAAGGTTAGTTGCAGTATATAGAAATAAATCACCATAAGAAAACCAATCACCATAAATCCATGCTTGAGGAAAGGGGCAGTCATAATTTTGTTTGAATGCCAGTACAATATGTGAGCTATCAAAATTCTCCTAATTTTGGGCTATTTTTCCCCCAGATAACAATATATAAAAGGTAATTCCATTGAAATAATCTTGTCAGTATGTTTAGTTGATGTTTTATAGCAGTAAAAATGTACTTAACAGCAAACCTCAAACAAAGTTACTGGAAGGAAAGATAAATACACGGATGATCTGTGTTATGAAAATCATAAGGCAAAATTGCTCTATTTACTCTTACATCTGTTGATCATACCACATTGCTTTAAACATTCGAATTCCAGCTCTAAGTATTCATTGGTCTGAAAGAAATACTGTATGAATTATAACATTTACTTGCAGTCCTTAAAAAAAAAAGGAGGGGGTATGCAGAAGACTTTCTTTGTCTAAGGAAATGCTACCCAATGTTTGCTGGAGAAAGTGGCTTTATTGATTCAGGACAATGGTTTATATTATCTTAGCAAATACAGTTTGAGGTCAATTACCAGAAATGCTAGTTTTTCACTGAGTTTATAAACTTCCTGGTATTTATAAAACTTAAAGAATGTGTGCTGTTCAACTTGTAACCATGATAATTCAGTGGGCCACTTTAAGTAAATATATAAACATCTGGTTCCAAGAGACCAGCAAAGACCTCACAGCTTCATATCTGTAAATAGTGCCTCTCTATTAAAGCTTCTATATTAGTGTTTGAAAAAAACCTAAATGTTGTTCAGGGGAATATATAAGGCCAATCTTAGTTTTGTAAGCTTCATGATTGTATGACCCAAAATAGATTATTTAGACCAGAGAGGGATAAATTCCTTTTTGGTTGTGGATCCTTTTGTGAAGCTGATGACCCCAAAATGGACAGAATATTACATACAGCTTTAGAAGATTCTCTGATCTGAAATTCAACAATCTACATTAAGAATATAAATATCACTTCAATTTTTAGGCACAGGTGTACACGAATTTAAATCTACATATTAGCCTATTTTTCTCTTTAAACTCTTCATTATATTCATGTGGCTCTAAGTGCCCAAGACCATAATGATACAAATGTGAGAAAAGTTATTCTAGCAAAGTGGTATTTGGTACTGTGCTGTTTATCCAGGCCTTCCCCTTTCTTTTGTCCACTATGCAGTAGCTTATATTCCTTAACCTTATGTGGAGAGGCCTGCTCTGAGTTTCTGGTTGTTCAAGTGTAGGATTTTCTCTGGAAACTTTTTAGAAGTCATATTCAGTAAATGGCAGAAAACTGAACCTGGAATATAATAAAACTTCTGAGCATCAAGCTTCCCTTTCCCAGCTAATTCCATGGTGGTGTTACTCAGCTAAAATCTGTATATCAGTATCTTTGCCTTTCTTAAGTATCAGTTATGAAGTTTCTGTCTGAAACAGACATATGTCTCCAGGATCTTAGAAATCCAATTGGCGAGAAGAGGCTATACACAGAACAATAGTGAATTATTCAGTATTGATACGGAATTGTAAATATTGATAGGGGATAATGGATGCTAAGAGCAAGTCTACAATTAGATCATCATAAACATAATGAGTATTAGTGTGTTCCTAAGCTTATTCAAGCCTAAATCCTATTTTATAACATGGATTAAAATCCAAAACAAACTAAGGAACTATTATCTATGTAAAATTTTCCTGAGGCTGGGGGAAGTCCTTGAGAAATAGACAGGATGTGAGTTTGGTTTGATCCAGAATCACCAGGAATTATTTGTTTAAAAAAAATTCATTACTGGGCACTACCTCTGTCCTATGAAATCATAATATTTGATGTGGTGGCCTTGGATCTCCACATTTTAATACCATCTCTGCTTGCCTTTATGAACAGTCAGGCATGAGAACCCCCTTATGGACATGTGTGATGAAGAGGAAAGGTGTCCATACCATGTAGACAAATAATGCTCAACAGTAAAATGCTTTGAGCTCTTTGAGTCTAACCTCAAAACTTGAGAACTTGAAAGATTTTGTGTAAATAGTGACCTCTTCAGGCTATCATTTGCTGGACCTAATGAAATGAACATCTCCTATTGCTAAAATAGTCCTTTTGGATTTCCATTTCAGCACATAGTTTCAAACATTTACTTCCTGCCAAAAAATTCAAATAATGCAAGTTTGTGTACATAGAAGTCACAAACACATCTACATAATTTCTCTTGATTTTTTTAATGGGAGCATGTGGAGGCACTGATCACCTTATATGTCAAACTTCATAGAAGTAAAGCAAGGGAAGAAAATAATTACAGAGTAAAAGGAGTTTCATGCACTTTTTTTCTTCATGACTGTGAGATCCTAGATAAAATTTGAGAGTCTGCTAAGTCTGATGCCTAGAAGGGCTTCTGATGAAAAATTCCTATTTTTCTCAGTGAGAAACACTTTTTAAAAAATGTCTAAATCCTTATTAAATGGTGGGACTGGATGTTTTTCTCTTAGGAACTAAAAAGGAAAGGAATTTAAAAGCATTTTACTTTTAAAAAAGAATTTACTTTTCCTGAGGCTCTACTAAGGATCAGGTCCTTTATTTCACTTACTGCCCCTTCAACATTCAACACAACTCCATAAAGGAGGTGGTATGTCTCTAAATCCTTTTCATGGATTAAGAAACCGAAGCTGTAAAAAGTTGCATGGCCTGCTTAAGGTCTTAAGGACAGTTAAGTGCCAAAACCAGAGTTTTAACTCTCTTCTCTGTGCTGTTTTTCTGTAGCACATTTCCTGAGAGCAGCAGGATCTCTAAACATCGTGCCTTTAGCCCTTCACTTCCTGGTGGCAAACCATTTCTGTAGAGGGGAGCAGCCCACACAGGTTTCAGCTTGGGTGGGATCTGCTGATTCTGGAAACTTCCACCAGCATCACAAGGTCCCCATGTCTCCTCCACTCCAACAAGCAGAGTAGAGCAGTGATTACCAATGTGGACTTGGGTTTGATAATGACAAGCTGTTTAGCGTTAAGTGAGTTGCCCAGTCTCTGAGACTCTTCCCTCAGTTGCACAATGGGAGTGATGTCTACCTCACAGAGCTGTATGGGTTTAACAGCTTTAGTGAGGTGTCATTTACATGCTCTAAAATCAATTTAAGTATAAATTTCATTGAATAACATCTTTAGTTGGGAAACTGCCACCACAACCTAGTTTTAGGACTTTTGCATCACCCCCTAAAGTAAAGGGCCTTAAATAAGTAATAAGGGCATAAATAGTAAAGGGCATAAATATTTATAACTTATATCTTCTTGTTGGAATGTCCCTTTTATGATTATATAGTATTCTTCTTTATCTCTTATTATAGTCATTGATTTAAGGTTTTTTTATCTGGTGACATCTGGCTGGCTTAGTTGGTGGAGCATCTGAATCTTTTTTTTTTTAATATAATTTTTATCTTTTATAAACATATATTTTTATCCCCAGGGGTACAGGTCTGTGAATCACCAGGTTTACACACTTCACAGCACTCACCAAAGCACATACCCTCCCCAATGTCCATAATCCTACCCCCTTCTCCCAAAACCCCTCCCCCCAGGAACCCTCAATTTGTTTTGTGAGATTAAGAGTCACTTATGGTTTGTCTCCCTCCCAATCCCATCTTGTTTCATTGATTCTTCTCCTACCCACTTAAGCCCCCATGTTGCATCACCACTTCCTCATATCAGGGAGATCATATGATAGTTGTCTTTCTCTGCTTGACTTATTTCGCTAAGCATGATACGCTCTAGTTCCATCCATGTTGTCGCAAATGGCAAGATTTCATTTCTTTTGATGGCTGCAAAGTATTCCATTGTGTATATATACCACATCTTCTTGATCCATTCATCTGTGGATGGACATCTAGGTTCTTTCCATAGTTTGGCTATTGTGGACATTGCTGCTATAAACATTCGGGTGCACGTGCCCCTTTGGATCACTACGTTTGTATCTTTAGGGTAAATACCCAATAGTGCAATTGCTGGGTCATAGGGCAGTTCTATTTTCAACATTTTGAGGAACCTCCATGCTGTTTTCCAGAGTGGCTGCACCAGCTTGCATTCCCACCAACAGTGTAGGAGGGTTCCCCTTTCTCCGCATCCTCGCCAGCATCTGTCATTTCCTGATTTGTTTATTTTAGCCATTCTGACTGGTGTGAGGTGATATCTCATTGTGGTTTTGATTTGTATTTCCCTGATGCTGAGTGATATGGAGCACTTTTTCATGTGTCTGTTGGCCATCTGGATGTCTTCTTTGCAGAAATGTCTGTTCATGTCCTCTGCCCATTTCTTGATTGGATTATTTGTTCTTTGGGTGTTGAGTTTGCTAAGTTCTTTATAGATTCTGGACACTAGTCCTTTATCTGATATGTCGTTTGCAAATATCTTCTCCCATTCTGTCAGTTGTCTTTTGATTTTGTTAACTGTTTCCTTTGCTGTGCAAAAGCTTTTGATCTTGATGAAATCCCAATAGTTCATTTTTGCCCTTGCTTCCCTTGCCTTTGGCATTGTTCCTAGGAAGATGTTGCTGCGACTGAGGTCAAAGAGGTTGCTGCCTGTGGTCTCCTCAAGGATTTTGATGGATTCCTTTCGCACATTGAGGTCCTTCATCCATTTTGAGTCTATTTTTGTGTGTGGTATAAGGAAATGGTCCAATTTCATTTTTCTGCATGTGGCTGTCCAATTTTCCCAGCACCATTTATTGAAGAGGCTGTCTTTTTTCCATTGGACATTCTTTCCTGCTTTGTCGAAGATTAGTTGACCATAGAGTTGAGGGTCTATTTCTGGGCTCTCTATTCTGTTCCATTGATCTATGTGTCTGTTTTTGTGCCAGTACCATGCTGTCTTGAGGATGACAGCTTTGTAATAGAGCTTGAAGTCCGGAATTGTGATGCCACCAACGTTGGCTTTCTTTTTCAATATCCCTTTGGCTATTCGAGGTCTTTTCTGGTTCCATATAAATTTTAGAATTATTTGTTCCATTTCTTTGAAAAAGATGGATGGTACTTTGATAGGAATTGCATTAAATATGTAGATTGCTTTAGGTAGCATAGACATTTTTACAATATTTATTCTTCCAATCCAGGAGCATGGAACATTTTTCCATTTCTTTGTGTCTTCCTCAATTTCTTTCATGAGTACTTTATAGTTTTCTGAGTATAGATACTGTGTCTCTTTGGTTAGGTTTATTCCTAGGTATCTTATGGTTTTGGGTGCAATTGTAAATGGGATTGACTCCTTAATTTCTCTTTCTTCTGTCTTGCTGTTGGTGTAGAGAAATGCAACTGATTTCTGTGCATTGATTTTATATCCTGACACTTTACTGAATTCCTGTATAAGTTCTAGCAGTTTTGGAGTGGAGTCTTTTGGGTTTTCCACATATAGTGTCATATCATCTGCGAAGAGTGATAATTTGACTTCTTCTTTGCCAATTTGGATGCCTTTAATTTCCTTTTTTTGTCTGGTTGCTGAGGCTAGGACCTCTAGTACTATGTTGAATAGCAGTGGTGATAATGGACATCCCTGCCGTGTTCCTGACCTTAGCGGAAAAGCTTTCAGTTTTTCTCCATTGAGAATGATATTTGCAGTGGGTTTTTCATAGATGGCTTTGATGATATTGAGGTATGTGCCCTCTATCCCTACACTTTGAAGAGTTTTGATCAGGAAGGGATGCTGTACTTTGTCAAATGCTTTTTCAGCATCTATTGAGAGTATCATATGGTTCTTGTTCTTTCTTTTATTGATGTGTTGTATCACATTGACTGATTTGCGGATGTTGAACCAACCTTGCAGCCCTGGAATAAATCCCACTTGGTCGTGGTGAATAATCTTTTTAATGTACTGTTGAATCCTATTGGCTAGTATTTTGTTGAGTATTTTCGCATCTGTGTTCATCAAGGATATTGGTCTATAGCTCTCTTTTTTGATGGGATCCTTGTCTGGTTTTGGGATCAAGGTGATGCTGGCCTCATAAAATGAGTTTGGAAGTTTTCCTTCCATTTCTATTTTTTGGAACAGTTTCAGGAGAATAGGAATTAGTTCTTCTTTAAATGTTTGGTAGAATTCCCCCGGGAAGCCGTCTGGCCCTGGGCTTTTGTTTGTTTGGAGATTTTTAATGACTGTTTCAATCTCCTTACTGGTTATGGGTCTGTTCAGGCTTTCTATTTCTTCCTGGTTCAGTTGTGGTAGTTTATATGTTTCTAGGAATGCATCCATTTCTTCCAGATTGTCAAATTTATTGCCGTAGAGTTGCTCATAGTATGTTCTTATAATAGTTTGTATTTCTTTGGTGTTAGTTGTGATCTCTCCTCTTTCATTCATGATTTTATTTATTTGGGTCCATTCTCTTTTTTTTTTTGATAAGTCGGGCCAGGGTTTTATCAATTTTATTAATTCTTTCAAAGAACCAGCTCCTACTTTCGTTGATTTTTTCTATTGTTTTTTTGGTTTCTATTTCATTGATTTCTGCTCTGATCTTTATGATTTCTCTTCTCCTGCTGGGCTTAGGGTTTCTTTCTTGTTCTTTCTCCAGCTCCTTTAGGTGTAGGGTTAGGTTGTGTACCTGAGACCTTTCTTGTTTCTTGAGAAAGGCTTGTACCGCTATATATTTTCCTCTCAGGACTGCCTTTGTTGTGTCCCACAGATTTTGAACCGTTGTATTTTCATTATCATTTGTTTCCATGATTTTTTTCAATTCTTCTTTAATTTCCTGGTTGACCCATTCATTCTTTAGAAGGATGCTGTTTAGTCTCCATGTATTTGGGTTCTTTTCAAACTTCCTTTTGTGGTTGAGTTCTAGCTTTAGAGCATTGTGGTCTGAAAATATGCAGGGAATGATCCCAATCTTTTGATACCGGTTGAGTCCTGATTTAGGACCGAGGATATGATCTATTCTGGAGAATGTTCCATGTGCACTAGAGAAGAATGTGTATTCTGTTGCTTTGGAATGAAATGTTCTGAATATATCTGTGATGTCCATCTGGTCCAGTGTGTCATTTAAGGCCTTTATTTCCTTGCTGATCTTTTGCTTGGATGATCTGTCCATTTCAGTGAGGGGAGTGTTAAAGTCCCCTACTATTATTGTATTATTGTTGATGTGTTTCTTTGATTTTGTTATTAATTGGTTTATATAGTTGGCTGCTCCCACGTTGGGGGCATAGATATTTAAAATTGTTAAATCTTCTTGTTGGACAGACCCTTTGAGTATGATATAGTGTCCTTCCTCATCTTTTATTATAGTCTTTGGCTTAAAATCTAATTGATCTGATATAAGGATTGCCACTCCTGCTTTCTTCTGATGTCCATTAGCATGGTAAATTCTTTTCCACCCCCTCACTTTAAATCTGGAGGTGTCTTCGGGCTTAAAATGAGTTTCTTGGAGGCAACATATAGATGGGTTTTGTTTTTTTATCCATTCTGATACCCTGTGTCTTTTGACAGGGGCATTAAGCCCATTAACATTCAGGGTAACTATTGAGAGATATGAATTTAGTGCCATTGTATTGCCTGTAAGGTGTCTGTTACTGTATATGGTCTCTGTTCCTTTCTGATCTACCACTTGTAGGCTCTCTCTTTGCTTAGAGAACCCCTTTCAAGATTTCCTGTAGAGCTGGTTTGGTGTTTGCAAATTCTTTCAGTTGTTGTTTGTCCTGGAAGCTTTTTTTTTTTTTTTTTAAAGATTTTATTTATTTATTTGACAGAGAGAGATCACAAGTAGGCAGAGAGGCAGGCAGAGAGAGAGAGAGGAGGAAGCAGGCTCCCTGCTGAGCAGAGAGTCCGATGCGGGACTCAATCCCAGGACCCTGAGATCATGACCCGAGCCGAAGGCAGCGGTCTAACCCACTGAGCCACCCAGGCGCCCCTGTCCTGGAAGCTTTTAATCTCTCCTTCTATTTTCAATGATAGCCTAGCTGGATATAGTATTCTGGGCTGCATGTTTTTCTCATTTAGTGCTCTGAAAATATCATGCCAGCTCTTTCTGGCCTGCCAGGTCTCTGTGGATAAGTCAGCTGCCAATCTAATATTTTTACCATTGTATGTTACAGACTACTTTTCCAGGGCTGCTTTCAGGATTTTCTCTTTGTCACTGAGACTTGTAAATTTTACTATTAGGTGACGCGGTGTGGGCCTATTCTTATTGATTTTGTGGGGTGTTCTCTGAACCTCCTGAATTTTGATGCTCGTTCCCTTTGCCATATTGGGGAAATTCTCCCCAATAATTCTCTCTAGTATACCTTCTGCTCCTCTGTCTCTTTGTTCTTCTTCTGGAATCCCAATTATTCTAATGTTGTTTCGTCTTATGGTGTCACTTTTCTCTCGAATTCTCCCCTCGTGGTCCAGTAGCTGTTTGTCCCTCTTTTGCTCAGCTTCTTTATTCTCTGTCATTTGGTCTTCTATATCACTAATTCTTTCTTCTGCCTCATTTATCCTAGCAGTGAGAGCCTCCATTTTTGATTGTACCTCATTAATAGCTTTTTTGATTTCAACTTGGTTAGATTTTAGTTCTTTTATTTCTCCAGAAAGGGCTTTTATATCTCTCGAGAGGGTTTCTCTAATATCTTCCATGCCTTTTTCGATCCTGGCTAGAACTTTGAGAATTGTCATTCTGAACTCTAGATCTGACATATTACCAATGTCTGTATTGATTAGGTCCCTAGCCTTCGGTACTGCCTCTTGTTCTTTTTTTTGTGTTGAATTGTTCCGTCTTGTCATTTTGTCTAGATAAGAGTATATGAAGGGGCAAGTAAAATACTAAAAGGGTGGCAACAACCCCAGGAAAATATGCTTTAACCAAATTAGAAGAGATCCCAAATCGTAGGGGGGAGAAAGGGGATAAAAAGAGGTTCAAAAAGGAAGAAAGAAAAAAAAAAAAGAAAAGAAAAGAATTTTTAAAAAGAAAACAAATAAGAAAAATATAAAAAAGAAAAAATATATATATTAGATAAACTAGTAAAAAATCGTTTAAAAAGAAAAAGGTAACAGTTAAAAAAAAAAATTTTACCCGAAGGCGAAAAAAAAAATAAACCAAAAAATAAAAAAGAAAAAATTAAATTAACTGCAAGACTAAAAAAAAAAAATCACAGGGAAAAAGCCATGAGTTCCGTGCTGGCTTTCTCCTCCGCCGGAATTCTGCTGCTCTCCTTGGTATTGAAACCGCACTCCTTGGTAGGTGAACTTGGTCTTGGCTGGATTTCTTGTTGATCTTCTGGGGGAGGGGCCTGTTTTAGTGATTCTCAAGTGTCTTTGCCCCAGGCGGAATTGCACCGCCCTTATCAGGGGCCGGGGTGCGTAATCCGCTTGAGTTTGCTTTCAGGAGCTTTTGTTCCCTGAGCGCTTTCCGTAGAGTTCCAGAGGACGGGGAATACAAATGGCGGCCTCCTGTTCTCTGGCCCGGAGGAGCCGAGAGCCCAGGGCCGCACTCCTCAGTGCACCCTCAGAGAACAGCGCCCAGTTACTCCCGTCTGCCTGACCTTCGGCCGCGCTCCGAGCTCACCGAGCCTGCGACCGGTTCAAGGTCACCCCGAGCTGCGAGCTTACTGTCGGCTCTGTCTCTGTAGCTGGCTTTCCCGTTCCAATACCCGCAAGCTCTTCGACACTCAGACACCCCCGATCCTTCTGTGACCCTGCGGGACCTGAGGCCATGCTGACCCCGCGTGGGCTTCGCCCCGGTTTAGCCTCTGGAGCGATGTCCCTCAGCGGAACAGACTTTTAAAAGTCCTGATTTTGTGCTCCATTGCTCCGCTGCTTGCCGGGAGCTGGCCCCTCCCCCCGGGGTCTATCTTCCTGTCGCTTTGGATTCACTTCTCCGCCGGTCCTACCTTTCAGAAAGTGGTTGTTTTTCTGTTTTCAGAATTGCTGTTCTTCTTCTCTTCGATCTGCCGATGGATTTTCAGGTGTTTGCAATCTTTAGATAAGCTATCTAGCTGATCTCTGGCTAGCTGAAGTAGTCTCAGCCTGCTACTTCTCCGCCATCTTGACTCCTCCTCAGCATCTGAATCTTGATTTCAATTCAGCTCATGACCTTGCAGTGGTGGGATTGAGCCCCACATCAGGCTCTGCACTCAGCAGAGAGACCACTTGAGATTCACTCCCTCTACCCCTACCCCTTCTCACACATGTTCTGTCTCTAAAATAAAACTTTAAGGTCTATTTTATCTGAAATAAGTATTGCTACTCCAACTTCCTTTAACATCCATTTGCATGATAAATGTTTCTCCATACCCTTTCAATCTGCAGGTGTCTAGGCCAAAATGGGTCTTTTTTTTCTTTTTTTGATGGGTCTTTTTTTTTTTTTTCCCCAATCCATTCTATTTTTTTTTCAATCCTCTATGTCTTTTGATTGGAGCATTTAGTCCACTTACATTCAAAATAATTATTGATTTGTATTTATTACCATTTTATTACTTGTTATATTTTTTGAAGTTTTTCTCTAATCCTTCTCTTTCTACATTAAGTTGGTTGTCATTTAACTTTATGACCATTCTTTGCTCCTTACCTCCCCACATTTTATGTGTAATGTTTATATTTTATATCCTTTTATTCTGTGAGTTGACTCTGTGGTTTTTGTTTTGTTTTGTTTTTTAAGAGAAAAGAATCATTTTTACTACTTTTGTGTTTCCTTACCTCTGTATTGTCACTTTTAGGGGTCCTTTCCACTCAATGAATCCCCTTTAATATTTCTTGCAGGACTGGTTTAGTGGTCATGAACTCCTAGTTTTTGTTGGGGAAACTCCTTATCCCTCCTTCTATTCTGAATGGTAGTCCTGCTGGATAGAGTGTTCTTGGCTGCAGATGTTTCCCATTTATCATTTTGGATATATCATGCCACTCTTCTCTGGCTTGCAAAATTTGTTGAAAAATCTCCTGCTAGCCTTATGAGTTTTCGTTTGTAAGTTATCGACTTCTTTTGTCTTATTGCTTTTAAAATATTGTCTTTATCATTATATTTTGCCAGTTTAATATATGTTCTGGTGTAGGTCTCCTTTTGTTGATTTGATGGTAGTTTTTTGTGCCCCCTGGATCTAGATATGTTTCCCTCCCCAGATTAGGGAAGTTTTCACCTATAATTTCTTCAAATAAATTTTCTGCTCCCTATTCCCTTTTTTCTGGAACTCTTATAATACAAATGTCATGTTTGAAGTCACTGGGTTACTTAAATGTATTGTTTTATGTAATTCCTATTTCTTTTCTTTAGTTTACTTCCCATTCTGTCTTCTAGGTCTCTAAGTTTTTCTGCTTCTATTCTGGTGTTCATTCCATCAAGAACGTTTCTCATTTTGTTTATTGAGCCCTTTCTCTCTTCTATGTCTTGCCTTATCTCTGTGTTAAGGGTTTCATTCATGTCCTCCACTCTTGTCTCAAGTCCAGTGAGTACTCTCCTGATCATTGCTTTAAATTCTCTATCAGGGATATTGGTTATATCTGTTTCACTTAGATCTCTAGGCATGGCCTTGTCCTGTTCTTATATTTGGGATAAATTTCTCTGTCTCCTCATTTTGTCTGTATTTCTGTGTCTGTTTCCATGTGTTGAGAAAATCAGCTATGTCTTCTGCCCTTGAAAAGAGTTAATTTATAAAAAAGAGGTCTTGGAGTGTCCTGCAATACAGTGTCTCCTGTTCACAGAATCTGGCATTTCAAAAGAGTATCCTATGTGTGATGCCTATACTCTGCTGTTGTGTCTGAGTCACTTTTCCTTTCAGTGCACTTGTCTGCTCTGACATTCTGACATCTGTTCTCTGTAGTGTTAGTGGGACCCAGACACACCAGCTCTGAGGGAGCATGCCCACCAGGGAACTTGGGAGTGGGCAGCAGTATTAGCAAAATTTCCATTGGGCTGCAAATCCTATGTCAGATCTCTTGAAATGCTATAGTGGCTGGGGGCCATGCACCAGCAGTTGGAGGCACAAGGTGTGGGGCATAGTATGCAGCAATGGCTGGGCAGGGTATATGTGCAGCTTGAACAAAATTTACCTTGAGGTCATGGCTGAGCTATATTTTGCAGTGCTTGATATTGACCCACAGATCTTCAAGTTTGTTTATTTTTAATTTTTTTGTTCTGTTTTTAGATTGTGATCGACTAATCTTTCATTCATTGGTTTTTTTCTTCACCATTTCAAATCTGTTTGAGTATATACAATATATTTTTCATTTCCATTAATATGCTTTTCTTCTCTACAATAGCCATTGGATTCTTTTAGTTTCCTTCTCTTAGTATTTACTATTTGTTCATTATTTGAATATTCCTTGAATGGGATTTCCTTTAATTTTTTAATGTATTTATAATAGCTCTTTGAAGTCTTTGTCTTAAATCCAACCTCTGAGCCCACTCCATGTTGAGTTCTAATGGCTGCCCTTTTCCCTAGATATGAGTCATTCCTATTCTTTTTCACATCTCATATTTTTTGGCCAAAAATTAGGAAAAAGTATTTGTAGTTGTACTCACAGTGAATCTGAAATCGGTTTTGTTCTTTAAAGGGATTTAGACTTTAACATGCCTGGAGTCAAACTGAAATCTCCAACCACAGATTTTTTTTTTTCTTTTTCCCAGTTCTCTAAGGAGTCCCTCTGCACCTGCATAGTTCAGAGGCCAAATGGTAATGGGCAGAGATTGTATTCAAAGACTTCGAGTTAGTCAGGCTTTCATCCTCTTCTGTTGTGTATAGATTTCACTGTGCATTCAGATGTGTGGCAAATTCACATGCTTTCTTTTAATTTTTGTTAGGTTCCCTGGCATATCCAATAAGCATGCATGGTTTAGCAGTTAGCTAGGTATATATAGAAAGCTTTTGTATCAGCTGCTCTATAGTTTTCTAACATCCAAAATCTCCCTCTGAAATTTCTTTTTTTTAATATTTTATTTATTTATTTCACAGAGAGAGATCACAGGTAAGTAGAGAAGCTGGCAGAGAGAGAGAGAGAGAGAGAGAGAGAAGCAGGCTCCCTGCTGAGCAGAGAGCCCGATGTGGGACTCGATCCCAGGACCCTGAGATCATGACCTGAGCCAAAGGCAGCGGCTTAACCCACTGAGCCACCCAGGCACCCCTCCCTCTGAAATTTCTAACTGCTTTGCTGCCTGCTCCTGAGTCTGTCACCTCTAGGTGATAAAGCTGGATTTTCACTGCTCATGTTTGGTAGTTGGTGGAGCTTGGGAATGCTCCCAGACCCACACCTCCCCTCCAAAAGTTAGTTATTAGTTATTACTCAATGCAGTAGCAGTTTCACATGAGTTAGTGTCTCCCGAGTTTTTGCCTACCTTTGGTTATTTTCCAGTGCCCTGAAATGATTGTCATAAATGGTATTGTTCAGTGTATAGTCATTTTCTATGGAGCAGTCATCTGACCTCACACTGTCATTACTAAAAGTAGAGTCCCTAGATTACTTTAAGGATAAAAAGAAATAGTGTGAATTAAGTGTTGGGTATAGTTGCTGGCATATAGTAAGTACTCAGTGGGTGATAGAATCTGTTAAATAATAACAACAATAGCTAGATCCCTCAATGGACTCTCAGTATTATTCTTCTTTTCTGGAACATAGCTTCCTAACTATGTGCTAGAGGATCCATCTCATCAGCCCTCAGGTTTCCTGTCACTTCCACTTTATGCAGGATTCCGAAATCCTCCATTTAACCACTGTTTCATACAAATACTATCATTTTCTGTGTATGTCATGATGTAGAAAGGCTTAGGAAGCATTACTCTTAGAGGAAAGTCCAGAACAGGATCCCTATTGGATGTTCTAGATCTGCTTCCAAACAAGTTCATGGGAACAAGTCTTTTAAGGTACTTTTCAAAGTTCTCTGAAATAGGAACTCCCTTACATATAAGACTATTCATTTAATAAGTAATTTTGATGACTTGCAATGTGCCAGGCCCCTTTTCCCACCTTCTCTTAATTCCAGGAGTAAACCAGAGGTCCTGACTCCAGTGTGGCCCATGGTATTCTCTGCACTACCCTAAGGGATTGAAAGGTCCTAATTAGATGTGTTGACTTGGCAAAGACCTCTGGGTGTGTGCATGCATGCATACATGACAGGAGATTGCTCTAGTAATAGCTCTGAGTATCCTGTCATTTGTCTTCTAAGATAGTGCTGCAGAATAAGGTAATGGTGATCTTGGGTCACACAGTTTACAGCGCTGCATGGGAAATAGGCAGAACTTCATTTCAGTTATTTTCTTGTTTGGGACCAGTCTTTTCAGTCACCAACACACGGTTACTGTTGCAGCCATCAGTCTTACTAGCTAGAGATGGACAATAATGTTGGTGCTCTAAGTCGTTGTTGTAATTTTCAAGTTTCTATTCCTGTTTATGTGAACTAACCCTCACTAGAGTTCTTTGTGTCCTAGGCTTATGGGTTTATGCTAATTGTTATAACTTAGTGAATATATATCTACTTTCACAACTCTATCATATTAACTAATATTACATTTGAACTACCTCGGGTATTACTTTGTACTGATTATCTGTGTCCCAATTTGATTTAAAGAAGTTAACACTTTTATAGAGACCATGATTTAATGGCAAAGTACACCAACTTCCCACTAATGGATCATGTTTTGCTGTTGCCATTTAATAAACCTATTATGTAACTGTCAGCATTTCTGTGTGATACTAGCTTCAGTAAAAATAGCCTATGATGCCCACTTTTGAAGTAATATAGATAAGGAAGACATGATTTACACATAATAAATTATGGCAAGAAAAATAAGCTTCCAGTTAGAATGGCCAAAATTAGCAAGACAGAAAACAACATGTGTTGGAGAGGATGTGGAGAAAGGGGAACCCTCTTACACTGTTGGTGGGAATGCAAGTTGGTGCAGCCTCTTTGGAGAACAGTGTGGAGATTCCCCAATAAAGTAAAAATAGAACTTCCCTATGACCCTGCCATTGCACTCCTGGGTATTTACCCCAAAGATATAGATGTAGTGAAAAGAAGGGCCATCTGTACCCCAATGTTTATAGCAGCAATGGCCATGGTCGCCAAACTGTGGAAAGAACCAAGATGCCCTTCAATGGACGAATGGATAAGGAAGATGTGGTCCATATACACTATGGAGTATTATGCTTCCATCAGAAAGGACGAATACCCAACTTTTGTAGCAACATGGACGGGACTGGAAGAGATTATGCTGAATGAAATACGTCAAGCAGAGAGAGTCAGTTATCATATGGTTTCACTTATTTTTGGAGCATAACAAATAGCATGGAGGACATGGGGAGTTAGAGAGGAGAAGGGAGTTGGGGGAAATTGGAAGGGGAGGTGAACCATGAGAGACTATGGACTCTGAAAAACAATTTGAGGGTTTTGAAGGGGTGGGAGGTGGGAGGTCGGAGTAGCAGGTGGTGGGTATTATAGAGGGCATGGATTGCATGGAGCACTGGGTGTGGTGCAAAAATAATGAATACTGTTCTGCTGAAAAAAAAATAAGCTTCACTGTTAAAAACAAACAAACAAACAAAAAACAAAAAAGACCTTCCAAAAAAAAAAAAAAAAAGACCTTCCCAGGAAAAGGTTTAAAGGTTGGTCATTAAAATGCTTTATAGAAATGTTTCACTAAAAATAGTACAATGGTGAAATGTATTATTAGACTTACAAATCAAAACCTCAATGAGATTAGCATAAACCCACCTTATACCAGTCAGAATGGCTAAAATTAACAAGATAGGAAACAACAAATGTTGGCAAGGATGTGGAGGCAGGGCAACCCACTTACACTCAGGGTGGGAATGCAAGCTGGTACAGCCACTCTGGAAAATGGTATGGAGAGTATGGAGGCTCCTCAAGATGTTAAAAATAGAGCTACCCTATAACCTAGCGATTGCACTACTAGGTATTTACCCCAGAGGTATAAATGTAGTGATCCAAAGGGGCACCTGTGCCCCAATGCTCATAGCAGCAATGTCCACAATAACCAAACTGGTAAGAGTCTAGATGTCCATTGATAGATGAATGGATAAAGATGTAGTACATATACACAATGTAATATACACAATATGACTCAGCTATTAGAAAGGATAAATACCATTTACACTGATATGGATAGAATTGGAGGGTATTATACTGATGGAAATAAGTCAATCAGAAGGACAATTATCATATGGTTTCACTTTTATGTGGAATAAAACAGCATTGAGGGATCATAAGGGAAGGGAGGGAAAACAGAATGGGAAGTCATCAGAGAGGGAGAAAAAACTATGAAAGATTCTTAGCTATGGGAGACAGGGTTGCTGGAGGGGATGTCGGTAGGGGGTTGGGGTAATTGGGTGATGGGCATTAAGAAAGGCTCATGATGTGATGAGCAATGGGTGTTATATGCAACGGATAAGTTATTGAACACTGTATCTGAAACTAATGATGTACTGTAAGTTGGCTAATTGAATTTAAATAAAGAATAACAGAAATATTTTTCAAGCAGCTGCCAGTGCACAGTTCACATTGTAACAAGGGAAACATGCCTTCATCACACTCAAGTTGCAACAACCTCTTGTTCTTTAAATCTTGTTCTTTAAATGTTTTTCATCCCTTCACAAGCAACTGCTAGTACAGAAAGATGTGTTAATTAACTCCAGCATAGTTCATAAGGGAATTATTCTCTATCAACAAGAGAAGTTTTGAAGTCGGTGCCAAAGGTTTATCTGAGGTTTTGTCTTAATTTAATCAGTTCATGTTTGGGTCTCTGCAATTAATATTCTTCTTCTAAAATGATCCTGTACTTTATAATACTTGGTTATTTTCACTAGAGGACCATATCCCGATATCTATTTACCATTTCAAAGTTCTGTAGGTAAAATATTAGATAAATTTAAAAATAATAAGTCTGTTAGGTAATCTGGTAAAATATTGAACCAAGATATTTAAAGCTTGAAATTAAATATCACAACTGTAGTTGCGGAAGAATATAGGAAGCATGAAAGATTTGTTGCTCATGATGCAATTGGTAGGCTAATGATGCTGTATTTCACAGTCATGGAGGTATCCAAGCTCTTTTAATCTCTTCTCAGTCTTGCAGTGGGTTCTTGCACCCCTCATCACACGAGGAAAGTGAAGGCAAAGATGATCTCAAGTGAAGTTTCAGGGGCCAGGTTTGAAAGAGGTACATATTACTTCTTCCCTCATGCCATTGACCAGACTAGTCCCTCAGGGCCACCTAGATGTAAAAGAGCTGAAAAAATAGACTGTGATATGCTAAATAAAAAGATAAAAATAAAGATGTTGATGAGCACCACTAATCTTGATCACAAGCATAGAGCTATACACTTAAATAAATACATAACATGAGCTCTCAACAGATGTATGAGGCCAATAAGCCTTACTTCTAAAAACTTAAATATTTGGTTATTAGTGAACTTCCCCTCATTTTGTTTTTATAAAATCCCTTTTACATTGAGAGAAAAGTGACAAATATAGTTCTCAGAATGTAATTTTCAAGTTCATGTACAAAGTTTCATTCAGGGAATACCATGTGCTTAGACATTAGTCACTCGCTGTTAAGTGTCTTATTAAAATATTTGTATAGTAAGCCTATTGTAGATAAACTTGTACTATACCAACTATGTAATAATACAATTATATTTTCCATCTCATTTGTATTCATAAGCATTTTATTTTCTCTTGAAATATCTTTTTTTTAATTTTTTATTTTTTCTAAACATATATTTTTATCCCCAGGGGTACAGGTCTGTGAATCACCAGGTTTACACACTTCACAGCACTCACCCAAGCACATACCCTCCCCAATGTCCATAATCCCACCCCCTTCTCCCAAACCCCCTCCCCCCAGCAACCCTCAGTTTGTTTTGTGAGATTAAGAGTCACATATGGTTTGTCTCCCTCCCAATCCCATCTTGTTTCATTTATTCTTCTCCTACCCACTTAAGCCCCCATGTTGCATCACCACTTCCTCATATCAGGGAGATCATATGGTAGTTGTCTTTCTTTGCTTGACTTATTTCGCTAAGCATGATACGCTCTAGTTCCATCCATGTCGTCGCAAATGGCAAGATTTCATTTCTTTTGATGGCTGCATAGTATTCCATTGTGTATATATACCACATCTTCTTGATCCATTCATCTGCTGATGGACATCTAGGTTCTTTCCATAGTTTGGCTATTGTGGACATTTCTTGAAATATCTTTTGTAGCTAAAACATTAAAAATATAATATGTAACTGACATATTCCCTGCAACATATCTAAAAGTTAAATATATACTGAAGAAAATTTTTTAAAAAATCTGTTGCTCTACTATGGTATTTTCTGACTTATATTTTTAACTCCTAAGTATAGAAGACATTTGTTAACCTCTTCTAAAGTACTTCTTCAATACTAATATTGTTTCAAATCCACTTTTAGTCTAAAATAACATAACTTTGAATAAGCACTGATGTGCTTCTTTGGATGTATGACTATAAGGATCAATGCCTCCAGAAGATTACTAGAACCGAATTTCTTAAGTTTATCTGACACAATTACAAGTATTTTAAACTTCTAATTTTTGGTAGTAGTTAATAATTATGTTACTCTAAATCTGTCACCATTGAAAACTTTAAATATATAAACCTCTAATATATTAACAATTAAGAACATGAGAATATTCTACCAAGATCAGTCCCATCTTTCCCAAATGAAATGTTAGGAACTGTAATCAGCATTGAGTATCAATGAGCTATGAAAATGAATAAAAATAATTCCTATACTTAAGCTTGCATTCAAGTTCTGAGTGGACATGAGAGCTATTATGTGAATATGTGTGTGTCTATAACTAGAGACCCAGACATGAGAGTACCTTCCCAAAATGGACAAATGGAAAAGTGTTACTGAGTCTTTGGTGATTTTTAGTGGATGACATTTTTGGAATGTTTCAGAAGATATTAAGTGCAAGATCTTTTTAAAAAATGAGTCAGATTACAACAAATGATGGGATGTTATATTTAAATCTGTGGAATCTGTAGTAGCATGTAGGGGCTTACTTAATTACTATATTTTATATATCTATAATGTTCAGCACAATGCAAGGATCATAAGAGTTCAAAATGGATTAGTGGATGTGTATATAGATCAATGGATGGTCAAACAAATGAATGTTAGAATCATTTATTTTTATTCATCCAAACAAAAACCAAAAGTAGTCTAAAACTATATAGTACCATAGAAGAAAAGATAGGCAAAAATTTCAAGAATGGGTCATACTCCAAAGATCATATCACAAATGTTTCTTCCACACAGACCTCAGAATTAAGGATATAGCCTGTAATTAACACATGCATAACAAGTTCATAGTAAGGTAGCTAGAACTTTATGAGGTAGTTCAATTCTAGGCTTTAAATCTTGGGTTAATGAGCCTGTGAGCATTTTATTTTCTCTTAAGAAAATGTGAGTTGATGGCTCTTAAGGAATAAAGAGTACCAATGTTTATTTGCCCTAAAATCTTTCTTTCAAGAAGCATGGGGTATTCTCTTTGTGGGGAACTGGCAAAAAAAAAAAAAACAAAAAACTTAGTGTTAACTTTCTCAAGTCATTATTTCTTATAATTGAGTCATTGTCTCATTATCCTATATCTTTTCTGTCTCCTTGGCTGTTGGATTGCCCTTCTCTAAACCCTTTTCAAATTTGTTTAGTCTTTGTTTTTGTCTTTTTTTTTTTTCATTTTTGGGATACTTTAAGGCTCATTTTTTTTGTTTTATTTACTGATGTATAGCTGGTCACATAAAGTTATGCTAATTTCATTTGTACATCATGGTGATTCATATCTATGCCTTATGTTATGCTCACAAGTGTAATTACCATGTGTCACCAATCAATTCTATTACAGTATCATTGACTATCTTCTCTATATCCTACCCTTTATCCCTATGACTCTTTCCATAACCAGAAACCTGCACCTTACTTCCCCTTTCACCCATTTTTACCCATCCCACAGGCTCCTTCCCCCTAGCAACCACAAGTTTGTTCTCTGTATTTATGGGGAATTTATTTATTCATTTGAGAGAGAGAGAGCATGAGCAGGGGGAGAGGGAGAAGCAGCCTCCTGCTGATCCAGGAGCCCAACATGGGACTTGATCCCAGGACCCTGAGATCATGACTTGAGAGGAAGGCAGATGCTTACCTGACTGAGCCACCCAAGCGCCCTTGCATCTGCTTCTGATTTTTTTTTAGATTCCATGCACAGGTGAAATCCTACAACATTTGTCCTTCATTGTCTAACTCCATTGAGCGTAATACTCCTTAGGTCCATCCATGTTGTTGCAAATGGCAAGAGCTCATTATTTATGGATGAGTATTATTTTGCGTGCACGTGTGCGTGTGTGTGTATGTGTGTGTGTATACATATTTTCATCTATTCATAGATCAATGGACTCTTGAGTTGTTCCATGTCTTGGCTATTTTAAATGATAATGCAATAAACATTGGGATGGAAATACCTTTTCAAGCTAGTGTTCTCAATTTTGAGGGTGAATACTCAACAATAGAATTATTAAATCAATGGTATTTCTATTTTTAATTTTTTGAGGAAACTCCATACTGTTTACTATAGTGGTTGCACCAATTTATATTACCCCCACCTATGCATGAGGGTTCTTTTTTTCTCCATAGCCTTACCAACACTGGTTATTTTTTGTTGATAGTAGCCATTCTGATAGTTAAAAGGAGATCTCATGGTGGTTTTGATGTGTATATCCCTGGTTAGTGATGGAGAGCACATTTTCATGTGTCTGTTGGTCACTTGTAGGTCATCTTTGGAAAAATGTATATTCGGTTCCCTGCCCATTTAATCAGATTTTTTTGTGTGTTTGTTGAGTAGTGTAAGTTCTTTATGTATTAATTATCCAAATTAATATTTTGGATATTAACCCCTTATCAAATACATCATTTGCAAATATCTTCTCCCATTCAGTAGGTTGCCTTTTCATTTTGTTTATCATTTTCTTTGCTATGCTAAATATTTTTATTTTGGTGTAGCCCTGATAGTTTATTTTTGGTTTTGTGTCCCTTGCCTCAGGAGACCTATCTAGAAAAATGTTGCTGTGGCCACCCTCAAACAGATTATTGCTTATGTTTTCCTCTAGGAGTTTTATGGTTTCAAGTCTGGTTAGGTTCACTAATCCATTTTGAGTTTATTTTATGTGTGGTGAAAGAAAGTGGTCCAGTTTCATTCTTTTGCATGTAGCTGTCTAGTTTTCCCAGCACCATTTATTGAAGAAACTGTCTTTTCCCTATTGTATATTCTTGCCTCCCTGTAATAGATTGATTGACCATACAAGCTTGAATTTATTTTTGGGCTCTCCTATTGAAAGAGGTACATATTACCTCTTTGATACATATTACCTCTGTGCCATTGATCTGTGTGTTGATTTATGTGCCATTACCATAATTTTTTGATTACTGCAGCTTTGCAATATAATCTTGAAATACCTGGTATTTTGATATCTCAGTCTTTACTCTTTCTCAAGATTGTGTTAGTTATTCAGGATTTTTGTAGTTCCATACAAATTTTAGGACTATTCCAGTGTTGTGAGAAATGCTGTTGGTATTTACACAGGAATTGGTTTGAATCTGTAGATTGCTCTGGGTGGAGTGAACATTTTACCAATAGTATTCTAATCTGTGAACATAGTATCTTCCCTTTGTTCATCTACTTTTCCATTTCATCAGTGTTTTACAGTTTTCAGGGTACATCTTTTTCTTAAGTTTATTCCTAAGTATTTTATTCTTTTTTGTATAACTTTAAATGGAGTCTTGTAAAATTTTGTTTTCTGCTACCTTTTTGGTGGAGTCTTCAGGGCTTTTTATGTATGGTATCATGTCATCTGCAAATAGTGACAGTTTTACTTCTTCTTTACCAATTTGGATGGCTTTTATTTCTTGTTTGATTGCTGTGGTTAGGACTTCAGGTTATTCTGAATAAAAGTGGTTAGAGTGGAATCCTTGTCTTGCTCTTGCTCTTAGAGGAAAAGCTATCTTTAACCATTAAGTGTTCTATTACCTGTGGGTTTTGCATAAGTGGCCTTTATTACGTTTGAGGTATGTGTTCCATTTAATCCCACTTTTGAGTTTGTATCATGAACAGATGTTGAGTTTTGCTATGACTTTTCCACATCAAGTAAGGTACCATTTTTATCCTTCATTTTGTTAATGTAGTATCAATGGATTTTGTAAATATTGAACCATTCTTATACTCCCAGATTAAGTCTCGCTTGATTGTGGTGAATGATTGTTTTACTGTATTGTTAAATGTGGTTTGCCAACTTTTTTCAAGAATTCTGGCATCTGTATTCTTTACTGATATTGGCCTGTAATTGCTTCTTCTGCTCTTTTTTGTAGTGTTTCTGTCTCATTTTGGTATCAGGGTAATGCTAGCCTCATAGAATGAATTTAGAAGCTTTCCTTCCTCTTCTATTTTTTAAAATAGTTTGAGAAGAGATATTATCTCTTCTCTTAAATATTCTAGAACTTGTGAATATATCTAGTCTTGGACTTTTGTTTCTTGAGTTTCTTGACCAATTCAATTTTATTACCAATCATCTGTTCATTATTTTCTATTTCTATTTACTTTTGGAAGATTGTATGCTTCTAGAAATTTATCCATTTTTTCTAAATTGTCTAATTTGTTAGCATATAATTTTTGATAATCTCTAATCTGTATTTCCGTGGTGTTATTTCTCCTCTTCCTGATTTCAGTTGGGTACTCTTTATTTTTCTTGATGAGTCTTGTTAAAAGTTTATCATTTTGTTTGTATTTTCAAAGAAAGCTCTTGATTTAACTGATATTTTCTATTTTGGTAATTTTTTAGTGCCTATTTCATCTGTTTCTGCTCTGATCTTTTATCCTTTTTTGTACTAAATTTTGGCTTTAGGTTTTATTTGCTCTTCTTTATCTAGTTCCTTTAGATATAAGGATAAATTGTTTACTTTAGATTTCTATTGTTTCTTGAGGTAGATTTTTCTCACTATAAATTTTTCTTAGGATGGTATTGTTGTGTCTCAAGGTTTTGGACCACTATGTCTTCATATTTGTCTCCATGTATTTTATTTTTCTTTGATTTTTTTCACTGACTTATTGGTAGTTTAGTAGCATTGTTTAGCCTACATGTCTTTTTTTCCAGTTTTTTTTTTCTTTTATAATTTATTTCTAGTTTCATACCATTGTGGCCAGAAAAAAATGCTTGATATGATCTCCATTTCAAATTTATTGAAACTTGTTTTGCGGTCTACTATATGATCTATGCTGGGGAATGTTCCCTATGCACTTGAAAAAAAAATGTATATTCTCTTTTGGGTGTTCTGTTTATTTAAGTGTATCTGATTTAATGTGTTATTCAAAAACATTGTTTTATTACTGCTTTTTCCCCCCTGCCTGGATGACCTATCCACTGATGTAAATGGGGTGTCAAAGTCCCCTACTGTTACTGTATTACTGTCACTTTCTTCCTTCATGTCAATATTTGCTTTGTGTTTACGTACTCCAATGTTGGGTGCATAGATATTTACAAGTGTTATATCCTTTTGTTGGATTAATCCCTTTATCATTATGCAGTGCCTTTTGTCTCTTATTATAGTCCTTGTTTAAAGTTTATTGTGTCTAAGTATTGCTACTCAGCTTTTTTCTTTTTCATTTCAGTTTGCATGGAGTAACTTATTTTATCCTTCGCTGTTAGTCTGTATGTGACTTTAAGTCTGTAGTATCTTGTATGCAGCATATAGAAAGGTATTAGGTGTTTTGTTTACAATTCAGTCACCTTATGTCTTTTAGAGTATTTAGGCCATTTACACTTAAAATAATTGATTTGTATTTGCCATTTTGTTAATTGCTTTCTGATTATTTTTGTAATTCTCTTGCTCTTATCGATAAGTTTTAGTGCTATGCTTGATTTCATTTCTCTTCACTTTTTATGCATCTGTTGTAAGTTTTTGGTTTGGGATTACCATAAAGTTCATATATAACATCCTAAGTCAATCTATATTAAGTTATCTTCACTTAAGTTTGAATACATGCTAAGGAAGTTTCATTCTTCCCACTTTCATGTTTTTTATGTATATTCTCCTATTTTATATCTTTATTTTTCCAGTCCCTGCAACTCGTAATATCTTATTACTTTTGTCTCTTAATCTTTATACTAGCTTTGTAAGTAGTTGTTCTACCTCCTTCAGTGTATGTTTGCATTACTGGTGAAATTTTTTCTTTCAAAAATTTCTTATAATTATGGTCTTTCTTCTTAAAGCATGTTTAACAGTTTTTATAAGGCCAGGTTAGTAGTGATAAACTCTTAACTTTTGTTCATCTAAGAAACTTTCTCCTTTAATTCTGAATTGAAGAGTATTCTCAGTTGTAGGTTTTTGTTTTGTTTTGTTTTGTTTTACCTTCCAGCACTTTGTAGGCCAGAAGGGAGTGGCATGATATAGTTTCTGACAAAAGTCATCTGATGTTATTAGGAGGTTTCCCTTGTATGTAACTAGTTGTTTCTTGTTACTATTAAAAGTGTCTTGATGTTTAATATTTGCCATCTTATTTTTTAAAAGATTTATTTTAGAGAGTGAGCATGCAGTGGGGGAGGACCTGAGAGAGAGGTAGAGAGAAACTGTAAGCAGACCCTGTGTTTAGTGTGGATCCCCACATGAGGCTGGATCTCAGATTCTCAGATCATGACGAGCCTAAACCAAGAGGTAGACATTCAACTGACTGTGCCACCCAGGTACCCCTAATCTTTACCATTTTAAATATTATGTGTCTTGATGTGGACCTCATGACTTTTTCTTGTTTGGTACTTTCTAGATCACCTCTCCATTCTTCTGTATCCTCTGATTTCCCAAAGCTTAACTTTGATTTCAGTTATTTTTCAACTCTGGTAATTTATATTTATTTTCTAGATCTTTGTTGAAGTACTCTTTAAGTTCATCCACACTTCTCTCCAGTCCAGTGAGCACTTTTATGATCAGTACTTTGAACTCTTTATCAGATAGATTACTTATCTGTTTTGTTCTTTTTCTGAGGTATTGTTTCTTTTAAAGCATATTCCTCTTAATTTTCTGGGTATATTTCTATGAATTAGGTGTAAAAGCTACTTCTCCTAAACTTAGAGCAATAGTCTTGTGTGTGGCCATTACCAGTGTACACTTGTGTGCTTGGTGACTTTGGGTGGCTGACTAGAGCTGTGGCTGGTGGGGGTGTCCTATGTCATTCTTTGCTGGGGCCACCCTGGTGGAATTGTTGGCGCTAAAGTGTGCACAGACTGATACGGTCCTGGGGATTTCTTTATAGACAGCACCTTGGCAGGGTTGCTGAAGCTGAAGTGGGTACAAGCTGGAAGGTCCCAGAGCTTTCTATGTAGAGGACATGCTTTTTCAGGACAACTGAAGTGAAGTACATGACAGCCATGGTGCCATGGGGCACTCTGTATAGAGGGTGCACTGGCAGGGTGGCTGGAGCTGAGGCAATGTGGGCTGCAGGATCCTAGAACACTCCACATTAGGGGGTGTCAGGGTTGGGCAGCTGGGGCTAAGCTGGCACCAAATTGTGGGGGTGGAGGGAGGTCCCTGTGTGTTTTGCTTAAGGTTGTTCTGTGAGTTGTCTGAATCTAAAGCAGTTATAGGCTGAGAGGTCCTGAGGTGCTCTGCACTGGGGGTGTTCCTAAAATTCTGGTGCTGAAATGGTGTAGTAATTTGTGTCTGTGCCATTTTAGCAAAATGGCTGGAGCTAAGGGAGCACTGCCAAGGGGTATCCCAGTATGCACTGTACTGAGGCTACCTTAGTGGGACAGCTGGAGATAGTGTGCAGTAGAACCCCAGTTCTCCCTGAAGCAGAACGCCAACTATGTGCCCAGATCCTCTCCCCATCTGTACTCTCAAAGTGGAGTGGGTATCATAAAGTATTGTGCTTACCATCACCTTAGATCCTGGGAGCATTCTAGCCACTCCCCTGACATTTGGCATGGCTTCAGGGTTAGTTCCTTTGAAAGGGCAACTAGAATTTAAAATGGTAACTTCTCCCTCCCCACTACCATGTTTCCCAGGGCAGAAAAATCTGTTCCTGGTCCTTCAGTACTGTCTCTTCCTATGACAGTTTGCAACATCAGGGTTGGGGATCTCCTTCATTACTGTATCTCCATCTCTCTTGCCATTCTTCATTGTGCAGAAGCTGTTCGATCAGGCCTCAGTTCTTCAGAAGGAATTGCTCTATAAAAAGGTATAGATTTGGTTTGTTTGCAGAGGAGTCGAGTTCAAGATTTTCCTACATTGCTATCTTGGACTCTCCCTGCTTGTTTTGTCTTTCTTGAGGTTTAATAACTAGCACCAGTTGGCAATAGGCCAACTGACTTTTTAAATAAGTGTAACTACTGTTATCCATTTCATTTCTGGAGGTTCAGTCCTTCATTCAGCACCGACACAGTAGCAGATCTTGAATATTTGAATTTGAATCCAGCTTTACAATATACATTTCTCTTAACCTACATATTCTCATTTGATTTTATAATCTTCCATTATAAGGATGGGTTCTATAGTTCTCTTCACTTTACAGGTAGGAAAACTGAGGTCTAGGGCAGTGAAAAGTCTTGACCAAGGTCACAATAATAGATAATGAAAGAGCCTGAACCCTTGATTCTAAGGGCCATGATAATGATGAGGATGAAGAGGATGAGATACCATCTACTGCAGCTTATTAAAAATATACACAACTAATGAATCATTGAACACCACATCAAAAACTAATGATGAACTAATAATAAATACATAGAGATACTTAATGCTAGGCACCACACTAAGTAACTTACTATTTCCATGTTATAAGCAGTCCTACTAGCAGAAGGTCAAAATTGTTAAGGGATTTGCAAAAGCTCACAGAGCTAGTAAACAGCAAAACATAGTATCTGGGTAAGAAGATATCTGCCAGATGCAAAAGCTCATTATCTTTATGGACATTGGGGAGGGTATGTGCTTTGGTGAGTGCTGTGAAGTGTGTAAACCAGGCGATTCACAGACCTGTACCCCTGGGGATAAAAATACATGTTTATAAAAAATAAAAAATTAAAAAAAAAAAAGCTCATTATCTGGTATAAACCCTAAGACCCAGTCCATTGTTTTGTTCTTGGTACATCAGGCAATGACTTCACAAAACCAAATAAATAGTTTTGGGTCTGATCTGATAACTTGGGGCTTGTTATCCTATAGACAGATATTTGTAAGGGTGACAGCCATCCCAGTTTGCCCAGGTTTCCTGGATTGTTGAATTTTAGTCTAAAACTGAAAAGTCTTGGACAAACCAGGATGGCTTGCTCACTGTAATTACCTGACACTCCTGTATCCTTTAATGCATCTTGTTGGAAATCCCCGTTTTTTTTTATCCATTTTGTTTCCTAGAAGAGCTAATTTATCACTGGAGTTAAGATATCAACTTTAACGAAACAGAAAAGGAGGAATTTGAGCCCTGACAGGTAGAGCTAACTTTGAGTAATCCATGAGATTCTTTGGCCTCTGAAGGCCTAAAGTAGAGTAAGACTATATGTAGGTATCTATTATATACCAAAATGTAGTTTAATTGAATTGTTTTTCAAAACTATTTTTCTGAACTCTCCCACACATAAGTAAAAGTTAATTCTATGTATTTTTCCATTCCCTAAACACTTAAATTTTATGATTTCTTAGAAGCCGCTCCTAACCTCTCCCTTTGTGTATTTAACTTGTGTCTATAAATTTATTCTTTAGCTGACATGTTCCCTAAGAACAACATCAGCATATAAACTGTTCCTTCATATGGTTTGAGATTGTGAAAACCTTGCTTGAAATACAACCATTAAACATGAATAAACTTCTGTTTTGTTTTATTAGAGTTTTGAGAGTTTATATCTTAAAGCAAAAAGCTCCGACAGCTTTCTTTTGCAATATAAAGTGGGTTTGTGGTCAGCCAGGGCAGAGTGGTTAGGCCCCAAAACTCATAATTCCTGTTATCACCAATTTCTTTTTGGCTACACATATATATGTATATTAAAAGATTTTTTTTTTTAAACACTAGTGTGTGTTAGACCAGGTTGTTTGTTTGTTTGTTTGTTTGTTTTGGTTTTTTTTTTTTTTTATGAGAGTTGAGGAATTAAATGACAAATGGTTGGGTAGTAGTAGCCTAGGCTAAGGGGGAAATGTGATCCAAAAAAAGATCCTAATGACTTGATTTTCTGTCATGGTGATATATCACAGATAGTTGAGCTGAGCCATTCATGTTGGCTACTCGTGTGGGTACTGCTTGATGACAAAAGTCAGAAACACAAGGAAGGGGGAGGTCATGTAATGCTCTGACAGCACCAAAATGATTAGGTGTTGACCAGAACATGAATTTTTCCTTAGAGTCTAAATGAGAACATGACCAAAGCAGAATGGGTTCTACCCATTCATTCAAATGCTTTGTTGAGCATTTACTACATGCTAGGTATTATTCTAAGCATATAGACTCCACCAATATTATGATGAAGAAGAGAAGAACAAATGAATAAATGTATCAAGTGGCTGTAAACATTATAATGAACCCAACAAGATAAGAAGATAGAAAGTGAGGTTGGGGAAGTGGCCTCCAATAAAACGGTGACTGATTACAGCTAAGACTAAAGTGAAAGTGACCGATGCCTATGTCTGGTGGAAGAAAATTCCAGGCTGAAAAAATGTTAAAGAGAGATCAGTCAGTACCCTTGGATCACTTCCTATGTCAAGGAAATGGTGGCATATACCACAAATTAGGAAAAGGCTAGTTAGTAGCAGTGAGAATGACCTTTTATAGGCACCATGGTCTTTATATCCTGATAGTTAGCAACTCTGTTCTTTAAATGTGAGGCAGAGTACAAAAAAAGGAAAAGCCACTGGGCTATCTACACTATGAGGGTGGCTGGGAATCTCAAAATATAGGGAGAAGATTCTCTTTAGGGTACTGGGAATTGTTTGACATATCTGGATACCCAACAAAAAGGACCCTGCTTTTTGAATACCCATAGCTCCTGAGAGAGTGGACAAAACCTCTACTTCTCTAAGATGAAAGATGACTGGGACCTTTACTAGAACACAGATTTACCAAGCATCAGGAGAGCCTTGTGCTGTGGAGAGACTGAGGTATCTCATTGTTTCATTGGCATTAAGGTGTTCTGTTGGCATTCCTCACCCTGTTGCAGAATCACTCCACATATGAAGCTGATAATTTTTTCCTGAAGGGGAAATAGTAAAGGAGGTAAGAACTTAAAGGAAGAGTTCCTACAGCCTATAACCTTGAAGCTTTGCAGAGCTGACAGGTTATCAGGGATAAGAAACTTATATTGACATTTTTAGCAAAAGAATGTGAATAGCACAGAGATTGACCATGAAATATTACACTCCTAGAGGACACAGTGATGAGCTTAAGCATGAAGGTAATGGTGTATAAGACAAGCTTATGATGTCAAGAGATATATCATCTAGTGAGGGAAAAAATCAGACTTGCCTATCAAAAATTAATTTTTAAGAATATAAAGAACCTGAATTTCTAAGCTTTGTTCTGAAAAGTTACTATGAAAATTCTCAAAAAACCTATTAAATTACCATCTTGGTAGGCAAGGCAATAATTTTAGGCAGCAAGGACAAAAAAAAAAATACACATAGAAACTTCATGGAGTAGGGTCTTAAAGGATCTAAAAAGAAAGTGAAACTTAAAAACACTTTCTTGAAAAATGGGTAGAACTTGAATAGGCATAAAGAAGAGTGTTCTTCGTGGGGAGAATATCCTAACAAGACAAAGAGAGTGATGTGCACAAACAACGTTGGGACGTCCTGTTTAGTTCAGCCTGGTTGGAATAATGAAAAGTAAATTTTGAAAGTTAAATAAATGGAGGTCAGATTGTGGAGGATCTTGCATGCTAGATTAGAAATTGGGATTGCATCCTGAAGCCAAAGGGAAACTTCACTGGTTTTGAAGAAAGTCATGGTACATTAAAATTATTGTGACTGAGTTAAAGTGAATGAATTGCAAGTAGTAGAGACTGAGAATAGGGAACATTGTTAGAAAAATTTCAGTAGTCAAATAGTTTATGTACCAGATGATATGCTGTGACCTATTAGGTGAATTGCACAAAGACTGGCACAAGAAGTTTAAAAAGCCATAACAACTTCTACACTTGACCAAGATGGAGTAGCAAGGATTTGATATAACCTCCTTCCTGAAACAACTAAGTAAAACAAAGTATATGAAACAAGGTTTTTAGATCTTCAACATTAAAGATGACAGGACAGTGATCAGAGGTTGGAAACAAAGTCACCATTGTGTATATGTGTGTGTGTATATATATATATACACATATACACCACTTCTTCTTTATCCATTCATCTGTTGATGGACATCTAGGCTCTTTCCATAGTTTGGCTATTGTGGACATTGCTGCTATAAACATTTGGGTGCACATGCCCCTTCGGATCACTACCTTTGTGTCTTTAGGGTAAATACCCAGTAGTGCAATTGCTGGGTGGTAAGGTAGTTCTATTTTCAACTTTTTGAGGAACCTCCATGCTGTTTTCCAGAGTGGTTGCACCAGCTTGCATTCCCACCAACAGTGTAGGAGGGTTCCCCTTTCTCCACATCCTCACCAGCATCTGTCACTTCCTGACTTGTTGATTTTAGCCATTCTGACTGGTGTGAGGTGATATCTCATTGTGGTTTTGATTTGTATTTCCCTGATGCCCAGTGATATGGAGCACTTTTTCATGTGTCTGTTGGCCATCTGGATGTCTTCTTTGCAGAAATGTCTGTTCATGTCTTCTGCCCATTTCTTTTTTTTTTTTTTTAATTTTTTTTTTTCCTCTGCCCATTTCTTGATTGGATTATTTGTTCTTTGGGTGTTGAGTTTGCTAAGTTCTTTATAGATTTTGGACACTAGTCCTTTATCTGACATGTCGTTTGCAAATATCTTCTCCCATTCTGTCAGTTGTCTTTTGATTTTGTTAACTGTTTCCTTTGCTGTGCAAAAGCTTCTGATCTTGATGAAATCCCAATAGTTCATTTTTGCCCTTGCTTCCCTTGCCTTTGGCATTGTTCCTAGGAAGATGTTGCTGCGGCTGAGGTCGAAGAGGTAGGTGCCTGTGTTCTCCTCAAGGATTTTGATGGATTCCTTTCTCACATTCAGGTCCCTCCTCCATTTTGAGTCTATTTTCATGTGTGGTGTAAGGAAATGGTCCAATTTCATTTTTCTGCATGTGGCTGTTCAATTTTCCCAACACCATTTATTGAAGAGGCTGTCTTTTTTCCATTGGACATTCTTTCCTGCTTTGTTGAAGATTAGTTGACCATAGAGTTGAGGGTCTATTTCTGGGCTCTCTATTCTGTTCCATTGATCTATGTGTCTGTTTTTGTGCCAGTACCATACTGGGCAAGAATTTTTTTTAACAGTCATTTTATAATATTCCATATATACAAGAGGGTAGATAAGATAGAGTATGTAAGTGGAGATAGAAAACATGAGAAACACAAATTAAAATTCTATAGATAAAGCTGTCTAAATATACACTGGATGAGTGAATAATAAATTGGACAAGGAAGAAGAATTTACAGGAGACATTGAAATACAAACTGAATGAAGCACAGAAACAACTGCTTAAAATCCAGACTAAATTGCAAAACATCAAGAAGCCAAATAAAATATTTAAAAAATAATGGCCAAAAACTTAGAAATTGGATCAAAACTTACAGATCCAAGAAGATCCATGAACCTGGAGCACAATAAAACAAAAGAAATTATATTAAAGTCCAAAATAATCAAGTTGCTTAAAACAAATTTCTTTTAGTACAAGGAACAAAATAAGTCTTTTTTCACCCCAAATTGATCTAAAGATTCAATGCAATCCTAATCAAAATACCAGCAAATATACCAATACCGAGAAGCACAATCTATTAGAAAAGCTTCCAAGAGCAGGAGTTTTTAATTTTAATGAAAAAAAAAAAACTGTTAAAGGAATAAAAAGACAAGCCACAGACTGAGAGAATATATTTACAAAGCATATATTTGATAAAGGACTTGTATCTAGAATATATAAAGGATGCTTAATAATCAAGAAAACAACCCAGCAAATGACAAAATATTTGAACACATCACCAAAAATGATGTACAAAAGGCCAAATTTACATATGAAAAATAGTTCATAATTAGCCATTTGGCAAATGTGAATTAAAACTACAATGAGGGTAAAAGGTGATTTCAAACTTTGGACCTTGAGTAACTGGAATATTTATGGTATGCATGATTGTTAATATAGGAAAGCTAGTTAGAACTGTAAGTAGGGGAGTGAATTTTAGACATGATACTTTTGAGGTAATAAAGGAACATCCTGAGTGGAAATATTTATCAGACAGATGAAGATCTAGAACTAGAACTTGGAAGACACATGATGTCCAGATATATAATTTTAAAAAAATAGAGCCGTGTAATCTATACCTAAATGATTTTTCCTTGATGGTAGAGTGTTCTATGTAGGTTTTGTGTATGCTCATGTGTGTAGTCATGTGAAAAGCTTATGTTTCATTGCTTGGAAGTAGAAAGCACTCAAATGTCTAAATTACATTTACTCAACCCTTACCTATTCCTCTGTTCAGAGTGACATGAAGTTAGAAATCCTGGGGAAAGTGCATTTTAATACTAATATTTAGAAAAGATCAATGAATAACTTTAAGTCTAATCCTGCCTGCAAGTCATTTTTCATATATATGCCTCATCCTCCATGGCTACCGTCAAAAACAATACACAGTCCCTAGCACACCTCACCTCCAAGTCTGTGTTAGGAACACCATTAACAATTATAGCCAAGTAGTAACATGCTGTATCACTTATGGAAGAAATGAGATAATTAAGTCTTAACATCCTTGGATTTAAACCTAATATTAGATTGAACTATGTAAGGAAATATTCTCTTAGAAGAGAGCCATTTGCACAAGAACAAATAAAACTTGGTGGCATGTTGCTGAATTTGGTGAGGGTGTTGGCCTAGAAGTTCTTGCTTGTAACTTTCTATCCATTGAAAGCATGACCGCTATGGATATCCCTGGCTATTTTTCAGCTCAACTACTTTATGTAGACAAAGAAATTTCCATTCTGGCATCCCAAATATCAAGCTGATTAACATAAGCATTTGTTGATCTTTTACTAGAAAAAAAATAGTAGTATTCAAGTCAATGATATGAAATTGAAAATGTTTAGCTTAGCACATTATCAATAAAACGACTTTTAGAGGCATTGAAATCCATTCAAAACAGATGCCTGGAAGCATTTTGTCTCAAGAGTGTTTTCTCTTCCAAATATCAAGTAAGGTTTTTAACACAGAGACATATGTTTGAGCAAAAATGTCCTTTCTGTAAAAAGCAGGATAACACTAAGCAGTGTTTTAATCAATAAGCTTTCATGAATAGAATACCTATGAAATTCTTTTGTTTTGGGGGGTGTTTAGGGTGTTTTTTTTTTAAATTTTCTTTTAATTTTTTTATTAATTTATTTATTTTCAGCATAACAGTATTCATTATTTTTTCACCACACTCAGTGCTCCATGCAATCCGTGCCCTCTATAATACCCACCCACTGGTACCCCGACCTCCCACCCCTCCGCCACTTCAAACTCCTCAGATTGTTTTTCAGAGTCCATAGTCTCTCATGATTCACCTCCCGTTCCAATTTCCCCCAACTCCCTTCTCCTATCTAACTCCCCATGTCCCCCATGCTTTTTGTTATGCTCCACAAATAAGTGAAACCATATGATAATTGACTCTCTCTGCTTGACTTATTTCACTCAGCATAATCTCTTCCAGTCCCATCCATGTTGCTACAGAAGTTGGGTATTCATCCTTTCTGATGGAGGCATAATACTCCATAGTGTATATGGACCACATCTTCCTTATCCATTCGTCCATTGAAGGGCATCTTGGTTCTTTTGATAGTTTGATGACCGTGGCTATTGCTGCTATAAACATTGGGGTGCAGATGGCCCTTCTTCTCACAACATCTGTATCTTTGGGGTAAATACCCAGGAGTGCAATGGCAGGGTCATAGGGAAGTTGTATTTTTAATTTCTTTTTTTCCAAAAAATAGAAATGGAAGGAAAACTTCCAAACTCATTTTATGAGGCCAGCATCACCTTGATCCCAAAACCAGACAAGGATCCCTTCAAAAAAGAGAGCTATAGACCAATATCCTTGATGAACACAGATGCGAAAATACTCAACAAAATACTAGCCAATAGGATTCAACAGTACATTAAAAGGATTATTCACCACGACCAAGTGGGATTTATTCCAGGGCTACAAGGTTGGTTCAACATCCGCAAATCAGTCAATGTACATGTAATTTTAAACTCATCCATTCTCTTACCTCAATGTATCCATTCTGTTGATAGACACTGAGTTTTCAGTTTGGGACTATGACAAGTATTACTACCATAAATATTCCTTTATGTCTTCTGGTAAACATAGGGGTATATTTAGTCCTGTTGGGTATATGGTAGAACTTACTGAAACATTGGGTAGCTTTAGTGGGTAGATACTATTAATTTCTCCTAAGAAGTTACAGTGTACAGGGACTCCTGGGTGGCTCAGTTGGTTGGACGACTGCCTTTGGCTCAGGTCATGATTACAGAGTCCCGGGATCGAGTCCCGCATCGGGCTCCCAGCTGCATGGGGAGTCTGCTTCTCCCTCTGACCTTCTCCTCACTCATGCTCTCTCTCACTGTCTCTCTCTCTCTCATATAAATACATAAAATATTTTTTTAAAAAAATGTTGCAGTGTACATTTTCATCACCAAGCATTGTAGTTGTTGTATACTTAGCTAATACATTTGATCCTTAAAAACTTGGGTTTGAACTGCTCAAGTCCACTTCTATACTGAATTTTTTTATAGTACTGTAAATGCATTTTCTCCAAGGATTTCTTAACAGTTTCTTTAGCATGCTTCGTTGGAAGATAAAATATATGATACATGTAACATACAAAATGTGTTAACTGACTTTGTGTTATCAGTAGGGCTTCCAGTCAACAATAGTTAGGTTTGGGGGGAGTCAAAATTTACACATGGATTTTCAAATAAACAGGTGTCAGTGCCCCTCACCTCTGTGCTATTCAAGAGTCAACTGTATGTGGTATTATTTGACTTTCATTTGCACCATCCCAGTGATGGTACTGCATCTAGTTTTAATTTGCATTACTCTGATGATTACTGATGAGCCATTGGTGTGTTTGGCCATTTTCAATGTCTTTTTTCATAAAGTGCTTATTCAAGTCCTTTGCTCATATTTCTACTGGATTATCCTTGAGTTGTAGGAGTCCTTTATGTATTTTGGATATGACATCTTATTGGAAATATATGGCAGTCATAATTGCAATTTGTAAAGAAAAAAATTGTAAATATCCTCTCCCATTCTTTTGATAAATAGAATTTCTTCATTTTAAAGTAGTCTAGGGGCGCCTGGGTGGCTCAGTGGGTTAAATCCTCTGCCTTCGGCTCAGGTCATGATCCCAAGTCCTGCGATTGAGCCCCACATCGGGCTCTCTGCTCAGCAGGGAGCCTGCTTCCTCCTCTCTCTCTCCACCTACTTGCGATCTCTGTCTGTCAAATAAATAAATAAAAAATCTTAAAAAAAAATAAATAAAGTAGTCTAATTCATCAGATTTTTTTGTCTAGCACTTTTCTGTGTTTTTTTGTTTTGTTTTGTTTTGTTTTAGAAATCTTTGCCTATACTAAGGATTTGAAGACATTCTATTTTTTTTTTTAAATCTTTTCTTCTCATTTAGAACTACAATCCTCATGGAATTTTTGTATATTCTGTAAAATAGTCAAGATTTATTTTTTTCTATGTGGAAATCCACTTCTGCCTAGATATTCATCACCTTGGGCATAAGATTATTTCTCCCTAGTGGAACAAGGACAGTAACCCCCAAGGAATAACATATATACATATATATGCACATGATACATAGACATACATATATTGAGGTACAGACTGTGCTCTGAACATTCACTTATGAGTTGGCTTTTTTTTAATGTTTCTACATACATTCTGTGTTATCGATAGATTTCCAAGACAGTTTATCAAATGTTCCTTGGTATCTACTGTACCAGTACAGTGAAAAATGTATTCATATTCCATTTCTGAACCCTAGGACATCTTCCCTTTTACTCACAGCAAGATAAAATGGTGCTTTGAAAGTGAATGGACTTCAATAGGAGTGATATGAAGGAGTAAGTAAAATAGCTGCCATTGAACAATAATAGTTCTCACAACTCATGGAAACAAAATCTTAATCTCTTCAAGATATTCTGAATTGAGAAACAGTAAGTACTTCCCATGCTAAGGCAAGAATTGTATTGGCAGATTCCAGGTTGTCAATGTAAAAGCGGAAGATTATATCCTACAGATCTCCTGGGAATGGGTCAACATTAATACCCCTCAAAGTGAATGGTACCCCTAGAGTTGTACAATTCAGTGGTGTGGCCCTGTTGGGATGGAGATATATATGAATAATAGATATGTCATATACATTTCCCAGGTATCAAGGAGGAATTGTTGCTAGAATTGGAATGTCAAATTTGCTGATGTATTATCCTTATTAATAGTTATGAGTAAGGACTTATGCATTCTAAGGCTTTTGTATCAGATACATTTTAAGCAGCAGTAGGTTATAACAAAATAGCTTACACTATACTGGAATTTCCAAGAAACACAAACTTCTTCCTTTTACTATTTCTAGTGCTAAAGTTCAGTGTTGTAAAGGAGTGTCCACTAAGCATGTAGAAATCTGTCCAGGGAAAGGAATTCAAGTTAACTTATTATAACCAGTGCTGGTTATTTCTGTGCAATTAATCTATAAAAGTTTTATAACATAGCTGAGTGTCCAAGGTGAAGGGAAACACAGTAACACTTTTCCCAAAGTTGTCTGACACAAGCCAAACCTTTTGAAGTTACTGTTATCAGCTTAAAAAATAAAATACTTGACATGTCCAAACAGCCATATGGAATCTAAGACTAAGGTTTAAAAAAAGATGTAGACTTGCCTGAGCTTGGTGTTTTAGTAAATGAGATCTGATTCTTTTAAACATTTGAGCAAGAGTTAAACTTGATAAAGGTAGACTCTGGATGTCACTTGGTGAAAAGTGAAAACACAGCTGCCCCTCTATGTTTATGAACTGTCCAAAAGAACCATATTCATGCAGACTAAATAATAATGTTATCCCATCCCCTCTACTAACACTCTTACAGCCCTGTTAAGAGACAAAAGTCCAAGAAAATACTAATGTTGTAATAGAATTGAGAGTGTGTGTCTCACCCATTTCTAAAATCCCTCTAATTTAGGAATGTGGCTCTTAGCAGAAAAATAAGATTTTGCTTATCTTAAACAATACCTTGATCTCCGCCAAAGAACAAATGTGTTTCAGAGCAAAGTTGCCCTGTAGCATCAAGGTTATAGGTAGGCAATGGATTAGTGGTGTGATTTGAGAGCTTGCACAAAGCCCCCCCCCCGACCCCAGTCCTACAAAGGGCTCTTACATCAAATTAGACTGTCACTGAAAAAATAAATAAAATTTAAAATCTAAGTGGTTTGAAGGATTGTCTTCTTCTAAGACAAATGCCCAAGAGAAGAGTCCCATGGAAATAGAGTTAATTAGGCAATCAGATTTCAGAGAATTATGGGCCAATTAGTCAGTTTTGATGGAATAGGGAGGGGGTGAAAGGACAAGGAATCACGGTGGTAAGAACTGAATTAGAAGAACTTGACTAACATATAAACTGTGAGGTAGTAGAATGAGTAGAAAGAGGGGCAAGGAGCAGCATAGGTTTCCAGAATTGCAAGCAGGCATCTCGGTTGTGGGGTAAGGGGAAGTCCCATTAGGAGTGAGGAAAGCAACCCATCAGTGATGGGCAGGCTATGTTTGGTGGGAAAACTGTACCCAAAGCCAGGACCACCTTGGATATATCTTGGTCTGGAAGCTTTTAAACTTCCAGTAAATCCGCAAAGAGTATCAGCTGTATTGTCTCTATCTGTATTCAGAGGACTTTAACTAGAGTCAGATTCCTGCTATGGATATGATTGATGGTGGGCAAGAATAGTTTTTTAATTGAAATCCTAAAGCAAATAACTGATTTCCCTTAATTCTACCTGTGGGGCTTTAGCATTAAAGCATAATCTTGCATCCAAAGGAAGCATCTTCTCCAGACTGTGGAAAATTCTCAATTAGCCTCTGTAATACAGGCTACTTCCTAAGCCTGAACCATGAAATCAGATAAATTTCCATTCAAATCCTAGCTCTACCACTCACTGGCTATGACAGTTTAAACCCTCTGAGGGTCATATTTCACAACAGTATGGTAGAATTCATAGTCTCACATCATAGGATTGTTCTAAGAATTAAATAAAATCATACATATAATATAGCATAGACCATAGCATATACTAAGTTCAATAAATTCTAGCTGTTATTATTGTCTACTTGAATATCCTCCCTTTATCTACCTCTACCTCATAAAGCAGCCCTTGCTAGAAAGCTTTATATATAACAATTTTATTAAAAGCTTCTCAAGAATGGGGTGCCTGGATGGCTCAGTTAGGCAACTGACTCTTGAGTTCAGCTCAGGTCATGATTTCTCAGGGTCTTGAGATCGAGCCCATGTCAGGCTCCATGCTCAACAAAGCATCTTGTTGAGATGCAGGAAGTCTGGTTGAGATTCTCTCCTTCTCCCTTTCACTCTGCACCCCCATGCACTCCTGGTCTCACTCTATAAAATAAATCTTAAATGTCCTTTTCCTTGAGAAATTTTTTTTTTATGTCTTTGGTCAACACCAGACTCCTAAAGCCTGGTGCATAAGAGGTACTTAATATGTCTTTGTTAATGAAGACACTTTGATGAAAAACTTATGGGATACAGCAAAGGAGGTCCTAAGGGGGAAATACATAGCCATCTAAGCCTCCCTCAAAAAAATTGAAAAATCCAGAACACAGCAGCTGTCTCTACACCTTAAAGAACTGGAGAATCAACAACAAATCAAACTAACTCCACACATAAGAAGGGAAATCATCAAGATTAGAGCTGAGATAGAAACCAGAGATACAGTAGAACGTATCAATGAAACTAGAAACTGGTTTTTTGAAAGAATCAATAAATCGATAAACCATTGGCAACACTAATCCAAAAGAAAAGAGAGAAAGCCCAAATACATAAAATTATGAATGAAAAGGGAGAGATCACAATGAACACCAAGGAAGTAGAAACAATCATCAGAAGTTATTATCAATATGCCAATAAGCTAAGCAATCTAGATGAAATGGATGCATTCCTGGAAAACTATAAACTTCCAAAATTGAATCAGGAAGAAATTGACAACCTGAATAAACCAATATTTAGTAACGAGATTGAAGCGGTGATCAAAAACCTCCCAAAAAACAAGAGCCCAGGACCTGATGGATTCCCTGGGGAATTCTACCAAACTTTCAGAGAATAAATAACACCTATTGTCCTGAAGATGTTTCAAAAAATTGAAGCAGAAGGAAAACTTCCTGACTCTTTCTATGAAGCCAACATTACCCTGATCCCCAAACCAGGCAAAGACCCTACCAAAAAGGAGAATTTCATACCGATATCACTGATGAAAATGGATGCTAAGATTCTCAACAAGATCCTAGCAGACAGGATCCAACAGCACATTAAAAAGATTATCCACCATGACCAGGTGGGATTCATCCCTGGGCTACAAGGATGATTTAACATTCGCAAATCATCAATGTGATAGAACAAATTAAGAAGAGAGAAGAACCACATGGTCCTCTCAATTGATGTAGAAAAAGCATTTGACAAAATCCAGCATCCGTTCCTGATTAAAATGCTTCAAAGTATAGGGATAGAGGGAACATTCCTGAATTTCATCAAATATGTCTATGAAAGACCCACAGCAAATATCATCCTCAATGGGAAAAAGCTTGCAGCCTTCCTGTTGAGATCAGGAACACGATAAGGATGCCCACTCTCACCACTCTTGTTCAACATAGTATTAGAAGTCCTAGCAACAGCAATCAGACATCAAAGGGAAATAAAAGGTATCCAAATTGGTAATGAAGACGTCAAACTCTCTCTCTTCACAGATGACATGATTCTTTATATGGAAAACCCAAAAGACCCCACCCCAAAACTACTAGAACTCATACAGCAATTCAGCAATGTGGCAGGATACAAAGTCAATGTATAGAAATCAGTGGCTTTCTTATACACTAACAATGAAAATACAGAAAGGAAAATTAGAGAATCGATTCCATTTACTATAGCACCAAGAACCATAAGATACCTGGGGATAAACCTAACCAAAGAAGTAAAGGATCTGTACTCGAGGAACTACAGAACACTCATGAAAGAAATTGAAGAAGGCAGAAAAAGATGGAAGACCATTCCATGCTCTTGGATCAGAAGAATAAACATGGTTAAAATGTCTATACTGCCTAGAGCAATCTACACTTTTAATGCTATTCCAATCAAAATTCCACTGGTATTCTTCAAAGAGCTGGAGCAAATAATCCTAAAATTTGGATGGAATCAGAAGAGACCCCGAATCGCTAAGGAAATGTTGAAAAACAAAAATAAAACAGAGGGCATCACGTTACCTGATTTCAAGCTTTACTACAAAGCTGTGATCACCAAGACAGCATGGTACTGGCATAAAACCAGACACATAGACCAGTAGAACAGAGTGGAGAGCCCAGAAATGGACCCTCAACTCTATGGTCAAATAATCTACGACAAAACAAGAAAAAATATACAGTGGAAAAAAGACAGTCTCTTCAAGAAATGGTGCTCGGAAAACTGGGCAGCTATATGTAGAAGAATGAAACTCGACCATTTTCTCACATCGTACACAAAGATAAACTCAAAATGGATAAAAGACCTCAATGTGAGACAGGAATCCATCAGAATCCTAGAGGAAAACATAGGCAGTAATCTCTTTGATATCAGCCACAGCAAGTTCTTCCAAGATATGTCTCCAAAGGCAAAGGAAACAAAAGCGAAGATGAACTTTTGGAACGTCATCAAAATCAAAAGCTTCTGCACAGCCAAGGAAACAGTCAAGAAAACAAAGAGACAGCCCACGGAATGGGAGAAGATATTTGCAAATGACAGTACAGACAAAAGGTTGATATCCAGGATCTATAATGAACTTCTCAAACTCAACACACACAAAACAGACAATCATATCAAAAAATGGGCAGAAGGGACACCTGTGTGGCTCGGTTGGTTGAGCGGCTGCCTTCGGCTCAGGTCATGATCCCAGCGTCCTGGGATCCAGTCCCCACATCGGGCTCCTTGCTTGGCAGGGAGCCTGCTTCTCCCACTGCCTGCCACTCTGTCTGCCTGTGCTCACTCTTGCGCGCACGCTCTCTCTCTCTCTCTGACAAATAAAATCTTTAAAAAAAAAAATGGGCAGAAGATATGGACAGACACTTCTCCAATAAAGACATACAAATGGCTATCAGACACATGAAAAAATGTTCATCATCACTAGCCATCAGGGAGATTCAAATTAAAACCACATTGAGATATCACCTTACACCAGTTAGAATGGCCAAAATTAACAAGACAGGAAACAACATGTGTTGGAGAAGATGTGGAGAAAGGGGAACCCTCTTACACTGTTGGTGGGAATGCAAGTTGGTGCAGCCACTTTGGAGAACAGTGTGGAGCTTCCTCAAGAAATTAAAAATAGAACTTCCCTATGACCCTGCATTGGACTCCTGGGTATTTACCCCAAAGATATGGATGTAGTGAAAAGAAGGGCCATCTGTACCCCAATGTTTATAGCAGCAATGGCCACGGTCGCCAAACTGTGGAAAGAACCAAGATGCCCTTTAATGGACGAATGGATAAGGAAGATGTGGTCCATATACACTATGGAGTATTATGCCTCCATCAGAAAGGATGAATACCCAACTTTTGTAGCAACATGGACAGGACTGGAAGAGATTATGCTGAGTGAAATAAGTCAAGCAGAGAGAGTCAATTATCATATGGTTTCACTTATTTTTGGAGCATAACAAATAGCATGGAGGACATGGGGAGTTAGAGAGGAGAAGGGAGTTGGGGGAAATTGGAAGGGGAGGTGAACCATGAGAGACTATGGACTATGAAAAACAATCTAAGGGTTTTGAAGGGGCGGGGGGTGGGAGGTCGGCGTACCAGGTGGTGGGTATTATAGAGGGCACGGATTGCATAGAGCACTGGGTGTGGTGCAAAAATAAAGAATACTGTTCTGCTGAACAAAAAAAAAATTTTTTAAAAAGAACAATAAAAATGTGTTAGATTAAAAAAATGTCTTTGTTAAATGAATTTTTCTGAATTAAATCTTCTCCATTCAGTGTAAATACTAAATGTTATGTTCTAAGAGTAAAAAACAAAAATCAGTTGAGCTTGTTAAAAAGTTGTATTATTTTTATTTTGCATTTAAATTCAAATTTAAAACTTTTGGAAAAAATAAAAAATTGTTTTACACACTAGTCAGAAAATTTGAATATCCTTTATTTTGCCCCTTGAGAATCTGGTTTTAATCCACCCCAAATAAAGTCAGGGAAATAGATAGAAGAAAAACAAGACCAAACAATTCAGACCTAGCATGAGACAGCTGTTTCCTTCATTGAACAGAAGTTTTTGTGTTTCCTTTTTTCTTTTCACAGTTCATCTTTTTATATTTCTTGCTGGACTGCATTTGATTAGCTGCCCAGTGTACTTATACCCTCAAATCACATCTGGTTGCATTGTTACTTACTGCAGAGTTTGCTTTAGCTTCCAAGTTGCTATCATCTACAACTTTTGAAACACACTTTGTTACATTAAAAAATTTATGTTTTTGAAGCTAAGTGAAATACCTTCCTCTGTAGTGCCTATGGCATCCTGTAAACTTAAAGCAAATGAGGCAATTAGGACTTACTTGTTTAGAGAAGACTCTAATTTGGCATTTAATCAATTTTAAAAGCAAACCTCAGTTCATGGAACTTAGAATAAAGTATCTTGGTTGTGTGCTGAGCAGGGCTTCAGTTGGGTTTGGTGCCTGTGTGAGTGGCACTTTATGATATTTTCTAAATAAAATATAAGTTGCTTCAGATTTTTCCTCTATATGCATTTGTTGGACCACAGCTCCCTGACAAATTTCCTTTTAAGAATTCTGGTTAGACCTCCTCCGGGTGCTGGAGAGATGAAGGGATTTGGTTTGATACGGGAGGTAGAGTAAAAAAATTACTTGATGCCTCTAAAATTGCAAAACCTGAAATCTATTCTCATTAGTAAACCATCCCGCAGTCCTGGGATTGAGTCCCGCATCGGGCTCCTTGCTTGGTGAGGAGCCTACTTGTCTCTCTCCCTCTGCCTGCCTCCTTGCCTACTTGTGCTCTCTCTCTCTGTCAAATAATAAACAAAATCAAATAAAAAAAAATTACTTGATGACTGGGGTAAGTGAGGAAGATAAAAGAACAATTTCTACATTACTCACTTGAGGTTCTGGGTAGAAGTGATACCATTTAGTGAGAATGGGTCAAAATGCAAAATGAACTGCCTTGGGTTGCACAGAAGTATAAAAGGATGAATCAGAAGATTTGCAGGTTGGAGAAAATTTGGCACAAGAAATGGGATGAAAATAGTTCACAGAGAAAAAAGTCAAAAATTGAAAAAAGTGGAAAAAGAGTAAAATTTCCCACTACTAAAAGGTGTTTAGGTACCTCTTGGTACATTTAAAAGTATGATGTATTTTTTTAATACCAATATTTACAATACACTGAAAATCTATATCCACTCTAGCTAACAAACCATGTGAAATGTATTAGATTCCAACTTTAAAATGTGTGAGGAAATAACGCTTCAAAATTCTTTTAGGGTGTAGGTAAGAAAGAATCATTGAAGGTTACTGCAGAAGTGAATCTAGGTAATACTCTAGCCTACACAAAGAAAGCTCTAATGTCAGGTGGTTTTCTTAGCAATGGAAAAGTAAAAGCTCTTTCGAAAGTTTCCTGCTCCTGCAGCAAACTACACACTGGTGGGTTTTAGATTCAATGACATCGTGTCCTTTAGTCAATTGGCATATAAACACAAATATATAAATATAAAATATTTATAAAATACATATATTTGTATAATATAGGAGGCCAGAATGAAGGCCTTATCTCCTATAAGGAGATAGCAGCAGTTTATTTTGTTTCATATATATTTATACTTCAGATATCACAACCTGATTCTTTTTCTTTTTTGAAGATTTTATTTATTTATTTGACAGAGATCACAAGTAGGCAGAAAAGCAGTTAGAGAGAGAGAGGAGGAGGAAGCAGGCTTCCTACCGAGCAGAGAGCCCGATGTGGGGCTCGATCCCAAGACTGTGGGATCATGACCTGAGCCAAAGGCAGAGGCTTTAACCCACTGAGCCTCTCAGGCACCCCTTCACAACCTGATTCTTAATCATTTCCATTAGCCTCACCAATGAAACCTACAGAACACCTGTTGACATTAAGGAGCCAAAACGTCATCCCTGCTAGTTTTAGAAGTGTACTGCAATGTGATACCACTAAGAAGAACCTTCATGAAAAGTCAGTCCTGCTAAGAGAGCTGCAGTGAGGAGAGATAGGGAACATGATGAAGGAAGATTAAGGATGTTGGGGAACCCAAGGCCTAGGAGAGGGGAAGAGGTATAAAGTTAGACAACTGAAAGACAAAGGGGCGGGCAAATTTTGATTCCCAAAAAATGCTTAATAAACACCTGTCACGAACTAGACACCACTGTGAGCTTGTAAGCAAGATGGAGATGACTGTTTGCAAAGCTGACAACACAATAATTACTTAAAACAACTCTGGGTTCACAATAACTGCAATCCCCACTCAGAATAAGAACTCACATCAACATATAGGAAAAGTACTAATTTCTTACCAAATAAAACTGAAAATACCTTCTGAGTCATCATCTTGCCTTACAAAAGGGACAAAGGTGAGAAAACCTGCTAGTTTTTATGTATATAGGTGAATGAACATATGAGTGTTCCCTTTCTCAGAACACTCAGATTCATGATAGTGATGTAGATAACATGTATATATTAAATTGGTATAATGTTTCATTTCCAGTATTCCTTACTGGACTCTACTGAATTACTTTCAACCCACAAAGCAGTTCAGGTATAATCTGAAGAAAACAGTGGGTAGTAAAGACATACTTAATTTGCTTCCCTATAAACACACTTCATGTGTGTGTGTGTGTGTGTGTGTACACATACTATTCCTCGTAGGCAAAGTAATACCACGGGCTAACTAGTAGGAGATAATATAAATTTCATTGGTTTTTCAGTAGTTTTTATAAACTTGCATTTTCTTTTATTGTCTTGGGTTGTTCCTGTTGGGCTCTCTGATCTCAGGAAATACTGCTATGAGGAGGGTGAAGTTTGCCTATGCCAGCAATAAATGGCTTATCTAATCTGTAGACAATCTTCATTTTCCTTTGCTAATAAGCATGTATTTTGTGACTTAGGTGGGTAATTGAAGAGACTTCTTAGACCCTTCAAAGAAATAGACTAGTTTTCCAGGAGCTGAGAACAACATAAACATCAACATTTTTATTTTAATTATTTTAGTAGGCAGTCATTCTAAAATGTAACATGTCCTAATTGAACAAGGCTAAAATTTCATCTTTTATGACCAAGCATGATTATAATCACTAGTTATTAGAGACACCTAAATGCTGAGGTTTCATGTTTTCCACGTTATATGGGTCCCACATACTGTTTTCTTTTCCTTAGAGCTGTGTTTGTATTTCCTTTCTGCTTTTCCTTAAACTAATATAAGCAAGAAGCACCAAATATCTGTAGCTAACTCTTCAATCCCTTTTGAATGCTTGTCCTCTTGTTATTCTAGCACAGTGTTAGGAAATGATAGTTGTTCAACGGGGAAAGAAGGAAGGGACAGAAGGAAGTTATTTGTGGAGAAACTAGACTACTAAACTATTAGAATTACTTCTGAGTTAAATGCAAGTAAATTCCAGAAGAATTCTATTACCTCAATATAGATTCTGTGATCTTGCCCTTGACAGTTTGGAAATGATTTTTGTATCTTATTCCTGGAATGGGTTGTAGAAAGATTCTATATGTCTATATATAACATGTAGATATATAACATGAAATGAAACATCTTTTTTTTTATTCACTCGGCTCTTATTCTCCTTACTTCATATATAAAGAACCTTCAAACAATCAGTTGCCTGTATAGTGTTAAATAGTGTTGTCCACATTTAAGAACAGTTATATTGGTAAGGGACTACTTTCAGCTTCTAAAAATAAGTGTACTCTGTTAGTAATCTGAAAATGTGAATAGCTGATTTGCAATTAGCACTGGAATAAATCAGATACCCAAGGTATCTTTTCAAGTGATTTGTTAGATGACTTTGCCAGTAGATCTTTGGCTAATGGGAAGAAAGCTGATGGATAACTATACTGGTTCTTCAGGACCTGCCACCAATGCATCCTTTCACTGATGCTGGAGTAATCTTTCATGACCACTCTGACCTACAGCTGTCCCCTTCCTTTAGCTATCTACAGGGAACCAGCCCCCATCATTCTAGCTCAAACACTCTCTTTTAACACATTCCTCCCAGAAAGAATTGGGTGCTATTTTCTCCTTTGTTCCCATGGTATTCCAAACGCCTCCATTTTAGCAAATGTAATTGTAAATTTGCATGTCAGTTTCCTCTTAATTATATGCTTCATTGTTACATATTTAATACATGTTTTTTTATTAACGTATAATGTATTATTTGTTCTCCAGGTACATGTCTGTGAATCATCAGTCTTACACAATTCACAGCACTCACTATTGCACATAACCTCCCCAATGTCCATAACCCAGCCCCCTATCACTTCCCTCCCCCCACCCAGCAACTCTCAGTTTGTTTCCTGGGATTAAGAGTCTCTTATGATTTGTCTCCCTCCCCAGCCCCATTTGTTTCATTTTTCCCCCCCAACCCCTAATGATTCCCAGCCCTGCCTCTCAAATTCCTCATATCAGAGATATCATACGATAATTGTTTTTCTCTGATTGACTTATTTTCCTTAGCATAATACCCTCTAGTTCCATCCACATCATTACAAATGGCAAGATTTCAGGATTTTTGATGGCTGCATAGTATTCCATGGTATGCATGCGTGTGTGTGTGTGTATGTGTGTGTGTGTGTGTGTGTGTGTGTGTGTGTATACACATCTTACATCTTTATCCATTCATCTGTTGATGGGCATTTAGGATCTTTCTATAGTTTAATTATTGTGGAATTCCTGCTATAAACCTTGGGGTGCATGTGTCCCTTCGTATCACTACATTTATATCTTTAGGGCACATACCCAGTAGTGAGATTGCTGGGTCATGGGGTAGCTCTATTTTCAACTTTTTGAGGAACCTCCATGCTGTTTTCCAGAATGGATACACCAGCTTGCATTCCCACCAGAGGTGTAGGAGTGTTACCCTTTCCCTGCATCCTCACCAACATCTGTCGTTTTCTGACATGTTAATTGTAGCCATTCTGACTGGTGTGAGGTGCTATCTCACTGTGGTTTTGATTTGTATTTCCTGATGTTGAGTGATGTGGAGCCCTTTTTCATGTGTCTATTTGCCATTTGAATGTCTTCTTTGGAGAAATGTCTGTTCATGTTTTCTGCCCATTTCTTGATTGGATTACTCTGTTCTTTGACTGTTGAGTTTGATAAATTCTTTATAGATTTTGGATACTAGCCCTTTATCTGATATGTCATTTGTGAATATCTTCTCCCATTCTGTCAGTTGTCTTTTGGTTTTGTTGACTGTTTCCTTTGTTGTGCAAAGGCTTTTGATCTTGATGAAGTCCCAGTAGTTCAGTTTTGCCCTTGCTTCCCTTGCCTTTGATGATGTTTCTAGGAAGAAGTTATTGCAACTGAGGTTTAAGAGGTTCCTGCCTGTGTTCTCAAGGATTTTGATGGATTCCTGTCTCACATTGAGGTCTTTCATCCATTTGGAGTCTATTTTTCTGTGTTATAAGGAAATGGTCCAGTTTCATTCTTCTGCATGTGTCTATCCCAGTTTTCCCAACATAATTTGTTGAAAGAGACGGTCTTTTTTCCATAAGACAAAGATTACTTGACCATTAAGTTGAGGATCCATTTCTTCGTTCTCTGTTCTGTTTCATTGATCTATGTGTCTATTTTCATGCCAGTATCATACTGTCTTGATGATGACAATTTGTAATAGAGCTTAAAGTCTGGAATTGTGATGCCACCAACTTTGGTTTTCTTTTTCAACATTCCTATGGTTACTCAGGGCCTTTTCTGGTTCCATATAAATTTTAGGATTATTGGGGCACCTGGGTGGTTCAGTGGGTTACACCTCTGCCTTTGGCTCAGGTCATGATTCCAGGGTCTTGGGATCAAGCCCCACATCAGGTTTGATTGAGCTCTCTGTTCAGCAGGGAGACTGCTTCCCCCTCTCTCTCTCTGCCTGAATCTCCACCTACTTGTGATCTCTCTGTGTCAAATAAATAAAATCTTTAAAAAAAATTTTAGGATTATTTATTCCATTTCCTTGAAAACATTGGTGATATTTTGATAGGGATTGCATTAAATGTGTAGGTTGCTTTAGGTATCATAGACATTTTCACAATATTTGTTCTTCCAATCCATGACCATGGAACATTATTCCATTTCTTTGTGTCTTCCTCAATTTCTTTCATGAGTATTTTATAGTTTTCTGAGTATAGATTCTTTGTCTCTTTGGTTAGGTTTATTCCTAGGTATTTTATGGTTTTAGGTGCAATTATAAATGGTATCAACTCCTTAATTTCTCTTGCTTCTGTCTTGCTGTTGGTGTTAAGAAATGCAACAGATTTCTGTACATTGATTTTCTATCCTGACACCTTACTGAATTCCTGTATGATTTCTAGCAGTTTTGGAGTGGAATCTTTTGGGTTTTCTACCTAAAGTATCATATCATGTGCAAAGAGTGAGGGTTTGACTTCTTTGTCAATTCAGATGTCTTTAATTTCTTTTTGTTGTCTGATTGCTGAGGCTAGGACTTCTGGTACTATGTTGAATAGCAGTGGTGATAATGGATATCCCTGTTGTGTTCCTGACCTTAGTGGAATAGATTTCAGTTTTTTCCCATTGAAGATATTTGATGTGGGTTTTTCATAGATGGCTTTGATGATATTGACGTATGTACCCTCTATCCCTACACTTTGGAGAGTTTTGATCAGGAAAGGATGCTGTACTTGGTCAAATTTTTTTTAGCATCTATTGAGAGTATCATATGATTCTTGTTCTTCCTTTTATTAATGTATTGTATCATATTAACTGATTTGTGGATGTTGAAACAACCTTGCAGCTGTAGAATAAATCCCACTTGGTCCTGGTGAGTAATGCTTTTAATGTACTGTTAGATCTCATTGGCTATTATTTTGGTGAGAATTTTCACTTCCGTGTTTATCAAGGATATTGGTCTGTAATTCTCTTTTTTGATGGGGTCTTTGTCTGGTTTTGGGATCAAGGTGATGCTGGCCTCATAAAATGAGCTTGGAAGTTTTCCTTCCATTTCTCCTTTTTGGAACACTTTCAGGGGAATAGGAATTAATTCTTCCTTAAATGCTTGGTAGAATTCCCCTGGGAAGCCATCTGGCCCTGGCTCTTGTTTGTTTGGAGATTTTTGATGACCACTTCAATCCCCTTACTGGTTATGGGTCTGTTTAGGTCTTCTATTTCTTCCGGGTTCAGTTTTGGTAATTTTTATGTGTCTAAAAATGCATCAATTTCTTCCAGATTGTCAAACTTCCTGGTGTGTAGTTGCTCCTAGTACGTTCTTATAATTGTTTGTATTTCTTTGGTGTTGGTTGTGATATCTTTTCTTTCATTTATGACTTTATTAATTGGGGTCCTTTCTCTTTTCTTTTTGATAAGTCTGGCCAGGGGTTTATCAATCTTATTCTTTCGAAGAACGAGCTTCTAATTTCATTGACTTGTTCTACTGTTTTTTGTGTTTTTTTTTTTGTTGTTGTTGTTGTTTGTTTGTTTGTTTCTATTTCATTGATCTCTGCTCTGATGTTTCTTATTTCTCTTCTTCTGCTGGATTTAGGCTTTCTTTGTTCTTTGTACAGCTCCTTTAGGTGTAAGGTGTAGGGTTAGGTTGTGTGTTTGAGACCTTTCTTGTTTCTTGAGAAAGTCTTGTATTGCTGTATATTTTCCTCTCAGGACTGCCTTTGTTGTCTCCCACAGATTTTCAACAGTTGTGTTTTCATTATCATTTGTTTCCATGAGTTTTTTTTTTAAATTCTTCTTTAATTTCCTGGTTCACCCATTCATCCTTTAGTAGGATGCTCTTTAGTCTCCATGTATTTGAGTTCTTTCCAGCTTCCCTCTTGTGGTTGAGTTCTAGTTTCAACACACTGTGGTCTGAAAATATGCAGGGAATGATCCCAGTCTTTTGGTACTGGTTGAGACCTGATTTGTGACCCAGGATGTGATCTATTCTGGAGAATGTTCCATGTGCACTAGAGAAGAATGTGTATTCTGTTGTTTGGGGACGGAATGTATATTTGTGATGTCCATCTGGTCCAGTGTGTCATCTCAAGCCTTTATTTCCTTGTTTATCTTTTGCTTAGAAGATCTGTCAATTTCAGTGAGGAGTGTGTTAAAGTCCCTCTATTATTGTATTATTATTGATGTGTTTCTTTGATTTTGTTACTAAATGGTTTATATAATTGACTGCACGCATGTTGGGCATAGATATTTAAATTGTTTTATCTTCTTGTGGGACAGACCCTTTATGATATAGTGTCCTTTCTCATCTCTTATTGTAGTCTTTGTGTTAAAAATCTAATTTATCTGATATAAGGATTACCACCACAGCTTTCTTTTGATGTCCATTAGCATGGTAACTTGTTTTTCACCCCCTCACTTTAAATCTGGAGGTGTCTTTGGGTCTAAAATGAGTTTCTTGAAGACAGCATATCAATGGGTCTTCTTTTTTTAATCCATTCTGGTATCCTGTTTCTTTTGATTGGGGCATTTAGCCTATTTACATTCAAGGTAACTATTGAATGATATGAATTTAGTGCTTCTTTGTATTGCCTGTAAGGTGACTGTTAATGTATATTGTCTCTGTTCCTTTCTGGTCTGTTACTTTTAGGCTCTCTCTTTGCTAAGAGGACCCCTTTCAGTATTTCCTGTAGGGCTGATTTTGTGTTTGCAAATTCTTTTAATTTCAGTTTGTCCTGGAAGCTTTTTATCTCTCTTATAGTCAATGACAGTCTAGCTGGATATAGTATTCTTGGCTGTGTATTTTTCTCATTTAGTGCCTTGAATATATTATTTCAGTTCTTTCTGGCCTGCCAGGTCTCTGTGGATAGGTCTGCTGCCAATCTAATATTTCTATCATTGTATGTTACAGACCTCTTATCCTAAGCTGCTTTCAGGATATTCTGTTTGTCACTGAGACTTGTAAGCTTTACTGTTAGATGATGGGGTGTGAACCTATTTTATTGATTTGGGGGGGGGCGGGTTATCTGTGCCTCTTGGATTTTGATGCTTGTCCCCTTCCCCAAATATGGAAATTCTCTGCTATAATTTGCTCCAATATACCTCTGCCCCTCTCTCTCTTTCTTCTTCTTCTGGGATCCCAGTTATTCTAATATTGTTTTGTCTTATGGTATCACTTACCTCTCAAATTCTCCCTTTGTGGTCTAGTAGTTGTTTATCTCTTTTTCTCAGCTTCTTTATTCCCCATCATTTGGTCTTTATCACTAATTCTCTCTTCTGTCTCATTTATCCTAGCAATAAGAGCCTCCATTTTTTATTACACCTCATTAATAGCCTTTTTAACTCTAAACTTGGTTATATTTTAGTTCTTTTATTTCTCCAGAAAGGGATTCATTTCTCCAGAAAGGGATTCTCTAATGTCTTCCATGCTTTTTTTGAGCCCAGCTAGGACCTTGATAATCATCATTCTGAACTCTAGATTTGGCATCTTACTAATGTCTGTATTGATTAGGTCCCTAGCCATGGTACTGTCTCTTTTTCTTTTTCTTGAGGTGAGTTTTTCCACCTTGTTATTTTATCCATATAAGAATACTTGAATGAAAGAACAAAATATGAAAAGGGTAGCAACAACCCCAGAAAAATATACACTAACCAAATTGGAGGAGACCCAAAACTGGGATAAGAAAAGAGGAATAAAAAAATACATACATAGACATATCTATTTGTGTATATATATTAGATTGGTGAATAGAACAGAGCCACACACTTGATTTTGAGGGTATTTTGGTCTGTTAGAATAAGTTACCTCCCCAAATTTTAAAGAAATAAAAACATACACACACACACAAAATGGAATATGACTATAAAGATGAAAATTAAAGATTCTAAAAAATGAATTGATATGAAGTTGGTTGAGAAAACAAAAAAGAAAAACAAACAAACAAAAAAAGGAAAGAATGTGATCAGTCTGGACACTGGAACAAAGCCATGCAATAGATTTAGGGTGTATTTTGATCTGTTAGAAGAAACTGTATCCCAAAATTTTAAACTAAGCAGAACCTATATGTATAGAAAAAATAAGGCTAAATACAATGAAAGGGTAGAATATTACTATAACAATCAAAATTTTTTAAAAATTTTAAAAGGTATTGATAAGATAAAATAGTTAAAAATGTTAAAATATAAAAGTGGAAAAGTTAAAAAATAGAATAAGAAAAAAATAAAATTTATAAAGTTAACTTCGAAAGACCAAAGGATCACGGGGTAAAAAGCTTTCCCCTAGCTCTGGAGTTCTGCAGTTCTCATTGATCTATGAACTTGACCTTGGCTGGATGTTCTTGTTGATATTCTGGGAGAGGGGCTTGTTGTCATGATTCTCAAATGTCTTTGTCTGAGCTGGAATTGTACCGCCTTTGCCAGGGGCCAGGCTATTAATCTGCTTGGGTTTGGTCTCGGGAACTTTTGTTCCCTGAATGCTTTCTATACAGTCTAGGAGGACGGGAATGAAAATGGTGGCCCTGGGGCGCCTGGGTGGCTCAGTGGGTTAAGCCGCTGCCTTCGGCTCAGGTCATGATCTCAGAGTCCTGGGATCGAGTCCCGCATCGGGCTCTCTGCTCAGCGGAGAGCCTGCTTCCCTCTCTCTCTGCCTGCCTCTCCATCTACTTGTGATTTCTCTCTGTAAAATAAATAAATAAAATCTTAAAAAAAAAAAAAAAAAAGAAAATGGTGGCCTTGCAGTTTCCAGCCCCAGACGACCCGAGCACTGGGGGTCCCACTGTTCATTGCAGCCTCAGAGAAAAGCAGTCAGTCCCTCTTGTCTCCCTGGTCTCCAGCCAGGCTCCATGCTCAACCAGCTTGTGACCAAGCATTTCTATCTCTGGCACACGGCTACATTTGGAGTCTCCAAACCCAGCAGACTCCTGTAGCATGCTCCCATGCCACTCCTTCCAGAGGAGGAAGGAAGGGGTGTCTTCTGATATGACATGTGTAGTGCCCCTGCTCACAAAACAATGGTCTCACAGTGCCTTGGATCCTGGTTTAAGGTAACCCTGATGTTAGAGTCCACTCCTCAACTCCATTTCTGCACCAGCTTGCCTGTTGTGATACCGGGGAGCTCTGCCACACCCCAGCACCCCTGGTCTTTTGTGACCCCATGGATCCTGAGACTACACTGTCCCTGTAAGGGCTCCATGCCACTTTGCTTCTGGTTTGCCATCCCTCAGTGGCACAGACTTCTAAAAGTCTGATTTTGTGCTCCACTGCTCTACTGCTTGCTGGGAGCCAACCCCTCTACCCACGGTCTATCTTCCCGTACATTGCCTTGGAGTCACTTCTCTGCACGTCCTACCTTCCAGAAAATAGTCACTTTTCTGTTCTGAGAATTGCTTCTCTTTTTCTCGTTGCTCTCCTGTTGAGTATGTAAGTGTTCAGAATGGTTGGATAACTCTCTAGCTGAACTCCTGGGACCTGATTATATTAGTTCTCCTACTCCTATGCCATATTGCTCCTCCTCCCTCCCTTAATACATGGTTTAATGCTGGGTGCCCAGTAGACATTTAGATATATTTTTTTGAGTTATCAGGGGATTTGGTTATCATAAACCTCCAGATGAATGAATTAAAAACATTGATATCACATCTTCAAGCAGGTATCCATTTTTCCTAGTAGAGCATATTTTTTGTGGGATATGCTATAAATCACTGAGCTATATTAATTATGAGATAAGTAACTGGAGAGCAGCTACTATAATAAGAATAAAAGAGCTAGCTCTGCATTTATAAAATCCTATCATAACTTAGAGAAGTTAACTCATTTCAATTAGAGCAGTTCTTTTGATTTGTGGTCACAACAATGGCTGCTGGCTAGACATGTTCTTACTTGAGAAGCTCATGTCCTCCCAGCAGCCTGAAAGTCTGGACCATCCATGTCCATCTTCTTCTTTTCTTTTCTTTTCTTTTCTTTTCTTTTCTTTTTTAAGGGAGAACACAAATGGGATGGGGGAGAGGAAGTGGGAGAAGGATAGAGAGAATCTCAAGCAGACTTCATGCCCAGCACAGGAGCCCAAGGCAGGGCTCAGTCTCTCAGTGGAGATCATGACCTGAGCTAAAATCAAGAGTGAGATACTTTACCAACTGAGTCACCCAGGAGGCCCCTTGTCCATCTTTCTATTTCTAGTGCCTAATACCTACATAGTTCTCCTAAGAGTGAGCAGCCCCTTTAGCCATGGAGGTTCTGGATATACAGCAATGAACTTCATTCCAAGCTGTGTCACATCACTTGAAGCTGAAATATATCTTGTCTTCCTATGGTTTTTAACAGATTTCAGATTCTCATAGCAAAAGAAATTGGATGGGGAGTCAGGGTACAAGAAATAAAATCCCAACTTCACTTCTAACTCTGAGATTCACCTTCAAATGAGTCACCTAACCTTGCTGAGCTTCCCTTTTTAAGCCTGTAAAATGAGAGGAAATGTAAAAGTTGGCCCAATGTCTGCTAAGGCCTTATACAGTTTAAAATTCCTTTATAACTTTTTGTGGGGAAATTTAAACAAGATTTGAACCCAGGTATCCTAACTCCACAGGTTGGGAGTTAGGACACCTAGGTCCTAGTTCTACCCCTAATAATAGTTTTGGGACACTGGCCTATATGGCCTCTTTTGAGAGGACTTAGGGGCTGCAGGGTGGGTTCTGAGGTCCTTTCCAGATCTAAGAATCAAAACTTAGTCACCAAGCCACCTGTGACATTGAACACAAAGACCTCACTCTTGATCTGAAATACTGGGCACCATCCTTTGCCCACTGAACTAATGGTTTCTTTTGCAGAGGTCATCATAGTGGAAATGGAAACCCACCATTAAGTTTCCATGTTTAAAATCTCTTATCTGTTGGACGCCTGGGTGGTTCAGTCAGTTAAGCATCTGCCTTCAATTCAGGTAATGATCCTAGGGCCCTGGAATTGAGTCCTGCATTGGTCTCCCTGCTCAGTGAGGAGCCTGCCTCTCCCTCTGCCTGCTGCTCTCCTTGTTTGGGCTCTCTCAGTCTCTCTTGCTCTCTCTTTCTCTCTCTCTCTGGCAAGTAAATAAATAAAATCTTTTTAAGAAATAAAAAATGAAATGCCTCATCAGAAACCATATAAACTAAAGTTACAAATTCTTTTCTTGGCAATGAAGTGAGATCATTGATTAGCTCATATATCATGATTATCTCATGGTAAATGGCTACCTCAGGCTTTTAAGAAAATTTTTTTGGCAGTAAGATATGCCAAACAAAAACAGGAAGCAGATTGCTAATAATTATAGTCTAGGAGACCACAATTTCCAAAATATGATTTTCTTGAAAGGAAAGCATATATAGGGTCTTTAATAGTGAAAAGGTGATTACAAGGCAAAGTCATTACAGAATAGCTCTTGTATAGGAACGTTACATGAATTAAGAACCTGTTTAGGTGCCAGATAGGTTTTTTGATTCCAGATAACTACACATTCATAGAACATCTTCTGTAAGCCATGCTCTTGTTGGCACTAGAGACAGTAATAACCACGTACCTGTGTTCAAAGGACCTACAGTCTAAAAGGAATGGAAATATAGACTTGTAAACTGTGTAACTTACAATACTGTGTATAGCAGGTGTTCGCTTGGGCTCTGCTATTCTGAAAAGACCAAAAACTAACATTTTCTAAGGCCTAAGGCCCCAAACAAATGTTTGGAGGACTCAAGAATAATCAGGTGTCTCAACTACTCTGAGAAACCCGTGGTTCCCAGACAAGGCTGCAGTGTTTACCCAGGACCACTATGTCACAAGCTTTGGTCATAGTCATAGCCTCATGTAGTTCCTGTCCCCAGCCAGGGCTGCACAGAGCCTTCAACACCAGGTGCCTCACCATGCTGTTGCTCTGGGTTCTGGAATTAGAAAAAAAAGAAAGAAAAAGAAAAAACCTTTCCCTAAGGAGCCCTCTAAGATCTACCTTTCATTGGACCCCTAACCCTACATGCTTGCTGCTTCCCACCCTCAATAACAAGGAGGAAGCCAGGAGGACTTTCTGTCCATATGGTAGGGCTTTGAGTTCACAGACCTGGTCTCCTTTCTGTCCAGCTTCACTGACTGCCACCAGGGCCCTCCACTGGAAAGAGTGATTCTCTTTAGCCTTCTCTCACCAATATCTGAGGTGTCCTTGGTTTTCCTGAGGAAATGGGTAACACTTGACTTTGGAGAACTTGCTGAAAATCTTCTTGCCCATTTCTGTGACTCTCCTTACCAACCAAAGTCTTAGATTCTCTACTGGGGAAGTGTGGCAGAGAAGAATGGATAGAAGTAGCAATGCCTTGTGTCTGGGTGTCTGGGAAAGGGGGAGAACTCTTGAAGTGGTCATATCTCATTTTGGTTCTTTAAAGTAAAGTACAAGTCAACCATCCTACACAGAATAGTACAACATGTTTACAAAACTCTAAGCAGTTCAATAGCTCTGAAGTGAAAACTATAAGACTGAGAACAGCAAGAGATGAACCTATGGGGGTGAGCACAAACCCTAAGAGAATAAGTTGATTATTAACTACCCATGGAAGGGATATATATAAACTTCTCATGTAAAGTTGATGCACAACGTTACATTAGTTTCAGGTGTATAACATAGTGATTTAACAATTTTATCCCTTATGCTATATTCCTCATAAATGAAGCTACCATCTGTTACCATACAAAAGGTCATCAAAGTTCTATTACTATATTCCTCCTGCTGTGTTGGGAAGCCTGTCTCTCCCACTCCCCTTCACCCATTTTCTACACCCTACTGCTCTCCCCTCCAGCAACCAATAGTTCCCTATTTAGAGGTCTGATTTTACCTTTGGTTGTTGATTCACTTCACAAGATTCATACCACCTCTTCCTTATCCATTTGTCTATCAGTGGACACTTAGGTTGCTTCCATACCTTGGTTTTCATAAATAATACTGCAATAAACTTGGGGTTACATATATCTTTTCAAATTAATGTTTGTGCTTTCTTTGGGTAAATAGCCAATGGTGGAATTATTGGATCATATAGTGCTTTATTTAATTTTTTGAGGAAACTCCATACTCTTTTCCACAGTGACCATACCAGTTTAAATTCTCACCAGCAACTTATAAACCTTCCTTTTTATTCTACATCCTAATACTTGTTATTTTTTGTATTTTTAAATTTTAGCCATTCTAACAGATGTAACATGATATCTCATTTGCATTTTGATTTGCATTTCCCTGACAAGTGATGTTAAACATCACCTATGGAAGGCTTAACTCTTGCCAAGTACTGTCCTAAGAGTTTATCTGTACTCAACTATCTATATCACAATCCAATGAAATAATCATAATTGTTATCCCATTTTACAAATGAGGAAACTGGAGATTAGCAGAAATAACTTGTCTAGAATCATGCAATTTGTCAGTGGCAGAACTGGAACTCAAGACTAGAGTTTTTTGTTTTTTTTGTTTTTTTTTTAATATAATTTTTTATTTTTTATAAAGATATATTTTTATCCCCAGGGGTACAGGTCTGTGAATCACCAGGTTTACACACTTCACAGCACTCACCAAAACACATACCCTCCCCAATGTCCATAATCCCACCCCCTTCTCCCAAACCCCCTCCCCCCAGCAACCCTCAGTTTGTTTTGTGAGATTAAGAGTCACTTATGGTTTGTCTCCCTCCCAATCCCATCTTCTTTCATTTATTCTAAGACTAGAGTTTTTTTATTCTGAAACTTATACTCAAACTAAATTTTTTGCACCCTTGAGAATCCTTGATGTCACAAATCCTTGATGTCACTGGAAGCCCTAGGATAATAAGAATGGTGGGGCAGGGAGGGGAACAGAACCATAGAAAGAATAATGTTGTGTATACAGGAGGATAGAAAAAAGCAAGACCAGATGGAGGAAAATTTCAGTGAATTTGGACTTGATGGTTTAGGCAATGAAAAATCCCAGGTATATGTGATTAATCTAAATAGATAATCTATATTTTTTAAAGGACTTTCAAAATAGTTGTGTACAAACTACTTTCCATCTGCTGTTTTCAGTCTTTGTTTTTGGAGATATTCACTGTTTCTTGAGAGATATGTTCCCATGTCCTTTTTTTCTTTTGGTGTCACACTATTCAATTTCAGCAGTGGAAATTTAGATCAGAAAATAGGAAATTACAACTTCATGTAGAGAATCACTCATGCAAGGTTCTGATGATCTTAGTTGCAAACAGATATACTTATTAGGGAACCCAAGAGAGGAAAGTAATGGAATAAAACCTTAGCACAGTTTTAATCTGAACTATTTTCAGGTGTTGTAGTATTTTATTTCTTTATCTGTCCTAAGAGAAGAAATAGAAATTTTGTATAACAAAGATAGTTTATTTGACCTGTAGAAGTGAAACCTTTGCTGATCTTTTTTGGGGGCAGAATAAGCAGTTTCAACTTCAGAAGTAAGAAGTAAGAAGATAAATTGCTTATATCGTTTGTGTTACTGTGACCATTTTCTGTTTTCCCCATTCCTAGGTAGTACCTAGGAAATTTTTGTCTCTTTTGATTTAGTGTGCAGTAAACTAAGTGAGTATGAAGTTCCTTTTCTATTCTTTAAGGAACTAGACTTCTAATAGGATGAACCTTGAATACACTAACAGAACCAGAATGATCATTTTTCCTAGTATTACAGCTAGTATTACAATCAACTACATAAGTGACAGGGATCAATGCCCTGGGAACCATACTATGTTCCTCCTCCTCCTGCAGCCCCATTCTACTCAAAGTGTGCCATCCTTTGACTGGGTGGGAATCCAGGGCCCTGGAATCCACCCCTGAAAGCCTCAAGCCCACATCTAGGACCACATGAGCCTTGCAGCCATAGGCCCAATTGGTATGATGGGGCAGCTGTATGTTTGGGCTATATTTGAAGTTTGGATATACAAACTAGAGTATCCAAAGGCAGGAGTAGAATGTAGCAAATGGGTAGCAGGCTAGGGGCCAACTATCTCCCTGCTATGCTACACTTGGGTGCAGTGTAGCCATTAGATCCAAGAATTCAAAGTTTGAACCTGAACTTCCAGGCTGTTAGGTATGCTTGTCAAGGTAAAAGGAAAGAACATTTTATCTTTATTACCTTGATTTGTAACTTCTAACATTTATACATTTAGGGTTTTTTTTAAGTTTTTGCTTAAATTCCATTTAGTTAACATACGGGGCAATATCTGGAGTAGGTGTACAATAGGGTGATTCAGCATTTCCATACAATGCCAAGTGCTCATGGCAGCAAGCACACTCCTTAATCCCCATAACCTATACTACCACCCCCCCCAGTACCTCCCCTCTGGTAACCATCAGTTTGTTTGCTATAATTAAGAATCTCTTTACTGGAATGTTTCTATTTACACTTTAACTCAGGTCCCACAAATGTTAGGGATAGGTCTGGAATGACATCTCACCCAAAACCATTGAATCATATTTTCTCACCTTGGAATGTGGAATTGGTGTTGGTTTCCTCTGGTCACTTGAACTAGGAACATCCAAACTTCTAAGCTGAGTCCCGACAGGTGTAGGACAATCCATTACAGTCTATTAGCTTTTGGAATAAGAACTTTAGAGATGGCCTGATTCCTGTTTTATCCAAGACTTGGTTGTTGACATTTCTCTTAACTTTTATAGCATACCACAGTATCCTTCCCATAATGTACCTGTCCTGCTACCTTATTTTCAAATGGGTGTTCATTACTTGCTTTCTATAATCTGTGTTTCCACCTAGACCATGAGGATTAACAAATGCATTGTTTAATAACCTAAGACATTATGGAGGCTTTCAAAATCTTTCATAAAAGTTGTATCTGCTGTATCAGTCACTTCAAAGAGTCTTGTTGGAAGACTCTTCTAACTAGCTAATAACAGGCTAAAAGTGTTATACGGGCTTAACAAAATCTACTACACCTACATGTTGTAACTGAAAAATGAACTTTACTGGTTTTCAATTATCCCTTCATCTCTGTTTTATATTTGCCTTGAGATCCAGAGGTGTGTTTTTTTTTCCCCCTAAGGCAGTGCAGTATATACATTTAATTTTTATTGTTCAGGTTCTGAATAGAGAATTCTTCACAGAAAGGACCAGCTATAGGAAGATGCAACGTCTTCTGAAGAGGTGTTAAGGGATAGGTTCTGTCACCAACAGTGGCCATCAGCCTCACAAGCCCATTTCTCAGAGGAAAGTCTTCCAAACATATAAGCTCTTTGTTTTCTTTCCCATATTTTTTGGTTTCTTCTCCCCTCAGTGTGACTCCACTCTAGTTGAGATTGTCAAGGAAACTTCTTTTTCCTGAGGATGAGAGATGTACCTCTATATTACTGACACCAAATAACTTTCCAAGGGGCTTACTGCATAGCATTTTGTCCCCTTAACATGTACATTAAAATAATAGTTTTATCATAAAAACAAATAAGCAATGAATTATGAGGGGCAGGAGTAATGTTTCCTCCCTTAGAAACAGTATGTAGTCTGGGACCTCTCTCTCTCTCTCTCTCTCTCTCAGAGCTATATCACAAGCTATTGTTCCACAAAACTCAAAGGTTAGTGCTGGTACCTGAAATGGAGACAGAATTGGAATGGACTGCACCAGAAGGCTGTGAGTTTCTGGTTACTCCATGAATTCTTTCTAGATTACCTACATGTACTACAAGAAGAAATTGAAGCCAAGAGGAGCTAATAATCTCAAATGTCACTCTCTAACTCTAAACTGACATATAGTACCAGTCATCCTGGACTCCTTCTATCTCAGTGTAACTTTTCTTTTCTCCACTTTTAGTTCCCTGCCTCTTCTAGGACCCTCCCCAAAATCATTGTCTGAGGAGGTTGCGGTAGCCTGAATGGATGAAGGAATGTTCAAGGTGGTGATGTTGGGCTGACGCAGTAGACTTTAAAAGAGCTTAAGTATATCTATACTATAGACGATTATTCAGCCTTTAAAAAATGAATTTCTGACACATGCTACAAACTAGGTAAAATTTGAAGACCTTTTACTAAGTGAAATAAACAGAAAAAGAAAAATGATTCCCTTTAAATAAAATTCCTAAAGTAGAGTCATAGAAAGTAAAATGGTAGTTTTTAGGGGCTGTAGGGAGTGGTATATGGTTAGTTGATGTTTATTCTCTCCACCCCTGCTTGCTTTTTCTGATTTTCCATTTCTTAGACACTGCTAGCACCTATTTCCCATCCTACATAACTGACTCTTACCCCAGAATCTCTTGGACTGTGATAGAACAGTTTCTACATTAGGATGGACTATAGTGACCCAAATTTTGCAGGGGACACAAAGGGCCCCCTGGAGCTTGACTTTTGAAGGAACCAGCGGTGAGACCAGACCTCTAGGTGGGCTGCAGAAACTATAGGAGCAAGAGGTTATCTGCTGAATGAAAAGGATAAACAAATTCCTTTATTCCACTCAGATCACACATATCTACACTTAAAAACCTCTGGTGACTTTCCTTCTCCCTTGCATTAAAAACAAGAGTCCTGGCTCCTTAGCTCAGGGGTTAGAGCACTGGTTTTGTAAAAACCAGAGTCCTAATGCCTTCAAGGCCCTGCTTCTGATGCCTCCCCCTGTTCTTTCCCTGGCTCACTGGTCACCAGCCACGCTGCCTCTTCATTATTCCTCAGTCATCAAAACACTCCTGCATCTCGGCCCTTGCTCTTGTTCTTCCCTCTGCCTAAAACATTTCTCCCGCAAAGGCCCTTGTGGCTTTCTCATTCATCTCCCTCATGTCTTTATGCAAGTGTCACTTCAATTATACCCTCTTAGGCCACCATATTTAAAATTAGAAGAATTAAAATTAAGAATTAGAATTCCCTGTCTTCTAGTCTCCATGGTGCTCCTCACCATCTTGCAGAATATATGATTTATTTACGTGTTATGTATGTGTATTTTCTCTCTGACAAATGTCAGGGATTTTATTTTTTTATCATTTCTGTTTCCTCTTTGCTTAGAATGGTGTGTGGTCCATATTCAACAAATACTTAAGTTACTAAATACAAAAATGAACTAGTGTTTGCTTCCTAATATGGTTAGAAATTCTAGAGCTAAACAGAAAAGTCTTTCCCTTTAGAATGGAACTACAAATGGAAGCTGTAGAGGTCCACAATAATCCCAGAACTCTAAGATAACTCTAAAGGATGTTAATCTATATATTGTTGGCAATAGTATTAATGCCAATGTCACTAAACTCTCAAGTGAACCATGATAAAATAAACCTATCTTTTCCAGAAAACCCACATCCTTTAGGAAATCAGTGGAATTAATCACCATATTAACTGCAACAACTCAGCAATATGAATACCAAAAGCATCTTGTAGCATTCTCCCTTGTGAATAAGATCAAGGGAAGATAGAGAACTTTACATCATTACAATTCATGAAAGCTGCAGTTCTTAACCCCTGCCACATGTCAAACACTACACTGTGTTAAGTTCACTTCAACTCACCAACCTCCTAGTCGATGTAATATTATCTGGAGAAAACTCAGGGTCAGAAAAGCTATTTTTCCAAATTTATGCTCCCAGGTGATTCAAACTTAGGTTTTCTGAACCCCAAATCCAAAGCTATTATATTATGCTATGCTGCGTCCATAAGTAATAAAAATCGGACCAGTTGGGGTTTGTTTTTGCTGACACTGAACTAGATTTGAAATTACCAACCTATAACTACTTTTTATCTGGATTATTAAAAACACTGACTACAGTGATGAAACTTTTCCACAGTAAAGAAAAATAATAATTTAAAGGATGCTATCTTTTCCAATTCATTTTTTTGAAAATCATCTTGGCTTATCACTGGGGAAGATCTCTAAGCAATAAAAGAAATGCAATGAAAAGAAAAGGCAATGTATCATAAAATGTGTTTTGCATGTTGATAACCTAGGATTAATTCATTACTTATGATAAGTGTGAAAACTGTTTTTGATGAAATTCATGAATAGGACAGTTTTAGTAAGGTGAAGTCCTTAAACATTACGCTGGTTGAGTACATTGTTGAAATGTACAACAGGGCCTTGGGGCAGTTTTCCAAATATAATTAGGTTTGTAGTTTATTAAAGTATGGATTTGAAGTTCTCTCGTATTTATAATATATTTTCAGTGATCAAGAACTGGGAAAGTGTTTGAAAAGACACTTGGAAGAAAGTGGCAATATGTTAGTGAGCATCAGAGGAAAAGACTTACCTTAGAACAGCCATTATCACTTAATCTATTCTATTTTTTCTCCCAAGATAAACTATACCTTAAATGATTCCAGCTACTTTTAACTGAAATAAATAAGTTGGTATATTCCTTTCCCACCTTAGGTACTGCTCAGTTACACATACTATTGCTTTGTCTCTTAATTTTGGCCGTTTGAATGATGACTGGCAGCCATAATTTAATCAGGGAATATCTGCATTCCCTGATAACTGGTAAAATCTGAATTTGAATTTTGTTATGTGTCTGTTTTCATTTGGAGGAAGAATTCTGGGTTGTATGTCTATAGCATAAAAAGTGAGAAGTGCAAGAAAAGCCTGGAGAGGAAAGCAGGGGCCCACTGGCATAGAGTTTTGCAGGTTATGCTAAGAACTTGAAGAATTTTATCTTTTCATAAATGGTAAAATACTGAATAGTTTTAAGGAGGAGGGACAGGATGCTATTTGCATTATTTTTTCCCCAAAGATAGCTTGCCTGCATTGTGCAGTACAGATTGAAGGAGGCAGGATGGTATCAGAGAGAACAGTTAGGAGGCTCAGTAGTAGACGAGAAAATAGAGAGCACAGGAAAAGCACTGATGATGAAGAAAGATTCAAGGTCAGAACTAGAGGTCAAATGAACTAGATCTGGTAATGAACTGGATGTTTGAATGAGAAATAAAGAACTTTCAAAGACACAACCCTGATTTCTGGCTTGGGGGTGTCTGGATATGGGGTAGCACTTAAAACTGAGAAGTGGTGGATTTGAGGAAAAGATAATTTTATTGTTGGATATTATGCTTGATGTGTTCGGGATACATTCAGGAAGACATAACTAGTTATATAGTCAGGTATCTGAGCAGGAACTTGGAAGAGAGGTTTTAGAGATAAATTTTGGGGAGTTAACAATGTATAGATATGTCAGGTAAGAGGATGACATTGAGAAATGGAGAGGAGAAGTGAGTTGGGGGAAGTTGGAGCAGGAGACAAACCATGAGAGGCTGTGGACTCTGAGTAGCAAACTGAGGGTTTGGGAGGGGGGCTGTGAGGGGTTGGGTGAGCATGGTGGTAGATATTGTGGAGGGCATGTATTGCATGGAGCACTGGGTGTGGTGCATAAACAATGAATTCTGGAACACTGAAAAGAAAAAAAAAAAGTAAGAGTTGAGATTGTCAAGAAAGATCTATGGAATGAGAAGAAAAGGCCCTAAAAAATAACATTTAGAGGTATAGGAGACAGACACACAGTTACACCTATGTTGCTCTACAAATGTGCGTTACATACCTTATATGGAGCTGGGCATGCCAAGATGCTCAGGGAGCTTGCCCTGCAGGGAGAAAGATAGCAATGGGAAGAAAGCATTACCATCCAGTGCTGTATTTATGACCTATGTATTACACTTGTGTAATCTGCAAGCAAGGGCTAGAAGTGCTGTTGTGGCCGTATGACATACAATGTACCATGCAGCCCTCCATCTGGATTAGAAAGAGACCAGAGGAGCCTCTACAGAAAAGCCACCTAGCTCCGTGTTAGAGGATATAGGGAACATTTCATATGAACAAGATGGGGAAAAGGGTTTTCATTGTAGAAAGAACAAAGACAAGAAAGGATGAGTCAGCACATCACTCTCGGGAAATAAAAGTGACTGGTATGGCTGAAAAACCAGCATGTGGGTTGGGTAAGGGAAGCAGGAGAGGAGGCTGACTAGCACCTAATCCCAAACATGATGGAAAGTTGCTGAGGGAGAAACTTCAGAACCTACAGTACTGGCTGGCAGGAGCAGGACTTTAGTAAATAGTGACTGAATGCATAATCAGATTTATATTTTACAGAGACCCTACTAGTAGCAACAGAGAATATATTGGCTTGAGGAGAGGGGCAGGTCAGAAGTCCACTTGGAGGCTCCAACAGAACCAGCTGAGTCATTAGACCTGGAGGGAGACCAGGCAGGTGTATGGAAAAGCTGCTGCACTATTACCATTACTTTGCCAGACACAGAGAGACATGGGCAGCCAGAGAGACAGAGGCATGCAGAGCCAGAGCCAGAGAGACACATGCAGCCACACACTGAGACAGAAAAAGAGACCTACACACAGAACCAAAGCAACACACACATAGAACCAGAGCTGGAGAGAGACAGACAGATGGGCAGAGGGAGGCACAGATGGGGGGAGACAAACACATACACACAAATACACAAATACCCACACTTAAGACCCTCCAAGGTTGAAGGAAACCAATTCAGTGAATATTTGTTGAATGCCTACCAGAGGCAGAGCTGGTTGTTGAAGATTCCAGGGAATGCAAAACCTCACATATGGACAGGCCTACCCTTCATAAGGAAGAACAGTGGAAGTTATCTTTGCTGTTGACTTAGAAAACCAGCTTTTCTGAAATCTCTCAATTTTAGAGAAAGGAAAGGATATTTTTTTAAATTTCTAGGTATATTATGCAGATGTTTTGTTTGATGGCTTTTTGTTCTTTGTACTATTTAAGAATTATTTGGTTATATTTATTCTCCAGCAACATGGAATTATTTTCCAGGGGTACACGATGGTTGATTTCAACACAGTCACAAGGCTGTTATCACAAAGAACTTGATTTTTTTTTTTTTTAACCACTGTGACTTCCTATCATTAAGTGTCTTTAAAATTTGCCTTTTCAATTTATTTTAGTATTCTTTCTGGAGGGAAATAGATGAAGAGACTTGTATTTTGGGGCTCTCTCTATCTTGAAATCCTTCCCCTCTCTGTATCCTCCTCAAGCCAGTCCAGATTTGCAATTGTGGTCTTGTTAGCCAGCATTTCAGCTCCTCCTTTTCTGAATCTGAAGACACCATGTATTTAAGCAAAAGAAATCTAATGATAAGAGGTGGGGAGATAGGAGGTAGGTATAGATGATGGGGTAGTATTTTTCAATTTTTGGTTTTATATATTTAATTTTTTATTTTTTATAAACATATATTTTTATCCCCAGGGGTACAGGTCTGTGAATCACCAGGTTTACACACTTCACAGCACTCACCAAAGCACATACCCTCCCCAATGTCCATAACCCCCCCCCTTCTTCCAACCCCCTCCCCCCAGCAACCCTCAGTTTGTTTTATAAGATTAAGAGTCACTTATGGTTTGTCTCCCTCCCAATCCCATCTTGTTTCATTGATTCTTCTCCTACCCACTTAAGCCCCCATGTTGCATCACCACTTTATCATATCAGGGAGATCATATGATAGTTGTCTTTCTCTGCTTGACTTATTTCGCTAAGCATGATACGTTCTAGTTCCATCCATGTTGTCGCAAATGGCAAGATTTCATTTCTTTTGATGGCTGCATAGTATTCCATTGTGTATATATACCACATCTTCTTGATCCATTCATCTGTTGATGGACATCTAGGTTTTATATTTGAGAGGAAGGAGGAGATAGCATCATATTAGCTCCATTTCCCCAGCTCCATCAGTCTTTGATGTCAAACTAGACCCAGAGGTTTAGACATAGGGGCATATCCATTAGTCTCTGGCTCTCTATTCTGGACCAATAGGGGAACTCCACCAAACTTGTAAAGACCATCTTTAAAATCCCAATGGCTGTAGGCCCAGACAGAATCTCACTTGTATATGGTATTTGACTGTGTTATGAAGAACCTTCATTTCCATTCTCATTCCACCCTCCTAAGGCTCTGTTACACAAGTGAGGTTTCACCATTCTGTAAGGACCAGGCATGAGGGAAATTAAACCATTGAGCCAAGCTTTGAAACCCATTTCAATAACCTGAACTCCAATGCTCCTTCCACTCAACATGGGTGGCATAAAGTCAGGTTTACAACCGGACATCACACTGTGATAGCACATCACCAGGAGTCCTCTGAATTCTTTGTCATGTATGCTACATAACTGATGAGTCATAAATGACCTGTGTTCGGGGCTAACCAGTAATTGCTATACCAATCCATGTTTCCTGTTATGTGGCCCTTGTGGGGTTATTTGGAGGGAAAAGAATGGGGTCCTGGGAGTAGAAATGTCTCAAACAGAAACTACTTCGAACAAGCAGGGTCTAGGGTTATGAGTTTTATGCCTCTGATCAGCTTGGGCCAGGAAAGGGCATCCCTGCAGCACTCTCCTCCAGACTCCTCTTCTCACCCAACTCCATTTATAGCCTGACCAATGCAGGCAAAACTGAAGAAATAGTAGTAATAAGAACTCCTCCAGTTGCCTGCCCAGTTTGCTTCTCTGCTTCCACTGAGACTAGGAAGATTCCAGCACACAATGAAACTTACATAAGCCTGGTGAAAATAAGAGTGGCAAGTATTTTATATCCAAGAAAGGGATGGATAAGAAATAACCTCAGGGAAAATGGAGCCAAGAATAAACTAAAAGAAAGATTCTTTGTAATGAGGTGATTTTTTTTTTGTCTTGTTTTGTTTTTAAATCCTTTACAGATACTTCATCTTTACTACCATGAGCTCCTCAGTGTTGAGTCTTTTCACCTTCTGATTCACACAATAGTGGCTGCTTGAAAGTCAGGGATTGCAGAGATTCAACACTCCTTTTTAATGATGCCATTACAGAGTCACATGGGGGATCTCCCTGTCATTTTCAGCTGAGTGCATCCTCTTCTCTTTCAGGAACCTCTGAACAGGCCTCAGAGCCAGTCTGTGTGATCTCCTGCAAGATTAGGTTGAGAGGAGGTTCACTTTCTTTTCTTCATAGATCTTGATTAACACAGAACAGAAGAATTCAAGCAGAATAGAATGTTGTTTTAAAGAAGTTTGGAGTAAAGACTTTGAATGTTTTTCATGGCCAGCTGCAAAGGGGTTTTAGAGTTAAGCTTCCATATTTCCATCAAAATCTATTTATCCTGCCTCTTAATAGTTAGGTATCTCACAGTGGGCATTTTCTTTCTTCAGCTCATTAGAGCAGGTAAAATCACAGAAACCACACTAATGTTAAAGTCAGATCTCTGTTATCAGAGATTGAATTGTAGTTTTACCTGGATGGCAACAGCCAAAACACTCGCATATATTAGTTTCCAGTATCTAATTTTATAGAGCAGAAGCATCTTTGTGCTCTGTTTTTCTAGAATGACCAAATTATATTGTTCTGCAATTAGAATTACTATTAAAAAGAAGTTTCAGGCATGTTGAAAGAACGGACTGCTGCAACACTCCAGACCACTTTTGGTGTTTGAGAGATTAATAGTTCTCTACCATTGTGTCATGTTATAATGCCCATGTGTTCCCTAATTTGATCCTATTGATGGTGTTGTAATGAATGAGCTTTGTTATTAATCACTTACAGAGACCACAAAGGTGGAATCTTTGGCCTCAAGTCTCACAACTAGTAAGAGAAAGCCAGGACTAGAGTCCAAAGTGCAAAACCAGAAATTTAGATGGATCTGGCCACCTATTGTTCCTAGCCTTTGAGGCCTGGGGTCATGTAGAAAAAGTAGAGACCTCTTTAGATGGGTCAGAATAATTTCATGATACACACAGAACTATTTCCAGCCTCACGGGACCTTGCCACAGAGATTGCACAGACAGGTACTCCATACATTCTATCTACTCTATACCCTACAAAAGGCTCTTCAGCAGTTGCCCTCAATTCTGATCCAGCTCCTACAACAAAAGGAGCAGGAGGGGACTCAGTACAAGGGTTGAGGTTTCTGCTCTTTGCCCTCAGGAGCCCTAGCTTCTTTTCACATCCCATGTTGCACACTACAAATAAAGCCATTCATATTCTGGAAATCTCCCAGTATTCCAGACTTCTAAAATCTTGTAAAATTCTAAATCTGTTTTTCTTCCCAGCATCTGGCACCCATACATCAAAAAGTCTACATTCACTTAGATTTTATTCACCAAATGGTGAAAATTAAGTACTTAGTAAGAAGACACTAAAAAATGCAGCCTGAAGAAGGTATTGAAGAGTAGAAGTCCTTATATAATTACAAAGCCATTAAGCTTCATGTAAATTCATTTGGGGATAAAAAGAAAAGAAATAGATTTTAGTTTTTGCCTGTGAACATAGCTGACAATTCTTTGACTCTTCCACTTCTGCTTAGTTAATTTTAGACTGCTAATAATAACCTCCCCTTCCTGATTATTCTTAATTAAACTTAATCCCGGGCTATTATTTAATGCCAAACTCTGCATCGTCAGAATATTCTTCCAGAAAGCTTTGACTTATAGGAACCCAACAAGATTATTCTCCACTCCCATCCCTGTAGGTTGCCTTGTACATTAAATGCCCTGTACATTAAAACCTTCCAAATTACCCCTGGCAGACATTCCAGCAAACCTCTGTGCAATTTGGAAAAGAAAATTGGACAAGAGTATTGAGAGCAAGTGCACATGGGTTCATGTCGTGGTTTCTGTGTGTGAACATTGAGTTATCCTCATCGTGCAGCAGCCGCGGATTGTTGTGAGAGCCTCCGTTAGGAACACCACCTCTCCTGCTGCAGGATTGAGGCTTAATAGCAGGAACCAATCAGCACACAGCATTCTTCCAGCACTGTCATTGGTTCAAGGGTTGACTCCGCATCTTGTTTGATTCAGCATTAGTGAAGTTAAGGACTTTGTTTTCAATAGCTGGAAAAAAAACCTACTCCCCAATCCTGACTTTTTTTTTTTTTTTTTTTGACAATGTGGTACATGAATGTAAGACTGCGGCAGCCATTCTGTAACCCTAATGGAAGTTGGTAGGGTGAACAGATGAATGTTGAGTGGGGAAAATTTTAGAGAAATCAAGTGGTGCCCTGACCAAATTTTGTTGACCTATTGCTAGACTTTTAATTTACAAGAAAATAATTTCCCATGATGGCTCAGTGCAATCTGAAGTGTGTTTTCTTTTCATTTGGAACCCAAAACCTTCTAACCAATGTGGTAATTACAGAATAATATATCTTAACCCTTGACAGAAGTGTTCCAGAATTGGTTAAACTTATGGATACAGACAGTCCTACCACTAAAAAAGAAAACTCTCAGGGCACCTGGGTGGCTCAGTGGATTAAAGCCTCTGCCTTCAGCTTGGGTCATGATCCCAGGGTCCCGGGATGGAGCCCCGCATCCGGCTCTTTGCTCGCTGGGGAGTCTGCTTCCTCCCCTCTCTCTCTCTCTCTCTGCCTGCCTCTCTGCCTACTTGTGATCTCTGTCAAATAAATAAATAAAATCTTTTTAAAAAAGACGAAAGGAAAAAAAACCTCTCTTTCCTCCAGGAAAGCAATTCACAGGCTTAAACTGACCAGTCTCATACAGGGAGTTGCCATATACATTTAGTAGAGGAAATTTTAAAAAGCAGATTCAGGGCTTCTGGACTCTGTTGGTTCTTGAGTCACATGGGAAATGACAAAACCTGGCTGCCTCACTCTCTACTTACTGTCCTGATTTCACTTCAGCTGGTGCTCTTCTTCCTCAATGGGTGGTTTGCAGTTTTGCCACTTTGCTTCGCCATTCCCTTGAGTTTTTACAGTGTTCACTACCATTGTCATTCAAGATTTTTGTCAGATTGAGTGAGCTTAAGCTTCAATGTGGTTCCTGTTTTCTAGAAATTTTCAGATTCAAGGAACAAGTTGCAGGTGATTATATCTACTCAATTCTCATGCCAACCATTACTTATAGGCCTAATAAACAATTTTGGACAAACTACTGGCAAACTACTAACATACCAAATAATGATTGATACGATTTAACTTTAATTCTCAATGCCTGTGAATATACCAATAATCATTGCCTTGGTCTACCATTTCTTCAATCCTTAAAAGATAGAAATAATCAAATATTCTACCTTAAATTTAGCCAGTTACTAAAAACTCAAGACGATCAAGTAAGAATATACATAAAGCACTTTTAAAAAGCTTGGTAATAGGGTGCCTGAGTGCTTAAGCATCTGCCTTTGGCTCAAGTCATGATCCCAGAGTCCTGGGTTGGAGCCCAGTGGCATCTCCCTGCTCAGTGGGGAGTCGGCCTGTCCACTCCCCCATTCTCTGCTTGTGTTTTCTTTCTCTCTCAAATCAATAAATAAAATATTTTTTTTTAAAAAAAAGGCTTAGTAATAATAAACTCAGATCTAATCTACTGGGTAAGGTTTAAGTTTATTGTTAGGATTTAAGTAAATAAATCAAACTTTACAGTCACATATTAATCACTTAGGGCAATTACTATATACTAATTATTCTTCACCAAACCAGATATTCACATGGCATTCAGAGGTCTCCAATACTATTTTTAATTAGTTCTAGATATCCTTGTCAACATCCCAAAAAATTTCAGGGAGAGGAAATACAGGAATTTATAGCTATTAGTTTGGGGTTTTTTTTAAAGATTTATTTATTTATTTGACAGATAGAAACCACAAGGAGGCAGAGAGACAGGCAGAGAGAGAGGAGGAAGCAGGCTCCCCGCTGAGCAGAGAGCCAGATGCGGGACTCGATCCCAGGACCCTAGGATCATGACCTGAGCTGAAGGCAGAGGTTTTAACCCACTAAGCCACCCAGGCACCCCTATAGCTATTAGTTTTATACACCTATCTTACTCTTCCTGAAAAAAATTTTCAGCCTTTTTTTGTTGAAGTAAAACTAACATAAAATAGTTTCAGGTATATAACATAGTAATTTGACAGTTATATACTTCACAAAATACTCCTCTCAGTAATTATAGTTACCATTTGTCACCATACAAAATTAATGTTATAATTGACTGTAGTCTCTATATTGTATTTTCACTCCCATGATTTATGTATTTTATAACAGAAAGTTTGTACATCTTAATCTCCTTCACCTATTTTACCCATCACACTACCCACTGACCTCTGGCAACCATGACTTTCTTCTCTGTATTTGAGTATATTTCAATTTTTGTTCATCTGTTTTGTCATTTGGATTCCACATAAAAGTGAAATCACATTGGTGTACCTCTTTCTGACTAATTTAATTTAGCATAATATACCCTCCAGATCCATCCATATTGTCACTAAATGGCAAGATTTTATTCTTATAGATAATCCATTGTTGTACCACATCTTCTTTATCTGTCAGTGAATACTTAGGTTGTTTCTGTATCTTGGCTATTGTTAATAATGCTGCAGTACACATAGAGGGGCAATAATCTTTTCAAATTAGTGTTAGTTAGTACACAGTGGCTGCACCAATTTACATTCCCATCAACAATACACGAGGGTCTCTTTTTCTTCACATCCTTGCTTCAAATACTTGTTATTTCTTATCTTTTTGATACTACCATTCTGATAGATATGAGCTGATACCTCATTATGGTTTTGTTTTGCATTTCCCTGATGATTAGTGATGTTGAGCATCTTTTTATGTATCTCTTGGACAATTTATTTCTTCTTTGGAAAGGGCCTATTCAGGTCCTCTATGTGTTTTCTAATTAGATCATTTTTTATTGCTGAGTTATAGAAGAACACACACACACACACACACACACACACACATATATATATATATATGCTGAATATTAATTCCTAATTAGGTACATGATTTGCAAATATCTTCTCCCCTTCAGTAGGGTACCTTTTTGTTTCCTTCACTGTACAAAGGCTTTTTTTTTTTTTTTTTTTTTTTTTTTTTGCTGTAGTCCTAATAATTTATTTTTTCTTTTGTTTCCTTTGAAGAGATCAAGAAAAATATTCCTAAAGCAAATTTCCAAGAGATTACTGCCTACATTTACTATTGGTAGTTTTAAGGTTCCAGGTCTTATAGTTAGGCCTTTGACTGATTTTGAGTTTATTTTTGTGTTGGGTAAAAGAAAGTCATCCAGTTTCATTCTTCTAGATGTAGCTGTTCAGTTTTCACAACAGAATTTCTTGAGGAAAATGTCTTTCCCCTATTATATATTCTTGTCTTCCTTGTTGTAGATTAATGACCATGTGAGCATGGGTTTATATCTGAGCTCTCTATTCTGGTGCATTGATCTATGTGTCTGTCTTTGTGCCCATGTCATGCAGTTTCAATACCATAGCTTTACAGTGTAGTTTGAAAGCTGAGAGAGAGAAATCAGAGAGGGAGATGAACCATGAGAGACCATGCATCCCAGGAAACAAATTGAAAGTTTCAGAGGGGAGGAGGAGGGACTGGGGGAAGGGATAACAGAGTGATGGTTATTAAGGTGGGCATGTGTTGTGATGAGCACTGGAAGTTATACCTAACTGAAGAATCATGGAACACTACATCAAAAACTAATCATATACTATACAGTTGCTTACTGAACATAATAAAAAAAAGCTGAGATTATGATACCTTCAACTTTTTCCTAGGATCGTTTTGGCAATTTGCGATTGTTTCTGGTTGCATACAAATTCTGAGATTCTGTTCTAGTTCTGTGAAAAAATGTTGTTGGTATTTTCATAGGGACTGCATTGAATCTGTAAATTGCTTTAGGTAGTATAAGCATTTGAATCTTCTAATCTATGAGCACAGCATATCTTTCCATTTGTTTATGTTGTCTTCATTTCTTTCATCAATATCATATAATTTTTAGAGTATATGTTTTTCACGTCTTGGTTAAATTTATTCCTAGTTACTTTGTTCTTTTCGATGCCATTGCAAATAGTATTATTCTCTTGATTTCATTTTCTGCAACTTTGTTTATGCAAACACACACATTTCTGTATATTAATTTTTTATTCTTAAACTATACTAAATTTATTCTAATGTTTTGATGGACTTTTTCTTTAGGGTTTTCTATATAATTATCTGTGAATAGTGACAGTTTTACCTCTTTCTTACCTTTGGATGCCTTTAACTTCTTGGGGTTTTCTTGTTTGTTTGTTTGTGGGTTTTTTTTTTTTTTTTTTTGGTCTGATTGCTACATCTAGGACATTCAGTCCTATGTTGACTAAAAATGGTGAAAGTGGACATCCTTGTCTTATTCCTGGTATTAGAGGAAAAGATTTCAGCTTTCACCAATGAGTATGATGTTAAATATTGGTTTGTTGTATATGGACCTTATTATATTGAGGTATATTCTCTCTAAACCCATTTCATTGACAGGTCTTATCATACATGATTTTTTAATAAATGGTTGTACTTTGTCAAATACTTTTTCTATTGGAAAAGAAAACAAACACTGCCCTGGGCACCTGCTTGCCAGCATCCATCTCACTGGAGGTGGTGTTGAAGGAATCCTCTCCTCCCCCAGTGGTCTTGTCACTTAGCATCTGACCATTGAGCTGGATGCCACGTTCCAGGCAATTGAGCTCCCAACAAGCATTGCCATTCTGGAGACTCTTTCATGCATAGTTGCTGTTTTGCAGCTGCTGAGCAGATGGTGGAAAGGAGGTGGAGGGGTTTTTAATTCTAACAGCATAACTCTTAGGCCATCACTGTAAGAGAACTTTTTTTAATCTTTAATCTGTGACATTTTAATTATTATGTATCTGGTATGGGCCTGTATGGGTTCATCTTGTTCCTGGCTCTCTCTTTCCTCCATCTGGATTTCTGTTTCCTTTTCCAAGTTAGGGAAGTTTTCAGCTATTATTTCTTCCAATAAGTTTTCTGCCATTTTGTGTCTCTCTTCTTTTTCCAGGATCCCTATAATGTGAATGTTAGTATGCTTGTGTTCTAGAGGTCCCTTAACAAATCTTTTAAGGTTTTTTTGTTTTTACTGTTCAGGTTTATTACTTTCCATTACCCTGTCTTTCAGATCACTGATCTATTTGTCAACATCCTCTAGTCTACTACTGACTCTCTAGAGTACTTCATTTCGGTTATAGCATTCTTCAACTTTAATTGTTTTTTTTTTTTTTAATATTTTCTTTCTTGAAGTTCTGAGTTCATCTACTCTTTCCAGTCTATGAGCATCTTTGTGACCATGGCTTTGTACTCTTTATCTAATAGATTCCTTATCTGTTTCATTTAGGGTTTTTTGTGAAGGTTTCTCTTATTTCATGTGGAACATATTCCTTTGCCTCCTCATTTTGTTTGATTTTTTGTGTTTGCCTAAGAATTAGGCAAAATACCTACCTCTCCCAGTCTTGAAGGAACATCCTCGTGTAGCCTGTGTGCCCAGGGCTTTTGCTGGTTACCTAAAACAAACATAGGCTGGGGTACTAGGGCACTCTGCATTGAGAGCTACCCTGGCAAGGTGGATGAAGCTGGAGTGGGTGCAGGAGATAGGGGCCCCAAGTGCACTGTTCTGGGACTGCCCTAACAACATGGGTAGAGATACAGCGGGTGCAAGCTGGGAGTGTTCTGTGTACACCACACCATGTCGGCCTTGGTAGAAAGCCAGGAACTGCATTGTACAAAGTTGGGAGGGGCCACTGTGGGGAACTGGGGGCCCAGGGCTTTCTTAGGCAACAGGCTGGCTAGACCATTCTAGCTTTGTTCCCTTCTGTGCTCTCAGGATGGAAGTGGGACAAAAACACTGGCACTCCAGCCTGAAAAAGAGTTTCAGTAGTTTTCCCACCATTTGGCAGATGCACTGGGGCTAGTAAATGGGTTTATTTCAAGTATTGTCATGTTGCCCTTTAAATTTCTGGGGTTTTCTGGTGTACCCCAGGATAAGTATATCTGTACATAGGTACCTCAGTGGTATCACTCCCCACTATAGTTCATAGGTTGTTTGTGGGGTTCTTATTGATTGTGTCTCTGTCTCAATATTTTGAATGTAATCCCTCTATCTTTTGTCATGTAGAAGCTGTTTAACCAGCCCTTCATTGTTCTTCAGGAGGAATTGCTCTATATGCAGGTGTAGATTTGGTGTCCATGGGAGGAGACGAGTTCAGTCTTTCTACATTACCATCTTGAACCTTTCTTCTAGCTTTATTGAAATAAAGTTGACATTTAACATTGTCTAAGTTTAAGGTATACAATTTGATGATTTTCTACCCTTACATAATGTGAAATATTTACCTCAATAAGGTTAGGTAACACCTTCACCTCAATAATTACTATCTTGTTGTGGTGAGAACATTAAAACTCTACCTTCATAGAAATTTTCAAATATAAAAGAGTATTGTTAACCATAGTTATCATGCTACATATTAGGTCATCAGAATTTATTCATCTTAAAATTTATATCCTTTGACCAACATTTCCCCATTGTTCCCACCACTGAACATCTGGCAACCATCATTCTACTATTTCTTGAGTTTGGCTTTTTTAGATTCCAGTGACAAGTAATATCACACCATATTTGTCTTTTTCTGACATATTTCACTTAGAATGCTGCACTCACGTTCCATTCATATTGTCAAATGTGGCAGGATTTTCCTTTTTTGGCTGAATAATATTACTGTGTGTGTGTGTGTGTGTATCACTTTTTTTTATTCATCTGTTGATGGACAATGAAATTGTTTCCATGTCTTGGCTATTGTGACTAATACTGCAATGAACATGGGAGCTTGCACTTGTAATTTTGCATTCTGTTAATTGTACATCCTTCATATGGTGTAAAACACAGTAATATGTGAAGGCGTAAAGACCATTCACATACCACTATAAGTATGCTTACCAACTAAAAAATTTTTCTCTCCAAGCAAATTAAAATCAAAAAAGAAAACCTCCAAACTGAGCAATACATTTGGCAAGAATGTTTGTTTCATTAATTATATCCCCCAGTTCTTTTTTTTTTTTAAGATTTTATTTATTTATTTGACAGAGAGATCACAAGTAGGCAGAGAGGCAGGCAGAGAGGGGGTGGGGGAAGCAGGCTCCCTGCTGAGCAGAGAGCCTGATGCAGGGCTTGATCCCAGGACTATGAGACCATGACCTGATCAAAGGCAGAGGCTTAACCCACTGAGCCACCCAGGTGTCCCTCCCAGATCTGTTTTTACTGTCAATTCACCAACTCTTATTTTTGTTTAACAATTAAGAGGCTGATTTAGAAAGCTGAATCGCAGCTTCCAAGGAGTTTTCCATAGGGTTCTATAGCTGTTTCTTCCCTTTAACATACCAGAAGAAAAAAAATTCTGCACATAAAAATTCTAATAAATATTCTTTAAATGTTTTATAGAATTAAAACCTCTTTAAAAGCCAGTACCCACATTTTTTTTAACAGTGGGGCATCTACTGAATTGGCTCATTAACCATCCAATCCCCTTCTAAGGTAACTTTCTGGCCAGCAAAGCCTACAAAAATCCTAGATTCTTAAGAAAAGGGAAACTCTGGCAAGCAACTTCTCAAAGATCCGAATTCCATTTATTTTCATCTGTTCTCTATAGTTTATGCAGTACATAGGATATACAAGTCAAATGAGTATCATGGTGTTAAGTAATAACCATATGTGGATGACCCCTCAGTTTATATCTTTGGTCCTAACTTTTCTGATAAGCCCTAAGTTTGTGAGTTCAGCTGTCTGCTTAACATTATCATACTGATGTCCACTAGCATTTCAAATATAACATGTCCAGAAAGAAAGAAAAGCTTGAAATCTCCTGTCAAACCTACCTCTAGCCTTCTTCTCAATCTCAGTTAACAGTTAAAATGCAGCAGTCAACTGTCCTCTCTCTATCAATTTTGTAAATTCAGGAATGGATCTTTTTTTTGCTTGTTTGTTTTTTGAATAATTTCTTTTTTTAATTTTTTTATTTTTTATAAAATATATATTTATCCCCAGGGGTACAGGTCTGCGAATCACCAGGTTTACACACTTCACAGCACTCACCAAAACACATACCCTCCCCAATGTCCATAATCCCACCCCCTTCTTCAAACACCCTCCCCCCAGCAACCCTCAGTTTGTTTTGTGAGATTAAGAGTCACTTATGGTTTGTCTCCCTCCCAATCCCATCTTGTTTCATTGATTCTTCTCCTACCCACTTAAGCCCCCATGTTGCATCACTACTTCCTCATATCGGGGAAATCATATGATAGTTGTCTTTCTCTGCTTGACTTATTTCACAAAGCATGATACGCACTAGTTCCATCCATTTCATCGCAAATGGCAAGATTTCATTTCTTTTGATGGCTGCATAGTATTCCATTGTGTATATATACCACCTCTTCTTGATCCATTCATCTGTTGATGGACATCTAGGTTCTTTCCATAGTTTGGCTATTGTGGACATTGCTGCTATAAACATTCGGGTGCATGTGCCCCTTTGGATCACTACGTTTGTATCTTTAGGGTAAATACCCAATAGTGCAATTGCTGGGTCATAGGGCAGTTCTATTTTCAACATTTTGAGGAACCTCCATGCTGTTTTCCAGAGTGGCTGCACCAGCTTGCATTCCCACCAACAGTGGAGGAGGGTTCCCCTTTCTCCGCATCCTCGCCAGCATCTGTCATTTCCTGATTTGTTTATTTTAGCCATTCTGACTTGTGTGAGGTGATATCTCATTGTGGTTTTGATTTGTATTTCCCTGATGCCGAGTGATATGGAGCACTTTTTCATGTGTCTGTTGGCCATCTGGATGTCTTCTTTGCAGAAATGTCTGTTCATGTCCTCTGCCCATTTCTTGATTGGATTATTTGTTCTTTGGGTGTTGAGTTTGCTAAGTTCTTTATAGATTCTGGACACTAGTCCTTTATCTGATATGTCGTTTGCAAATATCTTGTCCCATTCTGTCAGTTGTCTTTTGATTTTGTTAACTGTTACCTTTGCTGTGCAAAAGCTTTTGATCTTGATGAAATCCCAATAGTTCATTTTTGCCCTTGCTTCCCTTGCCTTTGGCGTTGTTCCTAGGAAGATGTTGCTGCGGCTGAGGTCAAAGAGGTTGCTGCCTGTGTTCTCCTCAAGGATTTTGATGGATTCCTTTCGCACATTGAGGTCCTTCATCCATTTTGAATCTATTTTTGTGTGTGGTGTAAGGAAATGGTCCAATTTCATTTTTCTGCATGTGGCTGTCCAATTTTCCCAGCACTATTTATTGAAGAGGCTGTCTTTTTTCCATTGGACATTCTTTCCTGCTTTGTCGAAGATTAGTTGACTGTAGAGTTGAGGGTCTATTTCTGGGCTCTCTATTCTGTTCCATTGATCTATGTGTCTGTTTTTGTGCCAGTACCATGCTGTCTTGATGATGACAGCTTTATAATAGAGCTTGAAGTCCGGAATTGTGATGCCACCAACGTTGGCTTTCTTTATCAATATCCCTCTGGCTATTCAAGGTCTTTTATGGTTCCATATAAATTTTAGAATTATTTGTTCCATTTCTTTGAAAAAGATGGATGGTACTTTGATAGGAATTGCATTAAATGTGTAGATTGCTTTAGGTAGCATAGACATTTTCACAATATTTATTCTTCCAATCCAGGAGCATGGAACATTTTTCCATTTCTTTGTGTCTTCCTCAATTTCTTTCATGAGTACTTTATAGTTTTCTGAGTATAGATTCTGTGCCTCTTTGGTTAGGTTTATTCCGAGGTATCTGATGGTTTTGGGTGCCATTGTAAATGGGGTTGACTCCTTAATTTCTCTTTCTTCTGTCTTGCTGTTGGTGTAGAGAAATGCAACTGATTTATGTGCATTGATTTTATATCCTGACACTTTACTGAATTCCTGTATAAGTTCTAGCAGTTTTGGAGTGGAGTCTTTTGGGTTTTCCACATATAGTATCATATCATCTGCGAAGAGTGATAATTTGACTTCTTCTTTGCCGATTTGGATGCCTTTAATTTCCTTTTGTTGTCTGATTGCTGAGGCTAGGACCTCTAGTACTATATTGAATAGCAGTGGTGATAATGGACATCCCTGGCGTGTTCCTGACCTTAGTGGAAAAGCTTTCAGTTTTTCTCCATTGAGAATGATATTTGTGGTGGGTTTTTCATAGATGGCTTTGATGATATTGAGGTATGTGCCCTCTATCCCTACACTTTGAAGAGTTTTGATCAGGAAGGGATGCTGTACTTTGTCAAATGCTTTTTCAGCATCTATTGAGAGTATCATATGGTTCTTGTTCTTTCTTTTATTGATGTGTTGTATCACATTGACTGATTTGCGGATGTTGAACCAACCTTGCAGCCCTGGAATAAATCCCACTTGGTCGTGGTGAATAATCCTTTTAATGTACTGTTGAATCCTATTGGCTAGTATTTTGTTGAGTATTTTCACATCTGTGTTCATCAAGGATATCGGTCTATAGCTCTCTTTTTTGGTGGGATCCTTGTCTAGTTTTGGGATCAAGGTGATGCTGGCCTCATTAAATGAGTTTGGAAGTTTTCCTTCCATTTCTATTTTTTGGAACAGTTTCAGGAGAATAGGAATTAGTTCTTATTTAAATGTTTGGTAGAATTCCCCAGGGAAGCCATCTGGCCCTGGGCTTTTGTTTGTTTGGAGATTTTTAATGACTGTTTCAATCTCCTTACTGGTTATGGGTCTATTCAGGCTTTCTATTTCTTCCTGGTTCAGTTGTGGTAGTTTATATGTTTCTAGGAATGCATCCATTTCTTCCAGATTGTCAAATTTGTTGGCGTAGAGTTGCTCATAGTATGTTCTTATAATTGTCTGTATTTCTTTGTTGTTAGTTGTGATCTCTCCTCTTTCATTCATGATTTTATTTATTTGGGTCCTTTCTCTTTTCTTTTTGATAAGTCTGGCCAGGGGTTTATCAATTTTATTAATTCTTTCAAAGAACCAGCTCCTAGTTTCGTTGATTTGCTCTATTGTTTTTTTGGTCTCTATTTCATTGATTTCTGCTCTGATCTTTATGATTTCTCTTCTCCTGCTTGGCTTAGGGTTTCTTTCTTGTTCTTTCTCCAGCTCTTTTAGGTGTAGGGTTAGGTTGTGCACCTGAGACCTTCTTGTTTCTTGAGAAAGGCTTGTACCGCTATATATTTTCCTCTCATGACTGTTTTTGTTGTGTCCCACAGATTTTGAACCGTTGTATTTTCATTATCATTTGTTTCCATAATTTTTTTCAATTCTTCTTTAATTTCCCGGTTGACCCATTCATTCTTTAGAAGGATGCTGTTTAGTCTCCATGTATTTTGGTTCTTTCCAAACTTCCTTTTGTGGTTGAGTTCTAGCTTTCTAGAGCATTGTGGTCTGAAAATATGCAGGGAATGATCCCAATCTTTTGATACCGGTTGAGTCCTGATTTAGGACCGAGGATGTGATCTATTCTGGAGAATGTTCCATGTGCACTAGAGAAGAATGTGTATTCTGTTGCTTTGGGATGAAATGTTCTGAATATATCTGTGATGTCCATCTGGTCCAGTGTGTCGTTTAAGGCCTTTATTTTCTTGCTGATCTTTTGCTTGGATGATCTGTCCATTTCAGTGAGGGGAGTGTTAAAGTCCCCTACTATTATTGCATTATTGTTGATGTGTTTCTTTGATTTTGTTATTAATTGGTTTATATAGTTGGCTGCTCCCACGTTAGGGGCATAAATATTTAAAGTTGTTAGATCTTCTTGTTGGACAGATCCTTTGAGTATGATATAGTATCCTTCCTCATCTCTTATTATAGTCTTTGGCTTAAAATCTAATTGATCTGATATAAGGATTGCCACTCCTGCTTTCTTGTGATGTCCATTAGCATGGTAAATTCTTTTCCACCCCCTCACTTTAAATCTGGAGGTGTCTTCGGGCTTAAAATGAGTTTCTTGGAGGCAACATATAGATGGGTTTTGCTTTTTTATCCATTCTGATACCCTGTGTCTTTTGACAGGGGCATTTAGCCCATTAACATTCAGGGTAACTATTGAGAGATATGAATTTAGTGCCATTGTATTGCCTGTAAGGTGACTGTTACTGTATATGGTCTCTATTCCTTTCTGATATACCACTTGTAGGCTCTCTCTTTGCTTAGAGGACCCCTTTCAAGATTTTCTGTAGAGCTGGTTTGGTGTTTGCAAATTCTTTCAGTTTTTGTTTGTCCTGGAAGCTTTTAATCTCCTTCTATTTTCAATGATAGCCTAGCTGGATATAGTATTCTTGGCTGCATGTTTTTCTCATTTAGTGCTCTGAAAATATCATGCCAGCTCTTTCTGGCCTGCCAAGTCTCTGTGGATAAGTCAGCTGCCAATCTAATATTTTTACCATTGTATGTTACAGACTTCTTTTCCCGGGCTGCTTTCAGGATTTTCTCTTTGTCACTGAGACTTGTAAATTTTACTATTAGGTGACGGGGTGTGGGCCTATTCTTATTGATTTTGAGGGGCGTTCTCTGAACCTCCTGAATTTTGATGCTCATTCCCTTTGCCATATTGGGGAAATTCTCCCCAATAATTCTCTCCAGTATACCTTCTGCTCCCCTCTCTCTTTCTTCTTCTTCTGGAATCCCAATTATTCTAATGTTGTTTCATCTTATGGTGTCACTTATCTCTCGAATTCTCCCCTCGTGGTCCAGTAGCTGTTTGTCCCTCTTTTGCTCAGCTTCTTTATTCTCTGTCATTTGGTCTTCTATATCACTAATTCTTTCTTCTTCCTCATTTATCCTAGCAGTGAGAGCCTCCATTTTTTATTGCACCTCATTAATAGCTTTTTTTATTTCAACTTGGTTAGATTTTAGTTCTTTTATTTCTCCAGAAAGGGCTTTTATATCTCTCGAGAGGGTTTCTCTAATATCTTCCATGCCTTTTTCAAGCCCGGCTAGAACCTTGAGAATTGTCATTCTGAACTCTAGATCTGACATATTACCAATGTCTGTATTGATTAGGTCCCTAGCCTTCGGTACTGCCTCTTGTTCTTTTTTTTGTGGTGAATTTTTCTGTCTTGTCATTTTGTCCAGATAAGAGTATATGAAGGAGCAAATAAAATACTAAAAGGGTGGCAACAACCCCAGGAAAATATGCTTTAACCAAATTAGAAGAGATCCCAAATCGTGAGGGGGTAGAAAGGGGATAAAGAGAGGTTCAAAAAGGAAGAAAGGAAAAAAAAAAGAAAAAAGAAAAGAAAAGAATTTAAAAAAAGAAAACAAATAAGAAAAATATAAAAAAGAAAAAATATATATATTGGATAAACTAGTTAAAAAACGTTAAAAAAGAAAAAGGTAAAAGTTAAAAAATAAATTACCAGAAGGCGAGAAAAAAAAACAAAAAATGAAAAAGAAAAAAATCAAATTAACTGCAAGACTAAAAAAAATCACAGGAAAAAAGCCATGAGTTCTGTGCTTTGCTTTCTCCTCCTCTGGAATTCTGCTGCTCTCCTTGGTATTGAAACCGCACTCCTTGGTAGGTGAACTTGGTCTGGGCTGGATTTCTTGTTTATCTTCTGGGGGAGGGGCCTGTTGTAGTGATTCTCAAGTGTCTTTGCCCTAGGCGGAATTGCACCGCCCTTACCCGGGGCCGGGGTGAGTAATCTGCTTGGGTTTGCTTTCAGGAGCTTTTGTTCCCTGAGCACTTTCCGTAGAGTTCCGGAGGACGGGAATACAAATGGCGGCCTCCTAGTCTCCGGCCCGGAGGAGCTGAGAATCCAGGGCCGCACTCCTCAGTGCGCCCTCAGAGAACAGCGCCCAGTTACTCCCTTCTGCCTGACCTCCGGCCGCGCTCCGAGCTCACCGAGCCTTTGACCGGTTCAAGGTAACACCGAGCTGTGAGCTTACTGTCGGCTCTGTCTCTGTAGCCGGCTTTCCCGTTCCAATACCGGCAAGCTCTTCGACACTCAGACACCCCCGATCCTCCTGTGACCCTGCGGGACCTGAGGCCACGCTGACCCCACGTGGGCTTCGCCCCGGTTTAGCCTCTGGAGCGAAGTCCCTCAGCGGAACAGACTTTTAAAAGTCCTGATTTTGTGCGTGGTTGCTCCACTGCTTGCCGGGAGCCGGCCCCTCCCCCCGGGGTCTATCTTCCCGTCGCTTTGGATTCACTTCTCCACCGGTCCTACCTTTCAGAAAGTGGTTGTTTTTTTGTTTCCAGAATTGCTGTTCTTCTTCTCTTCGATTTGCCGATGGATTTTCAGGTGTTTGCAATCTTTAGATAAGCTATCTAGCTGATCTCCGGCTAGCTGAAGTAGTCTCAGCCTGCTACTTCTCCGCCATCTTGACTCCGCCCCCCCTCAGGAATGGATCTTATGGGCTCTACTTGAAATATATCCTTATTCTAGCCTCTCTCCCACTTCTTTAGCCACTTCTGTCCTATACCATGGCAATCAACCTACTGGTCACTTTTCTCTTCTTTCTCCCATGGTCCATTCTCTACAAAGCAGCCAGTGTGAGCATTTAAAAATAATTATCAGATTTCATTCTCTTGATTAAAATGCTTTAAGATCTTTCATTGTACTGAGTATAAAAACCACACTCCCTAGGGTGCCTAAAAGGCTTCACCACACCATCTGTCTTTGCCTCCCTCCCCAACTTGGCCCTCTTCCACTTGCCCCTTTGTTCTTTCAGCTGCTGCAGAAGCACTGACCATCTTCCTGTCCTCAAACAGACCAAGCATGTTCCAACTCCAGGCCTTTGCACTGTGATTTCTGTGTGTAGAACATTCTTCCACTGAATTATCCCCTGCTGGCTCATTATGCACATTTTAATCCAAAAGTTGAATCAGAGGCCCCTCTTTGACCACACAATCTGGAATAGCACTCTCCCTCTAGTTACTCTCAAATTACCTCTTATTTATAGTTTTCTTTACTATCTGAAATGGTATTAATTTATTCACTCTTTTAGTCCCCTTCCCCACTATAATGTAAACTAGATCATAACAGAAAAGTTCTCACCATATTCACTATTGTCTATCTAGCACCTAGAAAAATGCAAGTTGAATGAGCAAATATTTTGCTACACCCAACAGATCAAATACTAATAGTTTTAAATAGAAGCTCAGAGCTCCTCTCTCACCTTCAGCAAGAACATGTTTTTGCCCTCTCCTGGTTTTCTCCTGACAACTCCACAACACCTCCACAGAGTCTTGCTCTGTCAGGCATTACCATCTTCTCAGCGAATGGAAAACCAGCCCAGACACCTAAGAAAGCCCTCCCCCAAATTCTTGACTCATGCCCCCCCCCAAAAATAAGCCTGTAAAATAGTAGCCTGACTCATTTTTCTTTAACTTGATATCCTCAAAAACTTGGAAAAATTGAACCATTAACTTCATTACATCTATGTCAATACAACACAACAGTATTTGGCAAAAAGGTGGTGTGTATTTCAATAATTTTCTCTACACCTTGAAGCTGCAGATAGAACTCATTTACAAAACTATGTGCTATATCACCTAATTGATAAAGGCAAACTTCATTGCCAAACCACTCAGCTAAATCAGACTTAGTTTCTATCAGAAAAGTTGGCCTTTATCTTTGGTTCATACTTCCGTGTGTATACACAGCCCCTTCACAACCTTTTTCCTTGTTAAAGTGAATTCTAGGATATATGAGTAGGTAAGACAAAAGCCCAACCAAAAGTATGTTGCCTGGATGAAGTATGTGCCTTCATTTTCCTTCATTTTCCTTTGTGTGTTTTACCAGAGCTCTCTTTGTTTACTGCTTGGGCATTCATCTTTAGGAGCAATGCATTTGGTTGTTAACAGTTGATAGAAGAAGTGAGGTTGCTAGATGTAAATTTTCATTACCCCTTCTCCTCCATCTATGATATATCTGAATATAGACTTTGCCATCTATTTTTAATGTTCTACTTACTGTAATGATGTGATAGATAATAGGACATGACAAGGAAAGGCATGGCATCTTACCATGGGCTTATGGTGTCTTGTTTAATTGATTTATCTGATAGCCTTAGAATTTTTCAATCTTAACAGCAGTGGACTATAGTAATACATAAAATGAACTAAAGTTTAGTGTTTATTCTAGAAAGCAGGGATGTGTGACTGTGAAAGATGGTAGGATATGAAGGGAGAAATAGAATGGCAACACAGTAGGTGCATTCTCAAGCAGATCTGTTTTAGGGAAGCATACATATGAACTCTAAAGAGTTAGTAATTCATTCTCTTGAAAATGTCAACTGATTTATTCCCCTTGGAAAGTCTTTGTATACCCATAAGATTTTGAGTGCTCCAGATTGAAAGTAGATGTACAAGAAGTCCTAGGCTATTGGTTTTGGGGGGCTATTTTTGGGATATTGTTGCCATCTTTGGAGCTATTGTTTTGGGCTTTTGTTTTTTGGGCTATTGTTGCCATCACTGCCACACAGTATTATCCCTGACATGTGTGATACAACAAGATTCTGTCCCTTGTTCACTACTAGTTGATTTGGGCCAAGAACACCCCTGAAACCTAGATGTCCTCGCAGTCTATAATCTCTCTTCAAGTTCTGGCACAGACACCTGAATTTGGGCATATCTAGCAACAAAAACAAGATTATAAGAACTCTACCTGTGCAAACTCTTGGGAGTTGTGCAAGCTCACGCACATTACCTGCCATTTATTTCTCCACAGGTTTGCTTGCAACATCAAGGTGGCTGTTTTGGAATGAATTTACAATAGCAGTCATGCTGTTCTCAAAATACCACCCCTTCTCTCAATCTGCATCTTGATAAGAAGAGTGTATGATGTCACTTTTACTCAGAATATTAAACCAACTCATTGCTCTTTCAGGATAGGTATTAGTTCCCTCAGTTTAGAAAGTCCTCCTTATTCTAAGCCAGTGTAAGTGTGGTATATAGATTTGTCTGTGTTGGAATCAACTGGGATGCTCATCAGACCTGCTGAGCCAAAATTTATGGTCACAGGGCCCAAAAATCTACACTTCATAACAATACCCCAGGTTAATCTCTTTTTGATGAAATATCATATGTAAAAGAGAGTAAGATTGATAAACAGAGAAAGATCGCTAAACAAATAATTTTATTTGTTAAAATAAAGAGTGAGCTATCATATAGTTTCACTTACTTGTGGAGCATAAGGAATAAATGAAGGACATTGGGAGATGGAGAGAAGTGAGTTGCAGGAAATCAGAGCAGGAGACAAACCATGAGAGACTGTGGATTCTGAGAAACAAACTGAAGTTTTGGGAGAGGAACAGGGTGGGAGGCAGTGTGAGCCCAGTGATGGGTATTATTTATGGAGGGCACGTAGTGCATGGAGCATTGGGTGTGGGGAAAAACAATGAATTTTGAAACACTGAAAAATAATAAAAGAAAATAAAATAATTATAAAACCTTTGTCTACGACCTGGTATAAAATATAAAACATTGGCAATGCATTTGAATCCTCCCATGCATATACCTCTCCCTGATAACACCCCTTTTCCATCTCCCTCTCCTTCTGAGGTTACAGAAGGAGCCTTAGTTTTTAGTCCTTTGCTTTACACATGTACATGTACTCTTAAAATATAACTTTACAGTCACATTTCTAAAATATATTAAAAATTCTACATTAAGTATTCCTCTGTGGATTGCATTTCTCACTCAATATTATATTTGTAAGATCCATCCATATTGATATATGCAGTTTTATTTCATCTATTTTTTTTTTTACTGAAGCATACCTGACAATGTTACATTAACTTCGTGTGTACAATAGCAATTCAACATCTCTATATCTTATGCTATATTTACTATAAGTGTAGCTGTAATATTATTACAGTATCATTGATTATTCCCTATGCTTTACCTTCTGTCACCCGGACTTATTCATTCCATTACTGGAATCATGTACTTTTCACTCCTCTTCATCTATTTTGCCTATCCCTCCCATGACAATCAACTGTGGCAATCACCAGGTCTCTATATTTAAGGGTTTATTTCTGCTTTTCTGTTTTTTTCTTTCATATTCCATGTATCTGTTAAATCATACATATTTGTCTGACTTACCTCACTTACTATAATACCTTTAGGTCGATCCATGTTGCCAAAAATGGCAAGATCTCATTTCTTTTTCATGACTGAGTAATATTCCATTGGATATATACCATATCTTCTATATCCATAATCTCTCTATGGACACTTAAGTTGTTTCCATATCTTGGCTATTGAAAAATAGAGGCTCATATATCTTTTCAAATCAGTGTTTTCATTTTCCTTAGGTAAACACCTGTGGTGGAATTATTGGCTCATTTGGTATTTCTGTTTTTAATTTTTGAGGAACCTCCACTCTGCTTCCACAATGGTTTCCTCAATTTACATTTCCACCAACAGTGCATGAGGGTTCCTTTTTCTCCACAGCCTCACCAACACTTATTATTACTTATTATTTATTGTCTTTTAATACTAGCCAACCAACTGATGTGAGGTAATCTCTCATCATGGTTCTGATTTGCACTTCTCAAATGTTTAGTGATGTTGAGCATCTTATTGTGTGTCTGTTGACCATCTGTTTGTCTTCTTTGGAAAAATGTCTATTCATGCCCTCCATCCATTTTTAATTGGTTGATTTGTGATCTTGGTGGTGGTATATAAGTTTCTTATGTACTTTGGATATTAACCCTTTATCAGATACATCATTTGCAAATATCTTTGCCAATTCAGGAAGTTGTCTTTTCATTTTGTTGATCTTTTCCTTCACTATACAAAAGCGTTTTATTGTTTTGTAGTCCCAGGAGTTCTGATTATGTTTACCTTGCTTAGGAGACATATCTAAAAAAACTTGCTGAGCTCAACGCCCAAGATTACTGCCCTTGTTTTCTTTTAGGAGTTTTATGGTTTCAGGTCTTTAATCCATTTTGAGTTTATTTTTGTGTATGGTGTAAGAAAGTGGTCCAGTTTTCCCAACACCATTTATTGAAGAGACCCTTTTGCCCATTGTATATTGTTGCTTTCTTTGTCATAGATTAATTGACCATATAAGCATGGGTTTATTTCTGGGCTCTCTTCTTCCACTGATCTTGTGCCTATTTTTGTGCCAGTACCATATTGTTTTGATTACTGTAGATTTGTTGCATAGTTTGAAATCTGGGATTATGATTCCTTCAGTTTTGTTCTTTTTTCATAACATTGCTTTGGCTATTCAATGACTTAGGCAGTTCCATCCATACATTAGGACTTTTTGTTCTACTTCTTTGAAAAATGCCATGGGAATTTTGATAGGGAATACATTGAATCTACAGGTGGCTTTGGGAGGTATGGACATTTTAACAATACTCTTCCAATCCATGAGCATGATGTATCTTTCCATTTATTTGTCATCTTCAATTATTTTTTAAATCAGTGTCCTATAGTTTTCAGAGGACAGGTCTTTCACTTACTTGAGTAAGTTTTTTCTTAGATATATTTTTTAAATTTTATTTTTAACTTCACTGTAAGTAGCATGTAGTGTTATATTAGTTTCACATGTACAATATAGTGATTCAACAATTCTATATATCACTCAGTGCTCATTTGATAACTGTACTGGTAATCCTCTTCACCTATTTCATCCATCTCCCCACTTACCACTCTCTGATAATCACCAGTTCTCTATATTTAAGAGTCTGGGGTTTTGTTTTGTCTTTTTTCTTTTTTGCTCATTTGTTTTATTTCTTAAATTCCACATATGAGTGAAATCATGGGTATTTGTCCTTCTCTGACTTATTTCACTTAGCATTATACACTCTAGTTCTATCCATATTGCTGCAAATGGCAAGACTTCATTCTTTTTATGGCCAAGTAATAGTCCATTGTGTGCGTTTGCATACACACACACACACACACACACACACACACACACCATGTTTTCTTTATCCATTCATCTCTCAATGGATGTTGGGTTGCTTCCATATTTTAGCTAATGTAAATAAGGTACAATGAACAAAGAGATGCACATATTTTTTTTGAATTAGTATTTTCATAATCTTTGGGTAAATACCCAGTAATTGAATTACTGGATCATATGGTAATTCTATTTTTAATATTTTGAGGAACCTCCATACTGTTTTCCACAGTGGCTCCACCAGTTTGCATTCCCACCAACAGTGCTCAGGGGTTTCTTTTTCTCCACATCCTTGCCAACACTTATTGTTTCTTGTGTTTTTCAATTAGCCATTCTGACAGGTATGAGGTGATACCTTGTTGTGGTTTTGATTTGCATCTCCCTGCTGATGAGTGATGTTTAACATCTTTTCATGTGTCTGTTGGCCATCTGTAATTCTTCTTTGGAGAAAAATCTGTTCATGCCTTCTGCCCATTTTATTTTTTTTTTATTTAAATTCAGTAAGACAACTTAGAGTACATCATTAATTTCAGATGTAGTGTTCAACAGTTTACTAGTTTCGTTCTTGTATAACACCCAGTGCTTGTCACATCATGTGTCCTCCCCAATGCCCACTACCCAATTACCCCCTCCTTCTACCCATCTCCCCTCTAGCAACCCTCAGGTTTTTTTCTGTAATTAAGAGCCTCTCACAGTTTTTCTCCCTCTCTAATGACTTCCTCTTCTGTTTTCACTCCCTTCCCCTAAGGTCCGCTTCTGTTTTCACTCCCTTCCCCTAAGGTCCGCTGCCCTGTTTCTTATGTTCAGCTCTCTCTTCACAGATAACATGATACTTTATGTGGAAAACCCAAAAGACTCCACCCCAAAATTGCTAGAACTCATACAGCAATTCAGAAACATAGCAGGATATAAAATCAATGCAGAAAAGTCAGTTGCATTTCTATACACTAACAATGAGGCAGAAGAGAAATTAAGGAATTGATCTCATTTATAATTGCACCAAAACCTTAAGATACCTAGAAATAAACCTAATCAAAGAGGTAAAGGATCTGTACTCCAAAAACTACCAAATGCTTATGAAACAAATTGAGGAAAACTCAAAGAAATGGAAAAACAGTCCATGCTCATGTATTGGAAGAATAAATATTGTTAAAATGTCCATGCTACCCAGAGCAATCTACACATTCAATGCAATCCCTTTCCAAATACCTTCAAAATTTTTCACAGAGCTGGAACAAATAATCCTAAAATTTGTATGGAGCCAGGAAAGACCTTGAACAGCCGGAGGAATTTTGAAAAAGAAAAGCTTGTATTTTAGTTGAATTATTTCTTTTTTGTATGTCAAGCTTTATAAGTTCTTTATATATTTTGGATACTAACCTCATACTAGATATGTCATTTGCAAATACCTTCTCCAATTCAGTAAGTTGTCTTTTTGTTTTGTTGATTATTTCCTTTGCTTTGCAGAAGCTTTTATTTTGATATAGTCTGAATACCTTATTTTTGCTTTTGTGTTCTTTGCTGCAAGAGACATATCCAGAGAAACATTTCTGTAGCCAGTGTCCATGATATTATTGCTTCTGATCTCTTTTAGGATTTTTATGGTTTCAAGTCTCAGATTTATGTCTCTAATCCATTTTGAGTGTATTTTTTGGGTATGGTATAAGAAAGTGTTCCAGTTTTATTCTTTGCATGTAGTTGTCCACTTTTCCTAACACCATTTGAAGAGACCATCTTATTCCCATTGCATATTCTTCCATCATTGTCATAGAGTAATTGACTATATAATTGTAGGCTTATTCCTTGACTCTTTATTCTATTCCATTGATCAACATGTCTGTTTTTATGCCAGTACCGTTGTGGTTTGATTACTATAGCTTGTAGAATATTTTGAAATCTCAGATTGTGATACTTTCAATTTTCTTCTTTTTCAAGATTTCTTACGCTATCCAGGTTCTTTTGTGATTCCATACAAATTTTAGGATTGTTCTATTTCTGTTAAAAATGCTGTTGGTATTTTGGTAGGGATTGCATTAAATCTGTAGATTGCTTTGGATAGTATGGACATTTTAACAATATCTGTTCTCCCAATTCATGAGCATGGGATATCTTTCTATTTGTGTTGTCTTCAGTTTCTTTCATCATTGTTTTATAGTTTTTGGAATACAGGTATTTCACCTCTATGGTTAAGTTTATTCCTAGACATTTTATTATATTTGGCACAATTATAAATGAGATTGTTAATTTTGCTTTCCACTACTTTGTTATTTGTGTGTAGCAATGCAATGGATTTTTGTATATTGGTTTTGAATCCTGTGATCTTACTGAAAAAAAAAAAAAAAAAAAAAATATATATATATATATATATATATATATATATATATATATATATATATATTCATTCTAGTCATTTTCTGGTAGTCTTTAGGGTTTTCTACATATAGTATAATGTCATCAGCAAAGGGCGAAAATTTTACTTTTCCTTACCAATTTGGATGCCTTTTTATTTCTTGTCTAATTGCTGTAGCTAGGACACCCAGCACTATGTTCAATAAAAGTGGTGAGAGTCCGTATTCTTGTCATCTTCCAGATCTTAGAGGAAAAGCTTTCAGTTTTCACCATTGAGTATGATATTAGTTGTGTGTTTTTCATAATAGCCTTTATTATGTTGAGATATGTTCTCTGTAAAGCCACTTCCTTGACAGCCTTTATCATGAATGATTTTATCATGAGAGGTTGTACTTTGTCAAATTCTTTTTCTATTGACATGATATATGGTTTTTGTCCTTTTTCTTGTTAATATGATGATTAATCTCTGCACTCTTTTTTTTTTTTTTTTTTTTTTTTTCTGAAGCTTTGTCCGATTCTTTCCTTTGGATCATATTCTTCTGCCTCACATTTTGTTTGACTTTCTCTATTTCTGTGAATTAGACAGAACAGCTCTGTCTCCTAAACTTGAAGAAATGGCCTTGTTTTTAAATGTCCCCAGTGTCAACTGTGTGTGCCTCATGTCACTGGGTGGCTGGTGGCTAGAACAGTAGCTGGCAGGGGATAAGAGTCTGGGCCACTTTGATGGGAAAGCCAGAACTGAAGTATTTACAGGCTGGGTGTGTGGTGGGGGGAGTCTCAGTGTTCTTCACCCAGGGTATGTCCTTAAAGGACAGGTGAAGCTGAAGTGGGTTCAAGTCAGGGAATCCTGGGTAAGTCTGTGAAAGGGCACTCTCACAGTCTGGCTGGAGCCAAAGCAAGTGGAAGCCAGGGATAGTGGTGTATTTTTCTGCGGTATAGAGATCTGCAGTGGGTGTTGAGGGCCCTGTAGTGCTCTACTCAGGAGACACACTGCTAGGATGACTGGGACCATGGCAGGTGTAGACCAGACAATCCTGGGTGCTCTGCACAGGGAGGTCCTGATGGGACAACTGGAGCTAAAGTGGGAGTAGACTGGGAGGTTCTGGGGTGCTCTATGCCACTGGTATCCTGGAGAGTCATTTGAAGTGATAAAGACCTAGAGTGTTATATGGTGCTTTGTGCCTATGTTGTCTTTGCGAGATGACTGGAGCTGCAGCAAGTGGTTTCTAGGTGTGTCTTTCTTGGTGTGTACCATGCTGGGACCATCTTAGGATCTGGAACTGGTGTCTGGAATTTGGTGAGGGACAAACCCGGTGTGGCAACTAGACCCTGCTCATTATGAAGCTGAAAAGGGGATCCAATCCATGGCATGGCCACCCTTTACCAAGAAAGTTCCAGAGTTTGGTGAAGGGCTAGTTCCTTTATTTATTACTTGCACTTTTAAATGGTAGCTTTTTTTCTTTGCCCCAGGGGAGACAAATCTCGGTTCCTCAGTTCTGTCCCCTCTTTCCCCACTGCAGTTCATAATATCAAAGGTAGGTATTCCTGTATTACAGTGTCTCCATCTTTCTGCTCCTCTCTATGTAGTCCCTCTGTCCTCTGTTGTGCAGAAGCTGTTCAGACAGTCCTCAGGTCTTCTTCAGAAGGAATTCTTAATATATAGGTATAGACTTGTTGTGTCCATGGAGGAGGTGAGTTTAGGTTCTTCCTATGTCGTCATCATGAATTCTCCTTGTAATTCATCTATTTTAACTGATGTTTAAAGCTCCATTTTTGTGGAGACCTACAACTTACCATTTCTACTATTGGTGGAAATTTGCATTTTTCCTAGTTCTGTGATTATGGAATAAATCTGTGTTGAACACTCCTGTGTGATTCTCCTGGTGCACATGTGCATGAGTGTTTTCAGTTTATTAGTTAACACCAAACTGTTTTCTTTCAAGGTGCTATACCAATTTATATTCAACTGAGCAAAAAGGCAAGTTTCAATAACGATTTTCCTGATACTGTCAAAATTGAAGAACTAGTAGTTGTGAAATGGTGTCTTAGTTTGGTTTTAATTTCCACTTCCCTGTTTACAAATGATACTGACCATCTATTCATATTTTTATCATTTATTTCTTTTGAAATACATGTTCATATCTTTTGCCCATTTTCATAAATATGCACTCTGTTTTCATGTTGATACTAATCTTCTGATTGATGCTTACATATCTTCTTCCCATGTGTGACTTGACCTTTGACTTTTTCTACAGTGTATTTTGATGAAAAGTTCCTAAATTTAATAGAACTGAATTAATCAAATCTATTATTTCTGCATCTTGCTTAACAAATCCCTTCCTACCCTGAGGCCATGAAGTTATTTTGTCTACAAAGTCTTCTAAGGTTTCACCTTTCAGTTCTTAATCCAACTTAAATTGTGTAAAGGCCCAAGTTAATTTTCTCCCCATGTGAATAACCAGTTGTCCCAGTTATATTTATTAAACAGTTCATCCTTTCCCTACTGACCTGCAACATTACATCTGTCAATGATCAACTTTCTCTTTAAGAATCTACTGCTGACCTAATTGTCTGTCTTCATGCCAATTCCACAGTCTTAATTACTATAGATTTATAATATCTTGATATTTGTTATGACAAGTCACTCTACTTCTATAGGAGTACTTGCCTCTTCCTCACCATTTGCTGTTTCAGTATTGTTCAGATTCGAATTATCCAATTTTAACAAAAAAGTCAAAATTTTGATTAAAATTAAATATGTTGTGTTTCTGTTTGTCACCTTTGATTTCTTTTCATAACATTTTATCATTTCTTCTTTAATTTGTGTATCTTTTGTTATATATGTGTTGCTAAGTACTTTATATTTTTGTGGATGATATATTTTTATGTAATATTTTTTGTGTTGATAATTTATAGGAATTCATAGGACTTTTTGAATTTTAATTATATAGCAGTTGACCATGCTAAATTCTCTCACTAGTTGTATAACTACAGATTTTCCAAAGTTTTCTATGTGGTTAATCATATCATCTATGAAAACTGGCATTTTTCTTTTTAATTCCCCTACCCTTTGTGTCTTGTTCATATGGCACTAATTCTGTTGAATAAAAATAATGACCATAGCTATCCTCATTCTTGCTTTCAAAGAAAAAAGTTTTGAGTATTTTATTGCTGAGTGATGTGTGTAGATAAGAAAGAGAATAGGTTGTCTCTGCTTTATATTTTATAACTGTTTCTTTATGTTTTCAATAATTTCTTGGATGTACTTTCTGTATTCCCTCCTTTCATCACCTTATATTGTATTCTTTATCTCAGAGATTATACTATATCCAGCTCCCTACCTGTTTTAGTCAATAGTATTAATACCAAAACACAGTCATATCTACTTGTTTCATATCATCTAGGCTGCTTGAACCATAAAATGTCAGAATTGAATAATTGCAACAGAGACTGTATGGCCTACAAGCTTAAAATATTTACCATTGGGCCCTTGGCAGGAAAACTTTTCCAGACTTTACTCTCCCTGATCATTTCAACATCAGCAAGCTGTACAGGTCTAATTCTGCTCCTAGTTGTTACTTCTGACTTTTGCTCATGGTGGCTTATTTCCTGGTATGCTTAATAAGTATTGGTAGTGAGTTCATATTTTGGAACTTCATCTGTGGGGATTCTTTGAAAGATTTGCATTTTTCTGCTAGGAACCTAGAGGCAGATCTTGTCACAGATCAAGGTCCCCCAGGGAATGATCTCTGCATGGAAAATCTTCATGGAAGCACTTCACTGAGGAGTACTCTCACAAATGAACAGCTATAAGGGAATGAAGGAAGCAAGAATTAGAAGGAAACTTGAACTGCTGTACAGTTAAAACAGATTTCACAGAGAAGAGTAAAGCAGGGCTGGCCCTTCAACAACATTTCAAATTAAGGCAAGGGGCACAAGACTTTGTGCCTCAGCATAATTTAGTGTGTACATTTGGGCTACCCCTGGGAAGGAATCTTAATCTTAGGTGGAGCTCCCTTCAGCTGTGCCAGTTCCTTAAGTTGGACTGAGCTGCAAGCCAAGTAGACAATGCTTTACAGGTAGGAGAATTAAATGTATAGATTTTTGGATCATGTAGGTTGTTTGAATTTCCTTGCTAATGCTATTCCAGTAGCTAGCTTTCAGTTTTAATTTTTATCATTGAAGTATAGTTGACACACAAGGTTATATTTGCTTTATGTGTACAACAGTGAGTTAACAATTCTTTTCATTATTCAGTTCCTACCATGATAACTGTAGTCAACATCTATTACCATATATTCTTACAGTGCTATTTTAATACTACATCCTCTGTGCTGCATTTTTCATCTCTGTGACTTATTTTATAATGAAGTTTATACCTCTTATCCATCTCCAACCCTCTCCCCTCCGGTAATCACCATTATGTTCTCTGTATTTATGAATCTGTTTCTGTTTTTTATTTTCCACATATAAGTGAGATCATATGTTATTTGTCTTTCTCTGACTTATTTCACTCAACACAATATTTTCTAGGTCTATCCATGTTGTTGCAAATGGCAAGATATGGATCTTTTTATGGTTGACTAATATTCTGTGTGTGTGTGTGTGTGTGTGTGTGTGCGTAAAATAAATTTTTTTTGTCCATTATCTATCCATGGACTTAGGTTGTTTCCATGTCATGGTTATTTTATATAATGCTACAGCAAACATAGGGATGTATGTATCTTCTAAAATTAGTTGTTTTCATTTTGGGGGATATTATATAGTAGTGGAATTACTGGATCATACAGTATTTCTATTTTTAAATTTTTTAGTAACTTCCATACTATTTTCCATAATGCTTGCTCCAATTTACCTTCCTACCAACAGTACACATAGGTTCCCTTTTCTCCATATCATTGCCAACACTTGTTATTTCTTGTCTTGTTGATACTAGTCATTTTGACAAGGGTCAAGATGGAGAGTTAGAGAGGAGAAGGGAGTTGGGGGAAATTGGAAGGGGAGGTGAAGCATGAGAGACTATGGACTCTGAAAAACTATCTGAAGGGTTTGAAGTGGCGGAGGGGTAGAAGGCTGGGGTACCAGGTGATAGATATTATAGAGGGCACAGATTGCATGGAGCACTGGGTGTGGTGAAAAAATAATGAATACTGTTATGCCAAAAATAAATAAAAATAAATTTTAAAAAAAGATGGGGTTTTGGTATACCACATGTGACCATTTTTTCTTGTGTCTGTTGGCTATCATATCTTCTTTGGAAAAATGTCTGTTCAGGTTGCCTGACCATTTTTTTTCTTAGTCTTTTTTTTTTAATTTTTTATTTTTTATAAACATATAACATTTTTAATCAGATTATTTTATTTGGGTTTTTGGGAAGGGGGTGTACAGTTCTTCATACAGGTGGTAAGGAGTTAATATCTAAAATATATCGTTTACAAATACCTTTTCCTATTCAGTAGCTTGCCTTTTCATTTTACTGATGCTTTCTGTCACTGTGAAAAGCTTTTTATTTTTGTGTAGCCCCAGTGGTTCATTGTGGCTTTTGTTTTCCTTATCAGAGGAGAAATATCCACCAATATTTTGGAAATGCCAAAGTCCAAAGATTACTGCTTTTGTTTTCTTCTAGAAGTTTTATTGTTTCAGGTCTCATATTTAGGTTGAATCCATTCTGAGTTTATAGTAGTTCAGTTGCATTAATTGCCTGTAACTGTCCAGTTTATCCAGCACTATTCATTAAAGATTGTTTTTCCCCCCAGAATTAAATGTATAGATTTTTGCCTCCTTTGTCACAGATTAATTGATCATATAAATATGGGTCTACTCCTGGACATTCTATCCTGTTCCATTGCTCTGTGTGTATCTTTGTGCCAGTATCTTACTCTTTTGATTTCTATAGCTTTATAGTGTATCTTAACCTATCAGATACTCTATTTCTTTTGATTGGAGCATTTAGTCCACTTACATTCAGAGTAATTAACGAAATATATGAATTTATTGCCATTGTATTAAACTTTAAAGTCACAGTGTCTGTAGATTATCTATTCCTTTCTGTTATTTGTTACTTTTGGGTTTCATCTTTACTTACAAGATCCCCTTTAATAGTTGTTGCAGAGCTGGTTTAAAGTTTGTGAATTCCTTTGTCCGGGAAACTTTTTGTCTCTCCTATTCTGAATGACAGCCTTGCTGGATAAAGTATTCTTGGCTGCATATTTTTTCCCCATTTAGCACCTTGAATATATCATGCCAGTCCTTTCTGGTTGGCCAGGTCTCTGTAGGCCTGTCTGCTGCCAGACTTATGTTTCTGCCCTTATAGGTTAAGGACCTCCTGTTCCAAGCTGCTTTCAGGATTTTCTCTTTACCTCTGAAATTTTCAAGCTTCACTATTATATGTCAAGGTGTTGACCTATTTTTATTAATTTTGAGGGGAATTCTCTGTGATTCCTGGACTTGAATGTCTGTTTCTTTCCTTAGATTAGGGAATTTCTCAGGTATAATTTGTTCAGATAAACCTTCTGCCCCCATCTCTCTCTCTTTATCTTCTGGAACCCCTATTATCCAGATAGTATTTTGCTTAATGGAATTGCTGAGTTCTCAGAGTTTCCCTTCATGATCAAAGAGTTGTCTTTCTATATTTTTTTCCTTATTTTCCATTATTTTGTCTTCTGCATCACTGAATCTCTTCTGCCTCATTTATCCCCACTATTAAACTCTCCATTTGTGACTACATCTCAGTAATAGCAATTTTTAAATTTTGGTCTGATTAGATTTTAGTTCTTTTATTTCTCCAGTAAGGGATTCTCTAGTATCTTCTATGCTTTTTTCAAGCCCTGCTAGTATCTTCAGAATTGCTGTTTTAAGTTCTAGTTCAGACATCTTACTTATATCCATATTGATTAAATCCCTGGTAGTGAGTACTACCTCCTATTATTTTTGGGGGGGTGAATTTCTCCATCTCATTATATCAAAGAGAGAGAGAGGAAGGACAACAATAACAACAATAGGGGGGAAAAACCCACAAGAATTCAGAAGAAAACAAAACAAGAGAAAACCAAATAAGCAAAACAGAACAAAACAAAACAAACAAAAACCACTAGATCCTGGTGTATTTTGGCTTGTTAAAAAAAACTAGATCCCAAAATAGGAAAGAAAGAAAGAAAAACATATATACACAAAAATAAAATATAGAATGAAAGAAAACCCAAACTAACATTATATGTATATAATATATATAATTATATTATATGTATAAAAGAATTGAAAAAATAAGAAAATAGTTGAAAAGAATAAAACTGAAATGCTAAAGAATTTTTTTAAAGTGCAAGTACTATATACTGTTTTCCCCAAGAGTTGAAGATTTCATAGTTTTCAATAATTGATAAACTTGGTGGAAGCCAGTTGTTCCTGCCAGTCTTCGGGAACAGAGGCTTGTTTAACTGGTTTGCAGGTGCCCTTGCACACGTGGAAATATCCCTCTCTTGTCAGGGCCAGGTTCAGTGTAAGTGGCTCTGGACTCCGCTATGTGGTGCTTTTTGCTCCCTGAAGGCTTTTTGCAGTGTTGAGGGGGATAAAAATGGTGGTGCTGCTCTCTAGCCCCAGAGCTGAAAGTTTCCACCACCACCCCCAACTCTTCAGTGAGCCCTCACTGGAATGTAGTCAATTACTTTTGTCCCCTGGTTTCTGTCCCAACTCTGTGTTCACCCAGTCTGTGACCAAGCATTTAACTCAGGCATGTGACTGATTTTCAAGTCTCCAAATTTTAGAGACTTTTGCAGAACGGACCCATGCTGTCCTTTCTGAGGAAGGGAGGGGGATATCCCTATGCTTCTGCCTGCCTGGACACCTTCTAGGAGAATGGTCCTGCGACCGGGGGTTTATGGCAACCCCAAGCACATAGCTGGTTCCTAGACTTTCTGTCTGTGGCTGACTTCCCCCATCTGATACCTGGGAACTCTACAGCATCAAGCACCTCCCACCCATCCTTCTTATGACCCCGGGTATCCTGAGACCATGCTGTCCCACCTGGGATTCTACCCTGTTTCACCACCAAGCACCTTTAAGCAAGAGATATCCCCCACTGTAGCAAACTTCTAAAAGTTCAGATTTTGTGTTTTGCTGCTTATAGTAATTTGCCATAGTAAGCCAGCTCCCTCCCCACTCCCATATCCTCTGATATATCACACTACCTACCTTCCAAAGACTAGTCACTTTTCCGTTTGTAGAATTGCAGCATTTCTTTTCTCAGATCTCCACTTGTTTTCACAGGTGTTCATAATGGTTTGATAACTATCTGAATTCCAGGGACCAGACAAACTTAGGGTCCTCTACTCCCCTGCCATCTTAATCTTTCCCCTGGTAGTACATCTTAAAATGTAGGATTGATACCTCCAGCTTCATTCTTTCTCAAGATTGCTTTGGTTATTTAGGATCTTTGGTTGTTCCACACAAATTTTAGGATTATTTGTTCTATGAAAAGTGCTGTTGGTATTTTGATTGAATCTGTAGATTGGATTTAGTGATGGACATTTTAATAAAATCAATTCTTCCAATCCATGAGCATGGTATAGCTTTACATTTGCATCATCTTCAGTTTCTTTCATCAGTGTTTTGTAGTTTCCAGAGAATAGGTCTTTCAGCTCCATGGTTAAGTTTATTCTTAAGTCTTATTATCTTTGGTGCAACTGTAATGAAATTGTTTTCCTTTTCCTTTCTTTTTAAATTAGGCTCCATGCCCAGTGTGGATCCCAAGAAGGACTTGAACTCATAACCCTGAGATCAACAGCTATACCCTCAAACAACTAAGCCACTCAGGCATCCCTGGAATTATTTTCTTAATTTCTCCTTCTGTTACTTCATTATCAGTGTATAAAACACTGACAATTTCTGGGTAATAATTCTGTATCCTGCAACTTTACTGAATTTACTTATCAGTTCTTACAATTTTTTAATAGATTCTTTGGAGTTTTCTATGTATAATATCATGTCATCTGTAAATAGTAATGGTTTAACTTCTTTACCAATATAAATGTTTGTATTGTTTTTTTTTAATTTATTTTAAGCATAACAGTATTCATTATTTTGTCACCACACCCAGTACTCCATGCAATCCATGCCCTCTATTATACCCACCACCTGATACCCCAACCTCCCACCCCCCTGCCACTTCAAAACCCTCAGATTGTTTTTCAGAGTCCATAGTCTCTCATGGTTCACCTCCCCTTCCAATTTCCCTCAACTCCCTTCTCCTAACTCCCCTTGTCCTCCATGCTATTTGTTATGCTCCAAAAATAAGTGAAACCATATGATAATTGACTCTCTCTGCTTGACTTTTTTCACTCAGCATAATCTCTTCCAGTCCTGTCCATGTTGCTACAAAAGTTGGGTATTCATCCTTTCTGATGGAGGCATAATACTCCATAGTGTATATGGACCACATTTTCCTTATCCATTCATCCGTTGAAGGGCATCTTGGTTCTTTCCACAGTTGGCGACCATGGCCATTGCTGCTATAAACATTGGGGTACAGATGGCCCTTCTTTTCACTACATCTGTATCTTTGGGTAAATACCCAGGAGTGCAATGACAGGGTCATAGGGAAGTTCTATTTTTAATTTCTTGAGGGATCTCCACACTGTTCTCCAAAGAGGCTGCACCAATTTGCATTCCCATCAACAGTGTTCCCCTTTCTCCACATCCCCTCCAACACATGTTGTTTCCTGTCTTGTTAATTTTGGCCATTCTAACTGGTGTGGTGATATCTCAATGTGGTTTTAATTTGAATCTCCCTGATGGCTAGTGATGATGAGCATTTTTTCATGTGTCTGATAGCCATTTGTATATCTTCATTGGAGAAGTCTCTGTTCATATCTTCTGCCCATTTTTTTAATATGATTGCCTGTTTTGTGTTGAGTTTGAGGAGTTCTTTATAGATCCTGGATATCAACCTTTTGTACTGTCATTTGCAAATATCTTCTCCCATTCCGTGGGTTGCCTCTTTGTTTTCTTGACTGTTTCCTTGGCTGTGCAGAAGCTTTTGATTTTGATGAAGTCCCAAAAGTTCAACTTTGCTTTTGTTTCCATTGCCTTTGGAGACATATCTTGAAAGAAGTTGCTGTGGCTGATATCGAACAGATTACTGCCTGTGTTTTCCTCTAGGATTCTGATGGATTCCTGTCTCACATTGAGGTATTTTATCCATTTTTTGTTTATCTTTGTGTATGGTATAAGAGAATGGTCGAGTTTCATTCTTCTACATATAGCTGCCCAGTTTTCCGAGCACCATTTCTTGAAGAGACTGTCTTTTTTCCACTGTATATTTTTTCCTGTTTTGTCGAAGATTATTTGACTATAGAGTTGAGGGTCCATATCTGGGCTCTCTACTCTGTTCCACTGGTCTATGTGTCTGGTTTTATGCCAGTACCATGCTATCTTGGTGATCACAGCTTTGTAATAAAGCTTGAAATCAGATAACGTGATGCCCCCAGTTTTATTTTTATTTCAACATTTCCTTAGCGATTCGGGGTCTCTTCTGATTCCATACAAATTTTAGGATTATTTGCTCCAGCTCTTTGAAGAATACTGGTGGAATTTTGAACAGAATGGCATTAAAAGTATAGATTGCTCTAGGCCGTGTAGACATTTTAACAATGTTTATTCTTCTGATCCAAGAGCATGGAATGGTCTTCCATCTTTTTGTGTCCTCTTCAATTTCTTTCATGAGTGTTCTGTAGTTCCTTGAGTACAGATCCTTTACCTCTTTGGTTAGGTTTATTCCTAGGCATCTTATGGTTCTTGGTGCTATAGTAAATGGAATCGATTCTCTAATTTCCCTTTCTGTATTTTCATTGTTAGTGTATAAGAAATCCACTGATTTCTGTACATTGACTTTGTATCCTGCCACATTCTGAATTGCTGTATGAGCTCTAGTAGTTTGCGGGTGGAGTCTTTTGGGTTTTCCATATAAAGAATCATGTCATCTGTGAAGAGAGAGAGTTTGACTTCTTCATTGCCAATTTGGATACCTTTTATTTCCCTTTGATGTCTGATTGCTGTTGCTAGGACTTCTAATACTATGTTGAACAAGAATGGTGAGAGTGGGCATCCTTGTCATGTTCCTGATCTCAACGGGAAGGCTGCAAGCTTTTTCCCATTGAGGATGATATTTGCTGTGGGTCTTTCATAGATAGATTTTATGAAGTTCAGGAATGTTCCCTCTATCCCTATACTTTGAAGCATTTTAATCAGGAACGAATGCTGGATTTTTTACTGCATACATTGAGAGGACTATGTGGTTCTTCTCTCTTCTCATATTAATTTGTTCTATAAACTCCCAAAATTGAACCAGGAAGAAATCAACAACCTGAATAGACCAATATCTAGTAATGAGATTGAAGCAGTGATCAAAAACCTCCCAAAAAACAAGAGCCCAGGACCTGACAGATTCCCTGGGGAATTCGTACAAAACTTTCAAAGAAGAAATAACACTTGTTCTCCTGAAGCTGTTTCAAAAAATTGAAGCAGAAGGAAAACTTCCAGACTCTTTCTATGAAGCCAGCATTACCCTGATCCCCAAACCAGGCAAAGGCCCTACCAAAAAGGAGAATTTGAGACCAATATCACTGTTGAATATGGATGCTAAGATTCTCAACAAGATCCTAGCAAACAGGATCCAACAGCACATTAAGTGTTTATCTTATTTCACTCCGCATTATCTCTTCCAGTCCCATCCATGTTGCTACAAAAGTTGGGTATTCGTCCTTTCTGATAGAGGCATAATACTCAAAAAAAAGTCAAGCAGAGTCAATTATCATATGGTTTCACTTATTTGTGGAGCATAACAAATAATATGGAGGACAAGGGGAGATGGAGAGGAGAAGGGAACTGAGGGAAATTGGAAGGGGAGGTTAACCATGAGAGACTGTGGACCCTGAAAAACAACCTGAGGGTTTTGAAGGGGTTGGGGGTGGGATGTTGGGGGAACCAGGTGGTGGGTACTGGGGAGGGCACGTATTGCATGGAGCGCTGGGTGTGGTGCAAAAACAATGAATACTGTTATGCTGAAAAGAAATTTAAAAATATATTTATATTTAAATATTTATCTTGTCTGATTTCTGCAGCTAAAACTTCTAGTACTATAGTGAATAAAAATGTTGAAACACATCCTTGTCTTGTTCCTGATCTTAAGGGAAAACTGTTTTTCACCATTTAGTATAATGTTAGCTGTGGGTTTTTTCATGTATTGCCTTTATAATGTTGAAGTATGTGGCCCTGTGCACATTTTTTTTAATCATTTAAAGATGGTATATTTAGTCAGATCTTTTTCTGAACTTATTGAGATAATTATATGGTTTTTATATTTCCTCTTCTTAATGACATATCACATTTTTATATAAAATATTAATTCATCTCTGGAATAAATCTCACTGATTCTTTTGTATTGTGAATTCAGTTTCTAATATCTTCTTGCATGTTTTTGCATCTATATTCATCAGAGATACTGGCCTGTAGTTTTCTTTTCTTTTCTTTTCTTCTTTTTTTTTTTTTTTTTTAGTCTGTTTGCCTAGTTTGGGGTGCAGGATAATTCTGGCCTCATAGAATGAATTTGGAAGTTTTCCTTCCTCTTCCAAGTTTTGGGACAGTTTGAGAAGAATAAGTATTAATTTTTCTTTAAATGTTTGATAGAATTAATCTGTGAAGCTATCTGGTCTTGGACATTTGTTTCGAGTGTTTTGATTACTGATTGATTCCCTTCTTTTTTTTTTTTTTTTCCCCTAGTAATCAGTCCGTTCAGATTTTCTCTTTCTTCCCAATTCTGTTCTGGAAGATTGTATGTTTCAAGGAATCTATCCCTTTCTTCTAGGTTTTCCACTTTGTTGGCATATTATTTTTCATAGTATTTTATAATCCTTTGTATTTTTGTGGTATTGGTGCTTATTCCTCTTACATTTCTGATTTTTTTTTAGAATGCATCTTTCATTAACATCTTTTAAAAATTTATTTAAATTCAATTTAGTTAACATTTACTGCATTATCAGCTTTAGAGGTAGAATTTAATGATCGTCAGTTGTCATTTCTGATTTTGAGTTGTCTCTCTTTTCTTCTTCATGAGTCTGGCAATAGGTTAAGTAATTTATTTATTTATTTTTGATCTTTTCAAAAAAACACCACTTAGTTTCAGTGATCTTTTCTCTTGGTGTTTTTTTTTGTTTTGTTTTGTTTTTTTGTTTGTTTGTTTGCTTATTTACTATCTCATTCATTTCTACTCTAATATGTATTATTTCTTTCCTTCTAGTTCCTTTAGTTATAAGACTGAATTGTTCATTTCAAATTGTCTTGTTCCTTAATGTAGGCCTAGATTGCTTAAACTTCACTGTTAGAACTGCTTTTACTGTGTCCCAGAGTTTGGACCATTGTGTTTCCATTTTTATTTTGCCTCCATAGATTTTTTAAAATTTTTTGCTTGTATGTCATTCACTCATTTGTTGTTTAATAGTATGTTTAGCCTTCATATATTTGTGTTTTTCCCAATTTTCTTCTTGTAACTAATTTTTAGTTTTATATCATTGTGGTTGAAAAAAGTGCTTGATATAATTTCAATATTCATCAATTGTTTTGTGGCCTAATACATAATCTATCTTGGAGAATGGTCATATGCTCTTGAAAAGAATGCATAGTCTGTTCTTGGATAGAATGTTTTGTATATATCTGTTAAGTCCATCTGGTCTAATATGTCATTCAAAGCTACTATTTTCTTATTGACTCCTGCCTGGCTGATCTATCCATTATTGTAAATGGGGTGTTCAATCCCCTACTATTATTGTATCTGTCAACATTTCCTTTTATTCTATTAATATTTGCTTTATATATTTTGGTACTCCTATTTTGGATGCACAGACGTTTACAAATGTTATATCATCTTGTTGAATTGATTCCTTTATCAAATAATGCCTTCTTTCTTTCTTGTTAGAGACTTTAAGTTCTATTTCTGCTGTTCTGATTATTGCTACTTCAATTTTTTGGGTTTTTTGTTTGTTTTTTTCCATTTGCATGAAGTGTCTTTTTTCATTCCGTACTTTCAGTCTGTATATGTCTACATTTAAAGTAATTTTTGATAGGTCTGTACATCTTGTTATTTTGTTCATTGTTTTAGGGGTATTTTGTAGTTCTCTATTAATTCCTTTCTTGCTTTCTTCCCCTGTATTTTGATGACTTTATTTAGTGTTAAATTTGCTTCTTTCATCTTTTTAAAATGTATCTATTATAGGTTTTTGGTTCATAGTTATCATGGGATTCATGTATAACACCATATGTTATAGCGTGTAGCAGTCCAAATTAAGTTGGTTTACTTAAGTTTGAATCCATTCTAAAAGCACTACATTTTTACTACTCCATCATATTTTGTGTTTCTAATGTCATAATTTATATCTTATTGTGTATCTTTTGTAGATATATTTGATTTCCTACTTTTGTGTTCTAACCTTCATACTGGCTTTATAAGTGAGTGATCTATATACTATATGCTTGCTTTTGTTTGTGTTACTTTTATTATTATTATTTACTTCTAGTTATCTTTTCTCCTCACTTAGTAAATTCTTTTCAACATTCTTGTAAGGCTGGTTTAGTGGAGATGAACTTCCTAAACCTTTTGGGGGGAAACTCTATATCTCCTTTTATGCTGAATGATAATCTTTCTGGGTAAAATATTCTTGGTTCTCTTTTTTCCTTCTTAGTACTTTGAATATATCATTTCATTTTCTTCTGGCCCACAAGATTTCTGCTAAAAAACCAACTGTTAGCCTTATGGGGTTTCTTGGTGCATAACTTTGCTTTTCTCTTGTTCTTTTTAAAATTCTCTCTTTGTCTTTAATTTTTGAGGTTTTAATTATTGTGTGTGTTGGTGTGAATATTTTTTGGTTTATCTTGTTAGGGACTCCCTATGCTTCCTGGACCTAGATATTTATTTCCTTCTCCAGACAAGTGAATTTTTCAGCAATTATTTCTTCAAATAAATTTCTGCCCCCTTCTGTCTTCTTCTGAGACCACTGTAAGACAAACTTAGTGGTCCCTTAACCTATTATAATTTTTTATTACTTTTTTCTTTTTGCTACTCACGTTGAGAGCTCTTCATTACCCTATCTTTCCCAATCACTGATCCATTCTTCTTCATCCTCTAATCTGCTATTGATTCCCTATAGCATATTTTTATTTCAGCTTTTATATTTTTCAACTCTGACTCATTCTTTTTTCATCATCTAGCTCTTTGTTGAAGTTTTTGTACATTAATCCACTCTTCAAGTCTGGAGAGTATTATTATGACCATGACTTTAAACTATTTATCAGACATATTTCTTTTTTTTTTTTAAGATTTTATTTATTCATTTGACAGAAAGATCACAGGTAGGCAGAGAGGCAGGCAGAGAGTGGGGGAAGCAGGCTCCCTGCTGAGCAGAGCTGATGTGGGGCTCCATCCCAGGACCCTGAGATCATGACCTGAGCCAAAGGCAGAGGCTTAATCCACTGAAGCACACAGGTGTCCATGTCAGACATATTTCTTACCTCCATTTCATTTAGTTTTTTTCCTGTGATATAGGCCTATTCTTTCATTTACCACCAATTCCTTTGTCTCTTTGTTTTGTCTAACTCTGTTTCTATGTTTTAGGTCAACTATGTGTCCTGACTTTGAAATTAGTTGCCTTGTGCAAATGTCCTGTGGTGCCCTGTAGCACAATACCCCCTCATCACCAGAACTGGACACTCTTGGGATGTCTCGTGTATGGACTGCATGTTACTTCCTATTGTGGCTGAGCTATGGATGCTGTGGGTATACTGGTGGGTGGGACTGACCCTCAGCCCAGCTGGCTGCAATGACTCACTTTCCCTGTGAAAAATGTACCCAGTGCTGGTACACTGGGTAAGGTTGTTACCTGAGCTTTGAAGCTTCTGGGCTCATTGATGGGTACAGCCTGGCTGCTATTAGTCACTGTGACAGATGTGGGCATTCTAAAGCAGAGAGCTTGTTCACTGTGTAGCCAGCTAAGAGATCCAACTTCAGGAAATGTGAGGGCCCTGGTGTCTGGGGATATCCTCCCTGCACCATCTCCAGGGCAGGAATCACTTTGAAGGATTGCCTGTCCTAGCTGGGGTTGCCTGCCAGTTGAGTTTGGAAGGAGTAACTGGTAGGTTGGGTTGAGTAGGCCCAGAGGGAATGTGAGGGAGCAGGGGGTATTAGCAATGTAAAAGGAAAGTGTTAAAACAGGCTCCCACAAACATCCAATTATCTAGGCTAGGGTAGAGCAAGAAAAAAAGGCCCATCTACCGCACATATCCTAAAATCAGTAAAAAAAAAAAAAAAAAAGAAAAAAGAAAGAAAAAGAAAAAAGAAAAATCTCCTTCACTTATATCCCAGGGGTTTTCAAACTGCTGCTTCTGTGCTGTGTCTTGGACTGTTTTTTAAGGGTGGGGACATGGTCTTCTATTACCCACCAATTCTCTCAGATTTAAAGACTGCTGATTTTCAAAGTCAGACATTATGGGGACTTGTCTTCCAAGTATGGGTCCCCAAGGCTATGGGTGCCCAGTGTGATGGATGGGGAGGTGGGGTGGGGTCTGATTCGCTTTTCTGTGCTTGTGATATCCCTCCTGTTTGTGGTTGGTTGCACTGGGGGTTTGGCTCCTGTGTCCCAACCTCTTTTGAGGTGGTCTTCTCTATGACTAGCTATAGAAGTTCTGTTCCACCAGTCTCACAACATTTCAACAGTTAGTTACCATATATATAATTGTTGCCTTGGTGTGTATTGGGGACAAGGTGAACTTAGGATCCTCCTGTTCTGCCATCTTTCCTGACTCCGCTAGCTTGTGGTTTCAAATTGCCAGTGATTACATTTCTTCCTCTATCCACAACCAAGTCTGTGACTGAGAAGTTTCCCTACTCTCCTTTCATAAGGCATTTTTCTAGGCCTCGTTTCTTTGAGCAATTCTTTAAGACATTCTGTAACCATCTCTGACCTGAATTCCCACCTTGCTAAGACTCTGGGCTATCTGAGACTATTAAGATGCCCATCAGTCAGGGTAGCCACTGGTCCCAGTATTAGCTTATGCAAGCATTTTTGCCCTCTCAGGCCTTCCCTTACTCTATTGCCACCCTGCACATGCATGTTAAAAGATATAGCACACACAAACATACATATTCCAGTATTGCTAAGTGTTTTATCCTCAAAGATGATTTCAGGATTTTTTGGCTCAAAAAATTACGCTGACAGATTCCCAGATGCATATTATACTCAAATTTCAAGATCACTGAACCATGTATGTCAGTGGCTTTCAGTCCACTAGGGCCCAAATTTAGTTTCAAGGATCAGAGTTTTTCCATCAGGTTTTCTCTAATCCTTCTCTGATCCTTTTTTATATACATTTCCTATGTAATGTATAAAATATTGATAATATGCTATCTTATATTACAATAATAATATGAGGTATTGTTTATGCCTTATGAACCCATCTTTGAAAGTTCTTTCCTTATGCTTTGTAGCTTCTTTTCTTTCTCCCCTCTACCAGAGACTTGTATGGAATAATTGCTACAAAAGTATCTGCTGGGTGAATGCTTTGTTCTCCATTGTGGTAACAGTTTTCTCAGATTGAGTCCTATCTTAAATACTACAAGAAGGACCAAATTGAAGTATCATGTAATGATTTGACACAACACATAGAAAATTCTTGAGATACAGTAAAGGTAATATCTTACTGCAAAAATTAATGGTAGGGTTAAATTTATTGCTTTCTTCCTCTCTGACTTGCAATAATGGGAGAAGAGGAAATTCTCAAGCCTTGCCATAAAAGGCAATTTTAGAAATTTAAAAGATGATGCAATTTACAGAAAGTCAATTTTAATTCAATTTAACAAATATTTATTGACCCTCCTTTATGGGTGAGATATCATGGTCAGTGTTCAACCTCTTGAAAAAATGTCTGTTATAAAGTGAATACATCAGTAAGGCTTTTGGAAGGTGGTGTGTTTCTTTTCTCTGCTGTTAAAATACTGCAGCAACCAAAAAAGAAGAAGAAAGTCATCACTTCCATTTAATCCAAAAGTGAAGTTTAAATCTTTATGTCCTAAGCAAACTGCCACAGGGAGCTTCTTGATGTTCTGAGTACTTTATATTGCAACTATAAACCATGACCAAAGAAAGGAAGAATCTATTTAGCTCTCTAAAGTATTCTCTGCCAACTTGTCTCTTATTTATTGCTTTTTAATGAAATTTTTCATGTGCATCAAAACATAATCTTTCAACAAAGAAAATGCAGCCCTGAGACCCAAGCATTTTATAATATAGAATCTACATGTGAACATTAATTTCTCTAGGTGGGATTATCTAATGGATTTCTTTGTGCTCAGGCATGAGATTTTTTTTAAGTGAACCTACTATTAACTCTTCCATGGGATACAGACTTTCAGAAAATTCAGCAAATATTTTAAACTGTCCTGTTTTTCTTGTGAATAGGAGATGAGTTTTAGCTACTGATTATTATCCTAGTTTTCCCTTCTGAAAGCATACACGGAGTGGGCATCAAAATCAAAGGGGTGTTTTAGAGAAAGGTGTTCAGGGAGGAAAGAAAGAACATGGATGTGTTCTTCCACCTGTGAAGACTGATTTAAAGTGAATTTAGTTATTCCATAGTTTCCTTATCTCATTCCTTAAAAATAACTAAGTAAAATCACTATTATTGTGCAGGGTCCTTTTGGTTACAAGTAGGACAGCTGACTCAAACTGACTCAAACTTGTCTATACAGTAAAATTTTTATATTACATAACAGGAGGTCCAGAGGTAGGACTAGCTTAATTGCTTGATTCAACAAGACTACTGAAGATGCAGGTTCTTTCTTTCTCCCCACTCAACAGTCCACAAAATCTGCTTCACTCTACAGCTCATCCCCTTCCTAATTACAGGCTTCCAGTGGCAAACAGTTATTCATTTCCTTGTTTACATTTGACAGGAAAATGACTGCCCCCCAACCATGAAATAATAATCCTTCCCTTAAATTTGATTTGGCCAATTCATAACACATGTTAATCTCCACACTAACAAAATTTCCTGGGCACTGATTGCTCTGATTGGCTAATCAAGAACCATTCTTAATGAAAGTATGGAGTGAATATCAGAGCAAACCCCTTCTGCTAGGGCTTAAGAAGAGCAAAATAGATTTGGAAGAGCAGTCAACAGCATCCACAATGGTCATCTAGTCTTATACCACTGAAGAAAAGCATTAGATATCCTTTTCTACATCTGGGTAAATTGTGCCTTTAAAAGTATCGAAACTTAAGTGGGTAGGAGAAGAATCAATGAAACAAGATGGGATTGGGAGGGAGACAAACCATAAGTGACTCTTAATCTCACAAAACAAACTGAGGGTTGCTGGGAGCAGGGGGGTTGGGAGAAGGGGGGGTGGGGTTATGGACATTGGGGAGGGTATGTGCTTTGGTGAGTGCTGATTCAGACCTGTACCCCTGGGGATAAAAATACATGTTTATAAAAAATTTAAAAAATTAAAAAAAAAAGAACATTCCATACGAATCATTCCCCCCCCCCAAAAAAAGTATCGAAACTGTGTAACTTGTACCAATAGAGAGAATGCCTATACAGAACTTATTCTGAAATTTCCATTTTTGTTTTATATAAAGTCCTATTTATTAGTAGCTGTTACAAAAAATACCATCTAATGTGTGTGATAAACAGGTGCCAGCCTGAGAAGAGAGGAAATAGCTCCAAATTAAGAAATTGATCAATGGGGGCGCCTGGGTGGCTCAGTGGGTTAAAGCCTCTTCCTTCAGTTCAGGTCATGATCTCAGGGTCCTGGGATCGATCGAGCCCCGCATCGGGCTCTCTGCTCAGCGGGTTGCCTGCTTCCCCCCCCCCCTCTCTCTGCCTAGCTCTCTGCCTACTTGTGATCTCTCTTTCTCTGTCAAATAAATAAATAAAAATCTTTTAAAAAATTAAAACAAAAAAACTGATCAATGATTAGATTCAAATACCCATGGAAAGGTCAAGGAACAACAACAAAAAAAAGGTTAAATAGATCCATAATAAAATAATGTTTTATTGTTTCTAATGTTCACAGTGGAACATACCTGGAGAAGCATAAGCTCTCAACTCTTGAAGTTCTACAGGAGGAGAATATGCTTTTCCTGTAGACATAATAACAGAAGTTACTATGCATTGAGAGTCTCTAACAAGTTAAGCATTTCCCAGATAATATCTCATTGGTACCATGAGTATAAGCCCATCACTGGCAGAAACTGCTATATCCCTAGCACCTACTGCCATACCAGGCACAGATGTAATTTTAACAAATGTCTCTGAATGAAATAAATCTCACAAAAACCTTATGCAACAATATATTGCTGTTTCCTCAGTTTAAGGATTAGGAATCATTGGCTCTAAATGTTTAAGCAATTTGGTCAATTGATAGAGCATGGATTAAAATCCAGCCTTACTCTCTTTTTTTCCCCCTACCTGAAGAGGAACTAGATGGAAGAAGATAAATCCATTGACTTGGAGATCAAATTATTTTTTTATTGTTTAAATATTCTTAGCACTAGTACATTTGTTAGGTTTTAAAAAAAGACATGCTCCAGATACATCAGATGATAGCAGTTTATAGGAAACACAGGAAGAATGGAGACTATTTCCAAACCTGCCTCTGGATCCTAAAAGATCATTTGCAAAGGACAGTGTGTCCAGTGCCTATGATCCCTGCTTGAGAACCTTGCCATGGTGGTAATTGAGCTATTACCTGTGTCTACTGCCTTTGCCCCTGATACTGAAAAATAATTTTTTTTGTTGTTTCGAGTGTAAACTCCCCAAGATCTGACTACATCAGCAGTTAGTCACCGTCAAGTGAAGTAAGCCCAACTGGGCAGGACTCACTTGTCATTACACCTGATCATCCACTGGCTGCCTTTAATTTCAATGTCAAACTAAGTGTGGTTACAGGGGAAGGAGTTACAAGATACCAGGCAAATGATACCTCAAAGGAAGACTGTGACAAGTCAGACATTCTTAAGATATCCAGGATGTCTGCTACAAGTAGTTTCCTCTTAAAAGAATCTTACGCGTTTTATTCAATGTATTAGAGTGTAATAGAACATAGAAGAGGGAGTTGTTTTAGTCAGGAACCCTAAGATATAAATATTGGATAAAGTGAAAATACACAAAAAATTCAAAAACCTCATAGGATCAAACATCTATATAGCCTTTAGTCTGTATTAGTTGTTATTCTAAGCACTGAATATGTGTCCTCCTTTTATCCTCACAATAACCCATGAACTAAGTACCAGGAACCCCAGTCTATAGATAGAGAGGTTGAGGCACAGAGAGGTGAAAAGCATTGCCTGAAGTCCTCCCAGCTAGTGCCAGTATCTTGTCTCCAGGATACGGGCTTTCACCACCCTGTCATTAGTTTTATTAGGTAATTGAACTTTGTAGGAAAAGAGGGAAATTTCCAGATGCCAAACATTTGGAGGCAAAAAGCATCAGCTAACATGCAAAGAAAAAGCTGATACTCTGTACTTCTGGGGGTCAGGACTATGAAAAGGGACTACCAAGTCTGAGGCTGGGATTCCAATGCCTATAACAGGAAGATGTGGAGAGCTTACAAGCAAGTTTATAAAAAGAAAGGGAACTTCAAAGTGTGGTGAAAAACTCCCTATAGATGGAGAAATGGAGGGCGGTTTTAGTCCACTTGAGATTTGGGTGATGGGAGATCACTGGAAAGTAGATACCCCCGGTCTCTACCATGTATGGGTGTGGTCTCCTAATTCACATTCTGCGTGATAGATAAATTGCAATTAAGAGCTACCCTACAACCCAGCAGTCTCACTACTGGGTATTTATCTTAAAGATGCAAATGTAGTTATCTGAAGGGGCACATGCACCCAAATGTTTATAGCAGCAATGTCCACTATACCCAAACTATGGAAAGAACCTAGATAGGTCCATTAACAGATGAATTGATAAAAAACATGTGAGATATATGTATGTGTGTATATATATATATATATATATATATATATATATATGTATATGTATCTATATAAAATGGAATACTATGCAGCATCAGAAGAAATGAAATCTTGCCATTTGCGATGACGTGGATCAACTACACGGTATTACGCTGAGCAAAATAAGTCAATCAGAGAAAGTCAATTATCATATGGTCTCCCTGAGGAATTTGAGATGAGGAATTTGAGAGGCAGAGTGGGGGGCTTGGAGGATAGGGAAGGAAAAAAATAAAACAAGATGGGATTGGGAAGGAAACAAACCATAAGAGACTCTTAATCTTACAAAACAAACTGAGGGTTGCTGGGGGAAGGGGGTATGTGGAGAGGGTGGTTGGGTTATGGACATTGAGGAGGGTATGTGCTATCGTGAGTGCTGTGCAATGTGTAAAAGCCTGACGATTCACAAACCTGTACCCCTGGGGCAAATAATACATATAAATAAACATATAATATGTTAATAAAAATAATTAATGAAAAAAGAAAAAAAAACATAAACCTATCTATAGACTCCTCAAGACAAGCTAAGCTTCATACCACCCTATAGAGACACTTTCACATGACTCCCATAGAATAAACCAAAATGTATTGAGTTCTTGTTCATACAGAGTTTAGAGCTTACTAAGAAATAAGTCACTAAACATGGGCGCCTGGGTGGCTCAGTGGATTAAGCCACTGCCTTCGGCTCAGGTCATGATCTCAGGGTCCTGGGATCGAGTCCCACATCGGGCTCTCTGCTTGGCAGGGAGCCTGCTTCTCTCTCTCTCTCTCTCTGCCTGCCTCTCTGTCTACTTACGATCTCTCTCTGTCAAATAAATAAATAAAATCTTTAAAAAAAAAAAAAGAAAGAAAGAAATAAGTCACTAAACAAATTACAGTGAGTTCAATGAGTGTTGTGATGTATGCAAAGATAGGAGAATTTAGAAACAAAGTGACTAAAGTCATTCAAATATCAAGGAATGACTAAGGACATAGCCATTAAGCTATCATCTTCAGTGTATTTATTAGTTTACTAGGGCTATGGTAACAAAGTATTGCAGACTGGGTGATTTAAGCCATAGGAACTTATTTTCTCACAGTTCTGGCACTGGAAGTCCGAGAGCATGGTGTCAGCACAGTTGATTTCTTCTGAGGCCTTTCTTCTTAGTTTGCAGATGGCCGTCTTTTCCTTGTATCTTCATGGTGTTTTCCCTTTGTGCAGTTTTGTGCCCCAACTCCCTCCTTTTGTAAGAATACAAGTCCAACAGGATTAGGGGTCAAACCAATGATCTCATTTTAACTTAATTACTTCTTTAAAGATCTTATCTCCTAATAGATTCACATTCAGAGTTACTGAAGTTTAGGACTTCAGCATATGATTTTTTAATTAACATATAATGTATTATTTATTTCAGGGGTACAGGTCTGTGATTCTTCAGTCTTACACAATTCACAGCACTCACCATGGCATATACAACATAGAATTTTGAAAGAACCCAACTCAGATAACCACTTAGATATAATATATAACAAAAAATCTAGGTGATTTTAAGAAAACATGGAGCAAAAAAGAAAAACATGGGAGGAGGACTGAAAAAATATATCTTGTTCGGGGGGGGGGGAAATACAAAGACTTAATTCTAGACATGAAGTACGTTAAAATAAGTTTGCAAAACTTGTAAGAATTCACTAAACAAATAGACATAAGATGCATAGCTTGCAAACTACTAGGTAAAAATTGGCAGAGAACTGACTCCAAGAAAGAAGGAAAGGAGAGAAGGCAAGAACCCATAACAAATAAAAAATAAAAACCACACATGTATACATGTTCTAATACTAGATAATGTATGTGCCTTACATTTTTATGCATATTAAGTTTACATTACAAAAAAGAGGGATGCCTGGGTGACTCATTTGGTTGAGCATTTTGGCTTGGGTCATGATCTCAGTGTAGAGAACCCTGAGTGGGGCTCTATGATGATGTTGGAGCCTGCTTGAGATTCTCTGTCTGCCACTCTCTGGGTCCCCCACTCCACCGTGCTTGTGCTAGCTCAAAAAAACCACCAAATACAAAAACCACACATAATTAGGTAATATAAATAATGTGAATAAATAAAATTCTCTAGTTAAAAGTGAGAAAAATCTTATTAAATTTTTAAAAATTTAATCTAGCCTTATGATGTCTCCAAGAAACTCATCTGTTAAAAAAAAAAAAAGAAAAAAAAAACATAACAAAGACCTAGGCAAAACTGCCCCAGCCAGTCATTTGGCAAAAAAGGAATTTAAACAGCATTAAATGAGCTATAGAAGTATTTTTCTAGAGAGATTTTAGGATAAAAGCTTTAGTCCATCTAGAAGATACACTAGTCATGAACTTATATATATCTACAAATCATCAAAATATGTGACTTAGGAGTTTTTAAATTAAACTGACAAATCTCAAATCACAAAAGATATATTAATATTCTATAAAACATTGTCAAATTTGGGCGCCTGGGTGACTCACAGGGCCTCTGCCTTCAGCTCAGGTCATGATGTGGGTCATGGGATCAAGGCCTGCATTGGTCTCTCTGCTCAGCAGGGAGCCTTCTTCCCCTCTCTGTCTCTGCCTGCCTCTCTGCCTACTTGTGACCTCTCTCTCTGTCAAATAAATAAATAAAATCTTTAAAAAATAAAAAAAATAAAAAATTGTCAAATTTGACAATAAGGAAAGAAGATTTAAATAGCATAATTAAACATACTAAAAGGAATATATAGAATTTAACATTTCTCAAAATAACTCTTCACTATGGAGAAACTAAAAATGGCAATTATCCCATTTGTAATTGTGTCAAAAATAACAAAATGCCTATAAATCAAGTTAACCAAGGAGGTAAAAGGTATATATAGAAAACTATAAGACATTAATGAAAGAATTTGAGTAAGACACAAATAAGTGGAAAGACATTCTATGTTGATGGATTGGAAGGTTTAATATTGTCAAAATGTCCATACTTCCCAAAGCTGGCTACAGATTCAGTGCAATCCCTATCAAAATACCAATGGCATTTTTCACAGAAATAGAATTAAAAAAATCTAAACATTATATGAACTGAGACCTCAAAGAGCTAAAGTAATTTCAAGAAATAAGAACAAAGCTGGAGGCATCAGACTCCCTGATTTCAACGTGTAACACAAAGCTGTAGGAATCAAAACAGCATGGTATTGGCATAAAAACAGACACCTACATCAAAGGGACAAAATAGAGCACCCAGAAATAACCTACATATATATGTCAATCAATAATGAGAAAATAACCAAGAATATACAATGAGGAAAGGGCCATCTCTTCCATAAATAGTGTAGGGAAAATTGGACCATTACCTTACACTATACATGAAAATTAACTCAAATGAATTAAAGATGTAAATGTTGGTCCTGAAATCATAAGACTCCTGAAAGAAAACCTAGACAGTAAGACAAAGGTCTTGCTGATGATTTTTTAAATCTGATCCCAAAAGCAAAAACAAAGGGGGGTTACATCAAATGGAGCTTCTGCACAGTAAAGAAAATCATCAACAAAATGAAAAGTCAACCTACCAAGTGGGAGAAATATATTTGCAAACCACCTGTCCCATGAGTAGCTAGTATGCAAACCATAAAAAATTCATACATTTCAGTGGCCAAACACTAAAAATGGGCAGAAAATCTAGATACATTTTCCAAAGAAGATATACAGATAGCCAACAAGCACATGAAAAGTGCTTAACATCATTAATCATCAGGGTAATGCAAATCAAAACCAAAATGAAATTTCACCCCCTTTCTGTTAGAACGACTTTTATCAAAAAGTGTTGGCAAGGATGTGGAAAAAAGGAAGCCCTTGCGTGCTGTTTGGGGAGTATAAATTGATACAAGCGCTATGGGAAATAATATGGAGGTTCTTCTAAAAAGTATAGCTACCATATATATGATCCAGCAATTCTACTTCTGAGTGTTTATCAAGAGAAGAAACACTAACTCAAAAAGATATCTGCAGGGGCGCCTGGGTGGCTCAGTGGGTTAAGCCGCTGCTTTCGACTCAGGTCATGATCTCAGGGTCCTGGGATCGAGTCCCGCATCGGGCTCTCTGCTCAGCAGGGAGCCTGCTTCCTCCTCTCTCTCTCTCTCTGCCTGCCTCTGCCTACTTGTGATCTCTCTCTGTCAAATAAATAAATAAAATCTTTAAAAAAAAAAAAGATATCTGCATGCCATGTTTACTGCAGCATTATTTATATGCAATAACCAAGATATTGAAACAGCCCAGGAACCATCAGTGAGTGAATGGATGATCTTGCTATTTGTGATGAGAATGAAGTCTGAGGGCTTTGTATTAAGTGAAATAAGTCATAGAAAGACAAACACTTTAATCTTACTCATATATAAAGCCTTAAAAAAAAAAAAAAAAAAGAACAGATTGGTGGCTATCAGAGACAAGTGATGGGGTGTGGGAGAAATGGGTAACTTTTTTTTAATTTAAGTATGTTGAATTACAAAACCCTGAAATCACCTGCTATCATATCACTAGATCTGAATATCAATAAAAATATTCCCTATTAAAACATGAGTAACAAAGTAGATCTAAAGAAAGAAGTACATAATACATAAAGATAGAATTTATTCATAAAGATAGAATTCATAAAGATAGAAATGATGATATATATACACATACACACAAATATAACATCAATAAAAGCAATGATGTTTTTAAAATTTTTTATTTTTTTAATTTCTTTTCAGTGTACCAGAATTTATTGTTTATGCACCACACCCAGTGCTCCATGCAATACATGCCCTCCATAATACCCACCAATAGGCTCACCCAAATTCCACCCTCCACTTCAAAACCCTCAGATTGTTTTGCGGAGTCCATAGTCTCTCATGGTTCATCTCCCCCTCCAATTTCCCCCAGCTCCCTTCTCTCCATCTCCCCATGTCCTCGGTGTTATTTCTTACACTCCACAAATAAATGATACCCTATGATAATTTACTCTCTCTGCTTGACTTATTTTACTCAGCCTAATCTCTTCCAGTCCTGTCCATGTTGATACAAAAGTTGGGTATTCATACTTTTTTTTTTTTTGGAGGTAAAAATGAATCATTTATTTAAAGGTTTTAAAAAATTGGGGTATATAAAATTTCTGATTATTACAAAGATTGCAAAATATTCATTTTTAGAATAGATTTAATGTCATATATGTACACATCTAAAAATTATTTTAATAGATATATTGAAAGCAATAACATATATATATATACAATTATATACATATGTGTTTTTTTAATATATACTAAGACTAACGTCTTACAAGGGAAATTCACATTATATTAGTCCTAATAACATTACATGAGGGATCTTTGAACTCAAAACATTAATAATTGATTATTTTAATATACTACATAATGTCCTATAAATGAAAGATTATTATATGTAATTGTAGTCATATATATAATAGTTTAGGTAGTATACTAAATCTCCCTGGCTGCTCAGGAGTTTTCACTTGCATATTTTTTTAATTTATTTTCAGCATAACAGTATTCATTATTTTTGCACCACACCCAGTGTTCCATGCAATCAGTGCCCTCTCTAATATCCACCACCTGGTTCCCCCAAAACTCCACCCCCCTGCCGCTTCAAACCCCTCAGATTGTTTTTCAGAGTCCATAGTCTCTCATGGCTCACCTCCCCTTCCAATTTCCCTCAACTCCCTTCTCCTCTCCATCTCCCCTTGTCCCCCGTGCTATTCATACTTTCTGATGGAGGCATAATACTCCATAGAGTATATGGACCACATCTTCCTTATTCATTCATCCGTTGAAGGGTATCTTGGTTCTTTCCACAGTTTGGCGACCATGGCCATTGCTAAAGCAATGAGCTTTAAAAGTAAAAAAAATCATTGAAAAGTCTGAATAAAGAATTTACATTTAAAATCCCAAATAACATTAGGGCATAAAGGGGGGGCAAAGATACAGATAAAGATAAGATGTTTTAAGTTATAAGACATTTTAATTGTTATAATTTATATAAAAAAATGGATGGTTTTCCAGGAAGTGTAAATTACCAAAATTAACTCCAAAAGCCTGGAAGAAAACTGAATAGACCACAAAGTAATTTAGAAGGTAGATATCTAAACCCCAACTGCAAAAAAAAGTGAAGAGTTCATCCCACCTTGAATAATTTTATGGATGTAGTCTACAAAACAATCAGGGACATAGTTTCTGTGTCATTCAATTTGTTGAGGCATATTACAAAGGTGGGAAATTTCAAATTCCATGATGATAGCTTAATGCAGATATCAAAAATCAAACAAGGGTGATTCAAATAACTATTTTTGGTTTATAAAAAGTTTATTTTTTAAAATGTCTCTCTTATGAATATAGGCATGAACTCCAAAATAAGGTACTGACAAATGGAAATCCAGCCATTTATTTTAAAAAGTGTTTTAAAAGTTGTGTTAAGTAAAAAATAAATGTTAAGTAAAAAATAAATGTTAAGTAAAAAAATAAAAGCAAATTAGTGTTACAAAATGCTGTGAAAGCATCGTGTGAGTGTGCACTTGTGTAAATGTAAAAGAGTCAGGAATGGGTCACAAAAAATAAGGAATGGCCACTAGAGGACAATGGGAGGTTTGGTGTGAAAGAGAACTGGGAGGGGAACTTTATTTTGTATCTGCAGTAATATTTTCATTTTTACAAGCATAGATTTATAAACTGGTTCTGTAATTTGCAAAGAAATTTAGAGTTTAATAATGGAATCAAATAGTGAAAGTTCGTGCCAAGACCCAGAGGGCAAAATCTGGAGGTTCAGATCTTTGTCTTTCCAAAGAAGTCTGAGAACTCTCCAACTGCCCATAAAACACATTCTTCTGTAAGTATTGCAGTCAAGACATAGCAATAAATATGGCAGGCATTGGCTTTGAGCAGCATAGTCTTAGAATTTTAAAACGCGAGTTAGTTTATTGCCCACTCCTTTGATGAGTATACTGAAGCCCAGACAGATTGTAAAAGGTTAGAGAAGGCGCTCTCTTGCCAAATACTCTTCTCTGGGTGCATATGTTCTCCTTATGCATTTAACAATACTCTTTAAATTGATTAAACGTGTTTAATAGGGCATTCATGTGGTTGCTACTATGCACTGGGATCAGTAATCAACTTGCAACCTGGTGCTAGCATTATAGCAACATAACCTTAATTGTCCTGTAAGGCAAGAGGATAAAATTTAGGTGTATCATGAGTGAATACAGAATTACTGGGTGATTAGTTATCTGGAATATTCTTCATTTATATAACATCCTTAAATGGTGATTTAAAAGATCTATGCTCCCTATGAAAATGTTACATAGGTTCCCACTGAAGTATCTGATTTACAAAAACATACACATACGAGCAGCTGCTTGCCGTTAGCTCCCTAAATTTAACCCTTATGCAGATCTTTGATTCTCTCAACTTAATCCCAAAGGGTAGCCAAAGGGCCTTAAATTGATGTTGCCACCTAGCGGTTGAAAAAAAACGCATCATTTATTAGGAGCGCCTCTCCATTCACCTTTGATGTGCATAGCTAGTTTATCTCCGAGTTCCAGGAGCCACTGTACTTGCTGAAACCTTCCTGTTCATAGTACTGAATTACTGTTCGCCACTTAAAAAAAAAAAAAAAAAAAAAGACTAGCTAGCTATCAGGTCTAGGGAGAGAAAGTTTTCTGTTTGATAGAACAAATGGGGCATTTGGAGGGTATTTGGTTTTGCATGCTGAATAGGGTACTCTTGTTGGTTTTGGTTACTGGTTAGTCTAATAAAATTTATGGATTTACAAAATACATTACATGGATTTTCCTAAATAAATTTCCTTATTCTCTTTTCTCTGATAAGGAATCAAATATTAATAAACACATTTCTCAAGTCACACCTGAGAATTTCTACAAGTTGTGATGTGAACTTTTTGTGATAAAAGTGACAAACATGGGCTTGAGTAATCACTTTCAGAGGTAAATTATCCTAGGCATGGTCACCTTTTATCGTATACTCACAGAACAGGAACTAATTACCACGTTGAATTATCGTCATTTAAAAAAAAAAGATCTTCCTATGACTGAAACAGCTACAGATTGCATTCTTTGCACTCTTGAGGAGCTGATATGGTCGCAGATGGAGGTTTTTTCAGCAAGCTGTCAAGTGATCCATCCTTCAGAAACAACTGTATCACCCAGCAGAGTTGCCTTTCTCTGCCAAGAATTATATTGGGGCAGGTGGGAGAGGCCAGGATATGATGAATCCAGGAAAAATAAAGGACAGAGAACTGTGTACCAGAAATGAAAAAGAAAAAAGGTGTAAATTACACTTAGATTCTGAAGATCATATTTGGAGTTCTTTCACAGTGGCTTGATGATTTTGTTCCTTGCCACTACTTTCTTTTATTCTTTCTGGAAAAATAGACTTCATGGCATTGATGCTGAAGGGCGCTTTTGTGTGATTTTGAGGAAACTAAAATGACCTGTTAGGATAGTGCCCAGAGCATACTAAATTATCAACAAGCCAAGGGCCTTTAGATGCATAGATAAAGAAGATAAAACAGCATCATTTGAAATAACAAAGCTAAAGTGATTGGAAATGAATGCATAGCCTTAACCAATAATTTACAACAAATCTGGAAGTCTCCCTTGGGATTCAATGACTTTCATATTAATCTTATCTAGCCTTGGATACTGCTATTCATCTAAGTAGTAAAACCATGGAAAAGTATGCATATTCCATTCTTACTCCAGTATACCTTTGAGGTTGAAGAGATAAGTTGTGAGTGAACTGCTAGAGTTTTTGTGGGTGCTCTCTGTGTGTGTCTTTCTTTGTGTAGTATTAATAATCTATTTTATCTTCAGTCATTGTAAAATGCTGTAGAGGGTTATGAAAAATATTCCTGTTCCACTCTATTTAGTACAGGGAACTCTTACATTTCCTCTAGAAACCAATTGTCCTCAATGATCTCCTTTATACCAATCTATTAATAAATACTTAATAACTGCACTCTATGCAAAACATATTAGGATACTAATCTTATACTCTATGCAAAACACATTGAACCAGTTTTGCTTAGTATGTACTAGAGCTTGCTTTCCAACCTGTCCACATCATGACATAACTACAAATAATAACTGCTGTCTAACACACCTTTGGGGGAAGTCACCACTATAGAGAACTCTCTGGCAGATAGCATGACTCATCCAGTCTTCTTAGACAATCCAAGATCTTTACTGAAATAAATTTTAAAGTGTTCAGATATAATTTCAGCTGTGGCACAATTTTAAGCGGTAAAATAATTTAAATTTTTATCACTTAAAAATTTTTATAGCCATTGATATCTTGTGGGACACATGAAACTGTTGGTGGCCCTCCAGTCTGGCCCCGTATGCACTTGGGGAGCTCTGTACTACAGAAATAAGATGGCCAATAGAGATGAGCTTATCTTTACTGTTCTCAGTGTAGGAAGAATCTGAACCAGCACTTTTCCATAGTATATAGATTTCATATGGTCTCTTATTGAAAGTCACATTCCTTTTCAGCACTATTTTTTTTTAAGATTTTATTCATTTATTTGAGAGAGAGAGAGAACATGAGAGGGGAGATGATAAGAGGGAGAAGCAGACTCCCCATGAACCTGGGAGCCCACTGTGGGACTCAATCCCAGGACTCTGGGATCATGACCTGAATGGAAGGCAGTCGCCCAACCAAATGAGCCACCCAGGCGCCTCTTCATCATTAAGTTTTTAAAAAGAGTGTGTTAACTCCTATCATCAGAAGTTTCTTATTTGGTATCTGCTCTCAGCTCTTCATAAAAGTCCTTGTCCCTGTCACCATTGTTCCTGTGTTTTTGGCCTTTCTCTGCTTAAGTTTGAATATTTAATCTTTAAAAACTGATGGAAAAACCAATAATCTTAAGGCAGGGGAAAAATGACCAATATGGGGCTCCTGGGTGGCTCAGTCAGTTAAGCCTCCGACTCTTGATTTCAGCTCAGGTCATGATCTCAGGATCATGAGATCAGGCTCCATGATCAACAGGAAGTCTGCTTGAGATCCTCTCCCTCTCCCTACTCCCTTCCCCCTTTCTCTCTCTCTCTCAAATAAATAAATGAATCTTATAAAACAACAACAAAAATGTGAGCTGAGAATAAAAATAACTGGTTAAAATACCTGGTGGTCCAAGTATTGCTGGTATTGGTTCAGCCCATTGTTATGCTATTACTCTTCCTAACTGCAAAGTTAGTTTTTTTAAAAGGTAAACATATAAAGCTGACTAAATCCTTCCTTTTGAAAGGTAAATAACACCATTTTCCCCCTATCTTATAGTGATAAGGTCATTAGACTTACTCCCAATACGGAAGAAGAAGCAAATGCACTCAAGAAAATATACCACCAACTTAAGGTAAGGAGTCTCCAATCACTTATCCTTTAAGCCTATAGAGTGTTTACAGGGCTTTGCTGATGGGAGTTGAATAAGTGGAATTAATTAGCCAAGGGGGAAAAATGCTAAGCAATGACTTGAAAGAGCTTTTAAAGGATAAGTTAAAGTTACTCAAAAGATGATATATCTTATCCATTATCTATTTATGACTTCATTTATTTTTTCATCTCCCTTAGTAGCATGTAAGCTTCATGAGAGAACTTTTTGTACACTTCTCTCATTGCTGTGATGGTAGTGTCAGGAATATCCTACAAGTTCAGTAAATGTTTTTTGCTGTTTTTAATGAATGAGTGAATTTCATTTACAATTTTCCAGAGTTCACTTTTCCTTCTTAAAATTTTCCTGATGATAATCTATACTTCCATTTTAATTAGATTCAAGCAGAAGTGAATTGAGGAAAAGAAAAGAAATTCAAGTTAATTAATTTTTGTATGTTTCAGTGGGTCTGATAAGAAAATTCTGTTGGCAGAGGTTGAAGGACTCTGATTATTCAATCTTGGGTGAATTTTGTGGGATTTAGAGATAGAGAATTTCTTATCTGCCTAATACTGCATATACTTGAGTGTTAGCTTTAGTTAGAAACTTATGATGAAAGGTGTAGTGATGGGCTCTTTTCTAGGCCTACAAAGGACAGAGGCAGAGCCATAAAATATGGGTGGTTTAGCTTCTTTTTAATGGCTAGCAAAACATTACCAAGAAGGCCTCCTTAAACTCCAAAATGAGATAGAAAAATGTGTGTCCTAAATATCTGTAGGACAGTCCTACCTAGAGAAGATGTTAGTAGGAAAAGAGAGAAGGGATAGTCTCAGTGGCTTCTGGAGATATTTGTAATTATCAGATTTTTGTAATTATTGTTGGCTTGATTTTTCTCTTTGACATCTTTCCTTCAAATATTGAATGTACTTATAAATGAAGTATGGAACTTGGAATTTATTCATTTCCTTTCTTTCTCCTCATTCCTAGCTTTTACACATGCCATACACATTGTCCAATTTAAGCTTGCATCTCTATACAAGGGCCCAAAGTCAAAATGCAGGAGGACCTCACCCCAAATCGTGATTGTATCTGGTGCCAGATACAATCCTAAACCTCTTCTTCTCAAAGGAATCTCTGCTTCAGGATACTGACATGAACTTTCCTATGATCATTAACCCCAGAAAAGTCTTTTCAGCAGCAATATCTGAAACTATCTATACAGCCCATCAGGGACTCAACATTTGCAAAGAAACAAAGCAGTTTTCAGGTAGAAGCTCCCATCTCCATTAAAATTGATTTTTAGATACAGCATTGGAAAAAAATAAAATAGCTACTTTATATCATGAAGTCCAGTATCTCAGGAAACAAATATGCTTAACCAAGTATTGGGGAAAAAATGTTTGTGAAAGAATGCCCCACCCCTAAAACACACATACCATTTGTAAACATATTTACATGGTAGATCTTAGAAAGTCATAAAAACAAAACAGCATAGTTCTATATGTGATAAGTACTCACCATTAGCAAAAGTAATAAAATTTCATCAGTGAAGACTGGGAGGGTTACTTAAAAACTCTTCTAAATCATAGTAGATGGAACAAAAATGACATTGAGCATAGAAGGGACTGTGGACACTGAGGAGAATACATTATATTGTGCCCTTTTCTGTACACACTTCTGTATACACTTAAAAATCCTGCATATTTTCATTTAGTTCTTGAGGAAAGTTAGTAATCTGAGGGGAGGAAATGGTTTGGATGTGAAGGAGTTTAGAGGACTACTACGAGAAGCAAGGAAAGGGGACTGATGAGGAAGAGGGGAGAAGAGTGAAGGGAAGCAAGGAGGTTAGTATCAGAATGTTGACAATGTTCTAGTGGTTTCACACCACTCTGAGTCACTCTGAGTGCTTCCTATAAATTGGTTCCTTTTAACCACTCTATGAGGTGGGTATAGTTATTGCTATTTTACAGCTGAAGAAATTAGGAGAAACAGAATTTAAGTAACTTGCCCTGGGTCACAGTGTGGCATTGGAGCACCCATTGGAGACAGCTCCAAACCCTCTAGAAGCCACATGAGGTCTGCCTTCTGCCTCCAGTCTGTTTACTCTGATCATTCTCCCAATGGAGAGGAATAAGGCCAAGTTTGCTGGGCAGTGGAGCCTAGATTCCATGTGTACATTGTCATGTTCTCATTTACTTTATTCCTTGAGTCACCAATACCACCTCCAGGTTTTGAGATTTGCAAGACTCACAATTCAGCCGAAAATCCTACTCACAGTTTTGATTTATAATAGCAAACAGATACAAAGCGAAACCAGCAATGAGAAAAACCAATGACATGAAGTCCAGGAGAAACCAGGCACAGGCTTCCAAGAACTGTTTTCCTGTGGAATTACCACAGGATGGTCCCAACAAGGAGTCATGATAACGCCAGGGAAGTTCATTATAGACTTAGTGCCCAGGGTTTTTACTGGGGCCTAATCATGTAGGCCCCCTCTACCAAGCACATACTAAAATTCCAGATTCTCCAGGGGAAAGCAGGTGTTCAGCATGAGCTATCTTGTTTGCACAGTTTAGGTGTGCAGTGAAACCACCCTTCTCAGATTTCAGGAAGGATCCTCTCACGCTTAGTTTCCAGATAGCAGCTAATGGCCACACTTGCAAGTAGGGCTTTTTAAGAACAGGAGTTTCAGGCCTGCTATGTTAATTTTTCTGCACGTTTCTTCATTTCTTTTTACCAAAGAAATAGTGTTATTGGGTTGAAATTTGAAGCACTGAGCTTAAATACATTTCTGTCTGAAAGCATCATGTTAACTGGATGTCATTTTAAATTCAAATGATTTCATTGAGTGATCCACATGTACCACTGAAAGCAGTGATTCTGGCCAGGCAGAGAAAGCAGCCTGCAGAGAAGAAAGAAGATGACTGTCTATCATCTTAAGCCCTGTGGAGCTGATGAGATCGAATTGGCACTGTTAACAGCTCCTTTGCACACCCCATGCACTGCCTGCCAGGGAAAGGGAGCTTTTAGTTGTGCCCTTTCCCTAAAGCACAGTGTGGTAGACAGAATTCTAAGATGGCATCAAAATTTCTGCATAATCTGTCTTTGAGTCTGGTCAGGGCCTATGAATATGATAGAATAGTCATTTCCTTGATAGATTACATTATGTGACAGAAGGGAGATAATCTGGGGTGGGCCTCACCTGATCAGATGAACCATTTAAAAGCAGAGCATTGGGCTGCCTGGGTAGGTCAATGGGTTAAGCCTCTGCCTTCCACTCAGGTCAGATCTCAGGGTCCTGGGATTGAGCCCCACATCAGGCTCTCTGCTCAGCAGGGAGCCTGCTTCCCCCTCTTTCTTGCTGCCTGCCTCTCTGACTACTTGTGATCTCTGTCAAGTAAATAAATAAAGTCCTAAAAAAACAAAAACAAAAACAAAAAAAACTAAACTAAAAAACAGAACATTTCCGGGTTGCCTGAGTGGCCTAGTCATCAAGCATCTGACTCTTGATTTTGGCTCAGGTCATGATCATGAGATCTACCCCTGCACTGGGCTCCACACTCATCAGGGAGTCTGCTTGGGATTCTCACTCCCTTCATTCCTTCTCTCTTTCTCTAAAATAAATAAATCTTAAAAAAAAAAAAAAAGTATTTCCTCCAGCTGTTGACAAGAGAAAGGAGTCAAAGAAGTGCTCCTTCTGGCAGTCAAAGAAGAATCAAACTGCACGTTGTGAACTCTCCATAGGAGCCATGTGATAAGACATCCTGTTGGGCTTGAGGAGGTGAGAGCCACCCTCAGCTGATAAGCAGCAAGGATATGGGGATGTCAGCTCTACAATTATAAGAAATTGAATTCTGCCATAACCATCTGAGCTTGAAAAATGACCCTGAGGTCCAAATGAAATCATAGCCCAGCTGGTGTCTTGCTTTTAGCTCAGTGAGACCCTGAAGAGAAAATCGAGGCAACTGTGCCTGGACTTGTGCCCATCAGAACTTTGAGATGGTAAATGTCTGCTCAGTTTGTGGTAATTTTCTCTGTAGTGATAGAAAAGCAACAGAAATATGACAGAAATAGAAAATCATACACATGGTAACAACCCTTCATCCTGGTCTTTTAATGGCTCTTAGTTTATATGGATACTTAGCATATACAGATACTTTAATTTTTCTGACTTATTTGGCTATAACTAAGCATCTTCAGAAAAGCGAAAAGTGAGTGGGATACGTGCTTTGGCTCTAAATTCACAATGTCTTCTCTGAAACAGGAACAAATGCAAAATGTCTATGCATTGTTGAGTGAAATCAGAGACGGTATGGTCACAGCATAGATAATTAGACCTAGAACCACTGTTACAAAGCTGGTTACTTTCCTAATTAAATTTTATGGTTTTGCTGAAGAATTAAAACAAGAAAGTTAAACAGAAAACCATGCCTCCAGAGAAATGGATTGAGAAAGCACCAACCAATTAAATTGTTAATTAAAAGCATAGCCATGATTTAAATAAAGTTATGATGGAAGGGAGACATTTTGCAGGTGAGTAAAATTAGGGTCTGAACACCTCACTCTGCCTTCATTTCTTCACAAATTTTTTGTGCTCTGAAGTAATACAGATGCTTTATGTAAGATCACAAAATTCTATGTAGAATTTACAGATTCTGTTAAAAGAAAAATTAATGATGTTTCTGTTTCTAGTTTTCTCATTCAGAGAGCTATCAGGTTAAAAACTGTCCTGTATCCAAAAGTCTGACATTTTTCAAACTAAAACACAGCCTCAAAAATTAGTTGGGGGGCGCCTGGGTGGCTCAGTGGATTAAGCCGCTGCCTTCGGCTCAGGTCACCATCTCAGTGTCCTGGGATCGAGCCCCGCGTCGGGCTCTCTGCTCGGCAGGGAGCCTGCTTCCCCCTCTGTCTCTGCCTGCCTCTCTGCCTACTTGTGATCTCTCTCTCTGTCAAATAAAATAAATAAAATCTTTAAAAAATTAGTTGGGTTTGTCAAGTACCACTGAGTGGGATGTCAAGAATTATGAAATTCCATGGGGAAAACTGCACCATCCCTTTGCTTTCTCTTGTATGTGATATTCACAGCTGCCTTTCCCATGTGGGACCCTCCCTCCTCAGTACTGTGGTGAAGCTGGCTGTTCTCTAATCCTTGGTACTCACACAGATCATACACTTGAATCTACAGGAGCTTTGAAATACTTGGGCCCTGCACCTTTAAAAGGTCTAACATCCAACTGGACAGTTTATTGATTGGGAAACTTGTGAGAAAGAAGATGGGTGATAGATTCATGCTATTGGAGTCATTTGTTCCCATCTTCATTAGGAACTGATGGTGCCATTACATCTCTTAATCATGGTTATGGCAGACAGAATTCTGAGATGGCTCTCAGGATTCTTGACCCTGGTATATACACAGGGATCCCTTTCTCCCAGGAATCCTGTCAAACACTAACCTAGGTCCTATTTTAAAAGCATTTTGCGGATGTAAGGAAGTAAGGAAGGTCACAACTCATTTGACATTTTTTAAAAATTTTTTTATTTTTTATAAACATATATTTTTATCCCCAGGGGTACAGGTCTGGGAATCACCAGGTTTACACACTTCACAGCACTCACCAAAGCCCAATGTCCATAATCCTACCCCCTTCTCCCAAACCCCCTCCCCCCAGCAACCCTCAGTTTGTTTTGTGAGATTAAGAGTCACTTATGGTTTGTCTCCCTCCCAATCCCATCTTGTTTCATTGATTCTTCTCCTACCCACTTAAGCCCCCATGTTGCATCACCACTTCCTCATATCAGGGAGATCATATGATAGTTGTCTTTCTCTGCTTGACTTATTTCACTAAGCATGATATCCTCTAGTTCCATCCATGTTGTCGCAAATGGCAAGATTTCATTTCTTTTGATGGCTGCATAGTATTCCATTGTGTATATATACCACATCTTCTTGATCCATTCATCTGCTGATGGACATCTAGGTTCTTTCCATAGTTTGGCTATTGTGGACATTGCTGCTATAAACATTCGGGTGCACGTGCCCCTTTGGATCACTACGTTTGTATCTTTAGGGTAAATACCCAATAGTGCAATTGCTGGGTCATAGGGCAGTTCTATTTTCAACATTTTGAGGAACCTCCATGCTGTTTTCCAGAGTGGCTGCACCAGCTTGCATTCCCACCAACAGTGTAGGAGGGTTCCCCTTTCTCCGCATCCTCGCCAGCATCTGTCATTTCCTGACGTGTTGATTTTAGCCATTCTGACTGGTGTGAGGTGATATCTCATTGTGGTTTTGATTTGTATTTCCCTGATGCCGAGTGATATGGAGCACTTTTTCATGTATCTGTTGGCCATCTGGATGTCTTCTTTGCAGAAATGTCTGTTCATGTCCTCTGCCCATTTCTTGATTGGATTATTTGTTCTTTGGGTGTTTTAACAGGGAGATTGTCCGGGTGGGCCTGACCTAACCTGACCTAAAAGAAATAATGTTTCCTCTAGCTGGTTGCAAAAGAGGAAATCAGAGAAATGCACCCTTGCTGCCCTGGGAGGAAATGAAACATCCCTGCTGAGAACTGCCAGGTAGCAAGAAATTGCAGGGGGCTCTCGTTGCTGAGAGCTGTTCCCAGATGACTAGAGGGAAAGCAGGGACAGACCTCAGTCTATAGCCTCAAAGAAACAAATTTCATCAGCACTGGGGAGAATGTACAAAGATCCTGAGTCCCAAATGAGACCACAGTCTGAGCTGACACCTTGATTTCTGCCCTTTGGCACACTGAACAAAAAAACCACTCCCAGGGAAATGGTGAAATAATAAAACAGAGAGGCTAAATTTGTGGTAATTAAGCAATAAAATCTAATGAGATAGGCTTCAACAGCCAGTGAGTTGGTGAGCTACCTGACACAGAGGAAACTTATAAATGATATTGAAAGATAAAAGTGAAGAAACCAAAATTTAAATCTGTCAGTATGTTTGGGATAGGAAATAGCATTTCCTTTTTTGTTGAAGTCTTCATAAAATAATAAAGCAACATTACTTTTCTCTTTCTGTTTTTTTGCATGATTTTTGAAGGAGAGAAAATGTTTCTCATAATCCAGGCAGATGTCCAAATGCAATTCTGGATTAAGTTTCAGGAACATAAATTTCAGATGTGGCATATAGTTTTCTCTGTGTGACTATTGGTAATTAGTAAACTCAATAACAAAACATTAAAAGAAACAATGCAATATGTGGAAAAAACAGGAATACATTAAAAACAGTCCTTCAAAAGTAAAAAACAAACAAACAAACAAAACCTATAGCATTATCATGATTGATTACCTTAATGATTGTTTATTTACTCAACTGGGTAAACAACATGACCATGGGCCAATGCCATAGTATTTTTGGGTGGACTATGTTTCTTTGGTTTGTATGACTTTCCAATTTTATTGTTTAAACAACCTAGTTTGAGACTAGCCTTTATTTTTTTTAATTAATTTAATTTTATTTTGTGTGTGTCCCAAAATTATTTATACATCTCACCCAGTGTTCCATGCAATATGTCCCCTCCTTAACACCCACCTCCAGGCTCATCCAATCTCCCACTCCCTCTCCCCTCCAAAACCCTAAATTTGTTTCTCAGAGTCCATAGTCTCTCATGGTTCATTTCTCCCAACTCACTTCTCCTCTCCATCTCCCAATGTCCTCTGTGTTATTCCTTATGCTCCACAAGTAAGTGAAACCAAATGACAATTGACTCTCTCTGCTTGACTTATTTCACTCAGCATAATATCTTCCAGTCCTGTCCATGTTGATACAAAAGTTGGGTATCCATCCTTTCTGGTGGAGGCATAATACTCCATTGTATATATGGACCATATCTTCTTTTTTTTTTTTCTTAATTTATTTTCAGCATAACAGTATTCATTGTTTTTGCTCCACACCCAGTACTCTATGCAACCCATGCCCTCTCCAATACCCACCACCTGGTTCCCCCAACCTCCCAGCCCCACCCCTTCAAACCCCCCAGATTGATTTTCAGAGTCCATAGTCTCTTGTGGTTCACCTCCCCTTCCAATTTCCCCCAACTCCCTTCTCCTCTCTAACTTCCCTTGTCCTCCATCTTATTTGTTATGCTCCACAAATAAGTGAAACCATATGATAATTGACTCTCTCTGCTTGGCTTATTTCACTCAGCATAATCCATTCCTGTCCCGTCCATGTTGCTACAAAAGTTGGGTATTCATCCTTTCTGATGGAGGCATAGTACTCCATAGTGTATATGGACCACATCTTCCTTATCCATTCGTCCTTTGAAAGGCATCTTGGTTCTTTTTACAGTTTGGTCACTGTTGCTAGTGCTGCCATAAACATAGGGGTGCAGATGGCCCTTCTTTTCACTACATCTGTATCTTGGGTAAATACCCAGGAGTGCAATGGTAGGGTCATAGGGAAGTTCTATTTTTAATTTCTTGAGGAATCTCCACACTATTCTCCCAAGTGGCTTCACCAACTTGCATTCCCCCCAACAGTATAAGAGGGTTCCCCTTTCTCCACCTCCTCTCCAACACATGTTGTTTCCTGTTTTGTTAATTTTGGCCATTCTAACTGGTGTAAGGTGATATCTCAATGTGGTTTTAATTTAAATCTCCCTGATGGCTAGTGATGATGAGCATTTTTTCATGTGTCTGATAGTCATTTGTATGTCTTCATTGGAGAAGTATCTGTTCATAACTTCTGCCCATTTTTTAATATGATTATCTGTTTTGTGTGTGTTGAGTTTGAGGAGTTCTTTATAGATCCTGGATATCAACCTTTTGTCTGTACTGTCATTTGCAAATATCTTCTCCCATTCCGTGGGTTGCCTCTTTGTTTTCTTGACTGTTTCCTTTGCTGTGCAGAAGCTTTTGATTTTGATGAAGTCCCAAAAGTTCATCTTCACTTTTGTTTCCTTTGCCTTTGGAGATATATCTTGAAAGAAGTTGCTGTGGCTGATATCAAAGAGGTTACTGCCTATGTTCTCCTCTAGGATTCTGATGGATTCCTGTCTCACATTGAGGTCTTTTATCCATTTTATCTTTGTGTACGGTGTAAGAGAATGGTCGAGATTGAAGCAGAAGGAAAATTTCCAGACTCTTTCTATGAAGCTAGCATTACCCTGATCCCCAAACCAGGCAAAGACCCTACCAAAAAGGAGAATTTCAGACCAATATCACTGATGAATATGGATGCTAAGATTCTCAACAAGATCCTAGCAAACAGGATTCAAGAGCACATTAAAAAGATTATCCACCATGACCAGGTGGGATTCATCCCTGAGCTACAAGGATGGTTCAACATTCGCAAATCAATCAATGTGATAGAACAAATTAATAAGAGAAGAACCACATGGTCCTCTCAATCAATGCAGAAAAAGCATTTGACAAAATCCAGCATCTGTTCCTGATTAAAACGCTTCAACGTATAGGGATAGAGGGAATATTCCTGAATTTCATCAAATCTATCTATGAAAGACCCACAGCAAATATCATCCTCAATGGGAAAAAGCTTGCATCCTTCCTGTTGAGATCAGGAACACCACAAGGACGCCCACTCTCACCACTCTTGTTCAACATAGTATTAGAAGTCCTAGCAACAGCAATCAGACATCAAAGGGAAATAAAAGGTATCCAGATTGGTAATGAAGAAGTCAAACTCTCTCTCTTCACAGATGACATGATTCTTTATATGGAAAAACCCAAAAGACTCCACCCCTAAACTACTAGAACTCATACAGCAATTCAGCAACCTGGCAGGATACAAAGTCAATGTACAGAAATCAGTGGCTTTCTTATACACTAACAATGAAAATACAGAAAGGGAAATTAGAGAATCAATTCCATTTACTATAGCACCAAGAACCATAAGATACCTGGGAATAAACCTAACCAAAGAGGTAAAGGATCTGTACTCGAGGAACTACAGAACACTCATGAAAGAAATTGAAGAAGACACAAAAAGATGGAAGACCATTCCATGCTCTTGGATCAGAAGAATAAACATTGTTAAAAATGTCTATACAGCCTAGAGCAATCTAGGCCATTCTGATCAAAATTCCACCAGTATTCTTCAAAGAGCTGGAGCAAATAATCCAAAAATTTGTATGGAATCAGAAGAGACCCCGAATTGCTAAGGAAATGTTGAAAAACAAAATAAAACTGGGGCAATCATGTTACCTGATTTCAAGCTTTACTACAAAGCTGTGATCACCAAGACAGCATGGTACTGGCATAAAACCAGACACATAGACCAGTGGAACAGAGTAGAGGGCCCAGATATGGGTCCTCAACTCTATGGTCAAATAATCTATGACAAAACAAGAAAAAATATACAGTGGAAGAAAGACAGTCTCTTCAATAAAGGTGCTGAGAAAACTAGACAGCTATATGTAGAAGAATGGACCATATCTTCTTTATCCATTCATCTGTTGAAGGGCATCTTGGGTCTTTCCACAGTTTGGTGACTGTGGCCATTGCTGCGATGAACATTGGGGTACAGATGGCCCTTATTTTCATTACATCAGTTTCTTTGGGGTAATCACCCAGTAGAGCAATTGCAGGGTCATAAGGTAGCTCTATGTTTAATTTCTTAAGGAATCTCCACACTTTTCCAAACTGGCTATACGAACTTGCATTCCCATCAACGGTGTAAGAGGGCTCCCCTTTCTCCACATCCTCTCCAACACTTGTGGTTTATTGAGTCTAGCTTTTAAACTTTAAAGTAGTCACTCTTAATGGATGATACGAACTGCCATAATTGAAGTTCTTATGACTGGACAATTTAAGAAGTCAGATCCAGCATAGTCTCCCATAGAAGATTATCGTAGCAAGGATTGTTCATGAGTCTGCCACCACCTGTCATTGCCTCACTCATTTCTAGTGGCTGGCAGGCAGTGAGCTGGGATGACAGGACAATTAGACCGTGTGTCTCTCATCATCTAGCTCACTGCCTGGGTTTATTGACTCAGGGATCACAGGGATCCAAGACTAAGAGAAAACTGACAAAGTTCCTAGAATCAAGGTTTGAAACTCCAATTACAACACTTCCACCACTTTCTACCAGCCAAAGGAAGTCACCGGGCTAGCCCAGATTTAAGGGATGGATGGGATGATTGCAAGTTGTGAAAACATGGGAAGAACCTGAGGTCATTTTTGTAATCCACCCCATCCTTCTTCACCCACATATCCATTCTAGTCTGTTGTCAGCTCCAAGGTGGAAGCTGGCAACAACTCACTTCTCTGCTTTCTCACTGCTACAGTCCTGGCCCGATAATCTTCCATTTGAATCACACCGGTTTCCCAAGTTGCTTTTATGTCACCTCTTATATGACTCCTATTATTCTCCATACTGTAGCCAAGGTGATCTTTTTGAAATAAAAAAAAAAAAAATGATCATGTTACATCTTTACTTAAAACCTTTTAAGTGTCTCCATTGTCAACAACAGTAATTCCCATCCCTGATTGCTCATCAAATCACCTAGGAAGATTATACTTGGCCACACTGCCAGAGCTTGACTAGATCCCTCAGGTGAAGTTGGTTATTAGTATATTTTTAAAACCTCTCTAGGTGAAATTCCATATGTAGCCAGGGAAATAAATCACTCGCTTGGTGTATAGACTTCAAACTCTTTGCCATGACCCATGGGGCCCTTCAAAACCATAACCAACCTGTCTCTCAAACATTTCTCAGCTCCATCACTATTCTTGGCTCAGTGTTTATTACCCTAGCCACACTAAACTGACTGTGTAAACTCTCCTAAGTGCCTTTTCTCAAGCCATTCCTCTTCTCTGGAATGTTCTTCTTTTCTTAGTCCACTTGGCAACTACCTTTTAAAGATTAAGTTAAAGCATCCACTTCTCCCTGAATTCTTTGGCCCTCAGCAAATTCTATGGAATGTTATATCTTAGCATTTATGTCACTTTACACTTACAGTACTTTTCTCCTCCATTTCATCCACACTAAAATGAGTTTCTTGCAGATCTGAGACTTAATGGATCTCTGAATTGTGTATGTGTATGGTGAATACAGAGGCATTGATGGAAGAGAAGAGTGACTCCAGCTAGTGCTAAAATGATTATGTGCACAGTCAGGTCCCCAGGAACATAGCCCAACTGAGACTTAGACCATTACTCCTTGACCCACCCCTTGGGTTTCCCTTTTTTTTTCCTGTCCTTACAGATCTCCCTTTGCATTTGTTCTCATGATTTCACATGGAAAAAGTAACAAGGTTTGAGTGTATGGTTTGTGCTTTGTCAAATGTGAATTTCTCACCATTTCTACTTTAAAGGGCTTTACCACATGATCAAAGATACAGGAATAGAGGAAGTTCTTTTTTCAGGGACAGGGAGGGGGTTTCATGGTGATACACAGGTTTTCTATCAAGTGTATGGACTTTACTTTGGTGGCATTTCTTGGACCCATGAACTTAGAGCAGCCTTTGCATATTCATCAGTCAACAAGGCTGCACTTGATTAAAGGAGTTTCCTATTTTCTACCATAATTTTTTCTAGCTGCATAAATGTGGAATGATTGCTGCTGCCTTACTGGGTTTTAGAGGTCATTGTTGGTGAGAATGAAACCTGTACCACACCATTTTTAGGGAATTGAGTTCTCCCCTGATGACTGATAGAAGGGCATCAGCATGTAAATGAGTATCAATGACCTATGGGAATTGACTATCACAATCCAAATGCATTTATTAGATATTTATGTGAGCCTTGTACAGGTCAAATGTGGGAAACAGCTAGTATGGTGATTAACAGGAGTATGAACTCTGGAGATGTACTTGCTGGGTTCATATTCAGACTTTTCCATGTACTAGTTGTAGGAGTGTCAGCAAATTACCTAGTTTAATTTTTCTTTGCCTCCAGTCTCTAATCTGTAAAGTGGGGAAATCCAGAAAGAGTTCATTTTCTAGTGTGTTCTTAATCCAGTAAGGAATACACAATATGTAAACAAGTAACTGTAGAATAGAGAACCCCCTAAAACATACTACTTATCATTCTTCTTTGGATAGGATCTGTTTCTGACTTTTCTTTGTTTCCCTGGCAGTAGTAGGCACTCAACAAATCTTGAATGAATGAACAAATGAAATTAATTCATCCATCTACTTCCCTAAATGTAGAAAAACCACTCTAACTTGGAGTCTAATCAAGAGCATAAATAGGGCTGAATAAATATTCAGAAGATCAAAAAAATGAAAATATAAGTAGAAAGAATTTCTGTAGAACAATGGGTTTAAGGGTTTGAGGAATAGTAGGGGTGTGAGTTGGGGGAAATTATCCATCTCTTCAATTACTAAAGTTTTATGGAGAAAGTAGGATTTCTGTAAGAGTCCGATAAGTTTCTTGAAAGAACCATCTCTGAGATACACCATCTTGTGTTAGAGCTTCACGTAACTTTCAGATTTTGCCTTGGGATGTTGACTTATTCAATGAATACAATAATGTTAATTATCAGAAATATTTTAACTTGAAAATCAGAGCTCAGGTATTCTGCTTAGGAGTCATTTTGGTTTTTTATATAATCAGAAATATCTGTATCTTTTTAAGCCTCTGGTACACTTGATTAACAAAGCAATTCCTTTCTTTTAACCTAAAAACAGCTATTAGAGATGACTATACGGCAGTTTTCTTTGCCCTAAAAAAATTCAGAGCAGCTTTTGCATATTCATCAGCCACAGCCACAAAGACTGCTTGATTAAAGAAGTTTCCTGTTTTCTAACATTTTATTTTTCTAGCTGTATAAACGTAAAATGATTAAAATTCCCATGGTCCCACAAATATATTTCTTAGATCTTTTCCTGATAATTGCATTTGCTTTGAGGCTATCTGATCACTAGTATTCTATTCTTTCACATTTCAGTCGCATTTTGAAAACGGACTATGATCTAAGAATCAGTATTCTGGTTTTGAGAAAAGAGAAGGTACAGAGCATGGAACATAATCTAGCAGGGGAAACACATGGCCCCAATACAGGGACTGGTGATCTTTGATAGGTGGACAAATCTGCTAGACACCAGCAGGCTAGAGTTGGTCTAGAAGAAACTGCTCATTATTCTTAATTAATAATATGTTTTATCTTAGTATATTTAAATAACTGAGAACAAACCTTAAAAAGTTTTTCTAATATGAAAGTTTGAATAATGGATATGATGTTAAGAGATTAGAGAACTATTGGCAATGACAAAAAATTTCTATTTTAACAAATCTAAGGTCGATCTACATATCACAGATCCTATCTATCATATGTTTTTTTAAAAAATACTGGGGGAAACACTTTACCAATTATAAAGAAAACACAGCAGTGACTTTAGAATAACTAAATCTTAGGGTTGCCTAATTACTTTCAGGAGTCTAAGAGCTCTAACTGGTCAGGAGATCAATTGATCAAGGTTGGTCAAGATAAATGATACATACTGAATGTTGAGCTTCACAAGACTCAGACTATTGCCTAGAATAATTTATTCTTTAATAAATTTTATAAATAAGTTATGAATCATACAATCACTAGTGGATTTAATTTCAGGTGAGGAATATTAGAGACATGAGCAATAAAAGTTAAGTTAATCTCTCACCAATAATATTTAGCATCTTTTTCTTCATCAAACCTATGAATAAGGGTCCCTAGAGAATGTCCATTAAGCCAAAAAATGGCATCAATGGATGAGAAGGGAGCATTGATTTGAGAGGGTTATAATCAGAGTTGTAGGTAATTTCAATAAAACCGAAGGTTCAGACTCTCCTGAGTGACCTTGTGCCAGCCTCACTGGACTTGTTCTTTGTGCCTCTGTGCCTTCTCAATCTCTCCCTCCCCGCTTCCCTGTCAAGCCCCCGATTCTGATGCTCTAGAGATGTCATCTTCATGGACTTTTCTTCTGTTTGTTTCAGCCTGCTAGAGTGCTGTGCGGACATACTTACTTTCCTCTTGCTTGAGCTCTAGTTGTTGTGAATTAACTCCTTAAAAGCAGGGAGAGTCATTCTCATCTCTATTCCCTGGGGTGTCCATAAGAATACACATTCAGATGTTTATAGCCTGGTGGAGTGGAAGCAGAGAAAACCAACCAGTGGAGTACAGAAGGTAGATATGGAGAAAACATTCCAAGAATTTGGAGATAGCTGAAAATGATCCGTGCTGATTTTCATGGTTTTGAGTCTCTAACTGAATTGTTAAAATTGCTTTTTCTTTGCCCCATACAATGTCTACCATGCCATGGGTCATTAGGCAAGGTATAAATACTTAAATCCGAGGTACCCAAGGAGCCATGGCAAGCCACACTAAAGATGTGATTTGGGGAAACTAAATATAAACTAGAAATTTGTGATGATGCCAACCATTAACTATTTCTATAGCAGAATCTTTTTTTTTTTTCCTGTGTGTGGTATTAATATGTGTGTGCGTTAGTGGTGGGAAAACTTGAAAATTCCAAATTACTTGCTATCTTTATGAGAAGCTGGTTGAGTAGGCTGTGTATATGGGGGCATGTGTATGTGTGTGTGTGAGAGGTGTGTTTATTACATTATTTTGAAAGATAATAGTCTGTTATGTGGATGTATATTAGTTACAGCCAAATTGGATGTTTCCATTTGGCAAGGAAGGAGGGATTTCTGAAACTCAGGCCTTAACCAGTAGGTTGGAAGATAAGACCAATTAAAACATTATGAAATGTGTTTTTGTTGCTTCTGTCCTATCTGCCTTGGGTTCATTGTCTTATTCTTCAATGATTTTTTAATCTTATGCCTAAAATTTTATTTTGCATAATTATGAAGTAGAGGAACATATTTACATTTTTGTGAAATATTTGCTGTGTAAAGTTTTTTGTTGTTGTTTATTCTCTTAAAGATCTCTCTATTTTTTTAAAAAGTCAGCAATACAAAAGAAGGTTCAGAAATACAGAAATTAAAGTTATCTGAAGGAAAAATGCAGAATAATGCTTGCCAATTTTAGACTGTTAGTCACACAGAAAGGAAACATCAGAGATTATAGGTAAATGTGACCTTACCACAAATAAAGAGTTCAAAATGCACATCTATAACTTGGTGTACCTATTAGGATGTAAGTACTCTGGGCTTTCAGAGATTCCTGCAGTGACCTTTCTATGGTAGACTGTTATACAACAAAATTGCATTTTTTCTCCCAGGGCACTATATGCCCAACCGCCCCTTCAGTTAAGTATGTCCATACAACTGGGCATATCCATTGGAATATACACAAAAGTGATATGGGCCTTCATGGGCTAAGACTCTGCAGAAGGAAGTATTCCTTCCAAACATTTTCTCTTCTGCCTGAATAGCACTAATAATAAGGCCCAAGAGGATGAAGCCATGACATGGAAAATTTCTGGATCCCTGAGACAGAGGAAAAAGCTGTCTACCCTCAAATACCCACATTTGTTATATGACCAAGGAACAAATTTCTCTTGCATTTGAGTCATGATATTATATTTGAGCATTGTAAGGGAGAAAAAATAATTTTCTCTTTACCCTTCTGAGTTCTTAGTTGAGACCTTTTCTAATTTAAAAAAAAAAAATTAACAAAAACTCCAGAAGTTTATTAACATGTATACTGGATTTACTCTCCTGTAATAGGCCTATATTCACTCTTCCCTTTCTCTATTAAAATGTCATTCAAGTCTAAATTGTAAGCTATCCTGAGGTTACTTTTTCCTGGGTATCTCCAATGAATGGGCCTTTCAAAGATAGGTGGGAGGTATGATAGTTTGTGACAAGGTTTATCTGTGTGGGGTACCACCTTCTAGTATCTCTTGTAATAAATTCCTTGTTGATGAAACTCCTGGTGAAGGGATTTATGGCACATCCTTCTAGAGGATGGTTTTTAGACTGATAAGGGAAGTAAAGAAAAACTCACTCTCTTTATTTGCTATTTTAAAGTGCCTACAACTCAAAAAAATCACTATACCAAAGCAGTGTACTTTGAAGTGGCATGTTCTAAATTCTTACAATCATATTTTAGGGAGGTGTGTTCTGCTACCTTTTAGCATTATCACAACTAATACTGAAGATGGTGTATCAGAGTGCTACCTTAACAAAAACAAAAATATATGGCATTAGCTTAGCATTTGGGAAGTAGGTAGAAGGAACATAGATATCACAGTATGGAAAGAAAAGGCCAGTATTATGCAATAATAAAACATTTGGTAACATTTGGTAAAACTATCAACTATACTTGGAAGACAAAGAAAATACCTATTTCTTCTATAGCTCTGAAGAGACTCATTGCAAATACCCAGAATATTAGCATGTGTTGGTTCTTCTCTTGTTTATAGAAAGATATTACAAGAAAGACCCAAGTTCAGGCAAGAAGTGACCAGTTTAGAAGCAGAAGTAAAAAGAAATTGGGAGTACAAAAGGGTAAGGGAAAAAAAACAAACCACTTCTAGATCAAAAAAAAAAAAAAAAGAAAAGAAAAGAAAAGAAGACCAAAAAGCGTTGTGAACAAAAAAGGTCCATTAAGATTCTCTCAGGTTTAGGGGCACCTGGGTGGCTCAGTGGGTTAAAGCCTCTGCCTTCAGCTCAGGTCATGATCTCAGGGTGCTGGGATGAGCCCCACATCCGGCTCTCTGCTCAGTGTGGAGCCTGCTTCTTCCTCTCTCTCTCTCTCTCTCTCTCTCTCTGCCTGCCTCTCTGCCTACTTGTGGTCTCTGTCAAAAAAATAAATAAAATCTTAAAAAAAAAAAAAAAGATTCTCTCAGGTTTGCAAAGTGACTTAGATTTAGGGAGTTACTTTACATTTCCATTGCAGCTTCATCCCTAAATCTCCACATGTCAGAAAGCCACCCACCAGCAAGGAACAGCTGTCTCTGAAATAAGAAAAAAACTATTGAATTTGAGCCAGGCCACACTCTGGGTCTATTTGTTGCCAAAGCTGGTGTTACTTTAACAGAGCTAATACTTCTAAGAATGACCAATCTCTAGGACTCCTAACCATAAACTCTATGGACTCACTGAATATCACAGTCTAAAAAAGCTAGCATAGTTTGTTATGTGTAAATGACACTATGTATGAATCACACTCTGGGCTAAGGGGATACATCAGTCAATAGAAACTGAACCTTCAGACTAAGGAGCTCAGAGGTATTCATTAGGTCATTCAGAGTGGGGAGAAAACTCTACAAATTTATTCCATATTTATCACTTACACATATTTATACAGCCAAACTTCCTTATCCACTATTCCCCAAATATGTCCCATGTCTCAGTCTCTAAGCCTTGTTTATACAGGTGTATAAATGTATTCCAAAATGTATATTAAGTGACTACCATGTGGTAGGCATTGCTCTGGATGCTGAGGGCTACAGCAATAAACAAAAATCAATAATCCCTGTCCTCATGAAACTTGTATTCCTTTTTTTTTTTTAGATTTTATTTATTTATTTGACAGAGAGAGAGATCACAAGTAGGCAGAGAGGCAGGCAGAGAGAGAGGAAGGGAAGCAGGCTTCCCGCTGAGCAGAGAGTCCAATGCGGGACTCAATCCCAGGACTCTGGGATCATGACCTGAGCTGAAGGCAGAGACTTTAACCCACTGAGCCACACAGGTGCCCTGAAACTTATATTTTAATGAATGGAGATAGGCTAAAAAAAAAAAAAAGTAAAAAATACAGCCCATCAAATGGTCAAAGTTGCAGAGGTAAAAGTAGGGAAGAGGTTGAGGGACGTGAAATGTAGTTTTCAATAAAATGATCAGGGAAGATATCGTTGAAAAGATGGTATTTGAGCAAAGGTTTAAAGGAGGTGAGGGTAAGCTACTTTTGAGAACGTTTGCTGTCAAAAGGGCCAGTCTCAGATGTTAGCTTGTCAGAAGTTTTTACCAACTGCTATAACTCGATGTGTTTATTGAGCACTGGAGGAACTTTGTTATTCTCTTCTACAGTCTGTTCTCAGATTCTGGTTTTCTTATTCAAGCACATGTCCTCATTCACTTGTGAGTTTTAGGGAACCACAAACCAATTTGATAAGGATAACCCATGTTTAATAAATTGCAGCATGCTCTCAACTCCACACTACCTTCATTACTGCCCAGCATTCTGATATCAAAAATAGACATTTTCTCAACATCTTTTTACTCTTTTCAGCCAAAATGCCACTTATACATCCTTCCACATAGAAATTCTACCTTTCATATTTCATACATAAAGGATACATTTTCTTTGAAGATGTATGGCACATCCTTAATCCAAAAGATGAAATGTGTTAATGACACCCATAGACTTAACTGAGTCAAGGGGGAAGGGCAGTGTAGAAACAAAAAGAAAGAGACCTGTGAGATAGTTTGAAGGAAAAGGAAAAGCAAAGCCAAACAATTACAGGATTTAGATTCAGTTTGATCTGGGGTTAGAAGAGCAGCTTTAGAGATAACTTAACACTTAGTGATTCAAGTTATGTACCTTGGTTATTCTCAAAACGAGGGTGGAAAGAAAAACATGATTTGCCTAGGAATCTTTTTCAGGCTGCATCACTGAAAATATACCACAACCTCAGGTTATCTTACACAGGAACTTAGCAAACACTGACTAAAGATCTGAATGTTCCCATTACTCTTCAAAGAACCTACAATTAAGATTTTTTAATTAAATTTATTTATTTTCAACATAACAGTATTCATTATTTTTTTCACCACACCCAGTGCTCCATGCAATCCGTGCCCTCTATAATACCCACCACCTGATACCCCACCTCCCACCCCCCCAACACTTCAAACCCCTCAGATTGTTTTTCAGAGTCCATAGTCTCTCATGATTCACCTCCCCTTCCAATTTCCCCCAACTCCATGCATGGACATGCTTTAGTGACTCACTTTCATTTGCTATCCATTTAAAATTTATGGATCCTTTCTTCCTTTTAGTAACATCCTTCATTCCTCTTGGAAAACCATAATCCTAAAAGAAGTATAATAAAACACAGAACTCTTTCATGAGTAAATGTGTTCATAATTTAATAAGTTGAATGAATTTCTGAATTTTTCTCCTCAAAGAATTTAAGAAGAATTGCTTAAATTACAACATTTTGAAACAAATTCTGCATCCATCTCAACTTGGGAGGTAAAGAGTACACCTGTGTAATTGCAAGCTCAAAATGACCCTCTATACTTGATTTGTAAACACTTCAAATGCCACCATCTTAGCACAGTGGGCAGCATGTCAGTCTCATAATTGTAAACACTTCAACAATGCAAATCCTTAAAGTTTAGAAGGATAATCCATAAAAACAAAATGATCCTTGGATCTAAAAGCATTTTGTTTGGGGATATAATGCACAGAACCCCGATTAAACATCAAAAATGGGAACTTACCTCATTCCAGTATGGTCACCCAAAGATCAGTTTTGTATCAACTTCCTTTCTCATTTGTAATGAAACTATTGGCTTTTCTTTTCTTTTTTTTAAGGAAGATAAAGCAAGCCTAGGATTATAAAATTCTTATGTAATACTTTCCTATCAAGGGATTCTAAACTTTTTATAAAATGTTAGTTTATGTAATTCTCGCAGCTCCGAAGCAGGTTAAGAAATGACAAGTGGTATTTGCAATGGGCTTTATCTCATTTTCTGCTAAGGAATGAGTCACAGTTACTCTTGAAGCTGAAACGAAGCTATAATTTAACACCTGACTGAGGTGCTGCTGGCCTGACCTCATTCCACTTCTCTCTGAGTTAAGCTATTAAGCTGTTATGTTCCAATTTTTATCTTCTAAGATTTGGCTGTAAACTGACATCATCAATACTTTCACGTAGAACTCCATGAGATGAGGAAAATGAGAGAATCCTTTGACTTGATAGTAGCTTTTGTTTCCATTTTAAAGGAAATAAATATTTAGGGTGTTGGGTCTCAGTACATCAGGGTTATTCTGCTAATGAGTAATTCCTTTTTGTCTTGAAGTCTGTAGGGCTCAGATGGACTTAAAAAAAAAAGTGGGATGTGTTTATTTTTTAATACCTAATACAGTCCATTGATAATGTTCAAAATTCAAAATCTTTAGAGGATATATAGTAAAAAAATCTCCATCCCATTCCTGTCCTATAGTCACCATTCCCCAACAGAGGATGCCATTCCCCCACCATTCCCCCACCATTCCCCCACAGAGGATGTTACCAGATTCTTATAGAAATATTAGCCTCAAATCCAAGGAGGGAGGAAGGAAGGAAAGAAACTCATAACATATAGATATATAGAGATAAATCTCTATGTTCTCTTTTCATTAATTATAACAAACTGTCCACTCTGTTCAGCTACTTGCTTTCTTCATTTAAAATATCTTGGCAATTATTCCAGAACAAAACACAAAAATTCTGTCATTCCTTTAGATAGCTACATAGTCTTCCATTGCACTCCATTCCATAGACTTCCATTTAGTCAGTCTCCTGATAACATTAAGATTCCTTCCAATCTCACACTATTACTGTTGAAGTAAAGAACTTGATTGAAAAGTCATTTTATATATGCACAAGTAGGATAAGTTCTCAGAATGGAATTCCTGGGTCAAAGAGGATATGTACTTTGATTTACAGATATTTTCCAAATTGCCCCCAAAGAGTTTACCAATTCTACCAGAAATGCATGAGAATTGCTATTTCTCTACATACTTGCCAACATAGTGTACAAACTATTTAACTCATTGAGACTTAATGAATTTTTTAATTTTTGTTGATGTAATCTTACTGTTTTTTAAAATACATAACTGACCTATAACATTACCTTCCAGATGTGTATGACTCAATATCTGCATACACTGCAAAATGAACACAATAAGTATAGTTAACATCCATCACTACACAGTTTCTTTCATGTAATGAGAACTTTTAAGATCTACTATCATAATTTTCAAAAATACAGTACAGAATCTGAAAAACATATTGGACCTTCTTGTACTGTGATTTAGTCACTTTCAAGAAAATGTGGAAATATAAAGTAAAAAGTAGAAAATAGTATTTTAAATGTGGTATTTAAAGTATATATCCATAAAGCATTTGACAGGTTACAACATTTGTTCATAATAAAAGCCCTCAATAAAGTACATTTAGAGGGAACATACCTCAACATAATAAAGGCCTTATATGAAAAACTCATATCCTACTCAATGGGGGAAAACCCCTAAGGTCAGGAACAAGACAAAGATGTCCACTCTCACCACTGTTATTCATAGTACTGGAATTCCTAGCCACAGCAATCAGACAAGAAAAGGAAAAGGCATCTAAATTGGTAAAGAAGAAAAACTTTCACTGTTTGCAGCTGATACGCTATATATGGAAAATCCAAAAGACTCCACCAAAAAACTACTAGAACTGATCAATGAATTCAATAAAATCACAGGTTACAAAATCAATGTGCAGAAATGTTTCATCTCTGTACACTAACAATGAAGTAGTAGAAAAAGATATTAAGAAAATAATTCTATTTACAACTGCACCAAAAATAATATGATACCTAGGAATAAACCTAACTGAAGACTTGACCTGTACTCTGAAAACTATAAAATGCTGATGAAAGAAATTGAAGACAACCCAAAGAAATGAAAAGACATTCTACCCTCATGGATTGGAAGAACCAATATCATTAAAATGTCTATACTAGGGTGCCTGGGTGGCTCAGTGGGTAAAGCCTCTGCCTTTGGCTGGGGTCATGGTCTCAGGGTCCTGGGATCGAGCCCCATGTCAGGCTTCCTGCTCAACAGGGAGCCTGCTTTCCCCTCTCTCTCTCTGCCCACTGCTCTGCCTTCTTGTGATCTCAATCTCTGTCAAATAAATAAATAAAATCTTTTTTAAAAAATGTCTATACTATCCAATGCAATCTATACATTTAATGCAATCCCTATCACAATACCAACAGCATTTTTCTCAGAACTAGAAAAAGCCTAAAATTTACATAGAACCACAAAAGACCCCAATAGCCAAAGCAATCTTGAAAAACAAAGCTGAGGGTATCACAATTCAGAATTCAAGTTATATTACAAGACTGTAGTCATCAAAGCAGTATGGTTCTGACATAAAAATAGACACATAGATCAATGAAATAGAATAGAAAACCCAGAAGTTATGCAGTCAATTAATGTTTGACAAAACAGGAAAGAATGACCCATGGGAAAAAGTCTCTTCAACAAATGGTTTTGGGAAAATTAGATAGTTACATTTGAAAGAATGAAACTGCATGATTTTCTCATACTGTACACAAAAATAAACTCAATATATTGGGTGCCTGGGTGGCTCAGTGGGTTAAGCCGCTGCCTTCGGCTCAGGTCATGATCTCAGGGTCCTGGGATCGAGTCCCGCATTGGGCTCTCTGCTCAGCGGAGAGCCTGCTTCCCTTTCTCTCTCTCTGCCTGTCTCTCTGCCCACTTGTGATCTCTCTCTGTCAAATAAATAAATAAAATCTTTTAAAAAAAATAATAAATAATAAAAAATAAACTCAATATAGATTAGAAACCTCAATGTAAGACCTGAAACCATAATAATCCTAGAAGAGAACATAGGCAGTAATGTCTCCAACATCAGCTGTAGCAACATTTTTCTAAGTATCTCTCCTAAGACCAGGGAAATAAAAGCAAAAATAAGCTGTTGGGACTATATCAAAATAACTTCTGCACAGCAAAGGAAACAAGCTAAAAGGCAAACTACAGAAAAGGAGAAGATATCTAAAAATTACATAGCCAATAAAGGGTTAATATACAAAATTTATAAATGATACAACTCAACACACACACACACACACACACACACACACATCATCATCATCATCATCATCATCATCATCCAATTAAAAAATGGACAGATAATATGAACGGACATTTCTCCAAAGAAGGCATCTGGATGGCCAAGAGACACATGAAAAGATGCTGAACATACTCATTATCAGGGAAATCATTATCATATCAGGGAAATGCAAATCAAAACTCTAATGAGATACCATCTCATACTTGTCAGAATGGCTAAAATTAAAAAAAAATACACAAGAAATAACAAATATTGGCAAGGATGTGGAGAAAAAAATAACCCTATTTTATTGCTGGTGAGAATGCCAACTTGTGCGGCCACTGTAGAAAACAGTATTAAGAGTCCTCAAAAGTTAAAAATAGAACTACCTTACAGTTTTATAATCATACTCCTAGGTATTTATCAAAAAAATAAAAATACTAAAAGAGAAAAATACACCCATTATGGTTACTGGAACATTATTTACAATAACCAAATTATTGAAGCAGCCAAGTGTGCATTGATAGATGAGTGGATAAAGAAGATGCGGAATAGATGTACAAAGGAATATTATTCGGCCATAAAAAAGGATGAGATCTTGCCATTTGCAATGACATAGAGTTAGAGACTGTAATTCTAGCAAAATAAGTTAAAGACAAATACCATATGATTTCACTAATAAGTGGAATTTAAGAAGCAAATTAGCAAAGGAAAAAAATAGAGACAAGTGAAGAAATAGACTCTTAACATAGAGAAGAAACTGTTGGTTACTGGAGGGGAGGTGGTTGTTGGGGGGGATTGAGTGAAATATGTGATGGGACTTAAGGAGTGTATTTGTTGTGATGAGTACCAGGTGGTGTATGGAAATGTTAAATCCCTATATTATACACCTGAAACAAATATAATATTGTACATTAAGTAACTATACTAGAATTAAAATTTTAAAAATAAAAAAGTAAATATATTTCCATAGCAGGGGTAGGCATTTCAAAAATATGTGTGGGTTGATGTTTGTAATATTACCAGTTGAACTACAGAGAAGTTGTGCTAAGTGAGAAATTCGCTTTAATGAGATGTTTAAATGTATATTACATATGCCAGCAAAGCCAGTCTACTACACATTATTTATATAGCATTTGCAAAAGTGTGATTGGGACATCTGATAATCCAAATGAGAACTTGTATTTAACTATAAATTATGACACAGATGTCTTGTCATAGTTCTTCCCATTTACAAAAATTCAGGAAATTCTCAAGATTTTATTACAAACGTGTGTATACGTATGACCAAGATTCACCGTTCTTCTTAAAGAGTGGTGTTCCGATAGAATTCTAAAGTATTAAACTTTGTTCTTCTATATAAAAAATAATACCATAAAGCTGGTGCAGCCACTCTGGAAAACAGCATGGAGGTTCCTCAGAATGTTGAAAATAGAACTGCCCTATGACCCAGCAATTGCACTATTGGGTATTTACCCTAAAGATACAAATATAGTGATCCAAAGGGGCACATGCACCCGAATGTTTATAGCAGCAATGTCCACAATAGCCAAACTATGGAAAGAACCTAGATGTCCATCAACAGATGAATGGATCAAGAAGATGTGGTATATATACACAATGGAATACTATGCAGCCATCAAAAGAAATGAAATCTTGCCATTTGCGACAACATGGATGGAACTAGAGCGAATCATGCTTAGCGAAATAAGTCAAGCAGAGAAAGACAACTATCATATGATCTCCCTGATATGAGGAAGTGGGGATGCAACATGGAGGCTTAAGTGGGTAGGAGAAGAATAAATGAAACAAGATGGGATTGGGAGGGAGACAAACCATAAGTGACTCTTAATCTCACAAAACAAACTGAGGGTTGCTGGGGGGAGGGGGTTTGGGAGAAGAGGGTGGGATTATGGACATTGGGGAGGGTATGTGCTTTGGTGAGTGCTGTGAAGTGTGTAAACCTGGTGATTCACAGACCTGTACCCCTGGGGATAAAAATATATGTTTATAAAAAATAAAAATTAAAAAAAAATAATACCATAATATCAGCAAGAGTATAATATTTCTTGTATTTTCTCTTGAAATTCTTTGTTCTTATAAAATGTGGCTTCCTGAGGAAACATTCTTTTTGATTATATTAAACTGGAAAGATTAAACATATCTGAATTAGTATTAGTAGATGTCTATATGGCATAAACATTCCCTCTCCCTCATACTCTTATAACACCAAACACTTTGGACACCAGTTGAACTGGCAACTAAGAGAAAATGGTTCTTTGATGCTCATAAGGAAGTGTCCTTAAAAATATTGCTTTGTATCATTACTAATTCATTTCACTTAGCCAGGGTTTGATAACTATTGTGATCAAAGTGTGATTAAAAAGAGATACATGGTTTCTACTACTACTTTGAAGTCAATCTTTTAAACCTATAATTAATACTTGCTCTTGACATAATATTTTATATAACAATGTGACTACAAATTATAATTTTCCAGCAGAATTTTGCAAAGGCACTTCCCTCTAGCCTAACATTTCTCAACTATAAGAACCTCCAAAATGCCATCATGGTGTTTTCAAGTTTGCAAGTCATCCAGCATGGTAATGGTATCTATTACTGGTTCTACTACTAAAATAAAATAAACATTAAAACATTTTTCACTTCGGTTGGAATGTTTGACTTTTTCAGAACAGTTTTATTTAGGGACAAATCAGTATTGGCTCACAATTATTTAAATAGGTTTTATTATTAAAACCAATAGATCAGCAGACAAATATAATTGAAAAGATGAGTTTATTATACTCATAGGTCCCGAGACTGTACATGTTATGCTAAGGAGTGGTGGGGATATATAGAGAATCCCCCAGGTCAGCATGGCTGAGAGCGGGGAGGTAAATTGGCAACTGCCTTTGTTGCACTTCTGCAACAAAGGGTAAGAGATGTAAACCAATTTAGAGTTGGCTTGTTTGGATAATTTCAGCATACTCTGGGCATAAAGTCTGTTCCTGGTTGTCCAGTATCTGAGTCTGGAGTAATTAAGACAAGTGTAAAGTAGTCTAGAATTTGAGAGCCCAGGAAGGGACATGGGTAGGGGGTGTAGACTCCAGGTTGGTTGGTTTGTATTAGGGTAGGACTTCTCCAGAAGAGGTGGGGGTGTTGGGTACAACAACAAAGGAGACAGAAGATCAAGGCATGGTGACTCAAACATATTAACACATGTCCAGAATAAGGTGTATCCAGCATATGCATGCAGAGCAAATGTTAAAGCATCAGGTTTACCGAAACTTGGTAAAAGCACCAAGTTTATAGAACATTGTTAATGCGCTGATGTAGTCACTTTTAGCTGCATGCCATCAGCTCTTTGCTATCGCGGTTTGACCATCGTAGCACTTACCAATTACTCTTGGTATTTTTTACATATAATATGTATATGTAGTTATATATGCATATGTAATACAAAAAATTATATTTTAAAATAAATTCTTAGTCAACATGATTAGCATAAAATACACTGATGTTAAAATATCACAATATAATATGGACAAATTATGATAATTCAGATAAATATTTTCAGTATTTTCACCAAATTCATAAATTGCAAACGTTTGAATTTTTTTAAATGGTTTGAAGTGGCAGGGGGGTGGGAGGTCGGGGTACCAGCTGGTGGGTATTATAGAGGGCAGGGATTGCATGGAGCACTGGGTGTGGTGAAAAAATAATGATACTGTTAGGCTGAAAATAAATAAATGAAAAAATAAATAAATATGATGTAGGAAAAAATAAAAATGGTATGTAGTACTTTATAATGGTTCTAGTATTCAAAGAGATTTTTCTTTTTCTTTTTTGGCAATTTAAGTTTTCCATACATATAATGTGTTAAACATAGTAAAGAGCTTATAGAGAGTAGCAATCATTGAAAGAAAAATATATAGATTTAGAAAAATAAGGTGAAAAGAAAGAGGGAGATAAACTGTAAGAGTCTATAGGAAACAAACTAGGGATTGCTGGAGGGGAGGCTGGGGGGAGAACAGGTAACTGAATGATTACTTAATGGGCAGGATGAGCTCTACATGTTAAATGTAACTAATAAACCACTAAATTCTACCTCTGAAACAAATAACATACTATATGTTAAATTGAATTCAAATAAAAATGTTTTAAAATATTTATTTAGAAACATTATTTTTTAAAAAGTAAATCATGTATATGAGCCTCTTAATGTATTATTAAATTCAGTTGCTAACATTCTCTTTGTGTGGTGTCTTTGGTTTTGGTATCAAGGTAATGCTGGCCTCAAAATGAATTTTGAAGTGTTCCCTCCTCATCTATTCTTTGGGAGAGTTTGAGAAGAATAGGCATTAATGGTTCTTTAAATACTTGGTACAAGTTAATAGTGAAGCCATCTGGTTGTGAACTTTTTCCTTGGGCAACTTTTGATTACTGGTTCTACATCCTTTGCTAGTAATTATTCTGTTCAGGTTATTCATGATTTATTTTTGGTGGGTTGTATGCTTCTAGGAATTTATCAGTTTCTTCTAGGTTGTCCAATTTTTTGGTGTATAATTGTTCATAGCAGAGTTCTATGATCCTTTGTATTTCTGTGATATCAGTTGTAACATTTCCTCTTTCATTTCTGCTAACATCCATCTTCTCATATAAATAAAAAATAAGAAAAATTATTTTCCTTCTGATGAGCACTCATAAGGTGTAGTCTCAAAAACTTTATGTATCATACAGCAGTGTTAGTTGTAGCTAATATGTTGTACATATAACATGTAGTTATAACTAGTACATATAACCTGAAGTTTGTCTTTTCATTGCATTCCTCCAATTTCCTTTCCATACCCCACACCTCTAGTAGCTACTAGTCTGATATCTTTTTCTATAAGTTTAGTTTTGTTTTAGATTCCACATAGAAGTGACATGATACAGTATTTGTCTTTCACTGTCTGATTTATTTTACTTAGCATTGTCTTTAAGATCCGTCCATGTTGTTGCAAATGGTAGAATTTCCTAGCTTTTTATGGCTGAATAATATTCCGTTGTATAAATATATCACAATTTCTTTATCCATTCATACACTGATGAACACTTAAGTTGTTTCCATGTCTTGGCTGTTATAAATAATGCTGCTGTGAATATGTGGTTGCAAATATCTTTTGGGGCTATTGCTCTTGTTTCCTTTGGATGTATTCCTAGTGTAGAATTGCTATATCATATGATAGTTCTATTTTTAATATTTTTAAGAACACTCCATACTGTTTGCCATAGTGGGTACACCAATTTATAATCCCCCCAATAGAGCACAAGTGTTGTCTTTACTCCACATCCATTGCAGCATTTGTTATCCCTTGTCTTTTAGGTGGTAGTCATTCTAATAGGCATGAAATGATATCTCAGTTTTAATTTGCTTTCCCATAATGCCTAGTGATGTTGAGCATCTTTTCATGTACCTGTTGGTCTTTCATATATGTTCTTTGGAGAAATGGCTGTTCAGGTCTTCTGTCCATTTTATGATTGGGTTATTATTATGTTACAAAGTTGTAAAAGTTCTTTATATATTTTGAATACTAACCCCTTATGAGATATATGGTTGGCAAATATTTTTCCCATTTCATAGACTTTCTTTTCACTTTGTTGATGGGTTTTTATTTGTTTTTGTTGTGCAGAAACTTTCTAGTTTGATGTAGTCTTATTTATTTTTTAAATTTTGTTGGTATGCTTGATGTGTCATATCCAAAAAATGTTTATCAATGTCATGTTAAGAAAGTTTGTTTCAGTGTTTTCTTCTAGGAGTTTCATGATTTCAGATCTCACATTTAAATCCTTAATCTAGGGGCGCCTGGGTGGCTCAGTGGGTTGAAGCCTCTGCCTTCGGCTCAGGTCATGATCCCAGGGTCCTGGGATCGAGCCCCGCATCGGACTCTCTGCTCAGCGGGGAGCCTGCTTCCTCCGCTCTCTCTGCCTGCCTCTCTGCCCACTTGTGATCTCTGCCTGTCAAATAAATAAATAAAATCTTAAAAAATTTAAAAAAAAATAAAATAAAATAAATAAATAAATCCTTAATCTATTTTGTATTAATTTTCATGAGTGGTATAATATACAACTCCAGTTGCATTGTTTTATGTATGAATACCTAATTATCCCAGCATCATTTATTGAAAAGACTGTCTTTTCTCCATTGAATATTCTTAGCTACCTTTTAAATATTGGTTGATTATATACAATTGGCTTTATTTCTGGGCCCTCAATTCTGTTTAATTCATCTATTTGTCTATTTTTATGCTGGTACTGTACTGTTTTGATGACTACATCTTTATAGCTTGAAATAAAGAAGTGTGATGCCTCCTTCTTTGTTTTTTCTTAAGATTTCTTTGGGTAATCAGAGTCTTCTCCCATATAAATTTTAGAAGTTTTTTCTCTAATTCTGTAAAAATGTAATTGGAATTTTGATAGAGATTGCATTGAATCTATAGATAACTTTTGGTAGTATTGATATGTTAACATTATTCTAATTCATTAACATATGATAACTTTCTATTTCTTTGTGTCTTCTTTGATTTCTTTCATCATCAATGCCTTGTAAATTACAAAGTAGAGCTCTCTCACCTCCTGAAATGTATTCCTAAGTATTTGGGGTTTTGATGCTTTTGTAAATGAGATTGATTTCTTTATTTCATTTTCAGAAAAAAATAAATTAGTATATAGGATTTGGAATATTCTGTTGAATAAGAGTGGTAAGAGAGGTTAACCAGTGTTGTTCCTGATCTTAGAAGAAAAGTTTTCAACCTTTCACCATTGACTGTGATGTTGCGGTCTTGTCATATATAGTTTTTATTATTCTGAGATGTGTTCCTTCTATACCTAAATAAAGATTTTTGATCATGGATAAATGTTGAAATTTGTCAAATGCTTTTTCTGCATCTATTGAAATGATCATGTGATTCTTTTTTCTCATTCTATTAATGTGATGAATCACACTGATTTATTTGCATATATTGAAACATTCTTATGTCCCAGGGATAAATGCCTCTCGACTGTGGTGTATAATATTTTTAATGGGCTGCTGATTTCAGTGCACTTGTGTTTTATTGATAATTTTTCGTCTACATTCTCAGGGATACTGGCCCATAACTTTCTTTTCTAATAGTATCCTTTTTTGGGTACCAGGAAAATGCTGGCCCTGTAAAATGAGTTTGGGAATGTTACTTCTTCTTAGATTTTTTTGAAAGAGTTTCAGAAGGATTGGTATTAATTCTTAAATTCTTAGTAAATTCACCAGTGAAACCATCAGCCCTAGACTTTTATTTGTTGTGAGATTTTTTTTATTAATCATTCAATCTTCTTATTAGTAATGGTGTTTTCCACATATTCTATTTCATTTGATTCAATTTTGGTAAGTTATATGTTTTTAGGAATTTTTCCATTTCTTGTCCAATTGGTATATAGTTGGTGTATAGCTATTCATAGTAGCCTATGATGATCCTTTGAATTTCTGTGGTATGAGTTGCAATGTCTCCTTTTTCATTAATTTGTTGATTTGGATTTTTCCCATGGTTACTTTTGCTAAGGGTTTGTCCATCTTTTTTTTCCTTCTAATTTTTGCTTAAATTCTAGTCAAGACACAGTTTAAATTCTAGTCAAGACACAGTGCAGTATTGGTTTCAGGAGTGGAATTCTGTGATTCATCACTCACAGCACTCAATGCTCATCACAACAGGTACCTTCCTTAATACCCATCACCCCTCTAACCCATCCCCTGCCCACCTCCATCAACCCCTGGTTTGTTTTATATCTTTAAGAGTCTCTTATGGTTTGTTTCCCTCTCTCTTTTTCCCCCTCCCATATGTCCATCTGCTTTGTTTCTTAAATTCCACATTTAAGTGAAATCATATAGTATTTATCTTTCTCTGACTGGTTTAGCTTAGCATAATACACTCACTCCATATCATTGTGAATGGCAAGATTTCATTCTTTTTTATGGCTGAGTAATACTGTTTTTTGTTTTGTTTTGTTTTGTTTTTTTTGGCTGAGCAATATTCTATCATGTATTTATACCACATATTCTTTATCCATTCATCAGTTGATGGACATTTGGGCTCTCTCCATAGTTTGGCTATTGTTGATAATGCTGCTATAAACATTGGGGTTCATATACCCCCTTTGAATGTGTATTTTTCTATCTTTCCTGTAAATACCTAGTTGTATAATTGCTGAGTCATAGGGTAGTTCTATTTTTTAACTTTTTGAGGAACCTCCATACTGTTTTCCAGAATGGCTGTACCAGTTTGCATTCCCACCAACAGTGCCAGAGGTCCCCCCTTCTCTGCATCCTTGCCAACAGTTGTTCCTGTATATGTCTACAGATTCATTTGGTATACAGTTATTCAAATCTACTCTTTCTATATTGAATTTATGTCTGGGTGATCTATCCATTGTTGACAGTGAGATATTAAATTTCCCAATTATTATTTCATTGTATTTATTTATCCTTTTAGATCTGTTAATGTTTGCTTTATTTATCTAGGTGCTCTAATCCCGGGCACATAAATATTTATAACTGTTATATTTTCTTGATGTATTGACTTTTTATATAATGACCTTCTCTGTCTCTTTTAAACATTTTTAGTTTAAAGTCTGATGTGAGTACAGGTACTCCTGACTTTTTATGGTTACCAATTGCTTGAAATGTCTTTTTCCATCCCTTCGGTTTCAGGTTATATTTGTCTTTAAGGTTAAAGTGAATCTCTATAGGTGGCATATGGTTAGATTTTTTTATTCATTCAGGAATTGTGTCTTTTAGTTGAAAAATTTGATCAACTTACATTTAAAGTAATAATTGATAGGTAAGGACTTACTGTTGCCATTTTGTTAATTGTTCTCTTGTTGTTTATAGAGTTGCTGTTTCTTACCATGTATTTTTTGTTTTGATTTCTTCTCATATCAGAATGCTTTGACTTCTTTCTCATGTTCATGTATTACTATAGGATTTTCCATTTACAGATACCATGAGGCTTACATAAAGTATCTTACACTTACATACCCATTTTAAATTGATAAAAACTTAACTTGGATAGAATTTGCAAACTATCCGCTTGTAATCCACCTCTACCTAACATTTGAGGTTACTGTTCTTAAACTTTACATGTTATTTTTATTTATTTGTTTATTTATAATTCTAGTATGATTAAAATTCAATATTAGTTTCAAATATATAATAGAGTGACTCAACAATTTTATATATTCTTCAATGTTCATCATAATCAATATACTCTTAATGCCCTTTAACTACTTTAGCCATCCCCCCACTGACCACTCCTCTGATAATCATTGCTTTGTTGTCTATAGATGAGTCTGGTTTTTGGTCTATATTTTTCCTTTGTTAATTTGTTTTATTTCCACATATGAGTTAAATCATATGGTATTTGTCTTTCTCTGATTGATTTCACTTAACATTATATATTCTTTAGCCCCACCCATGTTGTTGCAAATGGCAAGATATCATTCTTTTTATGGCTTAGTAATATTCCACTGTATATATACCATTTCTTCTTTATACATTCATCCATCAGTAGACATTTGGGTTGCTTCTATAATTTGGCTATTGTAAGTAATGCCACCATAAACATAGGGGTGCATATATCTTTCTGAATTAGTGTTTTCATATTCTTTGTGAAAATGCCCAGTAAATATCCAGAATTATCAAACCATATTGTGGTTCTATTTTTAATTTTTTAGAAAACTTCCATACTGTTTTTCACAGTGGTTGCATCAGTTTGCATTCCCACCAAAAGTGCAGGAGGTTCCTTTTTCTCCACATGCTTGCCAACACTTACTGTTTTTTGTGTTTTTTAATTAGCCATTCTGAGAGGTGTGAGGTGATGTCTCATTCTGCTTTTGATTTGCATTTCCCTACTGATGAGTAATGTTGAGCATCTTTTCATGTGGTATTTGCCATCTGAAAGTTTTCTTTAAAGAAATGTCTGTTCATGACTTCTGCCCATTTTTAAATTGTATGATTTAGGTTTGGGGTATTGAGACGTACAATTACTTTATACCATTTTGGCTACTAATGCCTTATCAGATAATCCATTCGCAAATATTGTCTCCCATTCTGTATGTTTCCTTTAGTTTTGTTGTTTGTTTCCTTTGCTGTGCAGAGGTTTTTATTTGGATGTAGTCCCAATAGTTTATTTTTGTTTCTGTTTCCCTTGCCTCACAAGACATATCTAGAGAAATGTTTCTATGATCAGTGTCAAAGATATTACTACCTGTGCTCTCTTCTAGGATTTTTATGGTTTCAGGTCTCATATTTAAACCTCTAATCCATTTGAGTTTATTTTTATGGTTTATTTGAGAAAGTGGTCCAGTTTCATTCTTTTGCAAGTAACTGTCCAGTTTTCCCAACACCACTTATTAAAGAGACTGTCTTTTCCCATTGCACATTCTTTCCTACTTTCTCAGTGATTAATTAATCATATAATTGTGGGTTTATTTCTAGGCTCTCTGTTCTGTTCCATTGATCTGTTTGTCTATTTTTGTGCCAGTACCGTACTGTCTTGATTATTACAGCTTTGTAGGATATCTTGAATTCTGAAATTGTGATACCTCCAATTTTATAAGCTCACTGGATATAAAGTCAATATACAGAAATTGTTGCATTTCTATTCATTAATAATAAAGGGGCAGACAGAGAAATTAAAACAATCTCATTTACAACTGCACCAAAAATAATAAAATACCTAAGAATAAACCTAACCATGGAGGTAAAAGACCTGTTCTCTGAAAACTATAAAGCACTGATAAAAGAAACTGAAGAGAACACAAAGAAATGGAAAGTCATTAGGTAGTCATGGATTGTGAGAACAAATATTGTTAAAAACATCCACACTACCCAATGCACTCTACACATTTAATGGAATCACTATCAAAATACCAACATTTTTCACAGAACTAGAACAAATCATCCTAAAATTTGTATGGAACCACAAAAGACCCTGAATAGCCAAAGCAATCTTGAAAAAGAATAACAAACTGGAGTTACCACAATCTCAGATTTCAAAGATAACCTACAAAGCTTTAATCATCAAAACAGTATGGTACTGGCACAAAAACAGAATATACAGATCAATGGAACAGAATAGAAAAACCTAGAAATAAGCCCATGATTATATGGTCAATTAGTCTATAACAAAGGAGTCGACCATATGCAATGAGAAAAAAATAGTCTTTTTCACAAATGGTTTTGGGGCAACTGGACAGCTACATGCAAAAGAAAGAAATGGACCACTTTTTCACACCATACACAAAAATAACTCAAAATGGATTAAAGACCTCAATGTGAAACTTGAAACCTTAAAAGTCCTAGAAGAGAACACAGGCAGTAATTTCTCTGACATCAGCCATAGCAACAGTTTTCTAGTTTTGCCTCCTAAGTTAGCAAAAGAAATAAAGTAAATTAGGACTACATCAAAATAAAAAGCTTCTGCAAAGCGAAGCATAAAGCAGCAAAACAAAAGACACCATACTGAATGGGAGAAGACATTTTTCTCTTTTTTTTTAATTTTTATTTATTTATTTTTAGTTTCTTTTCAATGGTCCAGAATTCATTGTTTATGCACCACACCCAGTACTCTATGTGATACATACCTGCCCACCACCAGGCTCACCCAACCTCCCAGGCCCCTCCCCTCCAAAACTGTGTTTGTTTCTCAGAGTCCACAGTCTCTCATGGTTTGTCTTCCCCTCCAATTTCCCCCACTTCTCCTCTCCATCTCCCCCTGTCCTCTGTGTTATTCCTTATGGGAGAAGACATTTTCAAATGAGATATACACTAAGTGATTAGTATCTAAAATGTATAAAGAATATAGACCATGAGAGACTATGGACTCTGAAAAACAATCTGATGGTTTAACACTGTACATCAAGTATACTGGAATTAAAAATATTTTAATAAAAAAATGAAGCATTATGAGGTAATTGGGTGTCATGTCTTGCAACGTAAGATTCCAAAGCAGAGTTTGAAAAAGTAAGGAATGATATTCACCTTGAAATATAGTGAAACCAGAAAAAACAACAAAATACTTCAAAAGGAGAAAGGCAGCAGCAAAAATAGAGTGGGAAACGTAATCTAGCTCCATTTAGTGGAGCAATAAGATTAATAGATTATTTCTCAGTAGAAGCAATGTAAGCAAGAAGTCAGGGGGATTGTAGATTTCAATTGTCAAATAATCAGAACAACCAACACACACTGTCAAATGTCAATCAGTGGATTAAAGGAGTGCTTTTCCTGGGGCATTTTGGGCAAGAGCAAGTTTTACAGAGCATTAGAAGAGGCTATGTGGAAATAGTATGCTTGGCTTGGAGGTCAGAGATTTTCTTATTAGGCTAGCAGGACCTCTTTTCTTGGGTAAGGTGAGCTAGCTACGGCTGAGTTGGAAGAGTATGATTGGTGTGTGTTAGTTTTCCTTTAAGGTATTTCAAGTAAGCACAGACTGAGGTTTATATTTTTTTTTTTTTTTGAGGTTTGGATTTTTGATATGGGCTGGACCACTGGAGCACATTCCATTTTGGGGGTCCCAACACAAAAATTAACTTTTTGAAGCCAACCTCCAAATATTTACCCAGCAAAAATACCAAGAAAAAGGATAGAATGTGTCAAAACTGGAAGAATTCATCAGCAACACTCATTAAAGGAAATGTTAAAGGGTCTTCTTCAGAAGAAGGTATAATTTTCTAATGGAGGGGGAAAAATAGAACCTAAAAAGTCAATCCCCAGAGTAACAAGAATATCAAGAAAAAGCATCAAAGAATAGGTGAGATAATTAAAAAGCACTTGGTAGGTGATTAAAAAAAAAACTCTGAAGTAAAAAATAACAGAAAAGACTGTTCTAAAAATCAGGAATTGTTTTTAAGGGTGCTAGCAGCTTTTGTTTCTTAATCTAAGTGTGGCGACATGGATTTTCACTTTGTCATAATTCTTAAACTGTATGCTTCTTTTGGCATTATATTTTATAGCAAATGGTTTTTGACTTTCTCTGCTTGACTTATTTCACTCAGCATAATCTCCATTCCCATCCATGTTGATGCAAAAGTTGGGTGTTCATCCTTTCTGATGGCTGAGTAATATTCCATTGTGTATATGAACCACACACATCTTCTTTAATCATTTGTCTGTTGAAGGGCATATCGGCTCTTTCCACAGTTTGGCTATTGTGGACATTGCCGCTATAAACATTCAGGTGTATATGGCCCTTCTTTTCACTACATCTGTATCTTTGGGGGTATTAAGGAGGGCATGTATTGCCTGGAGCACTGGGTGCTGTACATAAACAATGAATCTTGGAATACTGCATTAAAAACTAATGATGTCTTTTATGGTGACTAACATAACACAATTAAATGTTTTTAAAACAACAACATTATGTAAGCCTCTTCTTATCATATACCACATATAGATGATGAAATGGCCCCTCAGACTCCTGAAGAATCTCAGGAGGTTAGGGAGGTTTAAGTGTCAGAAAAATTTAGAAAAGCTCCTACCCAGCCCTCATTAAAGATCTTACTGTGCCCCTCCAGGCAGCTGCTTTCAGGGATTCATAAGATCTGATTTTCTGTAAACTATAGCCCCCACAGGCCTGCCTTTGATATTAAATTACTCTCTGTTTCCCCTTCTCCACCATGCTCTATACAGCCCACAAGCCTTTGTTGCCCACTTTCACAAAGGTATATTATTCATTAGCAAGGATATAATTTCATCCACAGAAAGTCCTTCTGGAGTGAGGGTGCTGTGCTGCTTAGAACTGGTTTTGACCAAATCCTTTTTCAAAAAGAGACTTTTTTTTTTTTTAAAGATTTTATTTATTTATTTGTCAGTGAGAGAAAGAGAGCCCCAGCAGGGGGAGTGGTAGGCAGAGGGAGAAGCTCCCTGCTTAGCAAGGAGCCCAATGCAGGGCTCAATCCCAGGTCCCTGGGATCATGACCTGAGTGGAAGGCAGATGCTTAATTGACTGAGCCACCCAGGCATACCCAAAAATAGACTTTTTCATTTTATTTTTTAAAAGGATCCAATCAAAACTATCTCAATAATTTAAGAGTAGATCTTAAATGTTCTCACCATATGCACGCACATGCATACACACACACGTTACAAAAAAACAAAATAAGTAAAATTGGCTTACAGAAATTTTGAAATAGGCTAAAAAATGTTTGAAACATTATGAAACCACATTTTTAGCTACCATACATAAAGATTCTCTGGACATTTCTAGTAATCACGACACCCTAACACCGATCTCTAAGGTAACTCTGGCTTCTACTCTATCACTCTCTTAAAAAACAAGTCACACTTTGGGGCTTTACTTTTTTACTCAAAAAGTAAAAAGCATTTGACATTCAGAATCCACAGACTGCTCTGATTTTTGTTTGGAAATAATATTCTACTTAAAGGAGCATTTTGAGTTTCCCACTCATTGATCATTTTTCTTTTTTAAATACAGCTATTTAAAAAATATTATTAAACAATGGAGAGGCTTTAGGATTCCTGCCTTGATTTCAGTTTAATAATGATGAATTACATGTACTATAATCCTCGGGCTTATTTTTCCTTTCCACACAAATTTCCCTCTCCTATGCTTTGCTGCTTCTCTATTTCAAGTACATTTCTTTAGTTTTAAGAGATTAGATTTTCTAAAATATGATAAATGGACCCCAAATAATTGTGTAGAGGCAGTTCAACAATTCTTTTCATGAGGTTCCTGAAAGGCAAGGGCAACCAAAAGGTCAGAACTTTCTTTGTCATCACCTAGATGACAATAGGGCTTTGTTATGACTTGACTTCTGGTCCAGAATGCTTCAGCAATATTGTGTGTGAGGAAAGCTTATATGTCTAAATTGTAAACTATGAGTCAAATACATATGTATGATGCATATTAAAACATATATCCAAATATTATATGTTTGTAATGATATAACAAGAAAGGCATGTTACAACTTCAAGCTTAAACTGGGGGGTTGAGATGCTGCCCAGAGACAGACTTAGCTGAAATACTTGGAACCATCTGTCAAGGCAAGAAGAGGCAAAATACACAGAAGATGGGTGAACAAGACTACAGGAAGCAGCTCCCCAGCACTTCCTCCTGAAAACTATGAGAACCGCCCCCACAGCTCTATGGCTGCCAAGGAAATCTGCTGTGGGTAGTTAAAGGGATGTATAGGACAGGGGGCACATTTCTGTCATTACACCAAAAAAATGTGTTCTGCTCCTTCCCTTCCATTCTTTCCTATCTTCAGTTTTTACTGTTTGCTGTTCTCTGGGTAAATAGAGGAAGGAGGATGATAAACAACCTTTTTGGAAAAAAACTCTTCACTTATAAGAGCTTATAAAAGAAGTTTTTGCTCTTAATTCCCAAATAACCATTAGGCAAATGTTCTGCTACAATGATTCTTTATTTGGGTGTTTTATTTTGGAGCCTTTATTCAAGCACAGCTTGACTTGTATTTTCTTAAGAAAAAAACAAAACAAAAAACTGGAGGGGCGGTCAGGGATAGGGGTGCCAGCAAATTTTTTACAAAGGACCAGAGAGTAAATATTTTATGTTTGAGGGCCGTATGGTCTCAGTCTTAAGCATTCAACCTGACAGCTAACCTGAAAGCAGCCATAGACAATAAATGAATGAAGGTAGCAAGCAGTGTTCCTATAAAATTTTATTTATGGATGCTGACGTATTCTATTTGTCCGTTTTCTTCTTCCAACTGTTTCAACATGTAAAAAACATTATTGGCTTGAGGCCATATCAAAGCAAACCAGATTTGGTACTAGGCTGTATGGAGTTTGCTGACCCTTGACTTAAAAGGCAAGTTCTCTTACCCCAGGAAATTTTAAAGGTAAGGATTAATGAGGATAATGAGATCCATATTACCTGCACTTGGAGAATTAAGCTTAGGTATAGGTTTTATAGTCATTGAGACAATCTGTATGTATTTGATATTTATTATGCATGCAATGTTGAAGAAAATCTGACATGGAGATAATCTGATGGATCAGGGGTTTCTAATTACAATGTAAAATTTATTATAGATGTGATTTTTAAGTAGGAAGAAAATTTATCTACCCTTATAAACAATAATGGAATGTTTGGAAGAACTTGAGAGTCTCTATAATAAGTTTAATAATTTATAAGTTTATGTTGTTCAGGTGTGTAGAAAGGATTTACTTGTCTATATAGTAAATTTGCCTGGTCAAGCATTAGAAGTAAAATTCACTGAATAAATTTATAAATGGAATGTAAAATGCTTAAGTGAATTTGATAAACTGATTATTTGAGGATATTTACTCTGTTCAATTTAAATTAATCAAGCATTAATCAAAGAATAGATGGTAAAATTTTTATTTTAAATACAGGTTTACAAATGGAATAAGATTTGTATGTTATACTTTTAAAAAGTTAATAAAAAGGATGTTTTAAATTATGTACCATTGCCAAATTGATGTTTCTTTAAAATACAAGTAACTGGCACTAAGACTTTCTGTGCAAAAGCCTTTTTTGGACTTCAACATTCATAATAATAAAAGGAATCCATATGGAGCACAATGACAAGGGGACAGTAGGTACAGAAGCCAGAGTGGCCAGTCCTTCTTGACAGTCAAGGTGCTGCCTCTTTGGCTGCCAGTGATGTTGTACCACATTCTGTGTAGCCATGATGCTGCATTGGTACTATGTCTTAATGATAAATGCTCTTGATCAAAATTGTGTGTGTGTGTGTGTGTGTGTGTATGTGTGTATAAACACACACACTCTGATCCAAAGCAATAGCCAAGTCAATCCAAACCACTAATAGCCAATCAAAATTCATGGGTAGAGAAGGACACAATATTGCTTTGAGTGCTTTGAGGAAGGAAATTTACAATTGTGTTTTAGATCTGCAGCATGATGCCTACCAAATGGCTGATACACAGCATTACCTATAATCTGAGAAACACCCTCTGCACAGAAATGTAGAACAGAAAAGTAGTGTCCATCAAAACCTTTCATCCGCTAAATCCTAAATCTTTTCTGAGCGTATTCAGAACCAAGGCCAGCAAACTATAGTCTGCAGCAAAACCTGGCCTGCCACCTGTTTTTATATAAATAAAATTTTTATTTTAAATTTTTATTTTTTGTATAATAAAAAATTTTAGTTTAAATACAGGTTTATAAATGGAATAAGATTTGTATGTTATACTTTTAAAAAGTTAATGAGAAAAAAAAAGAAAATGAAATTTAAAAAAGAAAAAAAGAATAATAAATAAAAGAAATTTAAAAAAGAAATAAAAAGAAAATGGTTTTCACATTTTTAAGAGTTAAATACAAAATAAGAATAATATTTTGTGATACATACAAATCAAATCTCAGCATCCACAATAAAGTTGTATGGGAATGTAGCCATGCCCACTCACTGGCATGTTGTCTACTTCTGCCCTAAGCAGTACACAGTTGTAGTTGCAATAGACACCATATAGCCCGTAAAACCAACGATTTACTCTTTGGTCCTTTACACAGAAAGTTTGCCACCCATGCTCTCGGCAGAACAACATCATCTCCAGTGATTTAATATACTGGGTGGACAATCCATGGCTGCAACACATTTTTTTTAATCCCAGGAGGCCTGAGATGACTTAGTGGCCAGAGTTCGAAGATAAGGATGCAGCCCCTTGGGCTGCAAACACGCAGAGTCATGCTGGTACCCAGGTACTCCTCATCCATATTATCTGAGTGGGATTGGTTTCACATAAGGTTGTTACTATCTTGGGAGAGTTAGCAACAGGTTACAACTAATTTCTTGCTTACCCTTTGCCCCCCAAAAAATTTTAGTATTTCATCTGACTCAAAAGACATTTTAATCCTAACTCTTCAGATCTGGAATACCTCATACATCCTGTTGTCTTCAAAGAGGATAGGGAAGATGCGTGTTCTTCATTTAGCATATGGGAGTAGCCAATCCTCCCTACTAGGAACCTCCAGATTATATGCTAGTCAAACCTTGAGCTTTAGGGCCCCTCTGGGACCTTTTAGGTTTCTGGGAACTTTAGGTCCCAGACAGGACCTTTCATATGTTCACATACTTACTGTATTAGAAAAGTAAGATATTTAACTATAACCTTTTGAGATGTGTGCCTTATTCCACTTAGACTTTCTCTCTACCACTCATTTTCTCTCATCTTTGAAGAGGCCATAGATATTTGAGGAATCTAATACTGTAAGGAAGTGAAATTTTGAATATATTTAGTTTGAGTTACATGGGATTGCATTCATGTAACTACAAGCTCTTCTACCCACTCTGCCAACACAATGACTTTGCAGAAAGGGCAATGTAAAATGATATAAACTCCCCCTATGGAACCCAAGACCAGAAGTAATATTAAAGGAACAAGATTTGAAGTGTATAAAACCAGAAGCCACGCTATATAATATTCTTCATATCATCAAATCTGTATAATTATAAGCAAACAGTTTGCTTCTCATCACCATCTAATCGAAACAGACATTTGCTGCTGTCAGGAATATGCTTCATCGTGAAGCATATGCAAGTAGATATTATATATATATAATTAATGGAAATTATGTGAAGTAAAACATCTATGTTTTAGAGTTTGTTTTTCAAAACATAAACTGGTAGCACTTCTACAAGCATATATGGGTGAGAGGCCATGTATTTTATTCATCCCAAGGTATTCTATCAAATCTTAGTGTGTACCTAGTACATTATGGCCTGATCAGTCTGGTGGTCCCAGATAAGATGGTTTGCAAAACTGCCACAGACTCAGTTAAGTTGCATGAAGAAACCAATGTTTCGGTGACAAAACTCTATGTATTCACCAATAAGTCAATGTCTGCTGTAGAAGAGTAACCTAATTATACACTTATGTAGCTCGGGACAAAGCACCAGCAATTTTTAAGTATATTTGAATTGCTTTTGTGACTGTGTTAATTTTATTTTTTTTTTTTATATTTTTTTAAAAGGACACCTCAAAATTGTATGAGTTTCAGGTCCCACAGGACCTGGATCTGCCCTAGACAGGCCCACCCACCTGATCCCCAGTATGAAACAGGAGTTGCTCTTGTTCATCCACTCTCTCTACCCTATTGTCCAAATAATAAATAATAACACATACGTATGAAGAAAGAGGTGGGGAGAAGAGAAACTCTCCTCTTACTATGATTCTTACTCTCTACATGTCTGCTCCTCTTTCAGTCTCTTTCAGATGCCAACTGATAAATTATTGCCACCCAGATTACCAGTGCAGGCAGTCTTACCTTTTCATGCCAGGCCACCATATAGGTTATTGAGTAGTTTATGCAATGGCCACCCTTCTATTCCAAACAATAGCCATTCTCATGTATAGAATGAGCTTGTACCTCCCCAGCATTTTTTGATATCTTAATATCTCTAGGACATGAGTAGGAAAGATGCTTGATAAACAGATGTTAAGTGTCCTGCTGAGATTCAAGATCATGCAGTGGGACCCATCTATCCAATCCCTGCATTTCTCCAGCAGTTCTGGCTCTCTAGGTGTAAGGATGAAGAAGGTAAATTGAAGCATTGGTTTAGGGCTAGGGTGTGGTGGTGAGGGTGCAAGAGCATGCAGTTATATGATGAGATGATTGTAAATGCTAACAACCACACTGTCCAGTTTGGGTAAAGAAAGAACAAGCGCTGAAAGGGAGCTGGAAGTCTGGAGAAAGCAGAGGGATTTAGGGACTAGATATCTAAATTAAATTAAAACTCAGACTGTTGAAAGTATGGCTAAGAATCTGTGGTACAAGAGTGAGATATTGACATTTAAGATTTTAGAGATGTTAGGGGTGCCTGGGTGGATCAATGGGTTAAAGCCTCTGCCTTCAGCTCAGGTCATGATCCCAAGGTCCTGGGATCGAGCCCCACATCGGGCTCTCTGCTCTGCAGGGAGCCTGCTTCCTACTCCTCCCTCTCTTTCTCTCTCTGCCTGCCTCTCTACCTACTTGTGATCTCTGTGAAATAAATATAATCTTGAAAAAATTAAAAAATAAAAAATAAATTAGAAAAAGATTTTGGGAGATGTTAGAAAGTGTGATCCTTAAAGTGGATGTCTGCCATGAGTGGAGACTTGGATCATGAGATTTGAGGAGATAGAGGCTTTGTGGTCAGATAGGGACATTGACAGGGTGTGGCCTGCAGGTGAAGTGTTGAGTGCAGACTAGAAGAGGTGTCCCATCTCAGCGCATGAGGGAAAGTGACTGCAAGTTCAGTACAGGGCACAGTAAATCAGGGCAAATGGTGATATATCCAAATAGCCTTATCTTTCGAGGAAGATGCTCTCCTTCCACAGGAAAACTAAAGAGGCGTATTGAAGCAACAGTGAGGAGTAGGGAGAATGCCAAGCAGGAGAACTGTGCTAGATTGGTTCTTCTCTCCCTTGAGATGTGAGCTATTAATCCAGAGGTGAGAATTTGCTTTTGCCCTGGAAGGCTCTTCAAAATCCATTTGGGTGTCTGACAAAGCAATGAAAATCATGAATCAATTTTAACCATACATGAGTCTATCTGAAAATTTAATTTTGTCTTGGCAAAAACAAAGGAAAGGTTCACTTGTCATGGTGACCCCTGTTATCCAAGTATTTGCAGAAGGCATTCTCCAAATTGGCAGAGGAGGAGGCTGATTTTCTCTGAAAACTCTGCAAAAATGAAGATGATATTTCAGACATATCTCCCTGAGAGTCCAGTTGCCTGAGACAAGCCTGCATTAGAAATCAAACCACATTTATAGAGTAGACTCCCAGGTAGTTTGATCAATACTCACGAATGATGTGGTCCTCCTGTTTTCCACTGGAAAACACCGATAGCAATTTGGCAAGTAATCACCATTGAATGTGCAGCTCTAAATGTCTTTTTCAAATCAGTTCCTTCTTTGAAAACAAAAAAGAGTCATATTTTTATATAGAACTGTGGTTTCTTACCCATTAGTTGCTCTGTTGCTGTTTCTAGTGTGTTACCCTAGCCGTATCCCTCATATGCAGTGCAAGGTGCTTCCTTTGATCTATCAAGTCAGCAGTAAGGGAGGCCCTTAGCCTAACAGAGGTCTGACTAAAAAGACAGACTTCAAAGTGAGTGTCATTGTCAGAAATAAGCACACTGCACCAGATCTGTATGGGGTTTTTTAAATCACATGCTGACAGAACATTCCTCATCATTTTTGTTTTTCTGTGTCCCATTATTCTTCCAGTCTTTCCCCTTTTGAAGTGTTTACACATGATCACTACATCTGGGTTTAGAGGTGGGATTTTGCAGTAGTTTACAACATACCTAAGAGAGCAAGATCCTTTAAAAAAAAAAAAAAAAAAAAAGAAAGAAAGAAAAAAAGAAAGAAAAGGCATTGTCCCAGATCTTCTAATCGTCTTTCACCTGCTCTCCATTATCCAATATATTTAATATATTTTAGGGTCATGCTGATTTAGATATCCATCTCTAGCTTTAATTCATATAGTGTGGCTGATCTGTTCAAATGTTATATACTAGACGGTTTAGAAGACTACAGTGTGATTCTCAATTCATTTCTCAGTAAATGTTTTTTGACATTGAGTCAAATAATCCTTATGAAATTCTTTTAAAGGACAGCATTACCTTGTTGTTTGCAGTGGTTGTTTTGATCATTGTTCAATTAGGATGGGCATATTGCCACATTATGGATCTTTTTACATCAAATAACAGAATTGGCCATTTTAATTGCCAATTAAAATACATTGGCATCATACCTAATGTGTAAAATGAGCTGAATTAAGCCTTTAATTTGAAAATTCATTTAATGGAAGACTAGTGGTTGGAAACAGACATATCTCTTCGAACGGATTATGGGTATAATTGTTTTACTGGTATGATGACTACAAGAACTTTCTATGCATTTGATCCAGCTCTGTGAGCTCGTCTTCTGACCTTGAGAACTCAGTCATGTAAGAAAAGAATTCAGTTTTGTAAAAAGATATATTTTTGAGGCACAAGTGGGAAGCCTCAATAAATAAACTAATACCTCAAATGCAGTCCTTTATCTCTAAAGCATCAAAAAAATAGCTTTAATAGCCACTATTCATCTTGCATCCCAACAAAATCTTCAGGAGAGTAATGGGAGCCTAATAGGCTAAAAATAGAGAAATCTGGTTTTAACCACTATAGGTTTCAACAAGCTTTACTCCTGAGTCAGAGACAATTGCATGGTTCTTTCTGTTTTCTACATGAACATTTTGTCTTGTCAACCAGATAAACTCTTCTGGGACAGTCATGTCATTTTTTCAACATTAAGCACCTAAAAGGTGTAGCAGGCACTCTTCTGAGTATTGGAGTTGCAGCTATGAACAATTTATGCATTGCCCCTTCCCTGGGACCTCCTCATTTACATTCAACATAAGTAATCTGAGCCAGTAAAACACTTTAAAATGCACTGCCATACTGAGAGTATTGGAGAAGCTCACCATTGAGGTCCCCAAACCCCCAAATATGGAATAGCTTTTCACCCTCAAGATGACTGCTTCATTCATGGAAGGGGAAGTAGATAAATCATTCTAATTGTGCCTCAGAGAATGTGGTGGAAATCAGTTAAAATTAGCACCAAAGATGGTCCTGACAGACATGGGTTAAACACTTAGAATTGCAGCTTTAGAGAGAAGGTATGGAAACAGAAGATGGAAAAAAGCGGCTTTACACCTATCGGACAGAAGTGAAATTTTAAGGCTGAGTCTCAGCTCTTTTTGTACCCACTCACTCACTTTGAGCTCCACAGCCTACTTTGTATAATGGTAATCAGGAAAAGGAACTGATACAAAATGATTTCTTTTCTTTATCTGAAGCCTGAATGGGCTGGTCCAGTAGGTTCCCCAGCTGAAGCATCTTAAAGACTGAGAATGACCTCTCTGAAAGAATTTTAGAGCTATGCATTCCCATTTTCTACCCAAAATATTTAGGAAAAATTAATCATAATAGTAACCTCCCTTGAGTTGTTCTTATTTGCCTGGCACTCTGTTTTTTGTGGGCTTTTTTTTTTTTTACATATATGATCTCATTTAATGCAAAAATGTTTGGTGTCAAATGCGACTAATAATTCCATGATTACAAAGCTAGGAACCAGCAGAACAATGATCCAAATGCAAACCAGGCAGCTGGGCCCAGGCCTATGTTTTCAGACACCAGGGTTAATTTCCACAGGGACAGTTGCTTAGTGCTTTAGCTAACACCAAAGCATCTATTTCTACAGCTCCTGTTTTAAACTAAGGAAAGCATTATTTCACACCCTGTTCAGCACTGGGTTTTTAGTTTGTTGTCATTTAATTTTTTACTCAGTTCAGTTCTATAAACATTCATTGAGCAACTACTCTGTGTTCATCACAGTGATCATTGCTCTGAGAAAACAGCATCTGCCCCAGATGGGCAAAAACACTGTTGGTGAAACACAATGTATAGAGAGGAAACAGATAGTTAAACACTTGCAGTATATTACATCAGCAAATACAAGAAGACATAATACCAGCTGCAAGTAGAACTCAAGAACACACACAGAGTAAGGAGCTGCATTGAAAAGTAGTGTTGATCTAAGTACAACTTATTGAGAAGGCTTTTTACTCTCAGCCATTGGCACTTGGAATGGTGCTTGGATGAGACTTTCTTTTAGGCTCTGAAAAGGCACAAATCTTGAACAAGTCCTGAACAAAGTAAAGAGCTTGAGCACAATGTGCAAAGAGGAAGGGACAGAGACATGGAGAAGAAAGAATAGAGGTGCAGAGGAGAAAAGAAGCCATAAGAAGCAAAAAAAAAGCCAGAGTCTATCTACTTGTTTCTACTGATAAGGTTAGAAAGGCCAAGGTGGATAGAACTGGAACTTACGGCTCTCCTTCATGGAACCATAGCTACTTTCAGTTTTCCTCATCTACTGACAGTTTCTGTCTCTCTGTCAGATAAGGCATCTCAGAGCAGTCTTTAACCTTCGAGGGATGACTCTGGCATCTAATTTATTGTTTTAAACCTGGAGAATTTACCCTAAAAAAAACTCTCATTTGCCTACATCCTTCTCTTCCAACAGCCATCCCTTTACTTTCATCTGGACTATTGTTAATAGCCTTCTTACTGATCCACCTCTTTTCAGGGACACTCCGAACCAATCCCAATCCCTTCTACACAACACAAACAGACCACCTTCTCTAACGCATAGATCCCATCATCACTGTTAGGACATCTCCAACATCATCCTTGCAAGCACTACAGTGTGTTCGCACTATGTCGAGTCCTTTACGTGCATCATTTCATTAATTTTCAAACACATATACATTTGCTTTATTCTTATTTTATAGATGATGAAACTGAGACTCACATAGTCAAAAGTCACATAGCTTGGGGTGCCTGGGTGTCTTAGTGGGTTAAAGCCTCTGCCTTCGGCTCGGGTCATGATCCCAGGGTCCTGAGATAAAGCCCCGCATCGGGCTCTCTGCTGGGCAGGGAGCCTGCTTCCTCCTCTCTCTCTCTACCTGCCTCTCTTGCCTACTTGTGATCTCTGTCTTCAAATAAATAAAATAAAATCTTTAAAAAAAAAAAAAAGTCATATAGCTTGTTAAAGACAAAACCAGCATTTGAATCCTGGTTTAACTCCAGTGCCCACCTTAGCCACTTTTCTACTTCCTACTTCCCTGATCAAAAACTTAGTTTGTAGGACAATAGGGAAACACTTACTGCTCCTTTTTACATGAAAAGCTTTGCTTTTAGACCTCTCTACCTATCTAAATTCTCCCCAAATTCCATCACTTCCATGAAGACTTTTCTACACATGAAATATGCTTAATACCTCTTTGCCCAACCAGATGGTGGTAACATCTGCTCCAAGAAGAGAAACAGAATAGTACAAGGGAGAGTATGTTTTTCTAATTGCTTTTTTTTATTTTGAAACAATCTTAAATTTGCAGAAAACTTGGAAGTGTAGCACAAAGGGTTTTTTCCCTGAACCATTTGAAAGTAAGTCCGTTATGCTGAGCTTTACAGTATATTTCCTCTAAACAGGGGCATTGCCCTAAAAACCACAATAGGACCCTCCTGGTCAGAAATTAAAGTTGATACCACCATTGAATCTTCAGACCCCATTCAACTTGCTTTCCCCCAATAACACTGGGCATAGTAAAAGCATCTCGGACAGAATCACATGACTGGATTAAGTTGTCATTTCTCTTTAGTTTCCTCAGTTTGAAATAAGCCTTTCCTTGACTTCCATGATCTGATACTTTTGAGATTTTACACCCATTATTATGTAGAAATGTTCTCAGTTTGGGTTTGTCTTATATTTTCTCATGACTAGAATCTGGGTGTGCTGCTTGGGGAAGGAGCATCAGAGAAGGCTGCTGCATTCTCAATGTTTCTTCTTATAAGGGGCACAATATTCAATGTGTCCTGCGGCTGATGATGTTCACTACAATTACCTGATTGACAATGTGCCTGCCAGGCATCTTCACTGTTTTCTCTTCAAGTGCTTTATAGGGAGGCACTTTGAAATTTGATTATATCCTATTCCTCAAAAAACTTTTGTTTGTCTAGCTACTTATCTATATTAATATAGATTCATGGTTTCCCATTTTTATTCAATAGATGATTGACTATTATTACATGTTTATGTTATTGCTAACTTTGTCCTATATTCGGCCCATGGAGGCCCCTTTAAGTTGACTTCTGTGCTTTTTGACATGTTCCATTCATTAAAAAAAAAAAAATTATTTATTTATGAGAGACAGAGAGAGAGAGAGAGAGAGAGACAGAAGTAGAGGGAGAAGCAGGAGCCCCCAGGAGCAGGGAGCCTGATGCGAGACGTGATCCCAGGACCCTGGGGTCATGAACTGAGCTGAAGACAGATGCTTAACAGACTGAGCCACCCAGGCACCCCCCATTCATTTTTTTGAACTACTTTCTGTCACAAAAGGAATTTACCAACTCATCTTGTACTTCCCTTTTCCCAGCCCTAGAATTAGCTATTTTCCCAAAAAGTCCTGGTTCCTCTTAGTGAAAAATGGCATTTAAAAGCCAAGGTATAGGTACTAGGTGAGCTCACTAGTACCAGAGCTAGGAAATATATGCATGCATATACATATATGTATACATTCTGATATTTAGATGAATATTTTTGTATCTACTTTTACATTGAAAACCACAGTTTTATATTAATGCCTATTTTAATTTGGTTTTATTTTTGTCCTTTTCCTTGTTTATAAGTCCCTTCTTTGGCACTGAAAAACCAGCCTCCCATTATTCGAAATACATTTTCTTACTTAACTAATCTCTAGTATGGAAATCATTCCCATAAAATCCTGCTTTTACACACACACACACACACACACACACACACATCAAAGGACCTCCTTGCCCTATGTAGGCTCTAAAACCCTGTGCCAAGCCACTCTGACCCCATGTTGAAACACTTCTTAATATGCTCAAGCTCTAACACCTAAGACAAGCTCTGAGTACCCATCCACAGGGTACTCTTCTCACCACACATGGGTTCTAATACCAATCACCTGGCCAAGCCCTCCTTGTGGACACCCACAATGGCCCTGTCCTTGTTCTGGATTTCTAACCCCATGCCCAAAGAAAGACTCCTACCTCACTCTACCTAACTTCTTTACTTTAGGGCTGAACAGTTCAGGAAGGGGAAAGAAGAAGAGAAAGAGGAAAAGGAAGCAGGTATATACTTTGAAGCAAAATAAATCTGTCAGTCCTTGGGGCGCCTGGATGGCTCAGTGGGTTAAGCCGCTGCCTTCAGCTCAGGTCATAATCTCAGGGTCCTGGAATCGAGTCCCGCATCGAGCTCTCTGCTCAGCAGGGAGCTTGCTTCCTCCTCTCTCTCTCTCTGCCTGCCTCTCTGCCTACTTGTGATGTCTCTCTGTCAAATAAATAAAAAATTAAAAAAAAAAATCTGTCAGTCCTTAATGCTGTGTAAGAGCTTCATGAACTCTCTGACAAGATATTGACTTTCTCTGAGCTCTTTTTCCTAAGAAGGCACTTGGCATAATCCAAAAAAAAAAAAAGAGGACTTTGGGGTTAGTTAGACCTAGGTTTGAAATTTGATTCTGCCACTCTCTCAGGCTATTTAGGCTGCTATCCCAAAATTCCACAGACTGGGTAGCTTGTAAATAGAAAAAGTTTGTTATCTCACCGTTCTGGAGACTTGAAGTCCAGGATCATGGTCACATTCTCATTAAGCGCCTCTTCCAAGTTGCAGACTGCCCACCTCTTACTTATCCTCACATGGTGGAAAGGATCTAAAGAGATTTCTCAGTCCTCTTTTAAAAAGGTACAAATCCCATTACTGAGAGCTTCTCTCCCTTGGTCTTATCATTTCCCACAGGCCAAATACCATCACATGGGTGTTGGGATTCTAACATGTATATTTGGGACAGGGACACAAACATTCAGACAATAGCTGCTGCTAACTAATTCTGTAACCTCTGACAAATCACTGACACTCATTTATAAGATAAAAGTTGTTGTGGGGATGAAGTGTGATCATGTATACAAAGCACCTGTCACTGGTAGGAATTTGGCTTTTACTGTTGTTATCTGTAACGGAGTTATCAAGGTGTCTGTTACAGGGCTGTTGTGAGGATTCATGGTAAGAGAGGTAAACTACCTGGTATGCAATAAATGCTTAGTATAATCGCTGTTATGTGCCACAAAGGAGATATGCATAATATTTCTGCCTTGTAGTTATTTTTGTACATATATTTTCTCAATTAGGTTGTATTTTTGAAAGCAGGAATCTTATTCTCATTTTGTATCTTCAGCAATGCCTGGTGGATTTCTTGGCATGTATTTTTCACTAAATTAACAGAGAGCTTTAAATCACCAAGATTAAAATTTGGGAGTCTTGTTCTGTAGGCAATTTGTGGTAATTATACATTTGAGGGTATGGTAGAGACATCAAAAGTGTTGTTAAAAAATTAATTGGATAGTTCCATATAAGATTAATTAGAATAGGAATTGAAAGTGGAGATTTAGAAATTGTTTATTTGATCAACTATATAGAATCTTCCACTTTTGCATGTTTGTTATATATGCTGCCAAAGCGAGCACAGAATTTCTTTTTTTTCACATTTGCATGTTTATAATGTGGTACTATTTGTTTTAAACATGGGTGGAGAAATGTTTTTGTTTGTAATGTCTGGGTGAACAGGGGCATGGGGACTGGTACTGAGCAGGGAGTAGCATAAAATCACTGAGTCACAAAACAGGTGGACAAGGGGATCTAGCAGGAAAATAAGAGGTGTCCTAGCAATCCATTTCCATTTGGTCTAAGGATCTGGTGTGAGATGGTCACTTAGGATGTTAACACCCAAGTGAAAAATGCAAACAGCTGAAAAGCTAGCAAAACTCTCCTTCCTCCAGTTCAACCCTTTTCCCCCTGTATGAGCCTCTTCTTCTAGAAGAAAGGAGAGAGAATGAGAATGAATGAGCAGTGACTCTAAGGCCCCTGGCCCTTGAGCCTCTTCTCTCCACCGATTACTAATTTAGTTTATTGCATTATACAAAGACTGTCCCTGTCTGCAGGGGCCATTCCTCTGTACCCCTTGAGATATCAGAGGCCTTGTAGGGTACTGTTAATTCATCTCCAGCTTGTGAAAGCTTTGTATTGCTTCCTAGCACATACTGCACTAGAGGTTAGGAAGTCTGAGAAATTCAAGTTTGAGAACATGTAGATTTGTCCCTCTGAGGGCACTATAAATCAGGTTAATGATACCAAATGTCATAAATGATGGAGTCTAGCAAGCACTGTCAAACAAGCATCATTTCTTTTATAGTGTTCTCTCCATTTCACTGTGCAGTAGTTTAGAACCAGAGCCTTGCCAAAAGTACATCTGGGAACCAGGATATTTTTTTGGCCCAAATCATCAGCAATAGAAAGCCCTAGTGTAGAAACCTGTGTTTATGAGACTACAAATATCCCATTTTGTCACTTCCTCTAAATGACTCAGAGCATGATGTCTGTGGTTGTGCAGGATTTATACTAAGATTTGTCTAGGCCTTAGAAATATAAACAGAGCAGAATACATAAGCTTGCTTGTATCTCCACACATGGAAAATTTGAATGACTTGGGATACTGACAGTGGAGAAAGTCTGTGCTACTGATCCTATAAAATGATAATGATGAAACATGACCAGAAATCTGAAGACTGAATATTTATAAATCTAAATCCTCTACCTTAGAAGGGCATAATTGTAGGATATTATGGTCATGAAGCAGTGGGGGTTTGTGGGTAGGCTGGTATCATCATCCTGAGACTGAATTTACAGATGAGACTTATCTAGTTCATTTCTTCTACCCAGTTACCTATGTGTGCTTGAGGGGAGAGGAAATAAATGCTTTCAGCAGGAGAAATATAAAACTTGGATAATCTATCAGTTGGGAAATCACTGCCCAGATAATTAGATAAAATTTCTTATTGATCTTAAGTCATGTGTATGTAAACATTAAATGGTTTAGAAACAGGTATCTTTGATAGTAGAGCCAGAAGCTAGTGCAAGAAGACCATACCAACATGGAGGCAAAAAGAAATTTCAGCTGACCTTTAATGGGATACAATTCTCCAAAAGTGTAACATGTTAAATCAGGCCCGAGTATTGATTTTATGACACTATAGTAGTCAAGCCTCTGAGGCAAGGGGACCTCACATACATTTTTAAAAGGTGTGCCAATGTTAGGCAATATGGTAAAACTTCTTAGGCCACTATAATTTGAAAGAAATTTTCATCAATTTCACTGACTAACGCTTTGCCTTAAAGTTTTGCTTGCTTGACAATATTGTACCTTTTTCCTTTTGAGCCAGTGTACAAAGCATGTTTACTGACACCTTTAGGCTCATGATGAAGTGTGACACTCAGGATGAACAGCCATAGTGTTCAAGACTTGTGATATATATTGCTAGGATCAAACACACTGGTAGAACAATTTGCAATAGCTCCTTTTCAGTCTGACAGAGTCTTGCTTCAAAACTATGCTTAACCTTCTTGCTGCCGATCTTTTTCCAAGATGACTTACTGTCATGACTTAGCACATGAATGGTCCATCCTAGGAAGATAGTTGACCATTTGCTGAGTAAGCATAGAAGAATAAACATTTTGTATTTAGGTATTTTGAGTTTCTGGGTTCCTCTGAAGGATAAAAGTAATTAATTTGCATTGGTTTACATATTTTAGTACCAAAAGCTTAATTTATTTTTTATTTAGTAGATAGTTAAAGAGGTAGGGTATTCAGCATTCCAGTTGTGGAGAAGAAAATAGGCAAATGAAGAAGTAAACAAGTTATAGATTATAGTAAATACTGTGAAAGAAATAAATATGATTAAATAGAATGGGATTCTTTGAAAGTTCAGGAAAGGTCATCTCAAAAAGATAATAAGACTATACCCTGTCATGCAAAGGTCTCAAGAAAAAGTTCGAGGCAATGATCATCGTAAGGACAAAAACAGATTTACCTAGCTGTGCTTAGTTGTTTGGACAGGAATAAAGCTAGTATGGCTAGATTATAGAGTAAATAGAAGGGAGAGCAGTAAGATATGAGATCTGAGAGATGCTAACCCTGGGCAAATTCATACAAGGCCCTGAGGAAAAGATGAAAGTTTGGAGTTTTGTGCTGAGGACCGTAGGAAGCCACTAAACGTCTGTAAGAGACATGTGATCTAAAGAAAAGCTGATCAGCACCTATTTTGTATGTTATATGTATTAGATACTGTATTCTTACAATAAAGTAAACTACAAAAAAAATGTTAAGAAATTCATAAGAGAAAATGCATTCACAGTACTGTAGAGTCTTTATGAAAAAAGAAAAAACTGCATATGAGTAAAGCCACACAGTTCAGACCTGTGCCGTTCAAGGGTCAACTGTACCAGACTTTAGAAGCTTGCAGGAAGGCTCTCCCAGAGCCAGAATTCAGACCTCCGAGAAAGGGCCTTCCTTGGCTGATCCTGGTATTCCAAGAACTTTGAGCAGACACCCTACAGAGCTGAGATCAAACCTATGAGGATGAAGGGATTTGCTTCCAGATCGTGCTGGGCACTCTGAAGTTGCACAATGGTACTGATAGGGTAGGAAAACCTGCAGAAGGAATCCAACTGCTGCTACTAGAAACTACTGATTCAGTCACAGACCTAAGGAGCAGCAGCTCCATTAATAAGGAGTGAAATGAAAGCTGCACCTATCTCTTCCACTCCTATTCTATTGGTCTAACAGGTATAAACAGGTTTAAGAATAAATATGACTGGGGCACCTGGGTGGCTCAGTGGGTTAAGCCTCTTCCTTCAGCTCAGTTCATGATCTCAGGGTCCTGGGATCAAGCTCAGCAGAGAGCCTGCTTCCCCCTCCCTCTCTGCCTGTCTTCTGCCTACTTGTGATCTCTCTGTCAAATAAATAAATCTTTAAAAAAAAAAAAAAGAATAAATATGACTAATTCTTGGTTAGCTGCAACTCAGCTGGTGGGAGTAGAGATGCACCAATACTATTTAAGGATTACCTATAGACTTCTACCACCCAACATGTCTTGGGTACTACTTTCCTTTCCAGAAAACAGGGAGACTGCCCATTAATCTGGCAGCTGATTAACTGCAGTACAGTTAAGTTCTTTTAGGGCACTCTGCTGGGTGCACCCGAGTTTCACCACTTATCCCTACCTCCAAAAGCAAAGAATACTGTTATGAGTCAAAGATAAAATGTAGCCCTCAAAGAGTTACAAATGTAAAGGGGCAGATAAGGAACCCTAAGTGGGACTTCACAGGAGCAAAAGTTCTTTAAATTATCCTGTCTTTCCCCACACTTGCAGGATCTGGCAGAACGAGGGGAAGGACATATGGAGAAAGGTTGCTTAGTAAAGTTCAGCTTCAGGCCTTAGCCGGAAAGGGTCTTATTCTCCTTCCATGGTCCAAGTGCTAATCTCAAGGGCCAGGATCAGATATGGTCCTGCAACAGAGAGCCTAAGCAACATGCCATTGACCTTGTTTTCATCTGGGTCTTGTGCTAAAGAAAGCAAAAGGAGTTTGACATTCAAAAATGGTCCCTCTCAGTTTGCCAAAGTCTGAGTCCAGGTAAGAATCTGAGAAGAGACCTCCAGCGTATAGTAGAGCACGATTTATTTTTTCCTAGAGTGTATTCATAGCAGTGGCACTTTTGTATGTCAGTGTCACTAAGCTGGGACTATACTTCCCAGAATTCCATCCAGTTCTGAGTTAGGATTAGCCAAAAAATTGTTGAAGATAAGACAGAGCAGGAGCCAGCCTGCTCTGAGGTCCAAGTTGGCGGCCAGCACCTGCAGCAGTTCACCCTCATTAGGTCCGTGGGGCACCAGTCTGCCTGAAGCTTCTCTAGTCCCTTGAATCTCCTCCCTCACCTTCTTCAAGTTCCGTGCAGGTGCACCTGCAATTCTGTAGCCCAGGTTGTTGGCTCCTTCTGCAGATTCCCACATAGTAGGGGTCAGAGACAGCAGCTGACAGGCAGATTCCATTTTACCTCTCCCTCTCACCCTGCTGACCTGTAGTGGCTCCAGGCTCACCAGGCAGTCAGAGGCAACAGCCTGTGGTAGACTTATCCTCCAGTTCCCACAACTGCATAAGGTCTAGCTTCCATAATAAATCCCTTTTTCCATAGCACTTGAACTTTAATGCAATAAATTAGGTTGTGCTGTGGAGACAAGTTTTACCTAAACCTTAACAACCAGGTTTATTTCTTGCTTAGGGCTCATCCATAGCTCTGTCCTGCATTGTCTTCATAATGGGACCCAGGCTGAAGGAGACAACCTTTGTTTAGAACATTGCTGGTCATCTTGACAGGTGGAAGAGAAGGAGCCAAACACTGCTCTTAAGGATCCACCTAGCAGGGACTCATACCACGTCCCTGCCCACTTCCTTAGCCAAAGCAATTCCAACAGAAATGTCTGAATTGAACAGGAAAATAGGTGAACATAATGTAAAATGTCTGGGGTTTTATCCCTGGCACCAACTACATGTCATGCTCCTACATCAGTTCACCAATTCTCCAACATCAACTGGGTGTCCAAGAGTTCAATTCTGACACTTCCAGAGTTACTACAGATTTTAAGGTTAAGGACTCGGTGCCACAACATTGGCCCAACTTCAGCTACCGGTGGAGTTCCCAGGCTGCCCACACTTCTGCCCAGTCAACTACAAATTCAAGTGTTCTGCGACCCCTTCCTAGGTTTGACAATTTGCTAGAATGACCCACAGAACTCTGGGAAGTTCTTGATTTAAATCATCGGGTTATTATAAAAGATGCAACTGGGAACAGCCAAACATATTAGGGTATGAGGAATGTAGCCCTTCCATGCCATCTCAGAGCACACCACCCTCCCAGCACCTCAGTATGTTTACCAGCTTGGAAACTCTCCAAACCCCATCATCTGGGGGTTTCTATGGAGATTTCTTTACATAGGTATGATTGATTAAATCATTGGCCCTTAGGGATTGAATTCAATCTCCAAGCTCCTCTCTGTTCCATAAAGGTCAGGGAGTGAGGCTGAAACCTCCAATCATGTGGTTGGTTTTTCTGGCAACCAGTCCCTATCCTGAAGCTATTTACACCCCCGCCCCCAGCTCCAGCCATGAGTCCTCATCAGCACACAAAAGGTAGTATACTCCAAGAGTTTTAGGAACTCTGTGGCAGGAGCCAGAGACAAAAGCCACATACCTCTGCCACGATATGTCACATTAGGTCACAATAAGTATACGTGCATGCGTGCGTGCATGCACACACACACACACACACACACCACTTCAGGAACCTAGCATAGTCTGCAGAACATCAAGGATTCAGGTTTGCAGATCACCATGGTCTCTCTCTCACTCGCTGACTGGCTCGCTCAGATGATTGTATTGTTCACTCAGCAACGTTTTAGGGACCTGAACTGAGCACAAGCCCTGTATTTGGAGTTATTTTAAGACCAAGTCATTATTTTTATTTTTAGTAGTTCTCCTGAGGGACTAAAATGCTACATTTTACTTCAACAGCCAGATGATAAAATATTTGAGAAATGAATGTGTTGAATATTGGGTCACTTCTGAATCTTGATACTCAAGAGGAAAATGATTTTTTTCCCACTCTAATATCTCAAAAAATAGGCAAACTTTAAAGTGGCTGTGAGGGATTGATGTTGCAAGTGCTTGAGAAATAAATTAAAGGACTTTTACAGGTTATTCCCTATATGCTCATAAAACAAGTTGTAGTTGTTAGCTATGGTATAATCAATATCCCTTATAAAATGATGCTATCAGAAGGTTTCTCCTTGTGTTTCAAATAAAATCAACTAGAGAACTTACAAGATCATTACTCTTTACCTGTGAAATTGTTTACTTTTCTCCTACTTGGCTTTAAACTTATTGAGTGCCTGAACTATATCTTGTTCATTTCTGTATGCCCAGTAGTTTTCATAGTGCCTACATAGAGTAGATGATCAATGAATGCTTATTTTATTACCATATTTTACCAATTTTAAGATGCACATATTTTCACATTTTATCATCTCTGAAATGGGGATGCATCTTACAATTGATAATGGTGTAAGTTATGGTCAGCCAGGTTTGAAAATCTTCAACTGATACCTCCTGGTACAATCAAGAAAGCACCAAACTCACAACACATTAGATTTAACAAAGTATGGGCAACCAATAAATTATTGAAAGATTACCTTTCTCAAGTTGTTTATTATAGTATTCATTCAAACATTTTATAAAGGAGCATCATGAGTATAACCTTAAATATCCTTTTACAATTTTATAGCCTCATAAGTTATATAGTTTAATTCAATTTATTATCAGCTTTTATTACTTGTATGTTCAAATAAAAATGGAATTTATCATTTTAGCCACATTAATTACCATTATTCTGCCACATAATTGAGAAACAAGTCCTTCAGATTTTGTTGTCCATCCAATTCACTCTTTTGTAATTTACTCAGAATCGTTAAGACATGTTTCACATTAATCATTGTTTTTATATTGACCTAATTATATACTGAGTATACATAGTAACATATTCTGCTAAACGCCATAGAGATAGAGTGATATTTCTATCCCTGTGCCATCTGAGACCCTGAAGCAAAACCTCTACTAAGCAATTAACAGTTATTTACCTTGTAACCAACTCCAGTCTTCCAAGCCTTAGTAAATAATTTGCTTCTATTCTCTTTATGAATTTCAATTTACTTACATATTTGTGCTGCCTTGTTTGGTCCAATTTGCCACTTGAAAACGTCATTATTTTAATAGCTGGGGGGGTTAGATTTATTTATAAACCGCAGGACCATATCTGTTTAATTTGAAAGGATTTGGAAAAAAGAGAGGCTTTTTGTTTAAAAAACTGTTTTCCTATTTTGTGATTGAGGTATGCAGATGAAAGGAATAAAATCTGATTTTTAAAGCAACAGTCTGCTTCTTACAGCAGATGATCAGAAATGCCGACTGAAATTCTTCACTGGACCATGTCATCATCTGCAGCATGACAGAATTTCACATAATCCTAATTGTCTGCAGATGTGCATAAAGGCAACTCCTTATACATAAAAAGAATATTTCAATGTACCTATGCTTTCCCAATTTTTTTAAAGATTTTATTTATTTATTTGACAGACAGAGATTACAGGTAGACAGAGAGGCAGGCAGAGAGAGGAAGGGAAGCAGGCTCCCTGCTGAGCAGAGAGCCTGATGGGGGGCTCGATCCCAGGACCCTGGGATCCCGACCTAAGCCGAAGGCAGAGGCTTTAACCCACTGAGCCACCCAGGCGCCCTTTCCCAATTTTTTAAATGAAAGTTTATTGTAGGGACACCTGGGTGGCTCTGTCGGTTAAGCATCAGAATCTTGATTTCTGCTCAGGTCATGATCTCAGAGTGGTGAGATTGAACCCTGCATTGGGCTCCGTGCTCAGCAGGGACACTATTTGAGATTCCCTCTCTCCCTCTCTCTCTGCCTCTCTTTCTCTCATGCACTCTCTCTTTCTCCCTCAAATAAATAAATAAATCTTTAAAAAAAAAAAAAAAAAGATTACATGCTGTATACCAAATATGGAATGGAAGTTATTTTTAGATAAGGGTCAAGTGGTCTTTTATGAGTATTTGATATTGCACTCTTAGACACTTATTCTAGGGAAATGAAAATTTATGTCTACACAAAAGGCTGCACAGAGGTATCTGGGTGGCTCAGTAGGCTGAGCTCCTGACTCTTGTTTTCGGCTCAGGTCATGATCTCAGGCTCATGAGATCAAGCCCCTTGTGTGACTCCATGCTGGGTATGGCCCCTGCTTTAGATTCTCTCTCTCCCTCTCCTCCACAACTATCTTTACCCTCTCTCTCTCCCTCTCTCTCTTTCTCAAAAAAAGGGGGGACACCCTGAGAGGCTCTGTTGGTTGAGCATCTAGCTCTTGAGCATTTGGCTCAGTTCATGATCTCAGGGTCCTGGGACCAGGCCAGTATCATGCTCTGCAGGGAATCTGCTTGAGGATTCCCTCCCTCTAACTTCTCCCCCAACACATACACACACACACACACACACACACACACACACACACACACATATGCACGCACTCTCTCTCTCTCTTTCTCAAATCTATTTTTACAAAAAGACTGTACATAATTGTTAATAGAAGCTTTATTTATAATAGTCCAAAACTGGAGAAAGCTCAGTGTCTTCAGTAGGTGACTACTTAAACAAATTGTAATACATCCATGCCATGGGGAGATACACAGCAATAAAAAAAGAACTAACTACTGGGAAGTGAACCATGAGAGACTAATGGACTCTGAAAAACAATCTGAGGGGTTTGAAGCAGCGGGGCTTGGGAGGTTAGGGGAACCAGTTGGTGGTATTAGAGAGGGCACGAATTGCATGGAGCACTGGGTGTGGTGCAAAAACAAGGAATACTGTTATGCTGAAAATAAAAATAAAAAAAAAACTAACTACTAATACATGTAATTACTTGGTTGTATCTCAAGGAAATTGTGCTGCGTGAAAGAAGCCAATCCCAGAAGGTTACATACTATATTATCCCATTTATATAATATTCTTTAAATAACAGAATTATAGAGGCAGAGAACAGATTTGTGATTCCCAAGGGTTAGGGATGATGGAGGTAAGATGGTGGGTGTGGCTATAAAGGGTCAGCAAGACAAAGCCCTGTGGTGAAAGAAGAGTTCTATATCCTAATTGTGATAGGAGTTACACAGATCTGCATATGTGATCAAGTTGCATAGAACTACACACACACACACACACACACACACACACACACACACACTCATCACCTAAAAACTGGTGAAATACCATGATTATAATATTGTACTAAGTAAAGGATACATAGGACCTCCCTGTCCATTTTGTTTCCAAATTCTTGTGAATCTATAATTATTTCAAAAATAAAAGCTTCAAAAAGTTAATCTGCATAGACAGGTAGAGCCATATCAAACCAAAAATCTACAAACCAAAAGAATCAACAAAGTCAAAAGGCAACCTACACAATGGGAGAAGATGTCTGCAAACTATATGTCTGATAAGGGATTAATATCTAAAGTATAAGAAACTCCTATAACTCAACAACAAAAAAAATTAAAAAACGAGTAAGAAACTAGACATTTCTCCAAAGATGACACTAATCATCAGGTAAATACAAATCAAAACGACAAATCAAAAACACTTCACACATGTTAGGATGACCATTATCAAACTAACAATATAGCAAGTGTTTGGCGAGAATGTGGAGAAATTGGAATTCTTGTACACTAATGGTGAGAATGTAATTGGTGCAAACACCATGGAAAACAGTATGAAGTTTCCTCAGAAAACTAACATTAGAACTAATATCCAGCTTCCCAGTTCTGGGTATATATCCAAAGGAATTGAAATCAAGATCTTTTTTTTTTTAAGATTTTATTTATTTAATTGACAGAGAGAGAGATCACAAGTAGGCAGAGAGTCAGGCAGAGAGAGAGAGAAGCAGTCTCCCCGCTGAACAAAGAGCCCGATGCGGGGCTCAATTCCAGGACACTGAGATCATGACCTGAGCCGAAGGCAGAGGCTTAATCCACTGAGCCACCCAGGTGCCCCTGAAATCAAGATCTTGAAGAGATATTTGTATTTCCGTGCTTATTACAGCATTATTTACAACAGCCAAGAAGTGGAGACCACCTAAATGTCCAATGATGGATGAATGGATTTAAAAAATGTGGTTAGTGACATGAATGACAATGGAATGTCATTCAGCCATAAAAAGAAAATCGTGTCATTTGCAACAACATGGATGATTCTGGAAGACATTATGCTAAGTAAAATAGGCTAGTCACAGAAGGATAATACTGCATGATTCCACTTACATAGGAGACTTTTAAAATGGTCAGCTTCATGGGAACAGAGTAGAATGGTGGTTGCCAGAGGCTGGGAGGAGAAATAAGGGAATTGCTGTTTAATCAATATAAAGTTTCAGTCATACAAGATGAAAATGTATAATATTGCATTTTTCCTTAAAAGTAAATTGCCCAGGGATGCCTGGGTGGCTCAGTTTGTTAAGCATCTGCCTTCAGCTCAGGTCACCATCCCCCAGGGTCCTGGGATTGAGTTCCACACCAGGCTCCTTGTTTAGTGGGCAGCCTGCTTCTGCCTCTGCCTGCGACTTATGTTCTCTCTCTTGCTCTCTCTCTCTCTCTCTCTCTCTCTGACAAATAAATAAATAAAATCTTTTTCAAAAGATAAAAAATAAATTTCCCAGATGTAGCCCTCTGCAGATATTTCTGAGAATTCCCAAGGAAGTTTGCCTGCCTCATGCCCCCTCTCCAACTAAACTCACTTATCCATAAATATTTTTGGTCACTGTCACCACCTTTCCATGATTCAAAATTGTGTAAGACAATTCTCTGTTTCTATTTTAAGATTGCCATAAGGGAATTATAATTCAGAAAAGGAAATTTTAATTTGATCAAATTTGTGGAGCTTATCCCAAGTCCTTTAGATTCACTTTGCCACAGGAATACTTTACCATTTACTACCATCAGTCTCTCCCAGCAATAATGTCATTAAACCCCAGTCTATAACTGGTCCATTCCAGAGTCTGCTCCAGAACAGAGAAAGGGAAGGGAAGCTTTGATTCTTTTCACTGACTTCTATACTCTCCTAAGACTCTGCCCAAACCAACATAAATAAGAAATATCTTACCCATAGGATATACTGTTTTACAAACCAGATGTGACCAACCTCTCTATTACTATTAAAGTTGAAATTAAATTTTTAGAATAATTTTCTTAAAACTTCTGTTCTAGATCATGGGCCCCAACAGTAAAATAGGGTCTATGGTCTTTCTAAATCTTACCTGCAAATTTCCAGTTCTAATACCAATGCCAAGTCCCATCCCAAGGAGACACCCAGACACTGGGCAATGGTGCCCATTTCCCATCCTCCAGGACCTACTGCAGCTCCACACATATACATACACAGCATATTGTCCTGGTCGTTAATTCCTTGTAATCTCAGGTCTTTAGGCAAGTAGAAAGCATTTACTCCTGGTGTAGTAAGTGGTAATTCTTTCTTGAAACGTTACTGTAAAATTGTTACTGGGCTTCTTCAGAGTCTTTTTTTACTTTTCCCTCCCTCCTGCCCTCTTCTTTCCTGTTTCCTCCCTTTTACTCAGGAAACATCTAAATCCTTAGATAAATAAAAGCAGTGTATTCCTGATTATTTTCTGTAGGTACAAGTACTGCTCTAAATGTTGTTGTTGTTGTTTTTTAAGATTTTATTTATTTATTTGACACAAAGAGAGACAGATCACAAATAGGCAGAGAGGCAGGCAGGGAGAGAGGGGGAGGGAAGCAGGCTCCCTGCTGAGCAGAGAATCTGATGCGGGGCTTAACCCACTGAGCCACCCAGGTGCCCCCAAGTACTGCTTTAAATTTTTAAAAGCTTTTTCTTGTTGAGTAAATTTCTTGTTGAAAAATTCTTTTGTTACCTATAAAATTTTCTTAACATTGTGCTCCGCTCTGCCTTCCCTCTTTCATTTTTCTTCGCTTTTCCAAATTTAATCTCAGTATCACTGTATACATCTTAAATAATTTAATATTAAAATATTTTTATAAATATTTTATAAATATATATAATATATATAATATAAAATATATATTATATATAAAATATATAATATAAATATTTTATAAATATTTTTATAAATATAAATATTTTTATAAATATTTTATAAATAATTTAATATTAAATATTTTTGTTGGCTATATAGAACATGTTTTTTGTTTGTTTGTTTTGTGGGTTTTTTTTAGATTTTATTTATTTATTTGACAGAGAGAGATCACAAGTAGGCAGAGAGGCAGGCAGAGAAAGAGAAGGAAGCAGACTCCCTGCTGAGCAGAGAGCCCATGCGGGACTCGATCCCAAAACCCTGAGATCATGACCTGAGCCGAAGGCAGCGGCTTTACCCACTGAGCCACCCAGGCGCCCCTATAGAACATGTTTTAATATTAAAATCTCATGGCTATAATTTTAACCACGTACCATCTTATAGGCTCTTTTTTTATTCTTTTGTTATCTTGGCAATAAGAAAAATAATATGCCCTGATCTAGGTTAAGAAAATAAGTCAAGCAGAGAGAGTCAATTATCATATGGTTTCACCTATTTGTGGAGCATAACAAATAGCATGGAGGACATGGGGAGTTGGAGAGGAAAAAGCAGTTGGGGGAAATTGGAAGGGGAGGTGAACCATGAGAGACTATGGACTCTGAAAAACAATCTGAGGATTCTGAAGGGGCGGGGAGTGGGAGGTCGGGGTACCAGGTGGTGGGTATTATAAAGGGCACGGATTGTATGGAGCACTGGGTGTGGTGCAAAAATAATGCATACTGTTATGCTGAAAATAAAAAAATAAAAAATAAAATAAAAAATAGAATAAAAAGAATCTAGTAAATTTGGTGTTAAATATTTCTCTAAGTACTATATAAAATATGTAATTTAAGGAACAGTCTGAATCTTCAAAATTCTGGGTTTTTTTCCTTTCTTTTTAAAATGCAATTGAAGAGTACAAAGACTCAATACTCAATATTACTCAATATTGTTAATTACCTTAATTGTTAATTACCTTAATTATTAATGGGGAAATCAATTTTTAAAGATATGTATATAAGACTATAATTTGTTACTTGCAAAAAGTATAGAAAGTTAAAATTTTATAATATGCTTAACTATTTTACTATTTAATATACATATTTAGGCACCTACCATGAACCAGGAATGTGCTTAGAATGAATGGGGTATAGCTGCTATAGAACTTGGCCATGGGCATCACCAGGGAACTCATTAAAAATGTAAATCCTTAGACCCTACCCCCAGGCTACTGAGTCAGGAACTCCGGGAGTGAGATTAATAAACTCTTCAAGCTGATTCTGACCTATGCTAAATTTGAGGACATTGATTCACATGAAACAATCAACTGCTATGTAGTGTAGAAAGTATCATATTAAATCTGTCTACAAAATACTCTAGAAAAAAGAAGAAACATCAAATAGCTGAGGAAATTCAGGAAAACTGTAGAAAAGTAACATCTGAGCCACCTTTGGAGCTGAGTAGGATTTTACTCTGTAATTAAACAAATTTTTGTGCAGTACATACTATCCTAATCACTCTGCCAGACTGAGAAAGTTTAATAAACAATAGTTCAATAAGTCATTGAGCAATAACTCAGAGGCAAATTTACCAGGAAGCTAACCAAGCTTAAGCTTCAGGCTTCCTCACTTGTCTAGAACTCTTTAAGTGCCCCATCTCTACTTTATAATTATACAAAATTAGGAGAATGCATAATTTTGACTCTTTTTCTTACATTGGGCCCCCCCCCAAATCATATAAGTCTCACAGCACCTCCCCCCCCACACACACACACAAAAAACCTACCTTCAAAATCACATTTGCTATGTTTGGAGGAACAAAGGAGATAGCAAGGAAGCAAGCCAGGACCTTCCAGCAAAGGAAACCACATATGTCAGGGGTTGGAGGCAGAGAGTGTTAAGTCTGTCAGTATGCCTGGAGCAGGGGTAAATGAGGGGGAAGTGATGCTGACAAGATGCATTACCACAGGCCTTGGATGTACTGCCAAGGGGTTTGGACTTTATCCCCTACACAATAAATTATGTTAGCGATTTCTCAGTGGGTACCTGCATTTAACAAAGGTAACTGTAGGAACTAAGGAAGCAAACAGATTGAAGAAGGGAGAGTCTAGAGCCAGGGATATCAGTCAGGAACATAATGAAATAGACCGAGAGGGAAATGTTGAAGGTATAGGTGCAGGTAATGGGAGTGAATTTGAGGGAGATACTTGAGAGAGAATCTACTTCAGGACCATTTGAAAGATAGACTAGGAAGAGATATTAAAGGTGACTTAGATTTATACTTTGGGTGATTTTGGATGCATTATAATGTGAATAATAAACCTCTCAGCTCAGAAAATATATGGAGGAGCAGTGGGTTTTATGGAGAAAATAATGTCCTCCATTTCAGTAAGTTGTTTTTCTACAGTTATTTGTCTATCATTCTGAAATACATATATATCATTTTAAATAACTGCTTTTTGAAAAAAGCTACACAGTGAAAGAAAAATTACTTATACACAGCCTAGTGCTTTATAAATATACAATATCATTATTCTAAAAATTATTATATTCTATAGTCATTAATTAAATCACTATTTCTTTCTAAAAAAAAAAAACATGAAATGGGATTTAAGTATACAGGCAAAAGCCTGTCTTGCAGATAAAAATATGGAACCAAACAGACTAAAATAACACCATCTTTGGCTAGAAAAACGGTCCTCAAACATCCACAAATAGCTTCTAGGATGGAAAGGTCAGAAGACTCCCCAGCTGTATCATTAAATAGAAGGCAGCAGAATAGGTAAGAGGAGAAGGAACAGTACACTCTTGCTTGGGTCCAGGTGGAGGATTGGGATTCATGGAAGAAAGTCTGAAGTTCCATTTCAGAGATAAACATGACAGAAGCAGTGAGTTATATCTGCAATCCACATCAAAGAACACTAACCAGATTTGGTGCCTTGATATAATGATACAGATTAGACATTTAGGAAAGCATAAAGCAGCATGGTGTCTCAAGAAAAGGTCATCTAAATATCCCTAAAGGATTGTTCACCAAGATTGTTCAGAAAGAGAAAACTCCCCAAGGACGAGGGACATCTGTTTTAGTTGCATGAGCTTTGCGGTGCTGTTAGACTTCATGACTTGCTCATTGCCCTTTAATAGGAAAGCTGTTGCCAGGGCACCCCACCCGTCATTGAGAACTCTGCTTGCTGAGCCATGGTACTGCTAACCACAACAGAAAGAAGCAGTGGATGCCCCAAAGTTGCCAGTTCTCAGGCCAACCCAGTATCTACCAGAGTTCCTTGCTGTGACTTATGAGCTGATACACCTGGGACTCTGACAGTACATCCTGACAACATTTCTACACTTAGGACTGAGAATATTTCTCTCTTTCCCTGGATTCATCTCATGCCTGAAGGAAGTTAATTCCCCTGGTCTCTGTATTTTTTATTATTCTGCAAACTAAAGTTGATTTTAGATATTAACACAGTTCGCCCCATGTTTAAATGGCAAATGGTCAGGAATTTTATACAGTGATGGTAGAGGCAGGGGAGGAAAACTGTTTAATGAGTATAGACGAGTGTTGGAGATCTGTTTCACAATAATGTGAATATATTTAACACTACTGAACTATACACTTAAAAATGGTTAAGGTTGTTTAAAAATTCTCATTATATATTATGCCACAAGAAACTCCAGGTCCCTAATGGACACCTTAGGTCTTCAAGATCCCTCTAACTTGTTTTTGTATTATTTCTGGGCTTGGTTCTTGGTCTTTAACTGTATATTTGTCAAACAAATTGAGCAACATATTCAACTGACAGGCATACTGTTTGAAGCTGAGTTAAAAGAATTGTGTATCTGCCACTGTACCAAGTTAGGTAATTTATAAACCAAACCCCTTGATCTGGTGCCGGAAAGCAATACTTAATGATTTCGAACCCAAAGCCAGTACCTGTCCATTCTTCAGTATTCCTCATCATGGAGAAAAACAAAAACATAAATGACTTCAAAGAGCATGTAGATGAGCATTTATTTCTGTTTTGCTTCAGAACATAGGTGTTTTTTCTCTAATGCAATACATGTATTCCAGAACATTTTGCATTCTACAAAATTATGCTATACGTGACAGGGTTTGTGAGAAACTTTGGATACACATACCACGCAAACCTATGCAACTTTGTATACAGAATGCTAACAACAAAAACTAATACATAGTTTAAAAGGTATGTTAAATCCCTAATGAATAACCACTGTCATTAATATAAGCATTTGTTGCAGGAAATAACAGTAGCTTGATGGAAATGGGTGACAGGAGGGTTGAGACCACTGAGCTTTGTAGTTAAAAGGGCAACATTTTAAAGGATCAGCAAAAACTGAAGGGTATTTCCAACAAAGGCCAGTGACCAAAGAGAGCCAAGAGTGAAAACATGGGATGAATGGGATTTTGAATATTCCTGAGTTCCTTTGTGCCTTGCTGTGCTCCTCTGCAGTATTACACTTTATGTTCAGCTCCTGATGCTTGGCAGCGTAAAAGATTAATGCACTGGGGAAAGCTTGGATAAACCAAGGCAAATTCAGTATTATTTTGACATTACCTTGCATGACCACTATAGACTGAATATTTGTATCCCTCCAAAATTTATATGTTAAAACTTAATCTTTAAGATAATGGTATTAAGAGGTAGGTCTGTGGGAATGTAGAGGTCTCATAAATGGGATTTAGTGACCTTATAAAGGAAACCTTAGAGAGCTCTTCTGCATCTTCTGCGATGTGAGGACACAACAAAAAGATAGCATTATAAAGCAGGAAGCAGGGCTCTCACCAGACATCTAATCTACTGGCACTTTGATCTTGGACTTCCTAGCTTCCAGAATTGTGACAGATTTCTCTTGTTATCTCTAGGTTCTCACCTAGTCTATGGTATTCTGTTATAACAGCCTTAACAGATTAAGACAATTACCAATCATGCTGAAGCAATGTTGAATTATCGAAATGCACATTATCCCAGAACAGAGTTGTCTGCATTTGAATATTTTCTAAAAGTTCATATAATGTGTATGTTTGATTCAGATTTGACAAATTGGGAATGAACGTGGTTCCTATCCCTGCATCAACACCTGTATATACTTTTTTGCAACCAGATGAGTTTTCCTCTAAAACTTTCTCCAAGAGTCACTGAAAATGAGTATGATTAAATACTGCTAAGGGTTTCTTGATGTGCAAAGTAAGAGAAAATTTCATTATCTTCAAAACTATCTTTACATTTGTTATTATCATTAGTGACTATTTGAAAGAGCAGTCCCTAAATGCAGAGGACTTTCATAAAGTGTAGTCATCAGACCAACTACTTCAGAAGTACCCAGTGAACTTCTTAAAAAGATAAATTCCCCTGTGCCAACCAAAGACTCCTGAAATCAGCATTTCTGCCAATAGGTCCCAAGAACCTTTATTTCATCAAAACATTCAGTTAAGTCTGTTGCTCTTTAAAGTTTGGGAAAGAGTAATGTCATGGTTTCCTGCTACATAATACAAGTGGACATAGTGCGGATAGTTGTCTAAAAATGTATCTTTCAAAGCCTGTGCTACTAAGAATCTGACACAACCTCATGAGAGGCACTGAGGCAGGAAAAGCATTGGAAAAAGAGACAGGCAGATGCTACCTGATACTGTTAGGGTATACTATGCCTGAGACATTGATTTTCAGTGTGCATCTATTCCCTGACAGGGCACTGAGGTCTTCTGTTGAAGTCTTTAATCCATTTTGAGTTGATATTTTACATATGGTGTAAGATAGAGGTCCAGTTTCATTCTTTTGTATTTAGCTGTCTAGTTTTCCAGCACCATTTCCTAAAGACTGTCTTTTCTGCATTGTATATTCTTGGGCCCTTTGATGATGTTAATTAATTGACCATATATGCATGGGTTCATTTCTCTGTCCTGTTACATTGATCTATCGGTCTATTTTTATGCCTGTACCATACTGTTAAAGCTCTGTGATACAGTTTGAAATCCGGGAGTGTGATACTTCAGTTTTGTTCTTCTTTCTCAAGATTGCCTTAATGTGGAAAAGTTTTGTGGTTCCAGACAAATTTTAAGATTATTCTTTTTCTGTGTGAAAAATGTCATTGGAATGTTAAAGATTACACTGTATCTGTAGATGGCTTTGTGTAGTATGGGCCTTTTAACAGTACCTTAATCTGTGAACACAGAATGTGTTTCCATTTATTTATGCCATCTTCAATTTCTTTTATCATTGTCATAGTTTTCACTGTGCAAGTCTTTAACCTCTTTACTTAAATTTACCTCTAAGAATTTTATTCTTTTTGATACAAGTATAAATAAGATTTTCTTAATTTCTCTTTCTGATAGTTACTAGTATATAGAAATACAACTTTTTTGCATATTAATTTTATATCCTGAAATTTTACTGAATTTATTTAACGGTTTTTTGGTGAAGTCTTCAGGGATGTCATATGCATGTCATATGCAAATGGAGAGTTATGCTGCTGCTTTTCTGATTTGGATGACTTTTATTTAGTTTTCTTACCTAAATATAACTTTTTAATAGTGCTCAGGGGTTAAAGTCATACAAATGAAACTAGCACTTCAGGAATGAATATTCTTGTTGGTTTAAAAATCTTAATGAGCTGAACATTTCAAAATTTTTAATTCTTCATTTAGTAGTTCCCTAAGTCTTAAATAACCACAGTTGGCCATCTGTATTACTAATCTTTCTAGTTCTTTGCCTTCTCACTGCTACAGCCATTTTCTTGTCCCAGGTAGATGATTTACTCTAAGAGGGGTGGAAGTGAGGTTGTAAGGGAAAGCAGTCATTCATACCTCCAGTCGCATGAAGAATGCACGAAATTACGACTAAATGTGTTTTGCTCCAGTTGAACTAGAAATAAGAGTAAGAAAGATACCATTTCTATTATTATCTAAAGAAAATCTTACCTGAATGAAGCCCAGTTTCTATTAAACCTAGAATAAGTCATTGTTTAGCTAGAAAGAGCACTCAGGAAGGCAAGCACTTAGATTTACCAATACACATCTAATATATCTATTAACTCCAGTGTGTTCAGTCTCAAAAACTTCCAAATGTCCCTGTGCCTTGTTCCTATAAACATCCATCTCTCCTCAGTCATGACATTTACAAAAAGATCAATAAAAGAAGAATTTCATGGTACCCATTTGACCACCAGAAATAGAAAGGCAGACAATAAATAATGAACATAATGACAGTCCTCTGGAGGCCAGGCCAGCTGATAGGAGCATAAATCTATTTAAAGGGATGAAAAGGAGACACAATCCCAATCCCAAAGCCAGTGAGCTCAAAGAGTATTTAACATAAGGTTCTTTGACTTGTCAGTTGAAACCAACAAAGCCCAGTATCCCTCTGTTGATTATGGGCTAGGCCACCAGAACATGGAATTCATTTCAGCTTTAGAAGGCTGGTAGGCAATATTGATGTGTGTTTATCACTGTTGGTTGTTCCTGGACTTTAGAGATTATTCAGAGTGTGGGAAAGATGGAGTAGGATGTCAACAACAATAAAGTAAAAAACAAAACTAGGGCCATACTACTTTGTAAAGCCTCCCATTATACACTGGGACTATATATGGTTTATTCAAATGCAGAGTACCTTGCATGCAAAACAGAATAGAAGCAACAGCTTGGTCATTTAACAAGAAAGGCAGCATAGGAGAGACGTCTAATTCGGTACCCAACTACCTACTGTGGAAAAACCAGAATACCAGAAATACACCATCTCTTCAAGCCTGTGCCCTTCAAATTCAGAAGAGTTTCAGGGATATAAGAAAAACATACTGCAAATAAATCTGTCTTCAGATATTACAGAGAGTACATGAACTGTGTTTTTGAAAAATTTTTCTAAGGATCCAAATTCATCAATAAATAATCAGTGTCCACACACAGTGGAATAGATCTATGTGTATTTACTTGAAAAATGTCCTTGATACATTACCTAGTGAAAAAAAAATCAAATGCCTAACAGTTCTGCTTATTAAGTAGTTAGGTCTGAAAAACTTAATAGTGGTATTCTCAAGGCATTTCTCCCATGGTGCTCCATGGCACCAGCTGTTTAGGAAATACAGCATGGGATATATACCTGGGAGTAAAATTGATGTATTGAAAAATACATGTTTATTTTTTATGAGAAATTGTCAGGTGCTCTCCAAAACCTTTCTATCAATGTGCTCCAGGAACAGTGTAAGAAATTTCACATCACTTTACCCTCCAGACTCCATTTGGTGTTGTCAGACTCTTTAATGTTTCTAACTCTCAGGTCTATGTGCTATTATTTTATTTTGACTTAATGTATATTTCATTGATTACAAAGGAGACTAAGCCCATCTTCTCATGATGTTACCAGTTGCCTGTCTCTGGAGGACAGGCATGTTTCAAACCAGAATAATATTAATATAATAAAAATCATTATATAATATAAATGAAATATTAGTTATAAATATAAATAAATAATATAAATATATAGTAAAATATACAAGAGTTGAGAGGAATAAGGAGGTGGCAAAAACTTTGTTAATGAAAGGGTAGTATTCTCTGCCAGTAATCAACATTCTCTTATAGAATTCAAATGGTCTTTCTTAAATTATTGCTCTTTTTCCTCCCACTTAGTTTTGTGTTCTCCCAGTTTGTTTATGTACATAAGGATACACATATTTTTGCAAAAATGACATCATACTATACCCACCATTCTTTTTATTTTCAGCTTAATTGAGATATTATTGATATACAAGCATGTACAAGTTTAAGGTATACAACATGTTGATATGATACACTTACTTCAAAATGATTACCACTACAGCATTAACTAACACCTCCATCACATCACATAATTACCATTTCATTCTGGAGATGAAAACATTTAAGATCTAGTGTTTTAGCAACTTTGAAGTATAGGATATAGTATTGTTAAGTGTAATCAAAATGCTGTACATTAGATCCCCAGAACTGATTCATCTTATTACTGGAAATTTATACCCTTTGACCACATCTCTAGATTTCTCCCACCCCAAATCCCTGATAACCACCACTCTACTCACTGTTTCTATAAAATTAGCTGTTTTAGGTTCCACGTGTAAGTGATATCATACAACATTTTTCTTCTTCTGTCTTAGTTTGCCTAGCATAATATCTTCCACACTCATCCATTGTCCCAAACGACAGGATTTCCTTCTTTCTCATGACTGAATAATATCTACTATATATATTCTCAGTCACTTAAGTGACATACCATATTATATCAATTTCAGGTATAAAATCTAATGATTCAGCACTTCACACTGTTGTGAAATGATTACCATAATAAAACTACTCACCATCTATCACCATAAAAAGTTACAAAAAAATTTTTTTTTCTTATGATGAGAACTTTCAAGATCTGCTCTCTTGGCAACCTTCAAATACATGCTACAATACCATTCACTACAGACACCATGCTACACACCACAGTCCGCATGAGCTATTCACTTCCCAGCTGGAAGTCTGTACTTTCCATTCCCCCATCCTCTCTTTTGCCCAGCCCCAACTCCTTTTCCTCCTGGCAACCACCACTCTGTTCTCTATATCCATGCATTTTGTTATGTTGTTTGTTAGTTTTTAAGATTCCACATATAATTGAGATCATATGGTATTTGTCTTTGTTTATCTGACTTACTTTACTTAGATCAAGGTGCATCCACATTGTCACAAATGGCAAGATTTCATTCTTTTTTAATAGTAAAGTAGTACTCCATGTGTATATATGCCAAATCTTTATCCATTCGCACATCAATGCGTGCTAAGGTTGTTTCCATATCTTGGCTGTTGTAAATAATGCTGCAGTAAACATAGAGGTGTGTATATCCCTTTAAGTTAATGTTTTTGTTTTACTTAGTTAAATACCCAGAAGTAGAAATACTGAATCATACGGCAGTTCTATTTTTAATGTTTTGGGAAACCTCCATACTGTTTTCCACAGTGACTCCACCAATTTACATTCCCACCAACAGCATGCAAGTGTTCCCTTTTCTCCACATCCTTACCCAAACTTGTTGTTTTTTGTCTTTTGATAATAGCCATTCTAACTGGCACAAGGTGATATCTCATTGTGGTTTTGATTTGCATTTCCTTGATGATTAGTGGGGTTTAGCATCCTTTCATCTGCCTGTTGGCCATCTGTATTCTTCTTCTGAAAAATGTCAACTGAGGTCCTCTTCCCATTTTTAAAGTGGATTGTTTGATTTGTTCTTGTTCAGCTGAGTATGTATGAGTCCTCAGTATATTTTGCATATTAACCCCTCATTGGATATATTTTCTGTAAATAGTTTCTTCCACCTAGTAGATTACCTCTTTGTTTTGTTGATGGTTTCCTTTACTATGCAGAGGCTTTTTAGTTTTATGTAGTTCATTTGTTTCTTTTTGTTTTTGTTGCTTTTGGAATATCTTGGAATCGGAGCCAAAATAACATTATCAAGACCAATATCAGTGTTTACCATCTGTATTTTATCCTAGAATTTAATCCATTTTATATGCCATAAAACAATAATCCAGTTTTTTTTCTTGCCTCTGGCTCTCTGGCTTTCCCAAAACCATTTATTAAAAAGACTGTCCTTTTTCTATTGTCTACTCTTGCCTCCTTCATCATAAATTAATTAACCATATATGCATAGTTTATTTCTGGACTTTCTATTCTATCCCATTTGATCTGTGTGTCTGCTTTTATGCCAATACCATACTACTTTGATTATCATAACTTTGTAATATAGATTGAATTCAGGGATTATGATACTTCCAGCTTTGTTCTTCTTTCTCAAGACTGCTTTGGCTATTCAGGGTGTTTTGTGGTTCCATACAAATTTTAGGGTTTTTTTTTCTATTTCTGTGGAAAATACCATTTGGATTTTGATTGGGAGTACATTGGATCTACAGATCTTTGGGTAGTATGAACATTTTAAAATAGCAGTACCCCCAATCCATAAGCATGGGTTATCTTGCCATTTATTTGTGTCTTCTTCCATTTTTTTTATCACTGTATTATGGTTTTCAGTGTAGAAGTATTTCACTTCCTTGGTTAAATTTATTCTAGGTATTTCTTTCTTTTATCTTTTTATTTAATCCCCATCCCCTATTTCCCCCAAACTCCCACCTCACCCTCACCTAGTAACCATCAGTTTGTTCTCTACAGTTAAGAGTCTATTTCTTAGTCTGTCTTCTTTTTCCTTTGCTCATTTATTTTGTTTCTTAAATCCCACATATGAGTGAATCACATTTATCTTTCTCTGACTGACTGATTTGCTGAGGTTTATACTCTAGCTCTGTCCTTGGTGTTGCAAATGGCAAGATTTTATTCTTTTGGGGGGCTCTGTAATATTCCATTGTATTTATACATCACATCTTCTTTATCCATTCATCTATCAATGGGAACTTGGGTTGCTTCCATAGTTTGGCTACTGTAAATAATCCTGAAATAAACATAGGAGTGCATGTATCCCTTTGAATTAATGTTTTTGTATTTTGGGGGGAGAAGGGGAGGTTTAATACCTGGTAGTGTGATTACTGGATCATAGGGTAGATCCATTTTTAACTTTTTTATGAAGTTACATCCTGTTTTCCTCAGTGGCTGCGCAAGTTTGCATTCCTAGCAACTTTGAACAAATGTTCCTTTTTCTCCACATCCTCACCAACATTTGTTTCTTGTATTTGTGATTTTAGCCATTCTGACAGGTATGAGGATGATGTCTCACTGTAGTTTTGATTTGCATCTCTGTGACGACAAGTGATGTTCATCTTTTCCTGTGTCTGTTGGCTATCTGGATGTTTCCTTTGGAGAAATGTCTATTCAGGTCATCTGCCCATATTGTAATTGGATTATTTATCTTTTGGGTATTGAGTTGTATCAGTTCTTTATAGATTTTGGATACTAAACTTTTATCAGATATGTCATTTGCGTATATCTTCTCCTGTTTAGCAGTTTGTTTTTGTTTTGTTCATTGTTTTCCTTGCTGTGTGCTTTTTTATTTCAATGTAGTCCCAATAATTTATTTTCATTTTTGTTTTCCTTGCCTCAAGAGACATATCTAGAAAATGTTGCTATAACCAATGTCAGAGAGATTACTGCCTATGTTCTCTTCAAGGGTTTTTATTATTTCAGGTCTCACATTAGGTTTTCAGAGCAGTTTGAGTTTATTTTTGTTTATGGTGAAAGAAAGTGGTCCAGTTTCATTTGCATGTGGTTGTCTAGTTTTCCCAGCACGATTTGTTGGAAAGACAGTCTTTTTCCCATTGTGTATTCATTCCTCCTCTGTCAAAGATTAATTGACCATCTAATTGTATGTTTATTTCTGGGTTTTCTGCCAATGGTATTTTAATATGGATGACAATGAAAGTGTAGATTGCTCTAGGCCGTGTAGACATTTTAACAATGTTTATTCTTCCAATCCATGGAGCATGGAACATTTTTCCATCTTTTTGTCTCTTCCTCAATTTCATTAGTATTCTGTAGTTTCTAGAATATAGATCTTTTACCTCTTTGGTAGTTTTATTCTTGGGTATCTTGTGGTTTTTGGTGCTATTGTAAATGGAATCAATTCTCTAATTTCTCTTTCTACATCTACATTGTTAGTATATAGAAAAGCAACTGATTTCTGTGCATTGATTGTAGCGCTATTTTTAATTTTCTGAGGAAGCTTCACTCTGTTTTCCAAAGTGGCTGTACCAATTTGCATTCCCACCAGCAGTGTAAGAGGGTTCCCATTGCTTCACAACCTCTCCAACACTTTTATTTCTTGCCTTGTCAATTTTTGCCATTCTAACTGGTGTCAGGTGGTATCTCAATGTGGTTTTTGTTTGTTTTGTTTTGTTCCATTTTATTTTATTTTATTTCTTTTCAGTGCTCCAACATTCATTGTTTATGCAGCACACCCAGAGCTCCATGCAATACATGCCCTCCATAATACCCACTACCAGGCTCACCCAACCCCCCACTCCCCTCCCCTCTAAAACCCTCAGTTTGTTTCTCAGAGTCCATAGACTCTTATGGTTTGTCTCCTCCTCCAATATCCCCCAACTCACTTCTCTGCTCCATCTCCCAATGTCCTCTGTGTTATTCCTTATGCTCCACAAGTAAGTGAAACCATATGATAATTGACTCTCTCTGCTTGACTTATTTCACTCAGCATAATCTCCTCCAGTCCCATCCATGTTGATACAGAAGTTGGGTATTCATCCTTTCCTATGGAGACATAATGCTCCATTGTATATATGGAGCATATCTTCTTTATCCATTCATCCATTGAAGGGCATCTTGGTTCTTTCCACAGTTTGGCGACTGTGGCCATTCCTGCTATAAACATTGAAGTAGAGATGGTCCTTCTTTTCACTACATCAGTGTGTTTGGGGTAAATACCCAGTAGTGCAATTGCAGGGTCATAGGGAACCTCTATTTTTAATTTCTTAAGGAATCTCCACATTGTTTTCCATAGTGGCTATACCAACTTGCATTCCCACCAGCAGTGTAATAGGGTTCCCCTTTCTCCACATCTTCTCTAATACATTTTGTTTACTGTCTTGTTGATTTTGGCCATTCTAACTGGTGTAATGTGGTATATCTCAGTGTGGTTTTGATTTGAATCTCCTTGATGCCTAATGATGATGAACATTTTTTCATGTGTCTGTTAGCCTCGGTATGTCTTTGGAGAAGTGTCTGTTCATGTCTTCTGCCCATTTTTTGACGTGATTATCTGTCTTTTGGGTGTTGAGTTGGGAAGTTCTTTATAGATCTTGGATGTTAGCCCTTTTTCTCTAGTGTCACTTGCAAACATCTTCCATTCTGTGGGTTGCCTGTTTGTTTTGTTGACTCTTTCCTTTGCTATGTAGAGCTTTTTATCTTGATGAAGTCCCAAAAGTTCATTTTTGCTTTTGTTTCCCTTGCCTCTGGAGATGTGTCTTAAAAGAAATTGCTGTGGCCAATTTTGAAGAGGTTTCTGCCCATGTTCTCCTCTAGGATCTTAATGGATTCTTGTCTCACATTGAGGTCTTTCATCCATTTAGAGTTTATCTTCATGTATGGTAAAAGAGAATGGTCCAGTTTCATTCTTCTAAGGAATCTTTCTTTAGTACTTATAAGTTTTCAAATGTTCACTTACAGGGCACGAATTAAGTAGTATCAACTCTATTACATGAGAAAGTTGGTACTTTTACATGAGAAAGTGTGGTACTACAAAGATGCAGGGTACCAGGATAAGTGTCATTGAGTTCCTAATTTCTCCTGGATAGACCATCACAAGGCTACTTCCTTGTGAAGGTCATTCCATAACCCCAACACCCCTATCACTCAAATTACCTTCAAGCCATTCTGGCTAGATATTGCAGGGAGAACCCACCCCTCATTTGTCATTCCATTAGTTATCACATGACCTCAGTAAAACAGTGGTCATCCTGAGATGAGGAAAAGCAGCTCTGGCAGCCAGGCCCAGCCTGGCAGTAACAGTGAAAGCTTGAAGTTCTCCTGTTAGACCTTGGTGTTGGTACTTTACAGAGTACCAACACCAGTCAAGACCATTCTGTGTTCTTCATGAAATAAGAAAAAAACAAGACCACTCTGACCATATCTAAACAAAGACCAAAAAAAAAAAAAAATTGTCCAAAAAATTGTCCAGAAAAATGACAAAACCTCCCTCCCCCGCTTTTTTTTTTTCTGGTATGACTATTGCTTCTTTATCACTTATAGCCCCAATTGTTTCTTTCACCTTCTAGATAAAATTATCAGGATATCCAGTGATGAATTTCCCCTCATTCTGATAATATTCAACCAAAGAAAAATCTCAGTTCCTTAATCCCATCCAAAATCACCTAACACAAGCCCAAATCCCCTTAGTTCTTTCTAACACCATCTTTCTGGGATTACCCCTTCTTGAAACAAGCAAATCAATTAAATCTTTTTTCAGCATGCTTATTTCGTATCTTATTGGACTGATGTACATTTCATCATTTCTGAGAAATAAAGCTAACATAGGGCTAATGTAGAATAGGGAAGGGGGAGAAGCCATCCACAAATTTGAGTAAACTAGAAAAGTACAGAAATCATTGGGTTGGAATGGAAGGAAAACAGAGGTGAAGAAAGGTTTCTAAAAAGAATAGACTTTGTTCTACTTATTGAGTCTGTGCTTTAGGGAAGTAATAACTTAGCATTTTGTAAAAGAAAGAGGATGAAGCTAGGTAAAATGAGTCCCAGAATTTTAACAACCTACCAAGTGCCTTTGGTTTGTAAGGGACAATATTCTCTGGCTAAGTTTCTTTCCAGTATTCCCCTAATATCTGAAATGTTAATAAGTCATAAGAAGTAGAACAAAGACAATAATAACCATAACATATAAGCATTTCTTTAACTATGTTGCTAAAATGGCCACTCTGGTCATCAGAAAAGTATGTAGTACTGTGACCTAAGAAACAGCATATTCTAAGATTAAACTTAATGAAAATTTAAAATTTAAAGACCTGTGAGTTGGGAGTACCTAGGTTGCTCAGTCGGTTAAAAGTCTGCCTTCACCTCAGGTCATAATCTCAAAGTCCTGGGATTGAGTCTTGCATTGGTCTCCCTGCTTAGCAAGGAATCTGCTTCTCCCTCTGCTCCTCGTAATCTCTCTCTCTATCTCTCTCTCTCTCTCAAATAAGTAAATAAAATCTTTAAAAAAACTAAACACTCGTGAGTCAAGAAGTGGGATGAGTGGACAGAATTGAAGTGTACTACCTTATCAATTTTTTGGTAAGAGGAACTAGAATTAGAGTCCAGAAATACTATGGAGCAGTTTTAGAGAGAGCACATATCTGAAAAAATGAAAGATAAAAATGGGTTATTTCATTTATTCCATCTACAGAATATTTAGTGCCTTCTGTGGCATGCATGGTTTTAAGCACTAGAGGTATGGGCAGAAGGAGAGAATTTTACAGTTTCTGTTCTCATGAAGCTAATAGGAAAATGGATATTGATATGACAATTGCAATAGGGTGAATCATAGATCCCCAAAATGTATGCCTATTCCCTAACCCCTAGAAATTGTGAACATGGCCTAATTTGAAAAAAGAATTTTTAAACGCACTTAAGGATCTCAGATAAGAACATCCAGAATTACCCAGATATCTCCTGAATCCAAAGACAAGTATCCTTAGAAGTATCCTAGAAGAGAAGATATAGACACAGATGAGAAGACCATGTAAAGATGGAAATGGATACTGGGGAGATATGGCCACAAGCCAAGGAATGCCTGGAACCACCAGAAGTTCGAAGATGCAAGGAAGGACCTCCCCTGGATGCTTCTGTCAATACCTAGATCTTGGACTTCTGGCCTCTGGAACTGTGAGACTATATCTCTGCTGTTTTAACCCATCTGAGATGTTGAAATTCATTATAGCAGCCCTAGAAACTAATATAATTATCTATAAGAATAAGATGTAATTAAAAGTTCCATGAAAGCAGGTAACAACAGTACTTGACCTTGGGTGTCAGAAAATCTTCTCAAGAGGTCAGAGACAAAAATCCTAAAAGAAGACACAAGGTTAAATGGATTCAGACCAAAAACACAATCTCAAGGGTAAATAAGAGAGGATACTTTTCCTGTGCATTAAGATTTTATGGGTGTTAATATGTAATTAATATGATTATGTAAATTAAACCCTAGTTGACTACTAACTTGATATGGAGGTTTCATACTTAGAAACCTATTATGTGACACATAAGTGCTCAATACTTTTCCAAACCAACAAAAAGTAGAGTAAATATAGAGTAAGACTCCTCTCTTGTGCTTCTGCGTTACTTTAAGTGCCTGGGAGGCAGACCATCTGTTCCCAAGCTGAAGAAACACCAGATGTCTTCCCATACCCACATGAAAGACTTACTCTGAAACTGTTGGGGGACACTGACTGCACCTCCACAAATACCTGTGCCAGGTATGTAATCAGCCATGGGCCTAAAAGACAGGTGGATCATGAAGCCTGGACCAAGCCAATAAGTAAACACAGCACAAGGACCAGAAGAGCCATGAAATTAGTGCCAGACTAAAATATGACAGTTTTTCATTGCAAATAAATTATTTTTGAATTTTGAATCATTTACCATATAACAAATGACTCCTGTTCACCAGGTGCTATTTAAAGCATTTTATAGAGGTGCCTGGGTGGTTCAGTCAGTTTGGCTCAGATCATGATCCCACAGTCCTGGGAGTCCTGCAACGCACCCCCTGATGAGAGGGAGCCTGCTTCTGCCTCTACCCACCCCACCCCCCACCACTGCTTGTGAGCTCTCCCTCCCTTTCAAATAAATAAATAAAATCTAAAAAGAATAATAAAGCATTTTATAAGTATTGATTAGTTTAAGCCTAAGAAATCTATAGAATATATGGTATTTATAGCTTCATTTTATAAATGAGAAGACAAGCAGAGAGAGCTGAAGTAACTTATCCAGAGTCACACAGCAGCAGAACTGGAATCCAGACCCATCCTGTCTTGAGTTTCAAAATTTATGCTCTTATTGATTATATTTACTATAGTCTCTATTATCCCATAACAGTAACAACCAAGAAGTGCAATTATCATCTTCATTTTACAGATGAAGAAAGTGAGGCCCAAAGAGATGAAGGAACTCATCCTACATTACACAGATGCTAATTGTAGAGAGCTTGAATATAATTACAGGAAGTCAAACTCTAGAGTCCAGGGAATTAACCAGCAGATTATCATGACTTCAAATCCAGCTGTTTGCCCTTGTGTTAGGAAACATTCCAGCCTTGCTCATATTCTTGGTTTATTTATTGCTTCCCCTCCTCCTTAAAGTTGTCTATAGGTTTTAATGTTTGTACATTTTACTCAGAAACACTCAAAATAAAACTTTATCTTTACTACTTCTAGCTTTTTTTAGATATACTTTTCAAAAAGGAAAAAATAGCTAATATTTTTTAAGATTTCACTGTATGCCAGACTCTCTGCTGTGTGTTTTACTTCTATTTTTTCCAACTCATCCTACAGAAAAGACTGTAGGTAGGTTTTTTTATTATCTTTATAGATAGATGAGGAATTTGAGGCTCAGAAATGTTAAAAGCTCCCCTGAAGTCACATAGCCAAAACTACCAAAGCTCACATTCCATTTCAGGACCTTCAGATTCCAAAGTTCATACTCATACTCTTGATCACACACTAAATTGCCTCCACCTCTCTCTTTCTCTCTCCCCACCCACCACTTTTTTTTTTAAAGTAAGCTCCACAGCTAATGTGGAGACCAACATGGGCTTGAACTCACAACCCTGAGATCAAGACCTGAGCTGAAATCAAGATTCAAGATGGTTAACTGATTGAGCCATCCTGGTGCCCCTAAATTGCTTCCACCTCTTAAACAGATCTGACCATATGTGACTAGCAATCCTTTGAGGAAAGGAAAACATGGGAACAACCACCAGGTTTCAGGGCAAGAAGTTTCTGGAAAGGAGCCTCCTTTCCTTGGAATATCAGGTGGCTCTTTACAGGAAAGACCTGCAGTAGTTAGCACACAACCTGAGGCCATCCTGACAAGACAACTAATCCTTCATTGTCATCATCATAAACCCTCACGAGCTTTGCCATTCAAAGATAGTTTATCACTTTATCTGGATGTGGTCAGGCCCTAAGGAAATGATGGTAACCTGCCCAGAGTAAACTGATCTCAACTTTGAAATACCTGTGTATTAATTTATAGGGTCAATAACCCCTGACAGGAAAGATTAGAGTAGGAGACCTGCAAACCAAACCTCCTCAAACACTAAGTCAAGAACTTGGAAATTGCCTATTTCCTCAGAAGACCCTAAACACACTTACCATACAGGCACTGGAGCTAAGCACTTCCAGTGTCACCATTTTGGAGCTCTGCATCCTTAGAAAATTGACTCTGCTTCTATGAATCTGAGTCTTCTCTCTCGCTCTCTCTTTTTTAGATTTTATTTATTTGTGATAAAGAGAGCCTGAGAGAGAGAGAGAGATCACAAGAAAGGGGAGTGGGAGAGGGAGAAGCAAACTCCCTGCCTATCAGCCAGCCCAATGCAGGACTTGATCCTAGGACTCTGGGACCATGACCTGAGCTGAAGGCAGCTGCTTAACCCACTGAGCCACCCAGGTGCCCTCGTTCTTTAAATGTCTCTACCATTAACTCCTACCTGAAGGCATTATTGAAAAGATCAGAAATACCTATAAAGTAGGGGCACTTTACAAATGTCACATGAGTATTACTCTCCCCTGTATCTTGATATGGGCATGTGCCTGCCACCCAGATTGAAATACCCATGTTATGTATCCAAGTATCCTTTCCCCAAAATTTTACTGGAGAAAAGCTGATAATTCATTTTAACTTTCTTTCCTAATATCACAACAGAATACAATTCCCGATTTTGCAAATTGCTTTTGTTAGTTTCCTATAGACCAACTGCTTTGTCTGATGGCCTGTTTCCTAGGAAGCCCTCTCCAGGTCATGCTGTGGGGCGTGTCATTTCCACGGAACTCCCTACAGGGAAGCTACTTTCTTCTGCAGGATGAGAATTCTTATTTTAGCATGCACCCTAGAAAATGACACATAAAGGAATTTGCCAGAGTGGCTATTCATATTATTTTAGGTTCTTATGGCTCTCTACCCTCCAAATACAGCACTATTTCCTCGTCTTCACTGGCATTAAGGGATGGCAGCAAAACTTAATATAAAAAAACTGTCTCTGTAAAGGGTTTAGAGGCAGGTCTCAAAGATGATTAAAGGATCAGAAAACCTAATGTGTAGAGAAAAGTGAAAGACACCAATGTACTTTATCTAACGGAGGCAAGAAACCAGACATCCCCTATTGAAAAATGGAACAAGAGAAAATGAAGCTGTGTTGCAATGTGAGGGATGGGGAGAAAGATCTGCAGTCTTCTTAAATGTGGCTATGAGTTATGTTAGGATGTTGTCAGCCCTCCTCTTTTGGGGTCTTAAAAGATGTGGTCTGGATATATCTACTGGGGACAGGTTTGTTCAGTCCTACATGTATCCTTGCCCAAGGGCTGACAGATGGATCAAATGACCTCTCAGCAGCCCTTCCAGCCCACACTTCTGTTTTTCTATGATTGTTGGACTAGTATGAGAGCTGAGTCAGATTTGCCCTTGCAAATTTGAGGAGGAGTCAGCTGCGTAAAAAAAAGAAAAAAAAAAAAAAAGGTAGACTCTTTGTCCCCAAAACAAATGCCTCTCTACCCTGTTTAAGATTAAATTATACCACCAGAGGTGTTATTTCCTTGAGCCACAAAGCATTTTTGGTCTTCTAGGGATCCCTACCAGAATGCAGACACTGACATTTAAGTGAGGATCAAGTAACTAAACCTTATCAGATCAGAGATCAAGGCCCGGTGACAGATGAAGGCTGGAAATGCAGGAAGAAGAGAGTCCCAAACAGAGAAGACAGAGACAGGACTGTAAAGACAAATTTGGTCTAATCGAAACTTGTAGCCTGAGGCTACTCCAGAAGGGAGGATAGGGCCCTCTTCTCTCCCCGCTGAGTTCAGTAATTCCTTCAAAGAATGCAGAGCACTAGCTACCGGATGTGAAGCACCAGACAAGATGGAACACTGCAGTAAGACAAACACACTTCTGGCTCCTGCAAAACGCTGAACATGGGGTGAACGTAGAGTAAATATTACATGGGGTCTCCACATATGCAACAGTGTGTTGCTGATGTACACAAGGCACTCTTCTGGGCATTTGGAATGGGGTGGTGACCAAATGGAGCTTACATTCTGATGAGATGAAACTAGGGAATGAAAGCATGAGTTGCTCTAAGAACTCTGGCAGAGAGATGAGCCTAGCTAAAAAGTCTTACCTGAGAAAGGGATGCTTCTATCACCATGGAAGCTTGAGTAGGGACTGGTACAATGTATGCATTGGGGAAGGAAAAAATACCTGGAAAGTAGTCCATTTAAAGTTACCAAATGTTACCAAGCTACCACAGTTTGTTGTATAGTAAAATAAAAGGAAATTTATATCTTTCTCTCTCTTACTCAAGTATTTGTGTAATAATTTTTAAGCATATCAAAGTCTACTTAAAACTGCTTTATCTAATTTTTACCTTGTGGCTTTAATGTATATTGGTCTTTAAACTGTTACTTGTCAATTATGATCAAATTCTATTATGGATATGATATAATTTGGAGACCTAAATCAAAATCAAGTAAAAGTTTTACCCTGTTGATAAAAGCATTGAGTTTAAATCCAAAATGCGTTTGTATTTCTGAATGTAAACAAGATGACATGTTTCACCTTGTGACATAGATCTTTCCCCACCTGCACGGAATATGAATTATAGGTTGGTTCCTGCACTACAGGTGGACCTGTGGCAGCCGAGCAGTATCTCCTATGTATCAAAAGGAGCAGTTACTGATGTCCATATTCCCCAAAATGGTTCCCAAGCCCTGTTAGCGTTCTTACAGGAAGCCAACATCCAGTACAAGTAAGCATTCTTTTTCACTTGCTTAATTCATGAGTATTAAATTGAGCTGAATGAGAGGTGTATTCAGGTTATTTACTGAGTGCCTACAACAGCATTTCAGGCACTGTTTTTCACACTGCAAAAACAGACACAAATGTAACATAGTTATAGTCACCTTTGTTGTGCTTACTACTGTAATGAAGGAGGGGAGATGAACCACACTGGCCTATTATTTCACCCTTAACACTAGGTGGCCAGCGGTTGCCAAACTGTGGAAAGAACCAAGATGCCCTTCAACGGATGAATGGAGAAGGAAGATGTGGTCCATATACACTATGGAGTATTATGCCTCCATCAGAGAGGAGGCAACTTTTGTAGCAACATGGATGGGACTGGAAGAGATTATGCTGAGTGAAATAAGTCAAGCAGAGATAGTCAATTATCATATGGCTTCACTTATTTGTGGAGCATAACAAATAACATGGAGGACATGGGGAGATGGAGAGGAGAAGAGAGTTGAGGGAAATTGGAAGGGGAGGTGAGCCATAAGAGACTATGGACTCTGAAAAACAACCTGAGGGTTTTGAAGGGGTGGGGGTTGGGAGGTTGGGGAAACCGGGTGGTGGGTATTAGGGAGGGCACGTATTGCATGGAGCACTGAGTGTGGGGCAAAAAACAATGAATACCGTTATGCTGAAAAGAAATAAAAAATAAAAATAAATTAAAAATAAAAAAACACTAGGTGGCCAGTGTAAACAGAGATCTTCTCTGTGTGACGAAAGAAGAGCAGTCTAACAATGCCCAGAAACTGGGTAGGAATGCAGGGGGAGATAAAGCTTTCTGCAGGAGCAATGACACCTAAACACAGGATGAACCTCAGGACTTGCAGGCAGAGGGGACAGTACAAGCAAAGGGAAGAAGCAGTATGCTACCTATTCAGGGAACTGAAGTGTATGAGTCTTATCAGTGTACAAACCGGGAGTAAAAACAAAAGATGCTGGAGATATTGAGGGAAGACCAGGTTGTGGGAAGTCTGATGTGTACAGGGCTAGGATGTATGTGTGTGATGCTGTATACTGGGATGATGGAAGTAAGGGAGCCAGATACAAGTGGGGTGGAAGGGCAACAGAGGACTACAATAATAGTCCAAGTAAGAGGTTGTGAGGCATTGAGTCAGGACCAGAGTAGTGTGATCAGGAGAGTATTTAAAAAATAGTTAATAGGCAAAAACCCCTGGTCTCTGCACTTGGTTGGATGTGGGAAGGAAGAAATCAAGTACAGCCCCAAATCTTCTACCTTGGGCAATGGAGTAGATAGATTAAAATAGATCAGGTTATCTTGAAGTATTTGGTTTGGGTTGTTTGCATTTTTTTTTTTTTTAAGGAATAGTTACATAATAAGAATGAAGCAAACAGAAGATAGGCACAGGAGTCAAAGAAGAAACAAGAGACTTTCGAGAGGGAGAAACATTAGTGGTTCCAAGTGCACAGCAATATCCAGCAAGAAAAGGACTGACCAGTTTCCTCTGGGTTTGGCAATGTAAGTTGTGTTGGTAACTCTCATGGTGGAATGTGGGATTAAATTGTCAGGAGCAGAAGACAGAGAAAGACAGAAGTGAATAGGATATGGGAACATGGAGAAGCAGAGCAGACTACTGCTCTTAGAAATTAAAATAAGGAGAGAGGTAGAGAATAAGGAATGACTATAAGGAGATGCAGCATCAATGACCACTTGAAATTTGGAATTTTAGGGGGTAGGGAGCAATTTTGGTATGTCTGCAGGCTGAATGGAGGAACGAGTTAGGAAAGGAGACATTGATGGTACAAGATAGAATGCACCCATGGAAGAATGGGTTTGAGCACTAGGAAGGATACCTTATCCAGTAAGACTGAAGGGGTAAATGTAAATCTAGTTAGGATTATAAAGAGGAGAGTCAACAACTTAAATAATAACTAATGGGTAATTTTTCTATATGGAATAGGAAGCAAAATTATCTACCAAAAGGGAAGAAATGGGGGCTGAAGAAATTTACCAAGAGAAAAACTGGGGTAAGAACTAATAACTGGTTGTTGAAAAGAAGGGAGATGGTAGTGCTCATGCAGAGTTGAGGCTTTGTTGGGTTAGGACCATGGAAAGATCAGCATGGCAAGGAAGTGGAGTTCCTAGTGAGATACTAGCTCAAGTATTCATCCGTGGTGTCAAATCTGGAGAGAAAAGGAGAAGAGTGTAGGAGGAATGGTGGAATCAAATGGAAGAATCGGAAAGGGTATAAGGATCCTTATATGGAATGTAGATATAGCATAACTGAGGGCAACAAGGAAATGGAAGAAAATTTTGACAAAATGTAGGCTGGGATTAAGAGTCCTGGTATAGAACATTTATGGCTGGTGACAAATTCAGGGCGTAGTCATGGAAGATTTGGCTGAAGTGGAGTGTAAATCACCAAGACTGATGTGGTTGAGAATGAATGGACTAAATCACCAAAGAATCAATACAGCCGTTTTGAATTTCCTTGGGTGTTGGCAAGATTAGAGATAAAGAGACAGAATGTGCCCCTGGGACAGTAATTTCAGAGATTACACAGGAGTTAGAGGAAAGAAACAAGGAATGGCACAATGCCAAAGGCCAAATTAGCTTTTTCTAGAAAATATGGTTGATAGGAAAGGAGAAATGTGGATTTGGGAGGATGCTGTCCTCCTTCCCTTCTGGTCCCATGATAGGTGGATTGGCAGAAGAGAAAGCCACAAAAGAATCTATCCTTGAGAGAGTCCAATTTCTGTCAGGGAAAGAATACCAGAGGAGAGAGTTCTCTGAAGAGGTAAGAATGTAGGAAGTCTATTTACAGTGAAAGCAGGCTTCCAGCAGGCTTCCAGCAGGCACAACATAGAATGAAGTGGAGGAGTGATGAAGAGTCAATGCAGGATGTGTGGAAGAAGGGCAGTAAATTAATGTAAATTAATGACATGGGAAGGAGTGACATACCTTTCATTTGGGAACCTAGGATTTCAGGGATGAGAGGCATGATCTTAAGTGACTAACCGGAATTGCTCCAACTTTTCAGCAAATTGTTGTACTGTTAAAACTGGCAGGAAGGGGCACCTGGGTGGCTCAGTGGGTTGAGCCGCTGCCTTTGGCTCAGGTCATGATCTCAGGGTCCTGGGATGGAGTCCCGCATAGGGCTCTCTGCTCAGCAGGGAGCCTGCTTCCCCCTCTCTCTCTCTGCCTGCCTCTCTGCCTACTTGTGATCTCTCTCTGTCAAATAAATAAATAAATAAATCTTTAAAAAAAAAAAAAAACTGGCAGGAAGATCACTGATGATGTCTGGTAAGGCCTGGGATGGACCTGTGGCTCTGTGAGTCAATAGTAAAAGCCTTAGTCTCTGGAAGGCTGAGCCACAGGGTGCAAAGCAGCAGTGACATTCTTACCTTGTCCACACAAATACTTCCCTGCCAGAAAGATAATTACACCCTTACTAAAGTACTGATATGCTTTTTACAGAAAGGTATTTTATCGTGCTTCTAGAACAGGGTAGAGTCACAGCTGTGCATAAAACTATTGTTCATATTGAATACATTTTAGTCATTACTATAACTTCGAAGGTGTGCTTTGACTCTCTGAATGCCTGGAAGGAAGGAGTTTGGTAATTATATCTATAGGTGCTCAGCAACAACTCACATGCTTCATTAATTATAATTCAGTAGAAGGGAATATACCAGTTATTTTAACAAGTCTCTATTTCTTGCCATTAAATATAGGTCATGTAGAACTGATATAGAATAAAATAAAACACTTTTTGTCACAGAGAATGGAATCTAAAAAAAAAAAATGAATGTTTTAAATCAGTTGTCTCCTCATGGAGGACAATCATTTAGAATTATTCATTTTGTTGGTCTCAAGATAACACATAAGAGTTGATTAAATTCCACAGGGCAGTAGGTAGAGATCATTTTTAATTGACTTTTATCATTGTAGCCTAGGGTATTTTCGAAAGATTATCATTAACTCTGTACAACTACACATAATATATAGCTGTAGTCATCTTCAAGGCAGAGATAATGTGACCCCATGAGTCTGGCCCCTGGGTAATCAGTCCCTTTCAATGACATGATAGATGAGATGACTCATTCTGTTATTAAAAATTCAATCATTTTATAAATTAAATACCTGTAAAAATTGGCAGTGGAATTTCAAGTTTTGAGCCCCCCTGACCCACCCTAGAAGCTTTGGGGCAGGGGCTTTATACTGAGTGTTGACATCATTTGAAAAGTTCTCAATAGCTCTGGTCACTATCCTAGGAGTGTATGCAACTAGGGTAGGAATAACATCAGCCATAAAGGACCTAGAAAATACAACACTTATAAATGCCATTTGGGGCTCCTCATCAATCTGTGGTGCTGACTACTTAACAAGAAAAATGGGGCTAGAACTGTCACACAACAATTATTTTAATTTTCAGATTGGTCTTTTAGGGCCTGTATTAAGATACTGTCCAGTTATTGAACAGAGAACTGTATTAGTTTTTTAGGATTGTTATAACAAATACCACAGACTGGCTGGTTTAAAAGGCAAAAATTTATTGTCTCATGATTCTCGAGGCTAGAAGACTGAGATCAAGATGAGGGCAGAGTTGGTTCCTTCTGAGGGCCTTGAGGAAAGGATCTGTCCCAGGCTTCTTTCCATGGTTTGTAGACAGCCATCTTTGCCTCTTCATATCTTCCCTCTATGTGCGTCTTTGTGTCCTGATTTCCCCAGTATATGCAACATAAAATGTACCATTTTAACCATTTTAAATATACAATTCAGTGACATTAAGTACATTCACATTATACAACCATCAGCACATGCATCTCTAGAACTTTCTCATCTTCCCAAACTGAATTTCCTCTTTCTATAAAAACATGTCATATTGGATGAGAGTGCATCCTGGTGACCAAAGTTTAATTACATCTACAATAATCCTAGCCCCCAATAAGGTCACATTCTGAGGTGCTGGGGCTTAGGACTTCAACATATGAACTGGGGGAGATGGGGACATAATTCAACCGATACCAGATCCCCAAACACAGTAGCTTCAATCAAATAGAATTTACTTCTCTCTCATGGGATGGTCCAAAGGTCCAGAAGCTGTGACTGCACTACTCCAACCACCACTGTTGTTACCATAACTGCCTCTCATGCTATAAACCTGGTGACTAGACACTGGAGTGCTGAGTCCAGCAACGCTGGCTGCCTCTCAACAGTCACATCTCTGTGGCCTTGACATAGCCACAGCACCAGCAGGAGATGGCCTCTGCCTCATTCTTAACTTCCTATCTTACCAGTGTTTACAAATCTGTACCCAGAATCAAGACTGTACTTCCTGCAGTACAGGAAGTCCATAAGGAGAGTAGGCAGTTGACCATGTCCAGTACAGATACTCAGGAGAGGAAAAAGGAAACAAGAGTCAGCCATATTCTACTATTCTCTTCATTTGCATTTAATATGGAACTTGAGAGGACAGATACCAGTGATTTTCTAGATTTAATGAACCTGAGTTAGTGGTTTCCAGTTTTTAGCCTAAATTTATCCCCGCAGTATATTAGAATCACTTTGGTGAGCTTTCAAAAAGGACTGATACTTATTCATAAATATTCTTATCTATGTAGGGCCCAGTGTGGTATATTTTTAAAGTTTTTTTTTTTTTATTATTTTTAAGTAATCTCTACACCCAAAGTGGTACCCCAGGTCACAACTCCAAGATCCTGAGTCACACACTCTTCCAACTGAACCAGTCAGGTGCCCCAGTGTGGCATATTTTTTTAAAGCTCACAGGTAACTTTAAAGCAATGCAGCTTAAGAATCACTAGCCTAATTGGATAGGCAAATACTAAGGAATCCAAAAACTAGTTCTATTTAGGGCACTTGGAGACTTTAAAAGAAAACTGAAATGCTTAAGAGTTTATTCCTCAAAGAAGTTAATATCCATCTAGAACGATCCCATACAACTTGAAACTGAAAAACTTTATAATTTTCCTACTTTGGTGAAAACACTAGTAAACTTGACTAGAAAATATTAAGATAAATCCGTTGTAGGAGCAATTCTCCATTAGAATTATTTCGACAATTCTCTGAAAGGACATTTCATGATGTGACTGGTAATATGTCATGTCATTTATCAATTGATAATGATAAATGATAAAGAATCTAATCAATTAAGAGTCATAGCTTTTTGTACTGAAACTCCTGGGGAAACATTGCCTTTCTAATAGGAACAACGGTAGTTCTATCAGGAGCTGCCAAACAAACAGATATATCAGCATCAGAGCTTCATAACTTTCTGGTGATAAATGTGGGGAATTGCTCTTACCTTGAGTGGGAACCATTTGCACTTGTTTGTATTTAGAAGGTCTGTCCACTTTGGAAATAATGCAATGACAATATACCATGGCTCAATTTTGTAAACATTCAAACATTTTTTGAACTTTTTGAAAACTTTTTTGTGGTGTTTTGTCTTGTTTTGGGGTTCATAATATTACACTGGACTCAGAGTCTGAAGACTAGAATTCAGGTTCACGTTCCGAGTTCAAATTCTGGCTCTGTACTCCCTAGCAGAGTGATGTTGGCAGGTTCTTAACCTTTTGGGAGCTTATTTTTCCCTGTCTGTAAAACGGAAGTAACACAAAAATCTACCTTATAGGGTGTTTAACTCAGCTCGTGTACATGAAGTACGTAACATGGTATCTAAATAGGTACTCAATAAATGTAAATGCTCATACCCATCATTCAGTTCTTGTAGCTGTTCAGTCAGTGGTAGTAATTATTATCATTTGAGAATATCTAGCTGTAATTTTACCTTTTATGTTCTTTACCTAATTTAATAGTTTCTATTTCCCAAAAGAGAACATTTTCCCAACATTTGATATTTTTAGAGATGTCAATATTTGCTATCATTTTTTTCATAAATGCATAATTTCCTTTTCAAATTTTATATGATCGCCATTCAGATTGCATCATGTCTATCATTTCAAATCCAGGGTCCTCATAGAAGATCTTCAGAACACACTGGAAAACGCAAGCAGTTTACGAACCCAGAGAAATAGAAGATACCTGTCCGGATATAATTATGAAGTTTATCACTCCTTAGAAGAAGTATGTAATCAGAGGAGCTTTTGTTTTTGGTTTGTTGTTTTTTTTTTTTTTAATAAATACATCTTTATCATTTAGGTCTGATGGCTGGGAGAAAAGCATAAAGATAGAGGCAGGGGCCATATGAAGAATATATAAAGTTCTTATATGGCCCAGCCAGCTCAGTTCATCATCTCCTCCATTATTAAGCCTTTATAAGAAATAGGGAAATAAGCTGGATTTCATTTGCTTTACCCAAACCACCCCTCCAAAATACATGGGAAGGGCAATGGAAAAGTGAGGTAATGCTACTATAATTGCAGTTCTGAAAACCTTAACTAAAAAGCCATGGAAGGTAGATCTAGTCAGAGTTTGAGGGCAGTGATTTGGGTGGGGGTGGAGTGAACGTTGATGCTTGCCACATAGCTTCTGCACAAGTTGAGACCTCCCAAAGGCCAAGTTTTATTTGCAGAATCTCAGGGCCTTTAAAAATGTTATTATTTATTCTTCCTATTATTCATTCTACAACAACCTCATTCCTACCATTATATCCTTTACTGGTCACCTAGACAATACCTAATTACTCTTTGAATCTCAGCCCAAGCAAAAAAATGGTTGTTTCTACTCTCGAAGATGGAATTAGAACTCCTCACCTCCAACCCCAGCATATTACATGCACCCACAGCACATGGATATGATATCTGTCATAGTTTTTATGTATGTAATTGTAGGACCACTTGAGTAATGCTTTTCTCTCCTCATAAGCTTCAAGTTCAATGAGGGCAGGCTATTTCTTTCTTGTTCACCACTATATCCCCAGTGGCAAGCAAATAGGAACCTCCAAGTAGGTAGTAGATGACAGAATAAATAAATGAAGAAGTACATAGATTTTCCAGCTTCCCCTGAATTGAGCAAAGGAATGTCAGGCATAAAAAAAATTAATGTGATCCTGTTATATTCTAAGGAGAATATTTGGTTATCTTGATAATGACTTTTTTTCAAAATTATTTTCATATATTTCATGTTCCAACATATGTTTTAGAAGCTTGAAATTAGAAGCAATGGGAAGGTTTTAGCTAGCTTGGCACATGGAAGTGTTATAAAATGCACTAGAAAAAAATTTTAAATATATCTGTAGATATGTACATACATATATATACATATATACACATAAGATATATATATATATAATATACACATATATATATGTGTATGCTCATTAGACTAAATAAGAATAGAAAGAAAAGAAAGCTTGGGTACTTCTCAAAATCTAAATTTTTCAGCACAGACTGTCTTGCACACCATGGATTAAAGGGACACTTCTGTGTGACTTCCTTACTTCTTGTAAAGCTTTTAAGTCAGAAATGTCATTCATATTTCTAAGTGCCTTATTCATCCATCTCAAATATACCTTCTTCTGATGACAGATAAGTGTGTGTGACGGGATCAATGCAAATTTATGGCCGTTACTGGGGAAATTATTCAGAGTATGCCCTCTGATGTGTGACTTGAATAACCTTTAAATGCAGAAGACAATGCCTTTTTCTTAGCATCTTCTTTTCAGTGGCAAATTATAATATATGGGGCTTTAATAGACCCTTTCAAGTAGTTTGCATAGTTTTCATGAACCTGATTTCTTTTCCTCTTAAGTACTTGGGAGGGAAATGGAAATAATTTTTGTTTTCAAAAAGAATCCAGAACACATGGATTAATTTTCTACAAAGCTCTGCCATCAAGATACTAATGATAAATGGTAGTAGAAGGTATGCATTAAAAAGGGGACAATATAAAGACACAAAGCTACTATTTGTAAAGACAGAAAATAAAATATAATTTTAAGTATCTTAAGGAAAATTAAAAATACAAAACTGATTTTTTTTGAATCCACAGATTTATTAATTAGAAATTCCACCTGCCCTCATATTACTCTCCACTTCCACATACTACCACCCACACAACACTGAGGTCACTCTTTTTGTTCAGTTTTATACTCATGTATACTCTTTGAGCCTGAGACTTATTGCTGCTTTTTGTTACCTTTTGTTCTCTGAAAGCTCCATAACTGGGAGAGTCTGACATGGTTTTCATTTATTTGTTTTAGATTCAAAATTGGATGCGTCATCTAAATAAAACTCATTCAGGTCTCATTCACATGTTCTCTATTGGAAAATCATATGAGGGAAGGTCTCTATATGTTTTAAAGGTAAAAATAATTTTTTTATTTAGCAAGCATAAAAACATTTATTTATTTAGTAAACATCTTTTTCAAGTTTGACTTATGGGAAAAAATGAAATGGTCTTTTGCAGCATCTCATATTTAATATCATCTGATAATTTCCCTTAGATTGTTGGGCCATATTTAAATTTTGCCATTGAGTATTCCAGGAAATGCTATTTCTAACATAGAGTTGTTGATGCACTTAAAAATAATGGCATTCAAAATTATTGTGAGCTGGTGTTACTTAAGGTGAACCAGTGCAAAACTACATAAATGTATATGTATAAGAAAGTATATGCCCTTCCCAGTCTTTGACCCTACATTCTCTCCTAGCTACTTACCCAGAGCTCTCTATCTCTTCTCAGCCAAACGTCTGAAAAATTTTCTTTATATCACTGCTTCTATTTCCTTACCTTCCATTCAGACCTTGACTCAATGGTCTTCACCCCCATGGCTCTTCTAAAATTTCTCTTGCTGAGACCAACAATGGCTCCTAGTTGGTTCTCCTCCTTTGTCTTTGACCATACCCTCCTGTCTCACTCACTGGCTCCTCTCCCCATGTCCTTCCCATGAGTTCTGATCATCCCAGAACTCTCTGCTCAGACTCTATACTCTCCCTCTACCAACTTCTCTAGATGGACACTTCCACCCCCATCATTCTGGAAATTTCTATTTAGTTGGGGTCCACTCTCTGGAGCTTTACATTCGTATGTCCTTACCTACTTGACATTCTCATCTCAATTTTCACAAAAGCACCTCAGACTCAGAATGGCACCATTCTGTGACTGCAGTCAAAAAGCATGAACATCACCCTAAATTCCTCTTCTTCATTTTTACCACTTCCTTTAAATATACCACTGAGAACTGACAATTCTCTCTTCTAAATATCTTTTGGATCTGCTCCAGTTCCTTCTCTTGTCTTCCCTACTCTTGCCCTAACTTATCTCTGGATCTCTTCTCCATGGACTATTGCAATAAAGCATTCAGTAAGGAGTTCCTTTCAAGTTCCTGTCCTCGCCCCTCTCATACTCTAATCTGTCACTACTGTCAGCATGACCTTGTGTTCATCCGTGCCTTTGTCTCTCTGTCTCACAGACATACCCCTCTCCTATGAAATACACGATAAAGCCTTATCTCTTTTACATAAGATCCAGGGATTTCATGTATTCTCTGCCTCTGTGTCCCTTTTCACTGCCATTTCTTCTTCATACCCCCAAAACAGTTCTTCAAAGAGGATGTGCCCAGATTCTCTTCCAAGCTTGAGATCCCTTCTTCCAACTTGTCTGCTGGGCAAGTTTCAAGTCTTACCCAACTACTCAAGTGTTCCTCCCCTGAAAAGCCTTATTTTATTCTCTGGGAAAATTAGACATTACACCCCATGCTCCCTAAGCAACTTATGCATGTCCACATCACAATGATTGATTGTTCCCATATCTGCCCTCCTTATTAGCATATAAACTTTTTGTCTTTTCATCTTTGAATCTCCAGTGTCAAGCACAGTATCAAAAAAGGATTCCCTGAAGTATTACTTGAGTGAAGTAATGAATGAAAACTAGGTCCCCTATGAATATAATGTTAATAGCTACCTATTTGTTATTGAGTTAAAAACCACATTTAAGTAATATTGATATAATGAGATTATAAAAAAAACTCTGTCACTTGATTTTAGAAATCAATTTGCTTTGCTTTCCCATTTTGTGTTGTAATAAAGTTTGACTTTTTACAGCAATAAAACTTAATTATTGCTGGGGTGCGTGGTGGCTCAGTCAGTTAAGTGTCTGCCTTCAGCTCTGGTCACCCTCCTCCTGCTCCTGCACTCTTTCTCCCTCTCTCTCTCTTTCTCAAATAAATAAAATCCTTTTAAAAATTTTTTAAAAACATAATTATTGCTTTAAGAAATACTCTTTGTGACCCCTGGGAATAAAAATACATGTTTATAAAAAATTTAAAAAATATATTAAAAAATAAAAAAAGAAATACTCTTTGTGATTCTGATTCTCTTGAAGGAGGAGGTTAGGAGAAAGAGGAATTTAGCTTTTTACTTAACAATCACATACGATATTGAAGAAGAAGCAAACTTGGGGCACCTGGGTGGCTCAACCAGTTAAGCATCCGGCTCTTGATTTCAGCTTAGGTCATGGTCTTGGGGTCATGAGATCAAGCCCTAAATTGGGCTTTGCACTCAGTGTGGAATCTGCCTGGGATTCTCTCTCTCTCCCTCTCCCTCAGCCCCTCCTCCTGCTCACACAGGTGTTCTTGTTATAAATAAATAAATAAAATCCTTTAAAAAGAGAAGAAAACTTATTTAAGGGATTGCCCTTTTTTGTCTATTTTCCTGTTAGATTTGTAATTAAGGCAATAAATTTACTATTTCTGCATAAAAGGCCTGGACTTCAGAAATAGATAGGAAATTTCTGTATCTTTTTTGTGGGCTATCTAATGACTCAAACTATAGTGAAGAACTGCACTGAAATCTTATTAAATCATGCTGATCAATGACTTTAAAAATAAAAGCCTGAGTTGGTTACTATGAATGTTCTTGTTTTCAGCTGGGCAGAAGATCACAAACTTACAAAAGAGCTGTCTGGATAGACTGTGGTATTCATGCAAGAGAATGGATTGGTCCTGCTTTTTGCCAGTGGTTTGTAAAAGAAGTAAGTTAAATCCTTTATACAATGTCCATTTCAACTAACTGTTGCTTCCCATGTGTTTTTATTCTGCTCAAGAAGCAAAACTAGGAACTTAAAGCCAGCAATACCTGATTGAATGGTAACACCTTGATTTTGGTGGGTTACTTTCATGGTTCTGAAAATCCCTCATTACTCTGGCTCAGTTTATCCTCGCCTCTGTCCTCAGAGGTTGGAGTTACCAGCCCTCATTAAAAGAAAGGATCAGAGTTTCAGAGCATTTATTAGTTTGTGGATAAATTAGGAACCAACCAGGCAGCTGATTTATGGTAAAAGGCTAAACATCTAATTTATGGTGCGCCAGAGCAGTTTCTCATACAATATCCAACTTGGAAAATTCTGTACCACTTATCACAATGATCTCATATATGCTATAACAATAAAGGGATGAGCAAACAATTGCATTTTGCTTTCCTGCTATAGATCTGTGATATAATACCAAAGCCCCTTTGCGTCTATGGATTTTACATTCTCAGTTTTACTATTTTTCAGTAATTCTGATGGTTGAAGATTCATTGTGATTTCTTATCAGAGGTTTCATTTAAATTATGTCTTCTGAGGCTAGTGTATCAAATGGGTCCCTATTCCAAGCATGGGTCAGTGGAGGGAACCTCATGGACCAACATCTTAATGTGTTTTGATATTTTCTATTCATCATCCAGAATGCAATGATTTCCATGGTTATTTTCAAACTTATTTGGTTTGTTTTGAAGATTCTTAAAATCAATCACTAGTACTGGTAATGAAAGTGAAGAAGTCTAAGGATATGAAGTTTCAAAGCCATAAAATAACCCTACAAATTTCTTTAGTCCTCTATTTGTAGGGAACCATTAAGAACACAAAAGATCTTTAAATATTTTAGTTCTATTTCACTGTGTTTTGTGGAAAAATTAGGTGCCCTGCTGAGGTTTGTGATTTTGAGAGCACTCTTACTCTTGGGAAAATATACCTCATAAGTGTCAAAAATGTACTAAATTTGCAAAATCTGCTTCCTGCCACTACCATACCCACATACATATTTTCAATTTTATAAATATGATGTAATAACAAAAATTTTTAAATAATTCCCACTCAGTGCATTAAGGAATTCATATTCTCTTAAAATAAAATTTCATCCTGGTAGGACAAATGCAAAATCTAATAAGAAATCAATTCTAGGACCATCTGTGTGATGCTCAGTTGAGCATGAAACTCCTGGCTTCAGCTCAGGTCTGATCACAGGGTCATGAAATCAAGCACTGTGTCAGACTCTGTGAGGTCAACTGTGCTCTGTATGGAGTCTGCTTGTCCCTCTCCTTCTGTCCTTCCCTTCTGCCCCTCTTCCTGATCATGCAAGCACTCTTTTTCTAAAATAAATAAAATCTTTAAGAAATTAACTCTCTTACCTTGTGTTAAATATCTGTTGTTATACATACAACATATTGCCTGCTTTCTTAAGTTTCAAAAAGAAAAAGGAGGAAAATGGATAAGTATAGAACATCTTTCGTTAATAAACTGTGGTCTTATGTTAAAAGATGTAGGAATGTATGTCCCAAACATTTTACCTTACCCTCACAATGTGCAACTTCTTTACAACACCTAAACTTACTTTACTGGTTCATGTAGTTGTCTGTCTCTTCCTGTACCAATGCCAAGGGTAGATACTATCCTGTTCATTGTTAAATCCTCAGAACCTACAAAATACTTATTTAACCAATCTTCAAATATTAGTTAATGAATGGGAATAATGAGAATCCAGTGATTAATGATGTGGAAAGATTTCTGGGAGAAGACTTGTCCAATCATCTCATAGGAAATAAATGGTACCGCATGGACTTTGACAATGCACAGTCTGTACAGCCATATACCCAATACCCAAGCTAAGTTTCCAAGAAAGAGGATAACACAGTATAAACATGGAAAAAGGATGAGGCATATATAATGCCTGTCAATCAAGGGTTTTGACTTTAGAGGAAGAAAAAGAAGCATTGATTAAGATTAGGCTCCATTTCACCCAAGAAGGGAAAGGCCTCATTCTTCTGTTACCAGGCCATCGTCAAACATGCACATGGCTCTGGCCGTTTCCATGTCTCTGCTACTCTTTCCACACCCCTATCACTCTCGCTGTTTCAGGCTGCCCACATGCTCCTCCACTTAATCACTTAAATTTCACCTCTGAGTCAGGGCAGCAACCAGAAATTGGGAAAAGAAGCCTTAGAGGTCACTAGTATCTGTGACCTTGTGGAAGCAGTGGGGCTGCCAAGGGGGTGGAAGTGACTGGAGTGGTTGGATATTGACACTTGACACTTTTAAGAGATGCTCTCATCTTGCTTCTTTGAAGGCCCCTTCCCATTTATGGTGGTACTGGGGACAAGGAGAAAAGGAATGTCAATGATGTCAATAACTTTAGACCTGCCAAGCATTAGAACACCATCTCTGCTACACTAATTCATTCCCTTATTAATCCTCAGTCTCCCAAAGCAGACAGGAGGCATCTGGCCCAAGAGGGGTTCCGGGCAGTGTCCCTTCCACAGGCCATCTCCCCTCTAACCCAGAAGTCCAATAACCAGGTCCCAGGCTTTCAACTCACTAATTTCTGTGCCTTCTCACTAATTTCTGTGCCTTCTCTAGGGGAACCAGGGAAATTCTGGGCTCTTTCTCTGCGTTCTAGGAGGCTCTACAGGGCTGGGTCTACACTGCCAGTTGTCTCCTCCTGCACTTGCCACATATCAGCATGGGAGGATCAGGTGAGGGCATGTCCTCTCAGAGAGATACATGGTGAAAAAAAATAGAGGTCCTCTTTCTTACGTTGTTTACCCTAATCTCTCAGTAGTTTCTACCATCTCTTGATTTCCCTGGAATCTCAACCCCAGGAGAGGAGGGTGGGTCAGAAGCCAAACATTTGGCTTCACACTTCTGTCCTTCTTGAATGTTTTCCCCAAACCAAAGGGCCTACAACAACATTGATAACCTGATATGGTTTCTATGGGCCAGCCAGCCAGGTGCAACTAGCCAGGTACCTGTGGCTCAGGATCTCTCACAAGGCTGCAGTCACGATGTCATCTGGATCTTCAGTCATCTCCAGGCTTGTTGAGGGAAAATCTGCTTTTGAGCTCACTCAGGTGGCTGTTAGCAGTCAGAGGTCCTCCATTGCTGTAAGCAGGAAATATTCATCCTTGCCACATGGGCCTCTCCAGAATACAGCCCACAAGGAGCAGCCAGCTTCCCTGGGAACAGATGAGGGAGGGAGGGAGGGCGAGCAAGCCCACAAGGAGACCGGTCTCTTTGTAAACTGACCTCAGAAGTGGCATCCTATCACTTTTGACATGTTCTGTCTTTTAGAAGTGAGTCAGTACTTCCTGACTCTAATCAAGAGGTAGAGTATGGAACACAAAACGATGTGGATCCAAGATAGGAATCGTTGGAGACCCTTAAAGGCTGCCCTCCATGCTTTGATGGGACTTTACCTCAGCTAGCTACCACTAGAATTTTTGCATCCCTACTAGGACGTGAACTAGGAGAAAATTTTATCAAGCCCTTCTGGGATCCTTACAGCAGCTTGCCTAGAAGTTCCTTGCACAAGGGTGCCTGTGTGGCTCCGTCAATTCAGCGTCTGACTTTCGATTTCAGTTCAGGTCGTGATCCCATGATCTGTGAAATCCAGCCCAACATCCACTTCTGCACTTGAGTGGAAAGCCTGTCTAGGTATCTCTCTCCCTCCGCCCCTCACCCGTTTGCATGTGTGTGTGTGTCTTCCCCCTTTCTGTCTCTCAAAAGAAGAAGTAGTAGTAGTAGTAGTAGTAGTAGTAGTAGTAGTAGTACTAGTAGTAGTAGTAGTAGTAGAAGTTATTTGCACAGCAATTGATAATGAGACAACCCTGGTTTGGGACAGGAGCTCTGAAATTCACTAGCTGTGTGATCTTGGGACAAGTTGTTTCCCCTCTCTGAACCTCAGTCATATATGACACACTGGATTATTGGGACAATTAAAAGTCATATATGACAGTCATATATGACACACTGGGTTATTGGGACAGTAAAAGACACTTAAAACCCTTCATTGCTTGGCATAGAATACCTTAATAAAATCAATTATCAGTAGCAGTAGTATCAGCAATTATATATATATATATATATATATATATATATATATATTTAATGCTTAACATTGAAAAATATTCTTTCACACTCATACCTCTATAGGGAATATGTAGCTTCAGTTCAATAATGGGGTGGATCTCAAGTAAAAGGAGCAATTGGTATGGCTAAAGGGGTAAGCACAGGAGCTTTTGTGCTCTGGTTGTGAGTGTTGATGACTGCTGGGAAAGGAGATCAGACCTGCAGGGGACCCAAGAACTTGGGAGTCTGGCCAGTGCACCCTCACTCCCTTCTTGGGCTTCTGGGGTTTCAGGGGAGCCTTTGGCCCTTGAGGATATTTGGAGGCTGTGCCCGGAAGAGCAGGAGCAGGAGGCCCCCCTGAGACAGGCTGGACCTTGGACCCAGAGTTGGCCTGCTTCTGCCTGAGGCAGTAGTTTTGTGCCTGGAGCCTTTGGAACTCCCTCTCTGCCCACAGAACAGCCTTCTGGCTCTCCTCACTTCTCCTCTCCAACAGGAGGCACTCCCAGTCATGCAAGGAGGAGATTTTCTGCCATTCCCCGTAGGTCCTGGGCCATGGACCTGTAGATGCCTAAGTTCCAATGGGCAGCATCCGCCTTACTGTGCACCTTGGCAAGTTCATTCTTCACTTGCAGGCAGCGTGCCTTTTCCTCCATCATCTTCCTCTCCAGGTGTTTGATGTGCTCTTCGCACAGCTGAGGCTCTGCCTCGAGCTTCAGGCTTCAGGCGCAACTTCTGAATCTCACTTTCCAGGAGGCTGTTTCACAGGTGAAAAGATACTTGCTCAGCTTGGTGGATTGTTTTGTTTCTTGGGAGCTCTTCATTCCTCTGCAGGTGCCTTCTTCCGTGCCCTGGAGGGCTTTCCTTTGTTCATAGGGCTCTCCCTGAGGACACATGGTCAGTGGAGGAGGAGCCAGTCTCCACCTGCCTCCTTGAGCCCCCACCTTCCAGATGATCTCTAAGCAGCTCTAGCAGATGCATCACCTTCAGTATGATCTAGCTTAGGGTGTGGCATTGGCTCTGGCCCTCACCGGTGGCCTGCCACCACACTCCTCCATCAGGAAGCTCGGGCCTGCCTGCCTCCCCTGCCTCTTCCTTCACTCTCTGTCCATAGCTGCCAATGTCCTGAACCGGCGGTTCTGCACTTCCCTGCAGATCAGGACTGTCCTTGAAGCCTCCTGGTATTTTCCTCGCAGGGGGTTCTCCATCTTCCTGGGCTGCTCCAGAGATGGGATTTTCATCAGTCATCTGGTGAGGTTCTTCAACAGCCTTTCCCAAACTCCCTTCAACAGGTGCATAGCATTTTCCACTGAAAAATACCTGACATCTTGATTCAGGGCAGCCAGAGCAAGAATCTGTAAGTGGAGAGGACTGGCCTTCTGCTCAGATGATGTGACGGCTCCACAGGCTTGTGCCTCCGGTTCGGTCATCTCTATGTCTTTTCCAGACACTTCATTCTGGGCACAATGCCCCTTTCTTCTTCTTAAGCTGAGTCCACTCTTTCCTAGGAACACCACCACGGCAGTGCACACCAGGATCTCCCAGCAAAACCCAGAGACTCATGGCACATGTGGCAAAAGTTCATATATCACCAAGCCAGCAGCCCACAGCTGCTCCAGGACAACCCACAGCGGCTCCAGAGAGCTGTGTAGGGAGACATTTTGATGGCCACCAGCTGGCTCCAAAGAGCCTTGTGGCTTTGTCTCCGATCACCAGTGAGTGTCCTTTGGGCCACTAGTAACTACTTGGAACCCCTAGGAGGGTTCTGTCTCCAAAGCAAACCAGTGCCTGGCAACAGGAGCTGAGGGTAGTTGGGGTGGGGGAGGTGTACCTGAGTCTCCAATGCAAACCAGTACCTGGCAACAGGAGCTGATAATAGTCGGAGTGGGTGAGGGGTACCTGAGTTCTATCGATGGCTAGTCTTACATGCCCAGAGTTATGCATAGCACTTAATTTATGCCTTCAATAATTCTACATTGCAGGGGCAAATTTTGCCAGCATTTTTATCGTAGAATGTTTAGAAAGTGACTGAGGAAATATTTGATTTCCAAGTAAGAATGGCTTTCCCAAGCATAAAAGCAAAGGAGAAAGTCATAAAGGTAATGATTGACAGCTCTGACTTAATGAGAACATTATAGAGGAGTATTTAATGATAAGAAAAACTGTCCATGACATGTTTTATCTTTTATTATAATCTTATCACATGTTTTATCTATTATAATTTTATCATTTATTATTATTTATCAAAAAATAAAAGACCAGCATGGATGTTATAATTTCAATATGGTAAAATTTGTATCAGAAATATATACATATGAGCAATATGCTAAATACTAAAAGAATTATGAGGGATTTTTATTTTCTTCATACTTTTCTGAATTTTCCAAATTTTCTATATTAAGCAGAAGTTTAAAACAAATTTAACCCATCCAACACTGAATGCATTTCATTCTTGAATTCGTTTATGAGTTCATATATTCCTACAGGTATTTTAGAGTTAGTGGTTGAATTCTACTTAACTCAGTGGCATACCAAAGATAAAATGAAAATTTGTGATGATCCAAGGGAAAATTGAGACAAAAATAGTCAGAAATGGAAAGTTCTTTCAGACTTTGAAGAACTATGATATAGGTGAATCTAATTTGATTCTGTCAGAGAAAGATGGAAGTACACATAAAAAACTTTTTAAAGAAAAATCCTCTTAGTGATTTATAGGTAAGTCACTATATTACTCTGCTCCTACCTAATTTGAAAACTCACCCTTCCAGGTCCAGCCCATTACACTGGAAAACCATCTCCATTACACATTCCCACCCATCTATACTTGGCACCAGTGATGGCTAATTCTGGTCCCAAAATCTGACATGTGATTCAGAGGTTTTAAATAGATTTTTATAAAAGATTTTATTTATTTATTTGACAGAGAGAGATTACAAGTAGGCAGAGAGGCAGGAAGAGAGAGAGAGAGGGAATCAGGCTCCCTGCCGAGCAGAGAGCCCGATGCGGGACTCGATCCCAGGACCCTGAGATCATGACCCGAGCCGAAGGCAGCGGCTTAACCCACTGAGCCACCCAGGCGCCCTAAATAGATTATCTAAATAGCCAAAACTAGGAGTGGAGACTTTCAGGGAAGGGGGTTATTTCTAAGAACAGATGATGATTCTGAGCATGGTAAATAGCACTATTTGGAGAGTATGGTGGGTTATGGGTATAGGATGGAGCTTTATGGAAGACTTGGTAGTTGTGTAAGAAGTCTTCCAACCAGGAAGCTTTCCAGAATGTGAAGGCTCTTTGTCCCAGGATCCAAAAGCATTCTAAGGAATACATCTTTGGATAAGCATCTCTTTCAGTCTCTTTATGTCTTCCTGGTTACTAAAGGTAAAAATAAATTCCCTCTAATGTAAGTGTGAAACTCAGTTTTGGTTCAAAAATGAACCACTAAAAATAAGCTTTTTAAAGATAACTTATATTGTATGTATAAAATGTCCAAAACTATGGAATAAATAAGATAAATAAGTAATTGAGACAGTTATTAAGCCTAGGTCACATTTTTTTTTTTTAATTTAAAATTTAGGTAGCTAACATTCAGTGCAATATTGGTTCTGGAGAAGTCAGTGACTCATCACTTACATGCAGCACCCAATGCTCATCATAACAAATGTCCTCCTTAATACCCATCACCCATTTAGCCCATCCTCCACCCACCTCCCTCCATCAACCCCATTTTTTCTCTATTGTTAAGTCTCTTATGGCTTGTTTCCCTCTCTCTTTTTTTCTTTCTCCCTTCCCTCTTGTTTATCTGTTTTCTTTCTTAAATTCTACATATGAATGAGATAATTTGGCAGTTGTCTTTCTTGACTGACTTATTTCACTTAACTTAATACACTCTAGCTCCATCCATGTCATTGCAAATGGTAAGATTTAATTCTTTTTGATGGCTGAGTAATGTTCCGTGTGTGTGTGTGTGTGTGTGTGTGTGTGTGTGTGTGTGTGTGTATACTGCTTCTTTTTTATCCATTCATCAGTTGATGGACAGTTAGGCTCTCTCCATAGTTTGGCTATTGTTGATAATGCTGCTATAAACATCAAGGTTCATGCACTCCTTCGAATCTGTATTTGTGTATCTTTTGGGTAAATACCTAGTAGTACAATTCCGGGATTATAGGATCTATTTTTTAGCTTTTTAAAGAACCTCCATACTATTCTCCAGAGTAGCTGCACCAGTTTGTGTTCCCACCAACAATCCAAGAGGGTTCCCCTTTCTCCATATCCTTACCAACACCTGGGGGGGTTTTGTGATATTAGTTTTATCATTCTGACAGGTGTGAGATGCTGCTTCATCATGATTCTGATTTGTATTTTCCTGATGATGAGTGATGTTGAGCACCTTTTCATGTGTCTGTAAGTCATCTGGATGTCTTCTTTGGAAAAATGTCTATTTATGTCTTCTGCTCATTTCTTAACTGGATTATTTGTTTTTTGGGTGTCGAGTTTGATAACTTCTTGGTAGATTTTGACTAGTAATGATTTATCAGTTATGTCATTTGTAAATATCTTCTCTCATTCTGTAAATTGCCTTTTAGTTTTGCTATTTCCTTCACTGTTCAGAAGCTTATCTTGATGAAGTCCCAATAGTTTATTTTTGCTTTTATTTTCCTTTTCTCTAGAGATGTATCTAGTAAAAAGTTGATAGCCATGGTCAATGTCAAAGATGTTTCTGCCTGTGTTTTTCTCTGAAATGTTGATGCCTTCCTGTCTCACATTTAGTTCTTTTATCCATTTTGAATTTGTTTTTGTGTGGTGTAAGAAAGTGGTCCTGTTTCATTGTTCTCCATGTTGCTATCTGGTTTTCTTAACACCATTTGTTAAAGAGACTGTCTTCTTTCCATCAGATATCCTTTCCTACAAACTAATCCAAAGATTAGTTGCCCATTTAGTTGTTGGTCCATTTCTCCATTCTCTATTCTGTTCCATTGATCTATGGGTCTGTTTTTGTTATAGTACCATTCTGTCTTGATGACTACAGCTTTGTAATATAGCTTAAAATCCAGAATCATGACTCCTCTAGTTTTATTTTTCTTTTTCAGAATTGCTTTTGCTATTTGGGGCCTACTGTGATTCCATATAAATTTGAGGATTATTTGTTCTAGCTTTGTGAAAAATGCTGGTGATACTTTGATAGGGATTGCATTAAATGTATAAGTTGCCTTGGGTCATATAGACATTTTGATGTTTGTTCTTCTAATCCATGAGCTTGAAATGCTTTTCCATTTCTTTGCTTCTTCTTCAATTTCTTTCATGAGTAGAATCCATAATTTTCAGAGTATAGGTGTTTTTACTTCTTTAGTTAGATTTATTTCTAGGTATCTTGTTGTTTTGTGGTTCTATTGCAAATGGGATCGATTTTTTTATTTCTTTTTCTGCTGCTTCATTATTGAGTAAAGAACATCCTACCAAAGAATAAATGGGTTAACTAGGAAATTAAAGAAGAATTTTAAAAATACATGAAGCAAATGAAAATGAAAGTGTGACATACCAAAATCCTTGGGATGCCGCAAAAGCAGTCTTAAGAGGGAAATGTATTGCAGTGTATACCTACCTCAAGAAGCAAGAAAAGTTTCAAATAAACAACTTAACTTTATACAAAAAGGAGTTAGAAAAGGAACCGCAAATAAAATCTAAAACTAGCAGAAGAAGGGAAATAATAAAGATTAAAGTAGAAATAAATGATATGGAAACAATTAACAACAACAACAAAAAAAAAAAAAACAGTAGAATGGAGGAGTGTCTGGGTGGCTCACTCAGTTAAACCTCTGCCTTCAGCTGAGGTCATGATCTCAGGGTCCTGGGATCAAGCCCACTTTTCCCTCTCCCTCTGCCTGCTACTCTCCCTGCTATGTTTGCGCTCTCTCCCTCCCTCTCTCTCTCTCTGTGTCAAATAAATAAATAAAATCTTTAAAAAAAAAAAAACGGTAGAATGGATTAATGAAACTAAGAGTTGGTTCTTGGAAAGAATTAATAAACTTAATTAATTAATAAACCCCAGCCAGATTTATCAACAAGAAAAGAGAAAGGACCCCAATACATAAAATCACAAATGATAGAGGAGAGATCACAACCAACACCACAGAAATACAAACAATTGTTAAGAGAATACTATGAAAAATTATATGCCAACAAACCGGGCAACCTAGAAGAAATGGACAAAGTCCTAGAAACTTAACCAACTACTGAAACTGAAATGGGAAGAAAGAGAAAATTTGAATAGACCCATAAGCAGCAAAGACATCAAATCAATAATCAAAAATCTCACAACAAACAAAAGTCCTAGGCCAACTGGCTTCCCAGAGAAATTCTACCAGACATTTAAAGAAGACTTAATACCTATTCTTCTCAAACTGTTCCAAAAAACAGAAATGAAAGAAAATCTTCCAAACTCATTCTATGAAGCCAGCATTCCCTTGATTCCAAAACCAAAGACCCACTAAAAAGAATTACAGGCCAATATTACTGATGAACATGAATTCAAAAATTTTCAATAAAATACTAGCAAGTCAAATTCAACAGTACGTTAAAAGAATTATTTGTCATGATCAGGTGAGATTTACTCCTGGGCTGCAGGGGTGGTTCAATACTCCCAAATCATCAATACCATATTAATAAAAGAAAGGGTAAGAACCATATAATCCTCTCAATAGATATATATAAGGCATTTGACAAAATACAGTATCCTTTCCTGACAAAAACCCTCAACAAAGTAGGTTTAGATGGAACATATTTCAACATCATAAAGGCCACATACAAAAGATCCATAGTTAATATTATCCTCAATGGAGAAAAATTGAAAGCCTTTTCTCTATGGTTAGGAAGACCGGGATGTCCACTCTTACTATTACTATTTAACACAGAACTGGAAGTCTTAACCTCAGCAGTGAGACAATAAAAAGAAAGAAAAGGCATCCAAGTTGGCAAGGAAGAAGTGAAAATTTACTCTATGTAAACAACATAATACTCCATGTAGAAAACCCTAAAGACTGCACTGAAAATTGCTAGAACTCATACATCAGTTCAGCAAAGTCACAGGATATAAAATCAATGTGCAGAAATCTGTTGCATTTCTCTACACCTAGATCAATTATTTAATGAATTGAGTAAACAAGTCCTTGCTCTTAATTGCATAATAAAAAATAGTTCACCTTCTAAAAATGACCTGCATTTTTAAGTCGTCTGACTTTGTTTATTACCACTCTAGGCAATTACAATATTTTGTTTTCCATCAGTCTTTTAGTACCTTTAACTTACCATATTCTCCCATCCTCTCATCCTCTCCAATCTTCTCTTTAATTCTCTGCATCTTCCAACCCAGCTCTCTCACCCTTATATTCAATTTATAATGTCTTAATGCATAGCAGGGAATATGTTAATGTTTGTTCTATTTAATTAAATTTAAATCCATTGCATCCATTTTACTCCACTATCCAGGATTTGAGAAGTTCTGGGCACTGTTTCTACAGTCAGTTCTTGTTTTTCTTCCAAGTAGTACAGAACTGTAAAAGTGGCCATTCATGCTGAAGCCACAAAAATATTTTTTTATTAACATATGATGTATTTTTAGCCCCAAGGTACAGGTCTGTGAATCGCCAGGTTTACACACTTCACAGTACTCACCATAGCACATACCTTCCCCAATGTCCATAACCAAACCACCCTCTCCCTACTCCCCTACCCCCAAGCAACCCTAAGTATTGAGATTAAGAGTCTCTTATGGTTTATCTCCCTCCCAATCCCATCTTGTTTCATTTATTCCTTTCCTACCCCCCAAACCCCGCACGTTGCCTCTCAACTTCTCATATCAGGGAGATCATATGCTATCTTAAAAATCAATGAGAAAAATTGTTTGTTCTGTGACCTCTATGTTTTTCAAAAGATTAAAAACTTTCTTGCTTTATTATAAATATGTAGGAAAATTATCAATAAATAGTAAAACTGGGACGCCTGGGTGGCTCAGTTGGTTGGACGACTGCCTTCGGCTCGGGTCATGATCCTGGAGTCCCGGGATCGAGTCCCGCATCGGGCTCTCAGCTCCATGGGGAGTCTGCTTCTCTCTCTGACCTTCTCCTCGCTCATGCTCTCTCTCACTGTCTCTCTCTCAAGTAAAAAAAAAAAAAAAAAAAAGAAATAGTAAAACTAATATTTATTACAGAATGATTTAACACATTAAAAATATTCCTATTTATTTGTCCAAAAAAAAAAGCTATTGTGGGTAATCTGGATAGTGCTTGCCTTGTCATTATTTAACTACATGATGTTAGCATATTTTTTTTATGCTGTGGCAAATGGCCATATTCCTTTCTTGATTCGTATTAGCTTCCAATATTTTTTTCTTTTTCACTTTCAACATCATAAAATATCTATGAGAGTTCCTTTAATGTGAAATGTTGACAGCATCTTTTCTTATGGGACATTTTCCCCTTTTCATCACAGCCACTTTTCTCATTTATGTCCACAAGTTTGTCTTCATTATGTTCCTCTGGCTGCATATCCAGAGTTGAATGGTGGCAGTGTCAACATTCCTGTTGTCAGCTATTTCATCTATAACTCTATTTACATTTGATTTAAATTTCACCTCTACATTATCACTTTCTATTCTTCTGCTGCACTCTAATCTTTCTTGGTGTTAGGGTCCGTGATCAAAGGAACGAAACTGATACAAAGCGAAGGTCAAGCAAAGCTTTATCTCATGCCAAGCACCAAAAATCAAACCAACCAGTCGGGGCCATCCCTTACAAAGAGGCAATGATGACCAGAACACCGACCCTGATGACTCCCCTAGCCGGCGGCGGCCGCCCCGACAACCCTGCTCACGATGCTCCCGACAATCATGACGCTCCCAATGACTACCGCTTCCCAGCCTCACAGACTAACTTTTATAGAGGTGGGGTTGAGCCCAGCCTAAACACAGGTGGCCAATGAGATTGCAGTACACAGGGAAAACTGCACAGTCATGCTAAGTCGGCAATATGGTTGACCAATTGAATTTCAATTTACCATAGTAAATATATGCACACCCCACTGATTGGATGTCTCCATCGGCCTGGCCTGCCCCTATATCTGGGGTTTGCAAGTAAGTTCCTCTGGGAGGGGTGGGGTCAACCTAAGTTTACAACCAAACGGCTCCCTCTGGCTAACCAGGCCCCTACAGTTGGCCCATCCCCTCCTACCATTTTCCATTTTTATAAAATGTCACATACATGGAAACAAGAGGGCAACATAGCTACACTCCTTGCTGTCTGTGTATGAGTTGAAAACCAGATGCACAGTGACCAGTCACCCACTGACAGACTTTAAAAGTCAGCCACAATTGTTGATGTGCATCTGTTATTTACATAATGATTTGGAAATGAAAGATCTAACACTGGAAATGAAAATTTGAACTGCACTTGTTGGAGGACTAACATTAATTAACTAAACTGTGATAAGTGAAATTTGTGTATACTGGAACCTCACAAACTAAGGACACCTGCACTTTCTCTTACGAGGTATAAGAGTATTATATAGAAGATTTTACTAATGCCACAAAGTTGATCCTGGTCTCTACTCTGTTGTTCCTGAGTAAATACCACCAACCTCAGCATAAAAGTTATTAGACAATCTCAGCATAAAAGTTCTACAAATGAGGGACACCTGGGTGGCTCAGTTGGTTGGGCAGCAGCCTTTGGCTTGGGTCATGATCCCAGGGTCCTGGGATCGAGTCCCACATGAGGCTTCTTGCTCAGCGGGGAGCCTGCTTCTCCCTCTGCCTCTGCTTGCCTCTCTGTCTGCCTGTGCTCACTCTCTCTGACAAATAAATAAATAAAATCTTTAAAAAAAAAAAAAAGTTCTATAAATGAGATGTGGTATTATGAAAGAGTAAAATGGACATGCACCAGATATTGTAATCCTGCCAGTGACACAAAACATTTCAAATATTTATATTTTATTAGAAAATGTATATTTTTTCAGTCATCACTTCTCCTATTAGATCAATCCCTAGGGAGTTCTAAGTATATGTTCATATGAAAGTAACTAGAATTTGAAGGATTACCATATGATTTTCCAGTTCTCCATCCTTCATTCAGAGAGCATTTCTGCTTGTGTTGCTTTCAAACTATTATTTAGTTACCATTTTGTATTTAATGAGCTTCTCACAGCAAGACATCAAATATCTTTATAGATCAAACTCCCTCTTGAAATTTTCTCTAGAAATTATCTTGCTCTAATTAATTTTTCTTGTATTAAATTTTAGGTACTTCCTTTGTGTTGAGATGTACCTCCTTTGGTACTACAACTCTTTTCCAACCTAAACAGTTTTACTTCAGTCCAAGTAAGGATATTCTTCAGCTTGACTGATGATTGTGCTCTTCCTTTGGCCTCAGCTGTAACACGCCTTCTTCTCCCAGTGTGCCCTTTGTTGAAGATGGTTATTATTCTTATATCCTCTATAGTGAGTCTAGAAAAAAAACAAAAACAAAGAATTTAAATGCTGTCTATTTTAAACCCAGTAACAACAATTCTAAGGAAAAAAAAAAAAAAAAAAGCTCTAACATTTCAGGTTGTAGTAGGGGTCTAAGAAACAATTTTCAATCAAATCCAAAAACTGTGAAAAGGAGGGAAATTCTTTAGCATAACTTTGTCACATTACACAAAGACTTTAGTGATTGTAAAATTTGCCTTCAAATTTAACAAACATTTATTTGGTGAATTTGGGTATATGATAAATACTTAAGGAGAAATCAAAATAGTCTTAGCAGGTGATGAATATCAAATAGATTCATTCTTTGTCTCTCTTCAGAAATTCCCTAACCTAATACCAAACATATTTTCCTAACAAGATAATATTCAGGACTTCTTTGATTTTTTTTTTTTTTTTTTTTTTTGGCAAAGTATTTTTAAATAAATTGATGAGGTAAGTGTAGTACCTAAAGGCTGCCACACTGAGGCATGGGATGCATTGTTTTGTGACTGGTTTTCAAATCACAATTACTAGTCTTCCTCTTAAGGAAAGATAGTAGTCTAGAAATTAAACTCATAAAGCCCCGATGGAACTTGATAAGTCGGCATCACCTTTCCTGTGTGTTTGGGTGGTATAAATTGATTGCTAAAAAGAATCCCACACATTGGAAGGAAAGCACACCCGCTTGGTTATCATATGTTAGAATAATAGGAAATAGTCCCATGGTCATCTTTTTTCTAGAAACGTTTCTTTAACTACAAAAGAGAAATGATCTGTCCTATTACTTAAAGCATTCAAGCAACGAGATCTCTCAATTGTCCTATTCAGGATTGAACAGTCAATACATTGTGATTATTCTCCCTTTGTCTGGCCAGATGGGGAATGGCTACAATTCTTAGAGAGTTATAAAAATCACAAATAAAGCATATGCAATACAATGACACCCTGTTTCTCAGAGAAAGAACATGTTCTAGCAAGTCCTGAAAATTAAATCCACTCCAGAATAGTTTACTAGAAAACAATTTTCTAATTTAATACGTAATTTGATTATAAAGAGCTTTAAAATGAGTCTATGTTAATGACCACAAAATAAATAAAACAAAATTTTACAAAATTATAAGAAAAAAATAACAAATCTAAAATGATGTTTTTTAACACAACTCAGTGATTAAGAAAACAGGCAAATATTTAGCAAGAATACGGTTGATATAAGCAATAGACAAACTTAATCTAGTAAACACATTTAGAATCCATACCCAATAATTAGAGAATGCATATTCTTTTCAAGTCCAACTGAAACATTTACAAAAATTGACTATATACTAGACCACAAAGCAAGTTCAAGAAATACTAAAGAGCCTATATCATATAGACCAAATTTTCTGACTGTAATGCAGTTGTTAGAAAGTATTTATGAAAATGTGACTTTAAAAAAATTCATATTTTAAAATTAAAAATATAACATGTTTAAAGAAATGAAGGAAAATGTTCAATATTTACAATGAAGTGGAAATAAAACTATTGTATATCAAAACATATGAAATGTAGCTAAGGTAGTACTGAAGAAGAATTTGTAGTTTCAAATAAATATATTGCAAAAGACTAAGACCTCCAAATTAATGAGCTAAGCTTTCAACTCAAATTAGCACAGGAAAAAGAGAATTAGCAAAAACAACACAGGGCAGAAACCAACAAAACAGAAAAGTAAAGATATAATCTTTCCTATTGTATCTTCATTTTATATTTAATTTCTGCTCTAGGCCTAGGCGGTTTGCTCCCCAAATAATGAGTAATATAACCCTGATACCAAAACCAGACAAAGACAAAATAAGAAAGGAAATTGCAGGTCTATCTCAGGAATATAGATGTAAATATTAGCGACCTGAATCCAGCTAATATAACAAGAATACATATCATAACCAAAGGAGCTTATCCAAGGAATACAAGGATGATTTAACAATAGAAAATTACAAATTAAAATTGATTGTAACAACTATATGACATTGTGTTAACAATGTATAACAACTATATAACATTGTGTTAATGTATGAAGAAAGATTACATGCTAAAATTCAACATCCATTAATGACAAAAATAACCTAGCATAATAAAAGACATCTTGAGTGTGCTCAACCTTAATTTTTAAAAAAGTGTGAAAGGAAGCTGATCAGAAATAGCCAAAGCAATTTTGAAGTAGAACAACATGAAGAGGCACATCCTACCAAACTGAACAGATGCTATCTAAACCATAGTGTGGTTTTAGTAAATGGACATAAACCAGAGTGCATTAGACCAATTCCATACACACAAGAAAACTTGACATTGTACAGAGGTGGCATGTGAACTCACTGGAGAGATGAACCATCCAAATGAGTATAGTGGTATAGTCTTCCATAGCAGAAAAATAAATAAATCCCAACCTCACATCATGTAAAAAAAAAAAAAAAAAATCATTTCCAGGGGTTTTAAGACTTATATTTGAAAACAAATTTTAGAACAACTATTTGGAGAAAATACAGGAACGTCTTTATGATGTTAAGGCAGAGGTGAATTCTTAAATAAAACTTAATTTATAATTTTTATTTTTTATAAACATATATTTTTATCCCCAGGGGTACAGGTCTGTGAATCACCAGGTTTACACACTTCACAGCACTCACCAAAGCACATACATAAAACTTAATATGTACAATTGTGATCAAAGTTTATGTATAACAAGGATATGATGAAAAGAGGAATCAATAAGCTAAAAAAAAGGAGGGTGTCCATGATGCATAGAAAGAAACAAAGGGTTTCTATCCAGAAGATAAAAAGAATAAATAGAGTTTAATTTTTTAAATGGGCAAAAATGAGTGAGCAATTTATGGAATCACCTATTATATAAAAGCTGTTCAATATAATTTGTAATGAGGGAAATGCAAAGTAAAACAACAAAAGCATCCATTAGATTTTTTTTTTCTCTAAAACCTCAATGATATCAAAGGTTGAGAAAGTTGTAGAACAATGGGAATTCACATTCACTGCAGATGAAAGTATTTACTAATTGAGAGAGAAACAGCATTTAATAAAGTGGAGGGCATATAAATCCATGGCCCACCAAATCCCTTCCTAGATGTGTAGCAAAGAAACTCTCACACATGTCTAGGAGAAATGTGCAAGAATGTTCACTGCAATATTGTAACAATGAAAGTAACCTAACTCTCCACCAACAAAATAGGGAATCAATGTATTGTGGATTTAATTATAATGGAATACCATTTAATTGTGTTATTAAAATTAATAAATCAACTTAAGTGCCAAAAATTTGGGGAGAAGAACAGACTTGATTGATATATTAGGATCTCATTTGCATAAAATTTCAAAGCATACACAATATTATATATTGTTCCTGCATCCATGTACATATAAGAAAACATAAAATCATGCATGGGAATGAATGATGATGCAAAAGTTAGGGTAGTGATTACCTTGGTAGAGAAGAGGAAAACAGATCAGGGTATACTAAAAAAGGGAGCTTTGTTTTATGTGTAATGTCTCAATTTCTCTGTAAAAGGTTTAATAAATATGACAAGAGGTAGTTGGTGGGCACATAGATGTAATATTGGTCTGCTCTTCTATTTGCTTCAAATATATTGTGATTTTTAAAAAGAAGTTAGTAATATTCTTTTAAATACAAAAGCATGGTGGTCACTTGCATTGGAGGAGGAAAAGGCAGGATAAGATGAGAAAGTTTCCCAGCAGATCTCTAGCATAGTCCGGTGCTAACATGATCCATGCTTGGAAAAGGTGAGACTTCCCAAGTTTGGACTGAAATAAATGAGCTGTGGTCAGGTAAGAGGGAGGAAGAGAAATTACCATGACTTTTCCCTGCCCTTTCTTGCCCTGTTGCCCCAGCTCTGTTTCCTTCCATCTCCTCTCTCTCCCTCACTAGCATGGCACAGAAAGCCACATCTGCCTAACTTTATGGAAGAAATGTAACTAACCATATAACTTTACCATCCCAGCAGCCTTCCTCCAGGCATTGGGGAACCTCCATTAATTATAGGAAATCAAAACTCTACAATATGTACACTCACATACCAGGAATTTTCCTCTCGTTTGCGGCATTAGACCTTCAAGCAGTATGAAAATTCTACAGAAGCTATGTAGCCAAAAAATTATTATTGAGCCTTGAAGTAAGAGAGAATTGTATTAACATTTATTAACTTGTGCTAATCACCTATATATTTAAATTAGATTCAGTAAAGTTGTATTTAACTCTTATGTTCTTGAGCATTTTCATTATTTCTAATATAGTGATAGTTTCTAACATATTATTGGATTGCTCTCTGTGAACAGCATTCTCATCATGTAAATGCCAATGCTGTTTATGATGGGTTCAGAGATCCTACTTAACTATATGTAAAAGAAAACTGAAGTTTTAAGTATTAAATTTTCCAAAGCAATATATATGTGATTTAAGAATTTTCTTTATTTTGAATTTTTTTAATATAGTAAAAATTCAGACAATCCAAAGGGATATAAAGATATTATACTAAAGGTAACTCTCCTGTACATTGTCCCATGAGTTCCTTCCCCAGCGGCATCCATTTTCAATTTCCTATTTCTCTAAGATACCTTATATGTGGACAAATAGGCATCAAAAAGAATTGTTTTAATAGTCCATTCCATAGGAATAGTATTTCAAAATGTCTGTATTCTTAACACATTCAGTGCTTCTCTGTTTGAGGCCAAATGTGTAGTGTAGAAACCTTCAGGCTTGGGGTCAGACACAATATAAGTAAAACCCAATCACTAGAGCAAGATTTTGAAGCCAGCCATGATAAAAGTGACAGAGATGTTATAATGTTTATTAAGCTCTTTATAGAAAAATCAGGAGAGAACAGTGTCAATGCAGTAAGTTCCAAGATTTGAGTCTGGTACCAGTTAGACATAAACAATGAAGTGGCCTGTGTAACTAGCTTGTGTTATCCTGTAAGGATACCAAACTATATGGGTAATTATTTTGTCTAAAATTGAATGTAATCTTTTTAAAAAGCTGATTATACTGAAGTGTACCTAAATAATTTCTTTCTTAAGCAATCTAATATTTAGCCAGTTCTGAAATGCTGTCAGAGGCTACCCAATTAGTATGTTTTTGTACCTCTGCTAAAATGTATACCTAACAAAAAGTTTGCCATAAAAATCCCAAGAACAAATGTATGATGTGGGTGGATGGGTTAAACAGGTGATGGGGATTAAGGAATACACTTGCTATTATGAGCACCAGCTATTGTATGGAAGTGTTGAATCACTAATATTACACTGTATGTTAACTAACTGGAATTTAAATAAAAAATTAAAATATTTAAAAATTTTTTTATTTTAAAAAATATGGGGCGCCTGGGTGGCTCAGTGGGTTAAGGCTCTGCCTTAGGCTCAGGTCGTGATCTCAGGGTCCTGGGATTGAGTCCCGCATCGCGCTCTCTGCTTGGCAGGGAGCCTGCTTCCTCCTCTCTCTCTTTGCCTGCCTCTCTGCCTGCTTGTGATTTCTCTCTGTCAAATAAATAAAATTCTTAAAAAAAATTGATGTCAAAGAGTATTATTCATACTAGCTTGTTACTCTTCAACACAATGTATTTGGTATTTCCCATGGATGGAAAGGGTTTTCATGTATTTTTTCTAAACCTTTATTTGGGATCCATTTGTAAGAAAAATGTCACCTTTGTCTTTTAGGCTCTTCTAACATATAGGAGTGACCCAACCATGAGAAAAATGTTGAGTCATCTGTATTTCTATATCATGCCTGTGTTTAACGTTGATGGATACCATTTTAGCTGGACCAGTGTAAGTCACTTTGCCTATCCAATTGAAAAGAGAGACTAAATAAATAGAAAACAGCCATAGAACAGAAAGGAAACCTGGTGGGCAGACAGCCTAGTGATTCTAGAACTGCAAAAGAGACTCCCACTCTCTGTCCCATCATAGCAGCAAACTGGTTTATATGTTTGGCTTTGCATGAGATTCCGTATTAAGTCAAGATTTCTCCTTCCAAAGAAATTGTGACAAGTCACTAGTCTAACCCAACTTACTCAATTTTGCCCAAGAAGAAATAAGGCCAAGAGAAGCTGAGAGAGTTAAGTGTGTGACAGAAATTAGAGCATGACCCTGGAGTCTCTGGGATCTCTAGGTCTCTGTTCCTTATCCATTCCTCTTTGTACTCCTTAGATTTGTCTGTTCCTGGAGGAACTCTCTCTGCAGGGCTGTGATTCATTCACTAGTTGTGCTATTAAAATGCATGTGAATAACTTTTGAATATTTTTTACACCTATTTTCTTAATTACACTTAGGATCGATTTTGGAGAAAAACAAGGTCAAGGAACTCAAGGTTTCGCTGCCGTGGAGTTGATGCCAATCGTAACTGGAAAGTGAAATGGTGTGGTAAGTTGGAAACTAACTGGAATTTAAATCCAGAGTTTCCACAGCTTTCACTCTCAAAAATGATGAGCCCATTAGGACTCCAATATAAGACTGATATTTTCCTGTGAAAACTTAACAAGAGAAAACCACAGATATGTGGTTGTAGCTATAATTTGTAAAAGAAAAGGAAAGGAATTTTTAATATGGAAATATCAAAGATTTACATCTGTCAACCCAATCTTGAAAATTGAAATTTAAACACAGATGTAAAAGCAGAAAACTGAGGAATATTCGACATTCAGAAACTAAAACAGAACTATGGTTTGAGGTATAAATCTGGTTAAATGTTTTCATCCTTTCATTAAGAAAGTGAGAGTAATTCTGATGCTGCTTTCATCTGGCTATGACAATCAAAAGTACTAAATCCTTGTCTAGAATCTACCTATCTAAGGTCTCGTGCATTGACTGACCACTTACATGGCAAGTATATTTCTGCTACATTGCATCCATCATTAATACCTTTCAAGTGAAGAGAGTATGTCATTTTTTTTTGAGAGGATGTTATTTTTAGAAACTCTTCAAAATAAAGAAGCAGCTAGGTACTAGAGAGGGGAAGGTGGAGAGAAGGGAAAAAATTAGCCATAGCTAGTATACAGGGGGCAAAACTTGATCTCTACCCACCTTGGTTTTTTAGCTGAAGCTCTCAAAAAGACAGATGGGCAAGAGAAAAAGAGTTTACATGTGTCACATGGGAGAAACCTCGTGAAAAGTAACTCAGAGTGGCAACTTAGAACTCTGGTTTGTATAGCATCTTCAAGGAAATTGTAGAGAAATGACAGAACAAAGGAAAGTAGTTTGAGGATAAAATAACTAAAATAAATATATGGGAGGCAACTAATGGAGGCAGGTTTGTTTGCAGATTCCTGGGGTGCTGTCTCCAGGATAATAAAGTCTGTCTCCAGTAAAAGAATTTATATCCTCTCTTTAGGCAGAAAAGGAGAAGGTAGACAGAGGTTTTCCTGCATTCGCTGCTGCTTAATTGCCTTCAGCTCAAAATAATTTTCACATCAAAGAGGAATATTTTGGGGTGACATATTCTGGTTTCCTTCACTAGTATCATACTTGGCAATAGAAGGGAGGGTACAAAAAATATTATCAAAAGGCAGTTGTAAGGAGCTCCCCTTTCAGAGTCCTTCCTTAGCTCCCTCCAAAGATAAAACATTGTGTAATAGAAGGTCTTCTGTTAGTCCCTTAGAAATGAGGCCTATTCCCAAATCACTCATCCTACGATGCATTAGACACCACTCCTCCCATCCTACCCACATCAGACAGGGCACGGGTTTAGACTCCCTCCACACATCCTCTCTGGGCAACCTCCCTTAATCAGTTAGAATTCACAAATAAGAATATGTCTCTAGAATATAACAGATACGGTTTGATTCTACCATTATTAGCTTAGTGATTTGGGTGATTTTTTTTTACCCATCAATTTATAACAATAACACCTATCTCATAGCATTCTTATGGGAATTAAAGGAATTTACATATGTTAATGCCTAATTCAGTCCTAGTTCCAAACATAGATCTAAATGTCAGTGATCTATCCCTTCTCCCCCAAACTGCAGAACAGTCAATTGATCTCTGAGCCTCAGGTCCACTGTTAAAGTACTTCTTTCCTTCAGGAGAATGTTGTGATGATAAGCCTTAAGGTAAACTTAAAAGGGTTCGCATTTGTGAGAGAAGAAAAGCATCACATGATACTATAAAGTGCTGTTAATGATGGCTGTTTATATTTTTAAATTTTTTCTTCAGGGCACCTGCGTGGCTCAGTTGGTTAAGCATCTGACTTGATTTCACTTCAGGTCATGATTTGAGAGTCATGAGATCAAGCCCTGCATCAGGCTCCACATTCAGAAGGACGTCTGCCTAAGATTGCCTCTCCCTCTCCCTCTGTGCCTCCCACCCTCTCTCTCTAAAATAAATAAATAAATCTAAAAACATTTTTTTTTTCTTCAGCCTGGACTGAGACAAAAAGCTGGTTCACATTAACTCCCTAAGACTACTAATTTTTTTTTTAATTCTTCCCCCCCACTTTCTGATGCAACCATTTTGCATGCTCATAACTGTGTGTCCTATTTCATTAGTTGGTAGATATCTGTATCCATGTGTATGTCACACAAATGATGCCCACAGTCATCTAAGTGAGTGCACTGAATGGATAGCTAAGCTTAGTAACATTAGCAGGCCAGCCAGCTCTGCCTGTAGAAAGTTAGACTCTTGTCTATATCCAGTTACAAATAAGTGTCTTGCTTTCCATTGTTCTTTTTCCTTTACCTGGCTTGTTTCCTTCATACATAGACCTTCATTGTTTTCTTAGTTTCATCTGCAGTCCTCACTAGAATTCCTTTGATCCTTCGGATTTCTGAATCATTCAGATTCTTCCTGTGAGTCTGTACTCAAGATGTACAAGGGGATTATGTCAAATGTCAGTTGGAAAATGACCTTGGTAGACTGTTGTAAGTAATGTGGAAATGCAGGCAGCCTGGCTGGAATCATCTCTCCCCACAAGGTATCCCCAGGGGATGCAGATGATCTGACAGGTAAGCAGATGTGGACTTCCTCCCCCACCACATCATCTCCCCACAGCTACTGGCTTGGTTCAGGGGACAGTGAACCTCACTGAGGGAACCACTCTGAGACCAAGGGCCCAGAAATAATTGTAGTCTCTAAGTGAGGCTCCAAATAAACAACCATAGTATAAATGACATAGAAATGCTCAGGAATGCCCAGGACCATTGAAAACACTGTAGAGTCTAGGGTGTCTGGGTGCTCAGTGGGTTAGAGCCTCTGCCTTCGGCTCAGGTCATGATCCCAGGGTCGTGGGATCGAGCCCCAGGTCGGGCTCTCTGCTCAGCAGGGAGCCTGCTTCCTCCTCTCTCTCACTGACTCTCTGCCTCCTTGTAATCTCTGTCAAATAAATAAATAAAATCTTTAAAAAAAAAAAAAAAGAAAACACTATAGAGTCAACATTGAACTGACAAAAACAGCTATTTCTTTCTCTTAAATGAGTCTCAAACTCAAAGAGTAGAACATGAAACTCTTTTTTATCATGAAAAATCCGTGGATTCCAACATAACAGTGTTACACTTCAGTGCATATAATGTGGAGTAGACAAGACAGCCTAGAACATACTTCCTAGCTCCCCCTAGGGGTCTTCAAGCCATGAAATGAATATCATTGCTCAAAAGTGGATCCAACAGGGAGTCAACAAGTCAAAGTAATAGTGGGAACCAAGAATAAATATACTAATTATATTCATTAATTTGCCATAGTTAATTAAGTACATACTCTCTGCTAGGCACTGTGGGTTGTTATGTTTTTTATTTATTTGTTTCCTTCTTCTATGTACTCTTTTTGGAGAACATCATGAGCACTGCTTCTTCCAAACTGGAACAAATCCAGGATAGAGGCGAAGAGTTTGGATGATATCCATGTTTAAATTTTAATCCTTAAATAACTCAAGTGTTGCCTAAAAATAAGTTATTATTAGGACAACCTACAGAATGGAAGAATTTGCAAATGACATGTCTAATAAGAGGCTTTTATTTAGAATATTAAAATAACTCTTACAACTCAACAATAAAAACAATTTAAAATGGGCAAATGATTCAAACAGACACTTCATTAAAGATTTACAAATGGTACTAAGCACATTGGGAAAAAAATGCTCGACATCATTAGCCATGAAGGAAATGCACTTCAAGATACCACATCACACCCACTAAGATGGCTATAATAAAAAAGACAGACAATAACAAGTGTTGGTAAAGATGTGGAGAAGCTGGAACTCTCATACTTGCTGGTGGGCATGTAAAATGATGTGGTCATTTTGGAAAACTGTCTAATGGTCACTCAAAAAGTTAAACATAGAGTTACCATATGACCTAGCAATTCTACTCCTACATATATATCTAATAGAAATGAAAACATTTGTCCATACAATGCATGTACACAAATGTTCATAGCAGCATTATTTATAATAGTCAAAAACTGGAAATTGTTCAAATGTCTGTTAACCAAGGAATAGATAAGCATGGTATATCCAAATAATGGAATAGTATTTAGCCATAAAAAGAATACATACTGATACAACATAGATGCAACATAGATGAAACATTATCCTAAGTGAAATAAGCAAGTCATAAAATAATATTGTAGATTCCATTTATATGAAATGTCCAGAATAGGCAAATCCATAGGGACAGATAGTAGATCAGTGGTTGCTCAGGGCTAGGGAGGGGTAGGGGAGGATGCTATTGAAGAAGGGGTTTCTCTTTAGGATGATAATGTTGTTGGAATTAGATTATAGTGATGATTGTGAATATAGTAAAATTCATCCAATTGTACACTTCAAAAAAGTAAATTTTATTACCAACTAAGAGCATGTTGGGCATTTAATGAAATATAACTCTTCTTTTTTTAGAACACTCTATTATCTAGTATTATAAATTAGGTATAGTGTAGAGAAAACCATTTTTTAGCAGTGTAATCACAAATGCCTCTCTCTCTACAGATGTCCTTCTCCTACCAATACCCCCTAACCCTATCAAAAAAAAGGGGGGGGGGAACCTGTTTTGATTTGGCAAATGTTTCAATAAGTCACCTGAAATGAAAGGGGAGCCACTATGTACTGTTTGTTTGCAGCCAATAACTGTGAAAGAGCAATGGATGGCCACTCGCCTGCTAATTAAGAGAATGAGTTCTTCTAGCTGAAAGGCTTTTGCTTTAAACCTGAACTGAATTGCTATAAAAACATATAGAGAATTTCAGAGACAAAATTTGGGACAAGGAGAGGAAAAACAGGGAGAAATGACACTGCTGGAATATCTAGAAAGGGAATTCTTGGAAGTCAAAGATGTTTAATGAGAATTTTAATTAAATTTTCCTGTGAAGTATGGAAATTCTCTTCAGTATTTCATGACCAGTACTGGTAATATTCAGTACACTCCCTTTCACTTACTAACGCTTTGTGGAATGGGATATGCTATTTGGGAATGTGAGGAAGTGCTGAGTCTATCCTCCAAGTAAGCTCAGGGGGAGAATTAATTCACATCAAATTTTCAGAGTTATGGAACCCATTACAAGAATACACTAACTTATAAGACAAGAATTGGCTAACATCTTCTAAGAATGATGCATAAATGGGATTAAACATCAACTGAGTAGTCAAACTGGACTCTTAAGGTGCCCATCATATATTGATTCCAACATATATTAATCCAATTTAAAATCAAAACAAATATATTGAACACCTGATAAAATGTGAGGTGTTGTAAATTGTCTCAGAAAGTCCTGAATGATTTAATGAGTCCTTACCTAACTCCCAAGGAATTATTTGGGATTCTGAAGAAATATAAAAGGAAAATCTGTTGACTTACCCTATTATCTTTAAAACCAAGTTAGTGTACAAAGATGTATTAGTCACCTGAAATCTTCCATGGAAGTTGGTAGAGAAATTTGAAAATTAGGTAATTCAATGAGTTAATTATTAGGCTTAGTTGTGCTTTTTATAAAGAAAGTAAAGAGTAAAGAATTCTGGAGTTTTAGAAATTTAGATCAAATGGAGTTTTCTCACTGATGTTGTTTATATATTTATTATATAATTGTTATAATTTATATTTATTATGCCTAATATTTATTAAGGATTCACTATGTGTCAAGCATGAGCTAAGTATGCAAGATTATTCTTTCATTGGTAGATGCTATTATTATCCCTATATAAATGGTAAACTAAAATTCCAAGAAATTAGGAAACTTGCTTCAGATTACACACAAACTGAGCCACAGTGAGAAGCCAAGTCTGCCTGACTCCAACAACCCTTTTTCAAGCCATTATATCTGACATTTTAGGGATCAGCTTGCAACAAATGGTCACTCCACTTTGTTAAAAAGTTAATGTATGCTTGCAAAGGAGTAGTTTAGGTATCAAAATAATAATAAGATGGGCAGTGTTTTATTCAAAATTATTAAACATAGACAACAGGGAGGGTGGGAATGTATGGTAAGAGAGGAGAGGAAGGTTTCTAGGTGCTATTTTTGGGGGGAGGTGTTTTGGAGTTTTACTTTTGTTTGTTTTTAGAAAGAGAGAGTGTGTGAGCCAGGAGAGACAGAGGGAGAGAGAAAGAATCTTTTTTTCTTTTTTTTTTAAGATTTATTGTTATTTATTTGACAGACAGAGATCACAAGTAGGCAAAGAGGCAGGCAGAGAGAGGGGGGGGTAAGCAGGCTCCCTGCTGAACAGAGAGCCTGATGTGGGGCTTGATCCCAGGACCCTGGGATCCTGACCCAAGCTGAAGGCAGAGGTTTTAACCCACTGAGCCACCCAGGCACCTGAGAGAAAACCCGAACTATCATTTTAGACATTAACACAATTGGAATTAGTTTAGGCCTCAATTCTTTTTTTTTTTTTTTTTTTTTTTTTTTTTTTTTTATTTGTCAGAGAGAGAGGAGCAAGAGTGAGCACAGGCAGACAGAGTGGCAGGCAGAGGCAGAGCCCAATGCAGGGACTAAATCTCACAACCCTGAGATCATGACCTGAGCCAAAATCAAGAGTTGGTTGCTTAACTGACTGAGTCACTCAGGCACCCCTCCAGGTACTCTTTTTGAAATTGGGCCACTTCATACCATGTAGGTAGTTTGAATTTACATGTGATGTCAGGGGTATGACTATGAATTCTCCATGGAGACATTTTCCTCCCAGCAGGACTTCATATCTTCCCATAGAGGCAGATTTTTTTTGCAGCTTTCATTTATGGTAGCACTCTTTGAGGGTCTCACATATATGCCTGGGTCTTATTCCCCCTTCCTATATATTGAAGATCCAAATCCTGATACCCTACCTCCACCACATGCAGCCACTGAAACAAAACTGAGCCAGCAAACACCCCAAGAATGGCTACAACTTTTGCTTCAGCTATTCTCATTCCAACTCCCTCTTCATGTTTGTTCCCTTGGGAACATTTTTGAGAATTCTGATGTGTATTTAAATCACTTTATTGAGCATTCAGTGAGATTTATAGCAGGAGATTTTATCACTGAGAGATGGTACAATTCCATCATATTGCCAGAAAACCCGAACTATCATTTTAGACATTAACACAATTGGAATTAGTTTAGGCCTCAATTCTTTTTTTTTTTTTTTTAAGATTTTATTTATTTATTTGTCAGAGAGAGAGGAGTGAGAGTGAGCACAGGCAGACAGAGTGGCAGGCAGAGGCAGAGGGAGAAGCAGGCTCCCTGCCAAGCAAGGAGCCCGATGTGGGACTCGATCCCAGGACTCTGGGATCATGACCTGAGCCGAAGGCAGCTGCTTAACCAACTGAGCCACCCAGGCGTCCCAGGCCTCAATTCTTGATGATATTTTTTTTATTTTTAAATATTTTATTTATTTATTCAAGAGAGAGATGGAGGGACCCTAAGCAAAGGGAGGAAGAGAGGAAGAGGCAGAGGGAGAGGGAGAAGCAGACTTCCCACTAAGCACCAAGCCCAAGGTGGGGCTCAATCCCAGGACCCTGAGCCAAAGTCAGATGCTTAACCAACTGAGCCACCCAGGCTCCCAAAAGATCATTTTACACTAATATGAACTCTTTTAGAACTCAGGAAAAGAGTGAATACTTCCCAAAACATTTTATGGAGCTAAATAGAACCTTGATTGCAAAACGAAGTGAGAACATGAGCAAGAAAATTATCTGAAAATCTCCTTTGTGAATATAAATGTATAAATTATTTTTAAAATTATTAATAAACCAAATAAAATGATAATATATAATAAACAATTTTGGCCTAACAAAAATATGAGAGTGGTTTAATACTTGATGATGGTTTTTAAGACCTTCTTCTATCATTACTCTGTCTACAGTAATCCTACCTGTACCTGCTCATAAAAACTGACTACTTCCAGGCAAATCCCTTCTTATTTGCTGACTCCTACAAATAATACCACAAGAGCATTACTATCACAGTTTCAAAATGGAAGCTTCAAAATAAAGTATGTAGCTTTAAGATATTGGTACTTTTTTTCCCAACTGTTGTCTTTTAAATCTTTCTGTTGTAGTTCCTTTGGTATCTGGGGAGAGCTGACAATGAATGCTGAAATTTGGGAAGAACTGAATTACTGAATTATCTGGTTTTGTTGGATTTTTGTTTTGTTTTTGTGTTTCCTTTCAAATGCCACCATGTTAGTAAACTCTTTTGGGGGGGCTGGTAGTGTAGTGGATGTATAACGTTATGTTAGTTTCATGTGTAAAACATAGTGATTCAACATTTATATGTATTATAAAATGATCACCATAAGTCTAGCCACCATTTTGTCACCATACAAGATTGTTACAGCACTTTGGCTATATTCCCTATGCTGTACATGACAGCCCTGTGACTTACTTGTTTTATAACTGGAAGTTGGTACCTTTTAAACCTCTTCACCTCTTTCACCCATTTCCCTCCCAACCCTCACTCCCCACTCCTCTGTCAAGCACCAGATTGCAATTACAAATCTATTTTGGCTTTGTTTGTTTGTTCATGTGTTTTGTTTTCCAGATTCCAAATGGAAGTGAAATCCCACTCTAACTTAGTTTTTGTTTTTCTCTAACTTATTTCGTTTAGCATAATACTCTCCAGCTCCTTCCATGTTCTCACAAAGGACAAGATTTTCATTCTTGTTTATGGTTGAGTAATAGTCCATTGAATGAATATATATATATATATATATATACCACATCTTTATCCATTCTTCAATCAATGGACACTTAGATTACTTCTGCATCTTACATATTGTAAATAATGCTGCAGGGAAAATAAGGACATATACATCTTTTCAAATTACTGTTTTCATTTTCTTCAGATAAATTCCCAGAATCAGAATTGTTGCATAATACAGTTATTATTTGGTTATTCAAATCCTTAAATTTTTTTTGAGGACTTCTATACCATTTTCCACATTGGCTATACTGATTTGCATTCCCACCAGAAGGGCACAAGGTTTCTATTTTTTTCTATACATTCTGGCCAACACTTGTTATTTCCTATCTTTTTGACAATAGCCATTTTGACTGGTATAAAGTCATATCTTTATACGCCTGAGCCATCCCTACACTGTGAAGAGTTTTGATCAAGAAAGGATGCTGTACTTTGTCACATGCTTTTTCAGCATCTATTGAGAGTATCACATGGTTCTTGTTCTTTCTTTTGTTAAAGCATTGTATCACATTGATTGATTTGTGGATGTTGAACCAACCTTGCAGCACAGGAATAAATCCCACTTGGTTGTGGTGAATAATCTTTTTAATGTACTGTTGGATCATATTGGCTAGTATTATGGGGAGAATTTTTGCATCTGTGTTCATCAAGGATATTGATCTGTAATTCTCCTTTTGATGGGGTCTTTGTCTGAATTTGGGATCAAGGTAATGCTAACCCCATAAAATAAATTTGGAGGTTTTCCTCCCATTTCTATTTTTTGGAACAGTTTCAGGAGAATAGGAATTAGTTCCTCTTTAAATGTTTGGTACAATTCCCCCGGGAAGCCATCTGGCCTGGGCTTTTGTTTGCTTGGAGATTTTTGATGACTGTGTCAATCTCCTTACTGGTTATGGGTCTGTTCAGGTTTTCTATCTCTTCCTGGTTCAGTTTTGGTAGTTTATATGTCTCTAGGAATGCATCCATTTCTTCCAGATTGTCAAATTTGCTCATGTATAGTTGCTCCCAATGTGTTCTTATAATTGTTTGTATTTCTTTGGTGTTGGTTGTGATCTCTCATCTTTCACTCATGACTTTATTAATGGGAGTCCTTTCTCTTTTTGGTAAGTCTGGTCAGCGGTTTATCAATCTTATTAATTCTTTCAAAGAATCAGCTCCAAGTTTCGTTTATTTGTTCTATTTTTTGTTTGTATGTTTGTTTCTATTTCATTGATTTCTGCTCTGATAGTTATTATTTCTCTTCTCCTACTGGGTTTAGCCTTTCTTTGCTGTTCTTTCTTTAGATATAGGGTTAGGTTGTGTACTTGAGACCTTTCTTGTTTCTTGAGGAAGGCTTATATGGCTATGTATTTTCCTCTCAGGACTGCCTTTGCTGTATCCCAAAGGTTTTGAACAGTTGTGTTTTCATTTTTATTTGTTTCCATGAGTTTTTTCAATTCTTCTTTTATTTCCTGGTTGACCCATTCATTCTTTAGTAGGATGCTCTTTAGCCTCCATGTATTTGAGTTCTTTTCAACTCTCCTTTTGTGATTGAGTTCTAGTTTCAGAGCATTGTGGTCTGAAAATATGCAGGGAAGAACCTAGATGTCCATCAACAGATGAATGGATAAAGAATATGTGGTATATATACACAATGGAATACTATGCAGCCATCAAAAGAAATGAAATCTTGCCATTTGTGATGACGTGGATGGAACTAGAGGGTATCATGCTTAGTGAAATAAGTCAATCGGAGAAAGACAACTATCATATGATCTCCCTGATATGAGGAAGTGGAGATGCAACATGGGGGGGGGGGGTTAAGGGGGTAGGAGAAGAATAAATGAAACAAAATGGGATTGGGAGGGAGACAAACCATAAGTGACTCTTAATCTCACAAAACAAACTGAGGGTTGCTGGAGGGAGGGGTGTTGGGAGAAGGGGGTGGGGTTATGGACATTGGGGAGGGTATGTGCTATGGTGAGTGCTGTGAAGTGTGTAAACCTGGCGATTTACAGACCTGTACCCCTGGGGATAAAAATACATTATATGTTTATTTAAATAAATAAATAGTGTTGTTTTTTTTTTTTTTTTTAATGTGCAGGGAATGATCTCAATCTTTTGGTACCAGTTGAGACCTGATTTGTGACCCAGGATGTGATCTGTTCTGGAGAATGTTCCATGTGCCCTAGAGAAGAATATATATTCAGTTGCTTTGGGATGGAGTGTACTGAATAGATCTGTGATGCTCATCCAGTCCAGTGTGTCATTTAAAGCCTTTATCTTCTTGTTACTCTTTTGCTTAGATGATCTGTCCATTTCAGTAAGGGGGTCTTAAAGTCCCCTCCTATTATTGTATTATTGTTGATGTGTTTCTTTTTGTTTTTAACTGGCTTATATAGTTGGCTGTTCCCATGTTAGAAGCATAGATATTTAAACCTGTTAGATCTTCTTGTTGGAGAGACACTTTAAGTATGATATAGGCTCCTTCCTCATCTCTTATTATAGTCTTTGACTTACAATCTAATTTATCTGATATAAGGATTGCCACCCCAGCTTTATTTTGAGGTCCGTTACCATGGTAAGTTGTTTTCCACCCCCTTACTTTAAATCTGGAGATGTCTTTGGATCTAAAATGAGTTTCTTGTAGATGGCATATCAATGGGTCTTGTTTTTTTATACATTCTGATACCCTATTTCTTTTGATTGGGGCATTTAGCCCATTTACATTAAGGGTAACTATTGAAAGATATGAATTTAGTGCCATTGTATGGTCTGTAAGGTGACTGTTAATGTATATTGTTTCTGTTCCTTTCTGGTCTATTACTTTTAGGCTCTCTCTTTCCTTAGAGGAATCTTTCAATATTTCCTGTAGACTGGTTTGGTGTTTACAAATTCTTTCAGTTTTTGTTTGTCCTGGAAGATTTTTATCACTCCTTCTATTTTCAATGACAGCCTAGCTAGATATAGTATTCTTGGCTGCTCTGACTTTATCATGCCAGTCCTTTCTGGCCTGCCAGGTCTCTGTGGATAGATCTGCTGCCAAACTAATATTTCTACCATTGTATGTTACAGACCTCTTGCCCCAAGCTGCTTTCAGGATTTTCTCTTTGTCACTAAGACATATAAGTTTTACTATTAGACGATGAGGTGTGGACCTATTTTTATTAATTTTGAGGGGAGTTCTCCGTGCCTCCTGGATTTTGATGCTTGTTCCCATTGCCATATTAGGGGAATTCTCTACTATAATTTGCTCTAATATACCTTCTGCCCCCCCCTTTCTTCTTCTTCTGGGATCCCAATTATTCTAACATTGTTTCGTCTTATGGTATCACTTATCTCTTGAATTCTCCCTTCATGGTCCAGTCATTGTTTGTCTCCCTTTTGCTCAGCTTCTTTATTCTTTTTCATTTGGCCTTCTATATCACTAATTCTCTCTTCTGCCTCATTTATCTTAGCAGTAAGAGCCTCTATTTTTTTTTTTTTACACCTCATTAATAGCTTTTTTATTTCAACTTGGTGAGATTTTAGTTCTTTTATTTCTCCAGAAAGGGATTCTCTAGAATCTTCCATGCTTTATTTCAAGCCCAGCTAGCACCTTGATAATCATCATTCTATACTCTAGTTCTAACATATTACTAATGTCAATATTGATTATGTCCCTAGGCCGTTGGTACTGCCTCTTGTTCTTTTTTTTTGTGGTGAGTTTTTCTACCTTGTCATTTTATCCAGGTAAGAATAGATGAATGAGAGAACAAAATACTAAAAGGGTAGCAAATATCCCAGAAAAATATATGCTAACCAAATCAGAAGAGACCCAAAACCAGGGGGAGAAGAACAGGGGGGGTGGGGGGGGGATAGAAAAATGTGTGTGTGTGTGTGTGTGTGTGTGTGTGTGTGTGTATTAGACTCCTGAATAGAACAGAGCCACCCACTTGATTTTGGGTGTACTCTGGTCTCTTAGAAGAAGCTCCCTCCCAAAAATTCTTTTTAAGATTTTATTTATTTATTTGACAGACAGAGATCACAAGTAGGCAGAGAGGCAGGCAGAGAGAGAGAGGAAGGGAAGCAGGCTCCCTGCTGAGCAGAGAACCCAATGCAGGGCTCAATCCCAGGACCCTGAGACCATGACCTAAACTGAAGGCAGAGGCTTAACCCACTGAGCCATGCAGGTGCCCCCCTCCCAAAATTTTAAAGAAAGAAAATCTTATATGTATACAAAAATAAGGTTAAACATGATGAAGGGATGGAATCTGACTGTAAAGATGAAAATTAAGAAAGATCCTAAAAAGGGAATTGATAAGATAAGAAGTTGGTTGGGGGGAAGAAAAAAAGAGGAAAGAATGTGATCAGGCTGGAGACTAGAACAAAGCCATGAGTGAGATTTAGGGTATAGTTTGATCTATTAGAAGAAATTGTATCCTAAATTTCTAAAGAAGAAAACCTATATGGATACAAAAAACAAGGTTAAATACAATGAAGGGAATTAATAGGACTATAAGAATGAAAATTTTAAAATATTTTTAACAAGATATTCATAAGATAAATAGGAAAGAGGAAAAGTCAAAAAATAGAATAAGAAAAGAATAAAATTTTAAAAAGTTAACTTTGAAAGACTAAAGGATCATGGGAAAAAGCCATGAAATCTATGTGTTGTTTTCCCCTAGCTCTGGACTTCTACAGTTCTCATCGATCAGTGAACTTTTTCTTGGCTGGATGTTCTTGCTGATCTTCTCGGGGAAGGGCCTCTTGAAGTGATTCTCAAATGTCTTTGCCCAAGGTGGAATTGCACTGCCCTTGCCAGGGGCCAGGCTAAGTTATCTGGTCAGACTCTCTGTAGCTTTTGTTCCATGAATGCTTTCTGTACAGCTTTGGAGGACAAAAATGAGGATGGTGGCCTCCAAATCTCCAGTCTTGGAGGAGTCAAGAGCTCAGGGCCCCCACTCCTCAGTGTTCCCTCAGAGAAAAGCATCCAATTCCTCCAATCTCCCTGGTCTCTGGCTGGGGTCTGTGCTCACCTGGCCTGTGACCAAGTGTTTCTATCTCTGGCTCATGGCCCCATTTGGAGTCTCCAAACTCGGCAGATCCCTGCAGGATGTTCCCACACCACTCCTCCCAAAGGAGGAAGGAGGAGGTCTCTCCGGATCTGCCACTTGTGAGGTCCCTGCTCTAAGAGCAGTCGCTCATAACTTGGATCATGGTTTAAGGTAACCCCGAGCTGAGAGCACATCCCTCAGCTCCTGTCTCTGTAGTCGGCTTCCCTGCTCAGATATCTGAGAGCTCTGCCACACTCTAGCTCCCCTTACCCCTCCCTCCCCTCGGTCTTTCTGTGACTCCATTGGTCCTGAAACTGCACTGTCCCCATGAGGGTGCCATCCCCTGCTTAGCTTCTGGAGCCATGTCCCTCAGTGGAGCAGACTTCTAAAAGTTCCAATTTTGTGCTACACTGCTCTCTCACCTGCCATGAGCCAGCACCTCCTGCCCACAGTCTATCTTCCCATCTCTTTGGATTCACTTCTCTGCACATTCTGCCTTCTGGAAAGTGGTCAATTTTCTGTTCCTAGAATTTCTGCTTTTGTTCTCTTCTATCTCCTGTTGAGTTTGCAGGTGTTCAGAATAGCTTGATAACTATCTAGCTGAACTCCTGGGACCTGACGATATTTCAATCTTTTACTAATCCACCATCTTGCTTCCTCTTGGTTCCATACAAATTTTTAAATTATTTGTTCTAGGTCTACAAAAAAAAGTCCTTTGAATATTGATAGGGATTCCATTGAATGGAAGGAATTCAAGGCAATCCCATTGCCTTGAAAGGAATGGACATTTTACCTGAGTTAATTTTTCCAATCCATGAGCGTGGATTATCTTTCCACTTATTTGTGTTGTTTTCAACATCTTTCATTAGTGTCTTTGTAGTTTTCAGTATGCAGGTCTTTTACTTCCTTGATTAAATTTATTCCTAGGTATTTTACTCTTTTTGATACAGTTGTAAATGGGATCATTTCTTAATTTATCTTTCTAATTGTTCATTATTAATGTATAAAAATGCCATATTTATGTAGATTTTTTATATTACAACTTTACTGAATTCATTTTTTCTAATCATTTCTTGAAGATTTTAGGGTTTTCTAAACATAGTATTATGGAATCTACAAATATACTGACTGTTTTTCTTCTTCTTTTCCAATTTGAATGAGTTTTCTTCCTTTTATTTGTTAGATTGTTGTAGCTAGAATTTCCACTCTTATACTAAATAAAAGTGGTGAGAGTGGGCATTCTTGTCTTGTTCCTGACCTTAGATGTAAAGCTTTTAGTTTTTAACCATTAAATACGATGTTAGCTCTGGGTTTGTCATGTATGAATTTTATTGTGTTGAGGTATGTTGCCCCTGTACCCACTTTGCTGATGTTTTTTTTTAATCATCATTTTTATTTTATCAAATGGGTTTTCTGCATCTATTGAGAGAACAATGATTTTTATTCATTTTGTTAATGTGGTGTATCATGTTAATTGATTTGTGGATACTGAAGCATCCTTTCATCCTTGAAATAAATCCCACCTGAACATGGTGTATGATCCTCTTAATGAATTGTTGAGTCTGGCTTGCTAATATTTTGTTGAGAATTTTTTCATCTGTGCTCATCAGGGCTATTGGCCTATAATTTCCTCTTTTGTCCCGTATTTGTCTGATTTTGGTATCAGGGTAAAGCCAGCCTCATATAATGAGTTTGGAACCATCCCTTCCTCTTCAATTTTGTGGAATAGTTTGAGACTAGGTTTTAACTTTTCTTTAAAATTTGGTAAAATTCATCTGGTAGATGCTGTCTGGTCTTAGACTTTTGTTTGTTGGAAAGGTTTTTAATTAGTGATTCAATTTCATTACTAGTAATCCATTTATTAACATTTCCTTTTTCTTCCTGCTCCAGTCTTGGATCATTGTATATTTTTAGGAATTGTATGTTTTTATATATTAATTCTAGATTGTCCCATTTGTTGGTGATTAATTATTCTAGTAACCTCTTATGACCCTTTTTGATTCCTCTTTCATTTTCAATTTTATTTATTTGGTCCCTCTTTCCTTTTTTTATATGTCAGGGTAAAGATTTATCTATTTTGTTTATCTTATCAAAAAACTAGCTCTTAGTTTCATTGATTTTTTTTCTATTTTTTCAGTTTCTGTTTCATTTATTTCTACTCTACTAACTTTGAGCTTTGTTTCTTCTTTTTTTTTAGTTCTTTTAGGTGTAAATTTGGATTATTTATTTGAGATTATTCTTATGTCTTGAAGTAAACCTGTATCACTATAAATTTCTGTCATAGATTTGCTTTTGTTGTATCCCATAGATTTTGGAACACTGTGTTTCTATTTTCATTTGTCTGTATTTTCTGTTTTCTCTGTGATTCCTTTACTGACCCATTAGTTATTTAGTAGCATGTTGGTTAGCCTCCACATTTTTGTGGGTTTTTTCCAGTATTCCTCTTGTAAATGATTTCTATTTTCACACTGTTGTGATCAGAAAAGATGTTTGATATGACTTTAATCTTCTTAAGTTCACTGAGACCTGTTTTGTGGCCTAATGTGAACTATCCTGGAGAGTGTTCTATGTGCACTTGAGAATAATGTGTATTTCATTGTTTTTGGATAGGATGTTCTCCGTGTGTGTATGTATGTATGCGTGTGTGTGTATATTCATATACCCATCCAGCCTAATGTGTCATGTAAAACCAATTTTGCTTATTGATTTTCTGTCTGGATGATCTATCCACTGATGTACATAGAGCATTAAAGTTCACTGCTATTATGTATTACTGTCACTTTCTCCTTCTATTTCTGTTACTGCTTGCTTTATGTATCTTCATGCCCCTATGTTGGGTATATAGATATTTGGAATATCTATATACTCTTGTTGAATTAATCCTTTTATCATTATGTAATGCCCTGGTTTGGCACTTGTTACAGGCTTTGTTTTTAAGTTTATTTTGTCTGATATAAGTATTGCTTTTCCACCCTTTCACTTTCATTCTCTATGTTTCTATAGGTCTGATGTGAGTCTCTTGTAGAAAGACCAGAAATGAGTCTTATTTATCCATTCACTATACTATATATACTAGTATAGTATATATTCACTATACTATATGTATACTATATAGTAGTTCACAATTACTATATGTCTTTGATTGGACTATTTAGTACATTTAAATGTAAATTATTGATAGATGTGTACTTACTGCCATTTTGTTGCTTTCTTTCTATTTGTTTCTGTAGTTCTTCTCTGTTTCTCTCTTTTTCTTCTTCTTCTCTTTCCTCATAATTTGATGACTCTCTTTAACGTTATGCTTGGATTCTTTTCTGTTTACTTTTTGTGTACATGTTACAGTTTTTTGGCTTGTGGTTACCATGAGATTCTTATATAACATCCTTAGTCTCTAGTAGTCTATTTGAAGCTGATGGTCACTTAAATTCGAACACATTCTAAAAGCACAAAATTTTTATTCCGCTTCCACATTTTATGTATATAACATCACATTTTATACCTTTTTGCGTATCCCTTAACTGATTATTTTAGATATAACTGGTTTTACTAATTTTGTCTTTTAACCTTCATACTAGCTTTTTTTTTTTTCCTTTCTTTTTGAGAAAGAAAGAAAGTTAAGAGCAGGAGCGGTCAGAGGGAGAAGAGAGAGAATCTTAAACAGGTTCTGTACCCAGCACAAAACCCAGTGTAGGACTTGATCTCATGATCCTGAGAACATGACCTGAGCTGTACTCAAGAGTTAGATGCTTAACTGATGGAGCCACCCAGGCACTCCCATACTGGTTTTATAAGTGATCTACTACCTTTACTATTTGCATTTTCTAGGGAAATTTTTCCTTTCATAATTTTCTTATTTCTAGTTATGGATTGTTTTTTGTTTGTTTGTTTGTTTGTTTGTTTCCATTTAGAGAAGTCACTCTAACATTGCTTATAAGGCTGGTTTTAATGGTGATCAACTCCTTCAATTTTTGCTTGTCTGGGAAACTATCTCTCCTTCAATTCTGAGTGATAATCTTGTTGGGTATAGCAGTCTCCCAGTTTTAAGTTTTTTCCTTTCAGCACTTTGAATATATTGTGTCACTTCCTACTGGTCTCCAAAGTTTCTGCTGAAAAATCAGCTTATAATCTTGTGGGGTTTTCCTTCTATATAACTAGTTGTTCTTCTTTTGCTGCTTTTATAATTCTTTTTTTTTTAAGATTTTATTTATTTATTTGACAGAACAAGATTCCAAGTAGGCAGAGAGGCAGGCAGAGAGAGAGGAGGAAGCAGGCTCCCTGCTGTGTAGACAGCCCAATGTGGAGCTCAATCTCAGGACCCTGGGATCATGACCTGAGCCAAATGCAGAGGCTTTAACCCATTGAGCCACCAAGGCGCCTCTATAATTCTTTAATATTTAGACATTTTGATGATAATATGTCTTGGTGTGGGTCTCTTTGAGCTCATTTCATGTGGGACTGCCTGTACTTCTTAGATTTGTATGTCTACTTTCTTTGCCATGGTAGTGAAGTTTTCAGCTATTGTCTCTTCAACTAGATTTTCTATTCCTCTTTCTCTCTCTTCTTTTGGGATCCTTATAATACAAACATTATTATACTTGCTGTTGTCCCATAGGTCCCTTAAATTATCATTTTTAATTATTTTTTCTTTTTGCTGTACCAGTTGGATGACTTCCCCTACTCTGTCTTTCAAATAGCTGATCCATTCTACATCATCTAATCTGCTGTTGATTCCCTTTCATTTCATATTTTTCATATTTTTCATTTCAGTTACTGTTTTTATATTTCATATTTTTCATTTCAGTTACTGTTTTCTTCAGTTCTTATTTGTTGTTTTTTTGGTTGTTTTTTGTCTTCTATCTCTTTGTTGAGATTTCCATTGTATTTGATTCTTCTCCTGAGTTTGGTAGACATCTTTATAACAGTTACTTTGAACTCTTTCTCTGGTAGATTGTTTTACTCCATTTTGGTCTTGTTCTTTTGTTTGAAACACATTCCTTTATCTCCCTATTTTGCCAAATTCTGTTTTTGGTTATGTTTTAAGTATATCCAATTATAGCTCCCAGTCATGAAGGAGTGGCTCTAGGTAGAAGATGTTCCATAAGGCCCAGTTGTGCAAACCCCCCAAGTCACTTAAGCCAAGTACTTCAAAGATGTCCCCTGTCTAGGATGCATGTACTCTCCTGTTATTGCTGGGCTTTAGTTGGTACAAATTTGCTGGTGTGTAGAGCTGTCCTCCAGCATGGCTGTCAGTGACGCCTGGTTACAATGGTTGCAGGTGCACTGGCATGTATGGTTGGCCCGCAGTGCAGCTGGCTGTGAGGCTAGCCTGCCACAGCTACAGGTGCATTGGTGGGTGGGACAAGCCTCTGGCTATGAGGCTGCAAGATATGATCAGAATTGTTGCAGGTGCTCTAGTGTATAGGGACTGGTCCCCATGATGGGGGCTATGTAGGAGGGGTGCCAGTAGTGACAAAGGCTGCCTGCTGGGTGCGGCACAGCAGAGAGCCTCCTAAGAGATCACTAACGATGCAGGTTGGGCAGGGTGAGTCCCACTGAAAATGGGTGGAGTGAGTGGTGCCACTATGGTAGATGGAGAGTGTTAGTACCTACCAGCCCAGGACAGCTAAGTAGAGGGGAGTGGGGAAAAAATGGCATCCACCAGCACATTCATCCCTGAAGAAAGTCCCAACAGATCTCTGCCCCTCCAGGACACAGAAAATGAATCCCCTTTACATGTAAATCATGAAATTTTCAAACTGCCACCCCTGTGCTTGGACCTGGAATGAGATTTTGCATATGACCTTTTAGAGAAAAATCCTGATTTCCTACTCCTCTTTGCCTCTCCTGGAAATAAAGCTCCTTGGTTTCCAAAGCTAGACATTATGGGGGCTCATTTTCCCAATGCTGGTCCTCCAGGCTAGGAAGCCTAATGTGAGGCTCAGACCCATCCCCACCCTCTCCCCCCATTCTTTAGTGAGGGCCTCTACAGCTGTGATATTCCTCCCATTTACAAACTGCTAAGTCAGGAGTATGGGTTCCAACTTGTCTGTCTGTCTCCTACCCATCTCAATGTTGATTTTCCTTTATACCCTTAGTTGTGTAAAATATGTTCTTCCAGGCCTCAGGTCATTCTCAGAGAGGGATTGTTTTATATGTACTTGTAGTTTTTGTGTTTCCATGGGAAAAGATTAGCTTTTCCTACTCCACCATCTTGATCCAGTTCTCTGGTGTAACTGTAGATGTTCCCTAAGTTTCTCTTATAATGATTTCTTTAGTGCATGTCATGGATAGGCACTCTCCATCCATTCCAACCTCCTTCTAGAGCCTTCCTGCACTGGTGAGGCCAAAAAGATAACATCTGCTTTTCCTAGACTCACTTATAGCTAGGGATCAGAGTATTTTAAGTTCTACCCTTTTGGTGCCTTGGTGTGAGACTTAGAATATGAAAAATAAGATAGAGGTCATTTTTCTGTGGTTTCTATTGTCCCTGCCGTCTTGCACCATTGTGGAAGTATGTGGTTTATCTGAGGCAGCCTCCTCATCTTGACTCTTTCTTGAATGTACTGCTTCCTCATCTTAGAAAATGGAGGAGCCCTCCTTGGAACCTGCATCATGACTCTTGAAGTCATCCTGGTTATCTCAAGCTAGAGTTTCTTTCCTGATGATTCTAAAAATCATTTAACAACTTATTTTTTTTAATCCCCTTTGCTTAAACTAACCACAGTGGATTCTGTGCCCTTTCATGAAACTCTGGCTAGCACAGTCTCTCATAAACATTTCATTTTCCAGTCCACATCTATTACCTTGACCAAGAAGTCTATTATTTCATAAGCTTTTTCTGACATTCAGGTCACTTTCCTTGTCCTTTGTTTTCATAATTAATTGGTACTATCCCACCTTGTCATAATCATTTACCATTCATACTATTTTGGTCTCTTAAAATAATGTACCTAATAAATGTATTAGTAGGCTGTAATTTCGATTTCCTTAGTATTACTTAGCTCAAGAATATACTGTCAATTCCTTTCAGTACTCCTTTAACTCATCAATCTTAAATATGTTTTTGCAAACTTCCTCCTTTTAAGATAGAGGACCACAATACTAAACTGAATGTCCTTCTAAGATTTAAAGAAAATACAAAAAGCCATTATTTTCCTCTCTTGATATTTAACATATATTTTCCAGTTAACTCACCACTAAAAAGATTTTATCATTTGTTACTTACACTTAAATTCTTTTTTTCTCTAATCCAGATACTATTTATATGCAAAACTGCACCTCCCCATTTTACCCTTCTCTCTCCTCATACAAAATGTATCCAAATGCTTTTTTTTTTTTTAAGATTTTATTTATTTATTTGACAGAGAGAAATCACAAGTAGGCAGAGAGGCAGGCAGAGAGAGAGAGAGGAGGAAGCAGGCTCCCTGCAGAGCAGAGAGCCCGATGCGGGACTCGATCCCAGGACCCTGAGATCATGACCTGAGCTGAAGGCAGTGGCTTAACCACTGAGCCACCCAGGCGCCCCTCCAAATGCTTTTTAAAATGAGCTTCTTATAACTACAGATTAAATAATGTTTAGTACTAATAGTGTGTATACACAAAATTATATATTTTGTTTCATTTCTGATCATTCTTATGGATAAGTATTTAAGAATTATCATGTAAGAGACAATATCTCAGTTTATTTATAACATCTATTCCAACATAATGAATAAGTATCTTTGTTGATGTTTTTAAAATGATGTTACAATCAACATTTTAAAACATTTTGCAAATAACTTATTTTCTTGAAAGTCACTGAAGTAAGTAGCATATAAAACTGACATTTTTAAAGTGAGGCATAATGGAGGTGGCAGAATCATTTCCTCAGCTCCTGGGACACTGAGCTACTGATTTTTCTCTTGTACTGATTTTAAGTCCAGTAATTTTATTGCATCTGCTTCAGCAGGTAACCCACCCATGCTGCTCAATCTTTAGGAGGCCTCTAGCCTTGCCTTGGGCATATGAGAAATATTTATAAAGCTTTTATCTACTAATTATTTTTCTACTATGCTGGTTGCTTTTCAGCATTATTTAATTCCTGAGTTCACCAAAAACAAACTACATCTCTCTGATAATTTTCCTCTAGCTGTAACATTTGCATTTGGCAAGTCATTTTATTTTTTTTCTATAAATTTTATTTGTATCTAACTGCTTTGAATTTTTGAGAACTTGCTACTGTTTTTTGTTTGTTGTTTTTTTTTAAAGATTTTATTTATTTTTTTGACAGAGAGAAATCACAAGTAGGCAGAGAAGCAAGCAGAGAGAGAGAGAGGAGGAAGCAGGCTCCCTGCAGAGCAGAAAGCCTGATTTGGGGCTCGATCTCAGGACCCTGAGATCATGACCTGAGCTGAAGGCAGCGGCTCAACCCACTGAGCCATTCAGGTGCCCCCTTGCTACTGTTTTCAACATCTTAGAAGCATTATAGCATTGTGCTCCTTATCGGTCACTAACGTTGTTAAGTATCTTCCTTATTATCAGATTTCCAATTCCCTTTTAATCCATATGCTTATTTTTAATCCAAACTCCTTTTCAAGTAAATTTTGTTATTAAAACAATCTATTTTTATATACTTTTTTATAAGTAACATATAATGTATTATTTGCTTTGGGGTACAGGTCTGTGATTCATCAGTCTTACACAACACACAGCACTCACCATAGCCCATACCCTCCTCAACGTCCATCACCCAACCATCCCACCCCTCCCACACTCCTTCACTCCAGCAACCCTCAGTTTGTTTCCTGAGATTGAGTTTCTCACAGTTTGTCCCCTCATCTGGTTTATTCTTGTTTCATCTTTTCCTCACTTCCCCTATGATCCTCTGCCTTATTTCTCAAATTCCATATATCAGTGAGATCATACGATAATTGTCTTTCTCTGATTGATTTATTTTGCTTAGCATAATACCTTCTAGTTTCATCCATGATGAATGGATGGCAAGATTTCCATTTTTGATGAATACAATAATATTCCATTGTACATATATACCACATCTTCTTTATCCAATCATCTGTTGATTGACATCTGGGCTCTTTCCATAGTTTGGCTATTGTGGGCATTGCTGCTATAAACATTGGGGTGCAGTTGCCTCTTTGGATCACTGCATTTGTATCTTTGGGTAAATACCCCAGTAGTGCAATTGCTAGGTCATAGGATAGCTCTATTTTCAACTTCTTGAGGAACCTCCATACTGTTTTCCAGAGTGGCTGTACCAGCTTGCATTCCCACCAACAGCATAGGAGGGTTTCCCTTTCTCCACATCCTCACCAATACCTGTCATTTCCTGACTAAAACAATCTCTTTAAAGAAAAAAAATTTTTTTCTAAGGGACCTGGGTGGCTCAGTTGGTTAAGTACCTGACTCTTGGTTTTGGCTCCAGTCATGATCTCAGGGTGGTGATAAGGATACTGGCGACAGGCTCTAGGCTCTACATTGAGCATGGAGCCTGTTAAAGATTCTCTTTCCCTCTTTCTCTGCTCCTCCCCCACTCACACACATGCATTCTCTGTCTCTAAAAAAAAAAATTAAACAATCTCTTTTAAATGTTATTTTACAAGCAGAAATAGAGAAACAATGATATTCCTTTTATCTACCATTTTTTGTAATTGTTTTAAAAACCATGCTATGCCAAATGGTAACGGGGGATGCATGGGTAATCACCTTGCCTTTATACTATCTTCCAAAACAGAATTTCCCAAACCACACACAATCCTAGTGAACTGCAGAACCCTAACAGTCCAGGAGAAGTTGTTAGGTGCCTGGAAAATAAACATCTTCATCTCTTTGAGCTGATATAACAAAACACTAAAGACGATGTGTCTTATAAAATATAAACATTCATTTCTCACAGTTTCAAAGACTGGGAAATCTAGGATCATGGTGCTAGATTTGGTGTTTAGTGAGGCTTCCTAGTTCATAAATAACACCTTCTCACCATGTTCTCATATAGTGGAAGGTGTTAGTGAGCTCTCTGGGATCTCTTTTTTATTTATTTTTTATTTTTTTTAATTTATTTTCAGCATAACAGTATTCATTATTTTTGCACCACACTCAGTGCTCCATGAAATCCGTGCCCTCTATAATACCCACTACCTGGTACCCCGACCTCCCACCCCCCGCTCCTTCAAAACCCTCAGGTTGTTTTTCAGAGTCCATAATCTCTCATGGTTCACCTCCCCTTCCAATTTCCCCCAACTCCCTTCTCCTCTCTAACTCCCCATGTCTTCCATGTATTTGTTATGCTCCACAAATAAGTGAAACCATATGATAATTGACTCTCTGCTTGACTTATTTCACTCAGCATCATCTCTTCCAGCCCCATCCATGTTGCTACAAAAGTTGGGTATTCATCCTTTCTGATGGAGGCATAATACTCCATAGTGTATATGGACCACATCATCCTTATCCATTCGTCCGTTGAAGGGCATCTTGGTTCTTTCCACAGTTTGGCGACCGTGCCCATTGCTGCTATAAACATTGGGGTACAGATGGCCCTTCTTTTCACTACATCTGTATCTTTGGGGTAAATACCCAGGAGTGCAATGGCCCAGTCATAGGGAAGTTCTATTTTTAATTTCTTGAGGAATCTCCACACTGTTCTCCAAAGAGGCTGCACCAACTTGCATTCCCACCAACAGTATAAGAGGGTTCCCCTTTCTCAACATCCCCTCCAACACATGTTTGTTTCCTGTCTTGCCAATTTTGGCCATTCTAACTGGTATAAGGTGATATCTCAATGTGTTTTAATTTGAATCTCCCTGAGGGCTAGTGATGATGAACATTTTTTCATGTGTCTGGTAGCCATTTGTATGTCTTCATTGGAGAAGTGTCTGTTCATATCTTCTGCCCATTTTTTGATATGATTGTCTGTTTTGTGTGAGTTGAGTTTGAGGAGTTATTTATAGATCCTGGATATCAACCTTTTGTCTGTACTGTCATTTGCAAATATCTTCTTCCATTCCGTGGGTTGCCTCTTTGTTTTCTTGACTGTTTCCTTTGCTGTGCAGAAGCTTTTGATTTTGATGAAGTCCCAAAAGTTCATCTTCACTTTTGTTTCCTTTGCCTTTGGAGACAGTTCTTGAAAGAAGTTGCTGTGGCTGATATCAAAGAGATTACTGCCTATGTTCTCCTCTAGGATTATGATGGATTCTTGTCTCACGTTGAGGTCTTTTGGGATCTCTTTTTTAAATTCACCAATCCCATTCATGAGGGCTCCACCCTTGTGACTTAATTACCTCCAAAAGACCCCACTCCCTAATATCATTACATAGGGAATTAGGATTTCAATATATGAATTTGAGGAAGACACAAAAATTCAAAGCGTAGCAGTAACTGATACTAATCATGGTATTATTTTTAAGTTGAAAGAAAAAATGACTTTTATAATGTCAGAAAAAAATACCAAATACATCTTACATAGTTATCTCAAAAGTTATCAGATGCATGACTAGATTCTTTCACTCATTTATCCAATTACTATTTACTGAGCTGGTTATTGGGAAAAACTGCAATAAAGAAAACAAACTCAGGTTGTTATACATGCTTTCAAAAAATAGTACCACAAAAGTAATAGAGAGTGGCTGGGGTGAGGATGGGTTAGGTGTTTTTAGGAGGCATAAGGAAGACCATTCTGATAATATGAAATTTAAGATAAGGAGTTCTGGATGGCTGGAGCTGAGTGAGGTAGGAAAGAGGTGTAGGAGATGAAGTCAGAAAAATTGTCAAAGGCAAAGTGTTACAGGTCCAGTATTAGGAGGAAATTTGGATTTTGCTTGAAATGGATTAGAAACCAGTGGAGAATTTTGAGTTTAAGAGGTGACATGATCTAACTTTTTAAGATAATTATTCTGGCTACTTTTTATCAAATGGATTGTTGAGGACAAATATTGCTATTCAAATTACACCTTCCCATTTGAAAGGACTGCTTTCAAAATATAAAAAGTCTAACCTTAGAATATTATTATCCACATCTTTAGACAATCATTGTATAAACCACAATACATTCTAAATGTAAATATATCTCTATTGCATAAGGAATTGTGGGTTTTTTTTTTTTACTTCATCTTTTATTCTTCTTTTGGCAAACATCAGATAATATGAGCAAAACTATATTGCTTACTACAGTTACATACATTCTTTCTTGCTTTTCTTGCTTTATATAAGTCATTAAACATATGTAAGTTGATAAAATTCTTGGCTAAAGACATATTCCAAAACTCTGACATATACTTTTCTAAGTTAGGAGAAAAGAAAGCTTAAAAGAAAGCTTATGAAACTTCCATTAGACCATAATCATACAGCAAACTAAATTAGTATATGCTGTTTTTAAATTAACATCTGCCATTTTTTAAAGACTTCAATTTTTGGTTACAGCTAAAATGATTTTTATCTGAAGGTTTATGAAAGAACAGAAGCTGACCACACAAATCCTACTCATAACCATATTGGCCATTTAAAAATAAATAATAAAAATAAATCTTTAATCAGAAAATTCCACTTATTAGAAAAAAAGTAACTACTGAGTTACTTTAAATATAGATGGCACTTATAACAACAAGACTTCATGATATCTGTTTTATTACTTCTTTTTTAAAATTTCTTTATTTTAGAGCCTGTGCAAGCAGGGGGAGGGGCAGAGGAAGAGAATCTCAAGCAGACTCATGCTGAGTATGAAGCCCCACATTGGGCTCCATCTCACAACCCTCAGATCAAGACCTAAGCCAAAATCAAGAGTCAGAACCTTAGCCTCCCAGGTACCCCTTTTTTATTACTTTGTAATGCTTATCTTTTAATTCTAGAGATTACTAAAGATTACTTACTAAAGATTACTTCATAATAAAACCAAGCCATTTATCTTTTTATAATTTACTTTTTTAGTAAATTTCAGGCCCAAAAGTATCTGATCAAGGATTACAGAACATTCAGCCTTCAGAATATATTTTGTCTGGCAGACAGAATGGTTTTTCATCTTCTGAATTGGAGTACCTTCATGCAATACCTACTTGCCCTAGCTGACCACAGTCCCTACCAGCTTCCTACATCATTACCAGCTGGACATGAGAAACTGAGCCATTTTTAATTGTAAAACCCAACATTTACTTACAAATATCAGTTGCATTCATGAAACAAAAGTTCAAATATTATAAACTTGATGCTAAATCTTAATACATACTCCTAATTTGGGAAAAATAGATCAAACCAAAAGATCTAATTTTCATTTTCATAATATGTGGAACTAAGTGTTTTTTAAAAGGAACCAAAATAAAGATAAGCAGCCACGCAAGAAAACATTTTTCAGTAAATATAGTAGAAAAGTTTTGCTATTGTTTTTATATAAACACTTCAGAATCAAACATTATAGAAGAAAAATAACTTTTTTTTTAATTTGAAGATTAGTTGGCTTTATTAAACAATTCATGAATCAGGCAGCATCCAAATAATAATAGGGAAGAGCTCTCAATAAAAATAATTCTTTTTTTTTTTTTAAGATTTTTTTTTTTTTTTTTTTTTTTTGACAGAGATCACAAGCAGGCAGAGAGAGAGAGGAGGAAGCAGGCTCCCTGCCGAGCAGAGAGCCCGATGCGGGACTCGATCCTAGGACCCTGAGATCACGACCCGAGCCGAAGGCAGCGGCTCAACCCACTGAGCCACCCAGGCGCCCCCACAATAAAAATAATTCTTAAGAGTATATATAAAGGGGCACCTGGGTGGCTCAGTGGGTTAAAGCCTCTGCCTTTGGCTCAGGTCATAATCCCAGCGTCCTGGGATCAAGCCCCGCATCAGGCTCTCTGCTGAGCAGAGAGCCTGCTTCCTACTCTCTCTCTGCCTGCCTCTCCACCTACTTGTGATCTCTGTCTGTCAAATAAATAAATAAAATCTTAAAAAAAAAAGAGTATATATAAAATGTCAAGAAAAATTCCAAGACTCCAGAAGTTAACATTTTTAGAAAAGTCATAATTCATGAAAATAAACCAACATGATAAAATGGGGAAACTCCTAGTAATCAAAAACAATATTAAAATAAAACAAGGTAACATTTCATCTGTTTAATTATTCCCCCAAATGCTTAATGTGATATCCTAAACTGGAAGAAATGGTAAAATTGGGATGGCATGTGTCTCTGGGGGCATTAAAAAGCAACTTGACCAGACACTTCAACATCACCATTCCTTCCAGAATTCATTTTAAAGAAAAAAAAGGAATGTATGATATGGATTCTATTTCCCACTCTGTGATGGGCACTTGGGAAGCAGAAATAGATCCAACAGATTCTGTCCTCATCAGGTTTAAAATCATTGAGGTTAGAGAAGGGAGAAAGGAAAAAAGAGTGGAGGAGGAAGGAAGGGAAAGAAAAAAAATGAAAAAAAATTTAAAAGTACTATATAGAAATACATATGGTACAGATAGACATAAATAGTTCAGTGGAGATAAAAAGGGCGAATGAACTAGCTCTACTTGATAAAGTCAGAAAAGTCTTCACAGAAGAAATAACAGAAGATTGGAATATTAAAAACATATTGGTCATCAAACAGACTAAACTGTGGGACAGAAAATAAGTAGAGCAAAGGATTCAGAGTCAAGACAGCATTCCAGGTAGGGGAAACAAGTATGTCCCTGGGACAAACAAGCAGCATGAAACAGAACAGGGTGCCATGAGGATGGCAGGTGGCCCTGTATGGCTGGAACGAAGGATGACTGGAAGGACTGGAAGGAGAAGAGGCTGAGTAGTTCTCCTTTTAGGAATTTATCCTATTCTTATACTCACATGTGTGGAATAAAACATATGTACAGGGATATTCATTGCAACACTCTTTATAATAGTGAGAGATTAGGAGCATCCCAAATGTCCATCAACAAACAGCTAGTAAATTAGGCTACAATTACACGGTGAAATAGACAGAAATAGCCAAAATCAGATGGCTGTTTTACATACAGGATTACACACACACACACACACACACACACACACGAGAGAGAGAGAGAGAGAGTTAAACAAAGCAAGGTTTTAGATTATTATATATGAGGATCCTATTTGTATAAAAAATATTAAAATTGGGGCGCCTGGATGGCTCAGTGGATTAAGCCGCTGCCTTCGGCTCAGGTCATGATCTCAGAGTCCTGGGATCGAGCCCTGCTTCAGGCTCTCTGCTCAGCAGGGAGCCTGCTTCCTCTTCTCTCTCTGCCTGCCTCTCTGCCTGCTTGTGATCTCTGTCTGTCAAATAAATGAATAAAATCTTAAAAAATAATAATAATAATAACAATAAAACTTTTTTTTTTTTTTTTTGCTTATAAATGCATAGACCAACCCTGTAATAATACAAGGAGGTAGTAAAAGTTAGTACTTCTGGGGAAAAGAAATAGATGGCTAGACAGATGGAGGGAGAAATTTACATGGCATTATCGTGTACATCCATAGGCCATTCTAAAAAATTAAAAGCAGTAAAAATAAGTCAACATTCTTTTCTTAAAAGACTAAAAATTGTAACGAAAATCAAGCTCCAGAATGCACTACCACCATTCAGAGCACTTCGCCTCCTTTCCTATTATTTAGCTTTTTTATTTAGCTTAGGTATAATTTAGTAAAAACATGAGGGAGTGGTACCAAAAGAGACAGTTTATAAGCTTATAAGGAAGTCTTACTTCTCTACCACCATTCCTCACTGGCCTCAGTCACTAACCCCACCAAAAGGGGTAGGGTGAAAAATGTCAAGAGTTCCCACTTAATCACACATTGCCTAATCTAATAGACGCCAAATGCACTGCCCCCTATCCCTCTGGTCTCCCCATCCCCTCTCTTGATACACTCTTAGAGGAGTTGATAGTGAAATTGAGAGAAAACCTCAAGTCTTACAGTGGTGCCTTTTACGGAAATTGTTTTGTTATGTAGAGAGATAAAAAGTGTACATCAACAAAAATATTTTAGTATGACATTTCGTTAGAACCAGTATCTGTTTCCTTATACTGGCACTTATGTGGAAGGAGGTCATGGCATGCCTCTCTAGCCTGTGTAATTCTGAAAAAGAGGTTCCAGAGTAGCCTTACACCAAGTTCCACAATAAGAAAATGGCACTCATTCTTCTCACTTGCCTCCCCAGATTGGGAAGTTACCTTGGCAACAATCAAAGACAAAGCAGAAATATGATACAAACCTATGGATTCCCTTTTCATTTGTTTGCATTCTCAGGTATAATTCTTATGCTCAGGTGCATATCTGCACGTATTTTAAGAAAATCAGAGAACGGCATTGTTGGTCAGGCTCTTGTGCAATCTCTTAGCTTTTATTATAACCTTAAGTTACAATAAAACTGACCTTAAAATGTAAAACACAAATGGAATTTTGATGTGCTAGACTGAGAAGGACCTTGCTATAGGGCAGGTTGATTCACTCAATGAACATTTATTGAACCCCTGCTATGAGCAAAGCACAGTGCCAGGCAAATATTCGGTTCTTGTTGTGTGGGAGCTAGCATCCAGTGAGGGAGACTGCATGTCAACAACTGGCTGTGATTTGGGGCCTGAGTGCCACATTAACAGAGGAGAAAGGAAAAGAGAAATTCTTTTTTTTTTTTTTTTAAGATTTTATTTATTTATTTGACAGAGAGAGAGAGATCACAAGTAGGCAGAGAGGCAGGCAGAGAGAGGGGGAAGCAGGCTCCCGCTGAGCAGAGAGCCCTATACGGGGCTCAATCCCAGGACCCTGAGATCATGACCTGAGCCAAAGGCAGAGGCTTAACCTACTGAGCCACCCAGGTGCCCCAGAAAAGAGAAATTCTAGCTGGGGTCAGAGTGGCAATGTTGCAGACAAGTGCCTTGTTCCCCACATATCTGGTTGCCACTTTACCAGTTACCAAAACTTGGTGGCTCAAAACAACACAAATTTATTTTCTTACAGTTCTGGAGGCCAGACATCCAAAATGGACTTCACCAGGCTAAAGATGTGATAAGACCACACTCCATCAGCAGGCCTGAGGGGAGAATCCATTTCCTTGCCTTGTAGTTCTAGAAGCCACCTGTTTCCCTATCTTGTGACCTCTTCCTCCAGATTCCCTCTCTGACTCAGCTTCTCTTTGTTTCCCTCACATAGCCTTCTCTTCTGTCTGTAACCAGATTTCCTTCTCATATAATGTTTATGGTTGTATTAAAGGTCTACCTGGATAATTCAGGATAATCTCCCCATTTCAGGATCTTGATCACATCCACAGAGGCCCTTTTCCATATAAGGTAACATTCACAGTTTCCATGGACAAGGACCTGGCAGTCTTTGGGGGCCATTATGTAGCCTACCACAAGGTGCTTAGAGGGAAGGCCCCTAATCCAGCCCCTTTATCCTGTAGGCGGTCGTGAGCCACTGGAAAGTTTCAAGCATGAGAATTACATGGTAAGATGTTTATTTCAGTAGAATTAATTCAGGACTTCTGAGGATGTAGATGAAAGAAGAGCCTGAAGTCAGCAAACCCTTCCAATAATCCAGGACAGTTTTGACAAGACAATGGTAATTGGGTTGAATTGCACTGGTGAGAAATTAATACAGTGAGATCAACAGCTGTTTGCAGACTGTTGGACACATTAAATGATTTCTGAATTGGGCATTCACATACCATATATCATGATTTGTAATACAAGAGAGGAAGCAGATTTGGAAGGGGGTTGGAGGACCTTTATACAGGGAGGGACATTTTTATCAAAGAAAAAATTTGTTCAGAGAGTGAAACAATTTCCTTGCAAACTAAAGTTTTAAATTGCAATCCATTCTTGGAGACTGCCTCTAAAAAGAAAGAAACTGAGTAACACAACTTTTAGTACTAAGTTTTATCCTCACATTCTTAGAACAGAATCTAATGACATTCAGGAAAAGTAATTATGTAATTACATTAGGATCTGTTTTCATCTGGACTAGAACCATAAACTAGCACTGCTGTGAAGAGTCTTAGCAAGCTTCCTAATCTAACAGATCTCAGCCTCTTTTTCCCCAGTACCACACTCCCAGCTGGTGGTGACAGTACACTCCAGTGGTTGATTCCAAACACACCTCCCCACCCTAATTTACCACTCTCTCCCCCATTACAAGAGTATTTTTAGTTCATTAATCTTGTAGCTTGTAACTAGCCACTGTGAGACAACCACCACAACTGAGAGCAACATATTGTCACACATCCCATGAGAACCATGGAGTAAGGTCCTTAATAACCACCCGGGACAATGCTGCCACAGCAGTGACATGCCTGCCCCTGAGCTCATTGGTAGTATAGCTTTAACTGGAGCCCTGTCTTGTGATTTTCCCCTCCTTCTCCATTCCCTCTCTAAAGACTATCTTCCACCTCATTTTACCATCCAGAAGGACTAAGGTTCATGGAAGCAACAAAGCCTTTTTTTTTTTTTTGGTCCTTTGTTTTTTTAAGTAAAATTGTATTTTTTTGAGTCCCATCCATCTCGAGTCCCACTGAGTCTGTGCCATTAGAGTGTCCCCAGGGCTTCTAATCCTGCTCTCCCTCCCTCCTCTGTGTTCCTATGCACAGTCTGCACTGCACACTTTATGATGGTATTATATCCTACATTGTCTTGTCCTATAATTTCTTTATATGTGCACATCTTGTCTCCTCTCAAGATTTATGAGGTTCTTGTAGAGTTTTGCACCTTAATACTCAACAATTAAAGAGGTGATGTATGATATGGAAGTTAAATTGCTGAAGTGTTCAGAACAGAGCTGAGTGTTGTTTTACTGGACAAGACTAGAATCTCTTCATTCTGCACTGCAGAAATCTGTTATATATATTCTGCAGTTGTTCTGCATGTGAAGATGGGGAAAGAGAACTTTGTCTCAGCTTCAGAAAAAATATACTGGCTCCTGTAAACTAAGGGAAAACTAATAGCCTTTGGATTCTCATGCTTCTAAAAACTAAAGAGTGATGGGTTTGATGCTTCTTGTTCCTTCCCCCTAGTAATGTTTTCCATGGTTTCCTGGCTGTCAAATCATTTTTTGGTGTTTTTTACTTGTTTCTTTAAAATGCTATGTCTTGGTACTTTAGCTTTCTGCTCTCTTGATCTTTTTTGTACATCAGATACTTTTGATCAGAATCTGTGTAATTGAATCTAGATCTGGACAGCACTTTTCAAATTGTATATCCAGCACAGCTACTTAAAATCCCAAAGAGATTTCTGGTTCAATAATACTTGTGAGCTGTTTCTTTGCATTTTAGTAAAGCCTGGATAGTGCCCCCCAAAGGCTGTAAATATAATTAGATTGTTTTAGTGGTTTTCTTTCCACCTGACTTAATTTATTTCTATCTTAAAGGCCTCACTATTCAGGATTCTGGTTTTATTTTTTGAAAGATAGTGTCAGTATAAGAGATGAGCAAGGCAAAAATTCACACAGAAACACTGGCATAAAGAATTTTGAATGTGATATTCCATTTTGCTACTGAATCAATACTTAGTCTGTAGTAAATAACATTGGCAGAATGTCCATCCATAAAATAAACCATAAAGTGCTATAGAATATTTCAGTGTCTAATGTGTTTCTCAGGCACACAGCATTAAAGCATGGCATAGCCCTTCTTGCTATTATACAGTTTAGCTCCTGTATGATAAGTTTATTTTTTCTGTACCCACTATTGGCCAAACATTGTGCAGGACCAGTTCAGTAGGGAAATAGGTAAGCATAAATTTTAACACACAATATTAAGTTTGATGACAAATGCAGATAAAGAAGGGTGTTATGGGCACCTAACCCAGTTCAGGGACATTGGAGAAGATGCCAAGAGGAGGTGGTAACTGTGTTAAGCTCTGAAGGACAAATAAAATCAGACTGTGAAGAAAAGAGAAGCTTCAAAAGAAGAAAACAACATGTACAGTCATAAAGGCAAGGGAATATAAAACCTTGAGAAAACGACCAATATTTTAGTAGGAATAAAGCTAGAAGTTTTAAGGCAGACTGATAGAAGGTAAAAATTTTAAGTCGGTCAACCAGAAATAAATCAGGAAGGAACTTAGTCCATAGGCATTTGGTAAGGAAGGGAGCATGACTCTCTGAATTCCAAGGAAGGAGAGAACTGTGTAACTTTCAAACCAATACAAAGCCATAAAAAGTAAATGAAATTATCTAGTCAGTGACAAAATACCAACCACAGGCCTATCTGTACAGCAATAGGGCAAAAATCACCAACTTTTTAAGACAGGAATAACACACAAGATAACCTATAGTATCTACCTCTACCAAACTCAAACCTTTTGATCACACTACCTCTTTGCCTGTAAGTAAGATTTTGGAAGTTTCTCTGGAAGGCACCACTGAAGGATTTTAAGCAGTAAATCAGATTTCTGTTTTTAGAATAAATAAGATCAGTCTTATTTATGTTATAAGGACATTGAGAAGGCTGAATTCAGGGTAGGCCAGACTGAAGGCAAGGAACTGTTCTCATAATTTAGGGGAATAATTACAAGAGCCTGAACTTTGTCAGTGGAAGTGGTCAGAGAGAGACTTAGCAGATATAAATCAACAGGATTTTTGCCTGCATAAGGAGTAATTTACCTGAAGAAAAACTGAGGGCTGACTAAAGAGTACCTGCCCCACAAAGGAGAGACAGAGACATAGTAATGGCAAGAACCCTAGCCCCAAAGCTGTGGACAGCAGAGAGGCATATCACTGACAGGCCCCACCTGTGGATTCACTCAACTGGAACAGCAAAAAAAAAGCAGTTTAAAGGGCAACAAGATATAAGTGAAGGAAACCCATTTTCTAACCCTAGGACATCGGCCGAACCATAAGGGAACTGCTTAAATCCTTTCTGACGTCACAGGTGTTGGCTAGTGCCATTGTTTACATTTCCTCTCCACCTTGATGGTACAGATTGGTGCAAGATCTTGGTGCCCTAGCTAGCCTGCCACTGTATCAAGCCCTAGTCCACACCACCTCCAGACACCCCCCCAAAGTTCTCCCATAGTCACACCCATCCCAGTTCCAACCATTCCACCAAAGCTACTCTGGCCTGTGCCCACCCCAGCTATAGCCATCCCCCCGGGGCAGTCCTGGTCCAGAGCACTCAGGGCCCCACCAGCCCCACATGGCAACCAATGTGGAAACCCACATATGTGGAACACCCAGGACACCCTAAAACAAGCCTGCTTCAGCTGTCCTGCCTACAACACCAGGCACACACAGGTGACACAGGTGGTGCTCCCACACAAGACTACACCTTCAAGGCTGGGAGAGGTGCCTGTTTGGCCTAATTCATACAAACAACCACAGAATGTCAAATAAAGTGAAACAGTGGAACATGCTCCAGATGAAAGAACAAGACAAAACTTCAGAGAATGAACCAAGTGAAATGGAGATAAACAATTTACCTGATTAGGAGATCAAAATAATGATCATAAAGATGTTCCCCAGGCTTAAGAGTGGATGAACTCAGTGAGAACTTCAATAAAAAGATAGAAAATATAAAAACCAGAGTTGAGGAATACAATAACTGAACTGAAAAATATGCTAGAGGGAATCAACAGCAGATAAGAGGAAGCAAAAGAATGTATCAGCAATCTGGAAGATGGGGTAATGGAAAACACTCAAGCTGAACAGCAAACAGTAAGAATTTTTAAAAATGAGGATAGGTTGGGGACGCCTGGGTGGCTCAGTTGGTTAAGCAGCTGCCTTCGGCTCAGGTCATGATCCCAGCGTCCTGGGATCGAGTCCCACATCGGGCTCCTTGCTCCGCAGGGAGCCTGCTTCTCCCTCTGACTCTGCCTTCCACTCTGTCTGCCTGTGCTCACTTTCGCTCGCGCTCTCTCTCTGACAAATAAATTAAAAAAAAAATCTGAAAAAAAAAAAAAAATGAGGATGGGTTGAAGGACGTGTAGGACAACATCCAGCATTGCTACATTTGCATTATAGGAATCCCAGCAGGATAAGAGAGAGAAAAGGGGGCCGAAAATTCATTTAAAGAAAGAGTATCTGAAAACTTCCCTAACCTGGGGAAGGAAAGAGACACCCAGGTCCAGAAAACACAGAGAACCCCAAACAGGTTAACCCCAAGACACATAACTAAAATGTCAAAAATTAAAATTAGAATCTTAAGACCAAAATAGAAAACCAACTACTTATATACAAGGAAAACCCTATAAGACTATCAGCTGATTTATCAACAGAAACTTTGCAGGCCAGAAGAAAGTAGCAGGTTATATTCAGAGAGCTCGAGGAATGAAACCTACAATCACGAATACTCTACCTAACAAGGTTATCATTCAGAACTAAAGAAGCAATAGTTTCCAGGGTAAAAGTTAAAGGAGTTCATCAGCATTAAGCTGGCCTTATAAGAAATGTGAAAGGACTTACAGCAGAAAAGACTTTGACTAGGTGTAGGAAAACTATTAGAAGATAAAATTTACTAGTAAAAACAATATATAGTAAAGGTACAAAATCAATCACTTATAAAGCCATATGCAGGTTAAAAGACAAAAGTAGTAAAGCCAATTATATCTAATAAATTAGTTAAGGGATTCAAGAAATAGAAGATATCAAATATGATGTCATATACATAAAACATAGAGAGGAAGGAGTAAAAATGTAGTGCTTTTAGAATGTGTTCGAACTCAAAACCACCAACTTAATATAGACTGTTATATACTTGAGATGTTATATATGATCCTCATGGTGACCATAAAACCAAAAACCTGTAATAGAGACACAAAAAGGAGAAAAAAATCCAAACATAAGACTAAGGAAGTGACTAATCACAAGGGAAGAGTAGAAGAGAAAAAGAAATAAACAGAGAACTACAAAAACAAGAAAATAATTAACAAAATGGTAATAAATATATGTCTATCAATAATTACTTTAAGTGTAAATGGTCTAAATGCTCTAATCAAAGGACATAAGGTAACTGAGTGGATTAAAAATAAAAAAAACAAGACCCATCTATATGCTATCTACAAGAGACACTTCAAACCTGAAGATACATGCAGACTTAAAGTTAGAAAGTAGAAAAAGATACCATGCAAAAGAAACCCAGAAAAAAAATCTGGGGTAGCAGTACTTACATCAGACAAAATTGACAAAATAACACAAAGGCTGTAACAAAAGACAAAGAAGGACATTACATAACGATCCAAGGGATCGCTCCAACAAGATGATATTTATATCTATACACCCAACATACAAGCAACCTGATTATATACAAAGCAAATGTTAAGAGACATAAAGGGAGAAATTGACAAAAATAGCATAAGAGTAGGGGAGTTCAACACCCCAGTTATGTCAATCAGTAGATCATCCTGAAAGAAAATAAATAAGAAACAGTCACTTTGAGTTACACATTAGTTCATGTGGATTTAACAAATACATACAGAACATTCCAACCAAATACAGCAGAATATGCATTCTTTTCAAATGCACCTGGAACAATTAAGGTAATAGACACTATGGAAGAAGAGTATGGAGGTTCCCCCAAAACTAAAAGTAGAAATACCATATGACCCAGCATTTCCACTTCCAGATATTTACTCAAAGAAAATAGAAATGCTAATTCAGAAAGATATATGCATCCTTACGTTTACTGTAGATAGCAAGTGTTGGTGGAGGATAGGGAAAATAGGTGAAGAAAATTAAAAGATACAAACTTCCAGTTATGAAATAAATAATTCACCAAGGTGTAATTTATAGCATAGCAAGTACAGTAGGTAATATTGTAATAATTTTGTATGGTGATCAATAGTAACTATATTTATCATGATGAACATTTCATAATGTATATAATTGTCGATTCACTATGCTGTACACTAATATTATTTAAATTATAAATATAATATAATTATATAAATATAATTATATTATATTTATAATTTAAATAATTTTTAAACCTATAAATAAAATGTAAGAATAGTAAATAAGTACACATATATGTATATAAATATATTTTGGAAATACTACTCTAGTGTTGTTAATAAAAAGGTGTGAATCTAGGGGCACCTGAGTGGCTTAGTGGGTTGAAGCCTCTGCTTTCGGCTCAGGTCATGATCCCAGGATCTTGGGATCAAGCCCCACATCGAGCTCTCTGCTCAGCAGGGAGCCTGCTCCCCCTCTCTCTTTGCCTGCCTCTCTGCCTACTTGTGATCTCTGTCAAATAAATAAATAAAATCTTTAAAAAAAAAAATGGTGTGAATCTAATCCTTGTTCCTTATAGAAGACCTGTTGCTTTCTCTCTGGAATTGTTTCCTTTTCTTAAATTTCACCCTACAGTGTCAAAGCATTGACAGATTTCCCCTTTATCTCTCTTGTTTTGTACACAATAAGTCCATTCAATCTTTCCTTAATTGTACAAAATTTTCAATTAGCAGTTCTTCAATATTTAACTTTTATTTCTTTATGTTAATCAGATGTTGACACTCTATTTGTCACACCGCCTTTTTCTTTTTCTTTTTTTTTTTTCATTTTTCCAGTTCTTTGTCTCTTCTTGATGCCTTCTGGGAATGTTTCAAAACATATTCTAGCTCATTAATTCACTCATCAACTGTATTCTTTCAACCCATGAATTAAGTTTTTTATTTCTATTATATCTGACTGGTACTTTTTTTATAACTTCTTGTCCCTGTTTAATGTTTTCAATGCCCTTCTATATGCCCTTGAGAATGTTTATCAGGAGGCGCCTGAGTGGCTCAGTGGGTTAGAGCCTCTGCCTTCGGCTCAGTCATGATCTCAGGGTCCTGGGATCGAGTCCTGCATGGGGCTCTCTGCTCAGCAGGAAGCCTGCTTCCCCCCTCTCTCTCTCTGCCTTAAAAGATTAAATTTTAATCTTTAAAATATTAAAGATTAAATAAATAAAATCTTTAAAAAAGAGAGAGAGAATGTTTATCAGGATTATTGTAAATCCTTTTTTCTTTGGCTCATTAGTTCTGCTCCCCCTGGAATTAGTTGTTCTGTCTGTGATCTCTCCTTTCTGGTGCTTTCCATCTGTGATCTTCAAATGTCTCTTTATTTGTCCTATTCCTTTCAGAGTATCAGCTATCTGAGTTCCATCCATATCCCACTTACTTCTAAGTCATGCCCAGAATTAGACTCAAAGGAGGAAAACCACAATTGCTATAAATTTCACATTTTAACTCAACTATAACACAAACTAGATTTAATGTCCTCAAGCTTTAGCCTGATTTGACTTGGTTATCTTTTCATATTAGTGGAATTGGACTATATCACAGAATCACCAAACATTTTCCATTTGCTTATGGAAAGAGACCGTTTTCTACGGCTGTTGGGAGGGCAATAATGGCCAGTGGCAAATAACTGTAGAAAATGTAATTATTTATTGATGGAAAAATGTCTTGGAACCTTAATACTTTGTGTTTGCTATGGTGAATGTTATTTTCCTTCCTCCCCTTCATAGACCTATAGGTTATAATGTTTTTAATTCAAAAATTATTAAAATTTAGTTTTGAGGATTTCTTAACTGAATTCTTACTGACCCCCAAGATAACTAGAGAAGCCTCTTGGGTTTTACAAAACCAGTTTGGATATTGCTTTTCTAAAAACGGAAATTATTTTGGCATCTTTTGTGGAATTGTTTCTGCCTTGCCTTCATGGTCTTGATGTATCAGTATTTTTATCTTACCAGACACCTATGCAGATGTCTAGCCTTTTCTTTTGAGCTGACATTCACTTTTTAACAGATATTTGTTGAACACTTGGCATACTATTGTTCTAGTTGCCAGGTGCCCAGCAAGAAAGGCACAGTCCCTGCTTTCACAGAACATTAGAGTTTAACAAAGAATCCAGACTGAATATTTATACTAGAGCAGGGAGTTTTTTCTGTGTTGTCTTGCTTTGTATACCAGTCGCCTAGAACAGAGTAAATATTGGTTGAATGTTAAGCAGGTAAATACTGGGCACTAATTACAGGTGTGTTAAATGTTATGGAGGAAAAATGGAGGGATCATAGGGTATAGGAGCCTTACCTGATCTGGGGGATCATGTAGAATTAGGTATCCCACTGATAAAACCATCCTTTTCCAAGTGGTTTATGCAGGCTCATTTAAACAATCAGTGCCTATTTCCTATTCAGGGCACCCTCCTATTGTGCATGGTGGTTTGAACCACCTTGGATTTTTCAGTATTGGTTTCTGTAAATGAGAAGTGAGATGAATTGCTTAATAATACCTTGTGCTTATAGAAACTAAAGAAAAAATCAGTTTAATAAAGCTGATTCGTGTTTCTTGCTTCTTGCCTATGCTTTCCATCACCCCATTTTATCTTCTATCTTGCAGATGAAGGAGCTTCTATGCACCCTTGTGACGATACATACTGTGGACCTTTCCCAGAATCTGAGCCAGAAGTGAAAGCTGTAGCCACTTTCCTCCGAAAACACAGGAAGCACATTAAAGCTTATCTCTCCTTTCATGCATATGCTCAGATGTTGCTGTATCCCTATTCTTACAAATACGCAACAATCCCCAACTTTAGCTGTGTGGTAAGTATTTGCACTTGTACATGCATGTCATGCTTTACGCTTCTTTTCTAAAGCTAAAAGGGGTCTGAGTAGTAATGGTAATAGCAAACACATATTGTGTTTATTCTAATAAGCATCTTTTACATATCAACTCATTTATTTTCCATAAGCATATGAGATAGGTAACTATTATTGTCCCCATTTTACAGATGAAGAAACTGAAACCTGGGGAAATAAAGTAATTAGACGCAGAATGCACAGCTACTAAGTACCCTGACCAGGCTTCAGCCCCCAGTTTAGCTCTGACCTGGTCACTTTGAACCACTGCGCTACGCTGCTTCTCAAATGCAGTCGTTTCAAACCAATTTACATTCTTAGCACGAGTTACACAGAAAGTTGTCAGGATGGATGTGATTAGTATTACAGCTTCGGTCAAATATGCAGGACTATAATTAATTTTATTGAGTAAATAATTGTTCATAAATTATGGTCTGACTCTCATTAATTAAAAGCAAGATTTAATTTATGAGCACTATTTGCTTAATGGTACTAAGTCTCTGGGCATGTATCTGACAAGTTGGTGCTGAGAATGAACAGCCCTTCAGGCATAAGACTACTTGGCAGTGAAAAAGCAGTTTCTTTCTTCCTCATCTCAGAAACCCAACAAGCTATCCACTGTAGGGCAAAATGCCTTGTAAAGTGAGTCTGATTCAGATTCTCTAGCATCTAAAGGACTATAAAATTCAAAACCAGGTCAAACTAATATACAGTGTTAGAAATGAGGGAGATGAAGGGAACAGTGACTAGGAGGACATATAGGAAGGAAAGCTTTTGGGTTTTGTTGTTGATGTTCTATCCTTTGGCCTGGGCGATGGTTACATGAGTGTGTGTAATTTGTGATCATTCATTGAGTTATAAACTGAAAATGTGTATATTCTTCTGTATGTATAATTGTTCTTGGAATAAAAGCTTTGATAAAAGAGAAGCATCCCCTTTCTTCCTACACCTTGAACTCTAAATCCTTCACCAATTGGTTGGAGTGGCAGGAATTCCTGACCCAGATGTCTAGGACCTGGAAGGAATGGAGAACAGGAGGAAGTCTGAGGAAGGCCTGAGGAAGGCTTCTATTCTGTCCAAAGAGGAACTTTGTTCTTGGCATAACCAAGACTCTGAGCAAATTCTTTTGAGAAATTTTGTAAAGGTGGTAGTTCTATTTAAGAGTACAATTCGTGGGGTGTCTGGGTGGCTCAGTGGGTTAAAAACTCTGCCTTCAGCTCAGGTCATGATCCCAGATCCCAGGGATCGAGCCTCAGATAGGGTTCTCTGCTCAGCAGGGAGCCTGCTTCCTCCTCTCTCTCTGCTTCTCTGCCTACTTGTGATCTCCAGAAGAGACAAGATGGTGGGGAAGTAGGAGGAGGCGCCATTTCAACCTGTACCCTAAAGGGAACTGATTACTTACCAAAGAACTCTGATCACCCATACTTGTGATCTCCATCTATCAAATAAATAAATAAAATCTTAAAAAAAAAAAAGTGCAATTCCTCAACTACTGTGTGAGTCAAATAGGCTTGTTGTTATTGTTGTTGTTGTTGTTGTTGTTGTTGTTGTTGTTGTTTTTAACCTGACTGTTAACCTATTTTTAACTACCCTGTATCACAATGCTTCTCTAGGTTTATATTCAGCCCTAAGTTGGGCACAGTGTCTATTTATATTCTCACAACAACTAAATGGAGTATGCAATATATTAAAACTATTACATGAGTTAAGCTTATTTTCATTCTGTCTTGGATCAGATTTTGTCTTTGTCTTGGATATGGTATAAAGAGTAGACCAGTGATTCACAATCAAGGATGACTTTGCCTCCCAGAGACACTGAATGATGTTGAAGACATTTTGATTATCACAAGGCTGGAGAATGTTATTGGCAGCTAGTGGATAGAGGCCAAGGATGCTGCTAAACATCCTACAATGTACAGGACAGCCTCCTGCAGCAAAGAATTTTTCAGTCCAGACTGTCAATAATACCACCTGTTACCAGGTTACATATAATCTAAGTCGCTTATGCCACAGTTAAAAATCTCAGAAACTAGGTAGTCTCTGAATGTTAACAGAGACCTTTCAATTCCAATAAATTGTTCAAAAATATCCAATCAGGGACACCTGGGTGGCTCGAACATTAAGTTTCTGCCTTCGGCTCAGATCCTAGGATCGAGCCCCGCATCAGGCTCCCTGCTCAGCAAGAAGCCTCCTTCTCCCTCTCCCACTGCCCCTGCTTGTGTTTCCTCTCTTGCTGTCTCTCCCTCTGTGAATTATATAAATAAAATATCTTAAAAAAAAAAAAGTTTAAAAAAATTCCATCAATGTAGGAGCCTGTGTTTCACTAACATTTTTAGATCATTCATTAACTTGCTTTAAATGTGGAACTATTTGAATAAAAAATATATTCCTGACTTAGTTGAGGTTCACTAAGTGAGGCCTGGGTCCTTTTGAACAATTGAAAAGAGGAAGCGATAAATAAAGGAGGAATTGCATAAACTCTTTTAAATAGGTATCTGGCTACACCACCCCAGAAAAAATTCCTAGAGAATTTTATGAAGTTTTTACTATTTGCGGACTGATCATATCCAACCATCTTATCAGCCTCCACCTGCACCTGAGTGACAGAAGTGCCATGAGCTCAAAATGCTAAAACTGTGCATATATTTTATGTAAATAAGCCAAGTGGTTGTATTTTTTTTCTTAAGACATTTTTGGGGGTAGTTTAGTCATCTGAAATAATGAGGAACAAATTTCTCCTCACCAGCAGAACACAGTAATCTTCTAAATGTAGAAATATCTGCCTTTGCCATGGAATATTGCTGAAACCATTGGAGATGTTAAAATCTCGGAACATTCTCCGTAAAAGTATCTTATTATGGTGTTTACATTCCTTTTCTGTTGGCTCCTGAGAGGAGGATGTCATCCTCAGTGAGATGAATAATAAATTGTCTGCCAGGTTATGGAGACTGGTCCCTTAATATCCACCAAGAGTGGCATTTGCTGCAAATGCTGCCTTATGCATCCCTGAGGTGAATGAGGACAGCAAGCTGAAGCTGGGTCCAACACACAGCGCCGTGTTGCCCAGAGAACTTCAACCAGTATAATAAATTATTTATAGGCAAATTGAAACGGGAGAGCTGTATACCGGTTTCACCATACTTCTTTTCCTCTCACTGGTCATACAATACTTCTCTAACTCCTTATCGAAACTAATGCTGTTACACCATTTGAAAATGTTTTGAAGTGTAGTCAGTATCACTTTAGTTTATGTTAGAACATTCGCCTTTTAGTATTTTTATTGTGTTGTTCATTTTTCCTGATTTGGGGCATTGATAGGTAGTGTTCCGCCTCAGAATTTCTCCATCTTAGCAGTACCTGAGCTCTGTCAGAGGCGTATGTAACACTAGAAGTCATGGAGCATTCCACAGTTGTTATTCCTATTCCTGCAGGGATAAATGAAGAGCATAAGAGAAGACACTCTTCCTGAACTAAAGGGTTTCTAATTGATCCAAGTGTGTTTTAAATACCTTGTACATAGCCACTGAAGTATGTACTTAAGGATCAATAAGATTATCTTGATACCCTTGCAGAGCTATGTTTATTCAACACTCATGCAAGAAATATCGACTAAGCTTCTGTTATACACAGGCACTTTGCTAAATAATGCATATGTAGCTATGAAGAAGACTGGCATGGGCTCTGCCCTGTCAAGCATTTTGTAATTCATAGAAACAAGTGTCTCTGAATGAAAGTGAAGAGGACAGAACACTAAGTCAGCATCAGAAGATATGGTATCTTATATCAGAAGATATAAGATATCCACTTACCTGGATCACTCCTTGTCATGCAACCCCAGCCTGCCCATTGAACCTTGCTGAGTCTTTCCCTTCTTGTCTGTAAAATGGAAATATTACTGATCACTGACTTGGTGTGAGGATCAGTCAAAGGACATAAATATGTTCTAAAATATAAACTGCAGCATGTGACAAGGAATATTATTACCATTATTATTAAATATACCTATTACCAAATGTGCCCAACCTTGGTCTCCAAATTGAAGACTGATAAGGCTCAAACAACATGCCAGTGTTTCTAAGGGTTTCAATGCGGTAATGTAAAGTGATATCAGCTCTCCCTTTTCCCCTCACAGGAATCTGCAGCTTATAAAGCTGTGAATGCACTTCGGTCAGTATATGGGGTACAGTATAGATACGGACCTGCCTCCAGCACGTTGTGTAAGTTTCCTGTGTATTTTGTGTTAGAATCGTTTCTTGAACCAAGATCCTGTAAAATGACTTCCTTTAAAAAAAAAAAAAAGCAACAGAAATGTGTTCCCCCTTAATGAGAAATTTTTGATAACCAAATTAGCCAAGGAATATGGAGGGAGTTTATATTTGATTAGTTTTATGCTGCTTGACATAAATCACTGTACCAATTGAAATAAATTCTAAGCAGAGACTATTCTAAGCATGTAGTAATGACTACAAAGTTGAAATGAGATCTTATGACAGTAGAAAGTACCCAAATGGGTTCCTTAAACAATTGTAACTACTGTAAGCGTGGAAATGGGCCTTGAGAATATAATGAAGTAATGTCTCAGCCCTAAAAAAGCTTTCCTTTTATTCCTTTCCTCCACTATTCTTGCTATGAAATTGTATTTCTTATGTAATGGCTTCAGCTGAATTTCCCCTTAAAAGGTGATTTAAAAAAAATATTTTTATTTTTCAAATAAATTTATTATTTGAATTTTAGGTAGTTAACATACAGTACAATATTGGTTTCTGGAGTAGAATTCAATGATTCATCACTTATATACAGCACCCAGTGCTCAACACAACAAGGGCCCTCCTTAATAATAACCATCACCCATCTAGCCCATCTGCCACCCACCTCCTTCCGTCAACTCCATTTGTTCTTTACTGTTAAAAGCCTCTTATAGCTTCTTTCCCTCTCACCTTTTTTTCTTTTTCTCCTGTCCCATACGTTCATCTGTTTTCTTTCTTAAATTCCACATATGAGTGAGATCATGTGATATTTGTCTTTTACTGACTGACTTATTTCACTTAGCATAATACACTCTAGCTCCATCCACAGCATTGCAAATGTCAAGATTTCATTCTTTTTGATGGCTAATATTCCATTTGTGTGTGTGTGTGGAACACTTCTTTATCCATTCACCAGTTGATGGACAGTTGAGTTCTCTCCATAGTTTGGCTATTGTTGATAATGCTGCTATAAACATCAAGGTGCATGTATTCCTTCATGTCTGTATTTTTGTATCTTTTTGGTAAATACTTGGTTGTATAACTGCTGGCTCATGAGACACTTCTATTTTTAACTTTTTGAGGAACCTTCACACTGTTCTCCAGAGTGGCTGCACCAGTGTGCATTCCCACCAACAGTGCAAGAGGACTCCCCTTTCTCTGCATCCTCACCACAACGTATTGTTTCCTGTGTTGTTAATTTTAGCCATTCTAACAGGTGTGAAGTGGTATCTTATCATGGCTCTGATTTGTATTTCTCTGGTAATGAGTGATGTTGAGCATCTTTTCATGTGTCTGTAACCCATCTGGATGTCTCCTTTGGAAAATTGTCTATTCCTATCTTCTGCCCGTTTCTTAACTGGGTTATTTGTTTTTTGTTTTGTTTTTTGGGGTGTTAAGTTGGTAAGTTCTTTGTAGGTTTTGGATACTAACCCTTCATCAGATAGGTAATTTGCAAATATATTCTCCCAGTTTGTAAGCTGACTTATAGTTTTGTTGACTGTGTACTTCACTGTGCAGAAACTTCTTATCTTAATGAAGTCCCAATAGTTCATTTTCGCTTTTGTTTTCCTTGCCTGTGGTGACATGTCTAGTAAGAAAATTGTTAAAGCTGAGGTCAAAGAAGTTTCTGTCTATGTTCTCCTCTAGGATGTTGTTGGTTTCTGTCCTCACATTTAGGTCTTTCATCCATTTTTAATTTGTTTTTGTGTGTGGTGTAAGAAAGTGATCCAGTTTCATTATTCTGCATGCTGCTGTGTGGTTTTCCCAACACCATTTGTGAAGAGACTATTTTTTTCCATTGGACATTCTTTCCTGCAAACAAATCCAAAGATTAGTTGACCATATAGTTGTGGGTCCATTTCTGGGTTCTCTATTCTATTCCATTGATTTATGTGTCTGTGTTTGTTATAGGACCATGTGATCTTGATGACTACAGCTTTGTTATATAGCTCAAAATCTGGAATTGTAATGCCTCCAGTTTTGTTTTGCTTTTTCAGAATTACTTTGGCTATTTGGGGTCTTCTGTGGTTCCATGTAAATTTGAGGATGGTTCACTCTAGCTCTGTGAAAATTGCTGGTGATATTTTGATAGGGATTGCATTAAATGTGTAGATTGCTTTGAATAGTATAGATATTTTGACAATGTTTGTTCTTCCAGTCCAAGAGCATGGAAAATGTTTTTCCTTTTTTGTGTCCTCTTTAATTGCTTTCATAAGTGTTCTATAGTTTTCAGAGTACACACCTTTTACTTCTTTACTTATTCTTAGGTATCTTACTGGTTTTGGTGAAGTTGCAAATGAGATCAATTTCTTGATTTCTTTTTCTGCTGCTTTGTTATTGGTATATAGAAATGCCACAGATTTCTGCACATTGATTTTACATCCTGCGACTTTGCTGAATTCACGTATGAATTCTAGCAATTTTCGGTGGAGTCTTTAGGGTTTTCTACATAGAGTATCATGTTATAAGCATAGAGTAAATTTTCACTTCTTCCTTGTCAATTTGAATGTCTTTTATTTCTTTTTGTTGTCTCATTGCTGAGGCTAAGACTTCCAATAAGATCCAGAAAAGGATGCTGTATTTTGTTAAATGCTTTTCCAGCATCTATTGACAGGATCATACAGTTCTTATCCTTTTTTTTTTTTATTAATATGGTGTATCGTGTTGATTGACTTGCAAGTATTGAACCACCCCTGCAGCCCAGGAATAAATCCCACTGGATCATGGTGAATAATTCCCTTCATGTACTGCTGAATGTGATTTGCTAATATTTTATTGAAATAAAGAGGAACTAGGTATATGGAAAGAACTTGAACAAAAGACCAGAAGACAGGGATTCTAGCCCGATTTTGGCACTAATCAGGATATAATCTTGGCCAGGATATTAATCCTGGGCTTTGGATTCCACAACTGTTAAGTGAGCAGTTAGACCACGTCATCTCTCATGGCCTCTCAAACTCTAAAATTTTTCAACTATATGAGTTGGAAAATCTAGCAAGAAATCATGTATATCTGAATGTCTATGTATGCATACACATAGGTTGTATGTATATGTATAGTTACTGACATCTAATTTTGCTTTCAGTGAAGTACCAAATTTCTCCTTGATTTCTACCTCCCAATTATTATATTCTTAACCACTCGCTTTCTTCAGCCTTCACAGAAAAGTTTGGTTTGCCAATTAACATTGCTTATCAAATAAGTTTATCCTAATAATGAATGTCTTAAGTATCAGAATTGTTTTCAAAGTCTATGATCATTGGTCTCATGCTGACCTTTTTAGAACTGTTTTTCGGGGGCACCTGGGTGGCTCAATCAGTTAAATGCCTGACTTCAGCTCAGGTCACAACCCCAGAGTCCTGGGATCGAGCCCCACATCAGGCTCCCTGTTCAGGGGAAGACTACTCCCTCTCCTTCTCCCTCTGCCCCTACCCCATTTGTGCTCCCTATCTCTCTCTCTATCAAATAAATAAATAAAATCTTAAAAAAAAAAAAAAACCATACTTTAAAAAAAAGTTTTTCAGTAGTGTCATCCTGAAAAAAGAAATACAGTATTTCTAAAATCATATTCTTAATTATTAACAATATATTAGGTTTAAACATTAATTTTTAAACGGTCTTACAGTTTACCTTTTCAGCTTGATATCAAGCCATAGTCATAGTATTATATTTACCAAGAACAACCTGTTACCATAGAAATGAGGCTGTCACATCACGATGATGTAACTGTTGGCACACGCTGACTCTGACTCTGGCTTCTATGACTACTATTTGTAATTCCAGTGTACTCTAACCCAGAGGGACAATGAAGCCACAGCCTACCTTCTGTCCTTAACCAAACCAAAGGGAGACTAAGAAATAGCAGAGTGTTTTAATTGTCATCTTAACATAATTTATCTCTGACTTGTCCTGGCAAAAATAGGATAAAAAGGATATTATTTGAGCAGATGAACATACTCTGAAAATATTTTAATAACAGAATTAGGTCAGTCTGGATCATATTAATTTCAAGAAAAAAGTTTGTAAAGATTCTTCTTTTTTAATTTTTTTTTAAAGATTCTCTTTATTTACTTGAGCAAGAGTAAGAGAGAGAGAGAGAGCACAGAGGGAGAGGGACAAGCAGACTCCCTGCTTAGCAGGGAGCTGACATGGGACTCGATCCCAGGACCCTGAGCCGAAGGCAGATGCTTAACCAACTGAGCCCCCAGTTGTCCCTATAAAGATTCTTCCATAAAAATTTTATTTATAATTATTAAGAGCCTGTTATGCTAAAAACTACATACAAGGTACTTTGGGGCATAAAGATGCAAAATAATAAGGTCTTATGTATCCTAGCACATTATTTTGTTTAATTTCCACAATGACACTCTGCGATAGGTATTACCATCCCTTTTTCTAAAGGGAAGATTGAGGCTCAGACAAGTCACAATAGGTGGTGGGATCTGATACAGCCCAAACCCTTCGTCTGCCTCTAGTGCGCTGAAAAGCTGGAGCAGGTGAGGTCACAGGAGTCAGAAATAGAGAATTGCCAATAAATTACCAGCTACACTAAAGGTTGTTGAGAGGTTGAAAGTGGGGTCTGCGGCGGGGAAAGCAAAGCAAAAAAGGAGATTAGGCCGCTCTCGCTGGTGACCTTCAAGAACAAAGTTTTCATAAACAGGCAGAGGCAAGAACCAGACTGAAAGTGGTTGAGCATATAGAGGCAACATGTATGGATTCTCTTTATGTTCTAAAGCAAAGGACAAATTTTAAAAAAAGGATGGCATATAGCATGAGAAGGAAGTGCCATATGAAACTGGTGCTTGAATATTTTGGTCAATGCAGATACAAGAGAAGGTGGTTTAATTAATGAAACTAGGTCCCAGAGAAGGAACCCTCTGACTACCAAGGAAGACAATGATGAATGGAATCAAAAGACAACCCTCATAGAAACAAACAAACAAACAAAAAACCATGCAGGGCTCTGCCTCTGAGCTAGGAGAAGGGCAGCTGGAGGGCTGTGATGTCAGTAGAGGAGGACGTGGGATGATTACCTTTTATGGGCATGGGGAATATGGTTCAGTGAGGAACAGGCCTACAAGAGCCTGAGAAATGTTTGGTAAGTGAAGTTCTAGAAAAAGGAGACTGGAGCAGCATTGAGAGAACAGAGGACATCAGTGACCAGTGTGATTTTACAGCAAAGACTTTCTCCAGCTCCCTCTCAAAGAGTGAAAACAGAGAAACTGGGCCATGGATTAGGTTGTTTATGGGTGACTAAAGTGAGGGTGGAGGTAAATGTTACTGAAATTGAGGCTGAGAAATTTTGAGGTCATCACACTGGAAAAGCATTACTACTTAGTCTAGATCCTCCAAGATGGTGGCAGGTCAGATTCTTAAGTTCCATGAGCCTAACACCAAGGAACTACTGTTAAATCATTCTTGCTTAAACAGTGTTTAATTAGAAGGATTTCAAATAGCCTAGTAAGCATGTACTATAGATGAACTTTGAAAATGATGCAGTCTTCTCAGAGAGGTGTTTTTTTGTTTTTTGTTTTTTGTTTTTAACTTTTAGATGTGAGCTCTGGTAGCTCAATGGATTGGGCCTACAAAAACGGAATACCCTACACATTTGCTTTTGAACTTCGTGACACTGGACATTTTGGATTTTTACTTCCAGAGGTGCTCATCAAACCAACCTGTACAGAGACCATGCTGGCTGTGAAGAATATCACAATGCACCTCCTAAAGAAATGTCCCTGAGACCCAAGGGTTGGGTCAACCACCAGAAGGCTGGTTCTCTGCAAGAGCTACTTGTCAGTGGGGGGAAATTGTTTTTAAAAAGGGCAACTTATTAGAAAGAACATATCTGTGGACTTTAAAAGGATGTACTTTATGCAATTCAAGTTTCTGAGGCAATAAAAAATTGGTTAAAAGAATCTGAGCATAGCCTAGTTTGCTGTAAGAGAAATCCTCCGTTTTATATCATTTTGAGTCATATTTGAGGAAGGGGAGGAGGGGATATTTTCAAGCTCTATTGTCTCAAGAAATGTACAAATTAAGGATTTCACTGCAATAAATCTTTTCTCAATTAATATTTAGGCTATTAATGTTTTTCAATCACTTTGTTTTTATTTGCAGTGGAAACTTTTGAAACAAAGACAACTGTATTTCTTAATAAATACACAACTTATCAAGACATTAGATTCTTCACATCTTCATAACCTGGCATTAGTGCATCATATACCTATAAAAATATACCAAGATAGAGCATTCATGTTTAGACTCTAAGAACACCAGTTACAAAAACAGATGTGAACATTAATTGAGGTCCCAGACATAGCATTAAGAGCTTTACACTAATAATTTCATGTATTGCTCAAATACTCTGAGGTAGATACTCCTATTAATCTCATTTTTTCAGATGAGGAAATTGAGACTTAGAAAAGTGATATAGGTTTCCATTTCCAGAAATATGACAAGATAGGTATCTGGACTGTTGGAAATAACTACAACTTCTGGACAAAATGTAATTTTTTGAATCATCTTTAAAACATCAAACAAAAAAAAGTAGGAAAATCTCAAGCAAGGCAGAAACCTGGAGAGCTAAATTGTGCACTGTTATCCTGAGAGCATTTGTTAAGCCAAGTGAATGCAAACTTTTATTTTCACAGCGTATTGGAGAATGGGAGCAGAGAACAGAACCCAAGGCTCTTCCAGGGTGGGAAGTCTATTAGCAGATTCTCCTCCCACCAGAATTCTAGGATTCCCAAGGCCTGTACCCTCAGAGCAAGGGTAAATTACAAATAAACCTCCAAACTGTCTTCAGTGGAAAATTGGCTATTTCAGTTTTGGCAAGAGTAGAGAGGGGAGACAATGCAGCTGAATCACAGGTCATCTCTCTCTGGTTTGTAGCTCAAATTCAGACTGTATAAATGGTATGATAAACATCTAGCCAAGAATTTAATCCAGACTAATCCCAGACTGATTATACCCCTCAAGTATTTGGGAGAAGGAAATGCAAATCCCCTTGGAGGATTTATCTGACCAAGACACATCATGAACACCAGGATGAAAAGATGAGCCTAAAAACTTCCAGAAGGGGGAAGAAAAAAACAATCACGAAGGAATGAGGACTAGAGTAACATGAAACTTCTCAACAGCACTAGTGAAGCTTAAAGACAATGGAGAAATGCCTTCAGAGTTTTCAGGGGAAATTTTATCCTAAAAATCTTCACCCAGGAAAATGATCAATGAAATGTGAGGTTAGAATACAAACATTTTCATAAAATTGAGCTCCTAAATTATTAACCTTTCTCAGGAACTTCCTGAAGGATATGCTGTACCAAATCGAGGGAGTAAATTAAGAAAAAGATGTAGGATCTCAGAAAATAGGAATACCCACATAGGAGATAGGGATGGGGAAAAAATCTCAAGATAATGGTGAAGGGAAAAGTCCCAGTAACAGATACCTATCAGGCTTAGAGAACCAGCAACTTGTAATAGAAAAAAGGAGCTGAAGACTCAGATGAAGTTCTCCAAGGTAAACACAAAACAGAACATATGTTCAGAGGCAATTTTTACTTATATCAGAAAATCTGGTATATAAAATATATAATAAAAGCACAGAAACCAAGCAAACAACAACAAAATGCAGTTGTTAACTTTGGTGAAAACACTGAGCTACAGAAGAGTAGAAATATAATCATGGTATACTCTATGACTTAGCTATAAACAATATTTATATAGTTAAAATAATATTAGCCCTAAATGTTTATTTAACCAAAAACTATGATTAAAAAAGTATTTGAAGGGGAGGAAGAAGTAATGTATGTGAGAGGAAGGGTATAGCAGAGCTAAACTTCATCTGCCATAGCAGGAAGTCAATAAACATCTAAACCTGAAAGAAAAAGAAATCAAGTAATATCAGGATATGCATGTTATTTAGACATAAGAAAGTGAATTCAAGAAGAAATAATTTAGAAAATTAAAAATTATTGGACTAAGGAAAGGGAATTGGGAGTAAGGAAGGGTGGGGCTGAGGACTGCTGTTTTTAATATAAGCCTTGTCATATTATTGGACTGGTTTTGCTTTTTTTAATTATGAAAACATAACACAACGTGTATTCCTTTTAAAGAAAGTGTTTTTTAAAGTGCACTCCCAACTATTTACCACCAAGTCTTTTTGATGTTTATAAAAAGTACCTTTCAGTTAAAAAATTAAATTTAAATTTATTATTTTTTAAAGATTTTATTTATTTATTTGACAGACAGAGATCACAAGTAGGCAGAGAGGCAGGCAGAGAGAGAGGAGGAGGAAGCAGGCACCCCGCTGAGCAGAGAGCCTGATATAGGGCTCCATCCCAGCACCCTGGGATCACGACCAGAGCCAAAAGCAGAGGCTTTAACCCACTGAGCCACCCAGGTGCCCCATTAAATTTAAATAAATTTAAAGAAATAGTAAATGCGATTATATGTAGAATGCTTAGCAGAGAGCCTTGAGTGTAGTAGATAATCAGGAAATACTAATTTTTTCTATGCTTTACAAATCTAATATATCTTTTTATCTTGTAGTTTCAGTTACATATTTGTAGGAAGGGATCTCAGGCAGATTTGAGGCTCTTAAGCCTGCTAAGAAATAGTACATCTGGGAATTTAAACTTCAATTCATCCCATCTGCCAGTAAATGCTCAGAAATTACCTGGATTTGGGGATTATTTTATACTAGTTTTTTCTGCCCTTAGAACAGGCGAAAACCCAAGTGTTCAGAATAACCAGAAGGGCCAGAGGCTTATGAAGACGCTCAAGGATGGAAAGGTGCTGCTTCTCAAAGGACCTGACAAAGATGCACACTGTCACTTGTGTGGACCCCTGACTCCAGGAAACTCTTCCCTTTGACTGAGAGCATACAATGTAACTCTTGCTCTCTTAGCTGTCTCTGTCCACAACATTTGCTGGTGTTGGTTGATGCCTTTCTGTCAAACATTATCATCCCTGCAACAACGAAACAGTAAACAACACTTGCCTATTCGGGGAGGGGAAAGAATTTACAGATAACCCCCCAAATTCATCTTTTATTATATTTTTAATTTCCATACCGTATATAATGAGATCAACTGGCAAATTAATACCAAGAACTTACATTTATATTATTTTATTTTATTATTTTATTTCCCCCCGCCCTTCACATAGTGTAGATAGAGTATTTTTTCAAAGTCAAAATGAGGGCAACAGAAAATATACAATATGAATATCCACAAACTAAATGGGTATATAGTTTCTTTATTATCCACTTATTAATTCAGAATGGAATTTTGCCTTCATGAACATCATGTAAATTCTTTTCAGTGATTGCTCTCACATTTCTGTAGCACTATATATATTTTACAGCTCAAATTCTGTAAGTGGGCATTTTAATGTTTATAGGCTACTTTCATTTTTAATCTTTTAAAACTAAGTCACAAAATGTACTGCTAGATGTATGTTCAAGGCACTCTGCTAGGTGCTATGTGTGAGAAGGGGTGCTGAGAACAAAAGTGTTTTATTTAAAAATATAAATACTTGCTTAGGAATGTAAACGTTAACTTCAAACTAAAAACAGCACCTGCATTTTTTTAAATAGTTTAGTAAAACACTCACCCTCCCCCACTACTATTAAAAGCAATTTTATAGGTTCTGGTTATGTTGAGTTATAGCTCTCAGATAGTTTTAGTGACTATATTAGTTTCATAGGACTGCCATAACAAATTTCCACAGATTGGGTGGCTTAAAACAATAGAAATTTATTGTCTCAGTTCTAGAGATGGGAAGTCCAAAACCAAGGTCATGGCCATGCCCCCCCCCCTCCCGAAACCTGTAGGAAATCTCTCCTTGCCTCTTCCTAGTTTCTGACTGCCCGCAATCTTTAATGTTCTTTGGGTTGCAGCTACATAATTTTGAACTCAGCCTTCCTCTCACATGGCCTTCTCCCTATGTGTCTTCTGTCCTCACATGGCCATGTTTTCAGAAGGACAGCAGCCATATTGGATTAGGGGCACATCCTACTTCAGTATGACCTCATCTTAACAAATTACATCTTAAATGACCCTGTTTCCAATAAGGTCACATTCTGAGGTATAGGCAATTAGAACTTCAGCATATCTTTTTGGGAGGAAACAAAACTCAACCGTAACAGTAGACAAATATCATGAGATACTTATGTTAATGAGCCTATTTACAAAGCTAAAAAGGGTGAATCTTGCTTGAGATTAATCTTTTGTTCTCAAGCCTAATTGTTAGGGAATACATACAACTATAAAGCATATTTTTTAAAGCTCTAACACTCCCTCGTGAGATTATTTTAATAGGCTATTAATGAAAACATAATAATCTATTCTTTATATTAATTTTCCAAATAATAAAATTATAGTTCAAATTATGGTTTACTTTTCTTAACACAGGAAATGTGTTAGTTTTAGGTAGTGTCATATATTACCTTTGCTCTCAATAATTATTTTGAACTGCTGCATCATAAAAAGTATTTACAACTAAGTTATACTAGATCAAATCTAATTGATTAAATCAGAATTCTGTGCAATGTTAATTAAAGTATGCTTTAGATTAAGCAAAGTAATTACATGAGCGATTGCATTTAATGGAATATTTTCATGAATCAGAATATTGCATAATAAACCTGAAAACAGCCACACTGAATGCCTAATATATTTCACAAAACAAATTGCACTGAGAACTGCTAAGACATCTGAATAATTCACATGAAGATAAAAGCAACATGAAGATCTTCTAAAGCAGACTCTAACTCCTCATTTCCAATGTGCTGCCAATTCCCCCAGTGTGTTTCTGTAGCTATGCCTTCTAGGACTGCTTCCTCTATCCCCAGGGGATGCCCTAAAGCAGTGCCTGCCTAGGGTATCCATCCTTGTTCCACCAGCCTGGGCTCAGGGAGGGAAGCATATCAAATGGTAACTCAAGACATAATAGTGTCTAGACTCTGGAGTATTATTCGCCTCATAATTTAGCTATGAATTAAACTAAGAGAATAGCTCCCCACATAACACTGAAACAGTGTGTTCTAAGTTTCAAACAGACTCAAAAGTAAATGCCTCCCCAGTGGGGAACACCCAGCCCTTCCATGGAAGTGAGCCAAAAGTCCAGCATACATGCTCTGAAAGAAATAATATGCAACAACCAATGACTGGTGTTAGGTTCAGATACTGAATTTCTATTACAGTTATACTGTTGGAAGAAGCACAGATCTCTGCTACCCTAGCTAGAATTCTTCAGTAATTTAAAGCTATATTCAGTATTTTAAGGGAGACTGATAGCTACTAAGCAGAAATTGTGTTGCTGGATGTGTTTAGATCCAGCTGTCTATCTCAAGCAATATTGGTCTGAAATATTGAATAAGGTTTTCATTTGGTAGTGCAGCAAACATGAATAGACAATTTAATGGCTTTGTGCCAGGGTCAACAGAATTTCATTAAAGAATGAACATTTGAAACAAGTGTCACTGCACCTGTCACAAACTATCATGGGAGATGCATAAGGACGGAGGACGTCCTAAAGAGGTAGCACTGAGATAACCAGGAATGGTCAATAATTCACTAATTATTTGTGACAATAATAATAACTCTGAGTAGAATTTACCACACACTCCCCAAATTAATTTTGTACTGGGAACTTGAAATCAAGATATTCTTTTTAGACTCATAAATATGAACACTAGCTTTTATCTTCCCTTTAAAATACTTGAGAGTCTATTCCCTATTATTTTTTATCTTTAGCTAAACTTCCTTCATTTAGAAGACACTTTCTAAGATGCCTGGGTGGCTCTGTCACTTAAACATCTGACTCTTGGTTCTGGCTATGGTCATGATCTCAGAGTTGCAGGATTAAGACCCATGACAGGCTCTACACTCAGCTGAGTCTGCTGGAGATTCTCTCTCTCCCTCCCCCTCTGCTTCTCTCCCTCCTCATGATCTCTTTCCAATAAATAAATTAATAAATTTTTAAAACCTTTAAAAAAGAAAAAAAGACACTTTGAATCACAATCAACATTTCAACCACAAATCTTATAGCAATCTACCTATTTTGTTAAAACCAGTTACTTATTTCAAGGAGTTCCTAAATAATAGTAGTAAAAGTGTCCCTCCTGTGACTGGATACAAATTTTTGGTACAAAACTGTCTTCTTCCCTTCCCCTTCCCTGAAGGGCTAAAGATAATTCTGATTTTGCCTCTTAACTCCTCAGGAAATCCCACTACTACCATCACTCTCCCCAACTGAAGCACCCATCTCTGGCCTGCCTTTCCAAATACAGTTGATTGTTGAACAACTTAGGTTTAAACTGTGTGGGTCCCCTTATATTTTACTGTATAGTTCTGTAAATACTTTCTCTTATGATTTTCCCAACATTTTTTCCTCTAGCTTATTTTATTGTAAGAATACAGTATATAATACATACAACATACAAAATGTGTTAATGGACTGTTATTGGCAAGGCTTCCAGTCAACAGTAAGTTATTAGTAGTTAAGTTTTAGGGGAGCTAAAAGTTATCTGAGGATTTTTGACTTTGAGAGGGGCCAGTGCCCCAAATCACACCATGTTGTTATTCAAGGGTCAACTATAAGTCTCAGACTCCAGATTCCTCTCCATAGGAAGTACTTTCATCTGGCCATGGGAGGGTGTGTTAGTCTGCTCAAGCACCATAACAAAGTACCACAGACTGGGTGGCTTAAACAACAGACATTTATGTCCTCACCGTTCTGGAGGCTGGAAGTCTGAGATCAGGCTTCTAGACAATTCAGTTCTTAATAAGCCTTCACCTCCTGGTTTGCCTATCATTGACCACATGGGGGAGGTAGAAGGTGGGGAGGGAGAATACAGTGAGGGGGAAGAAAGATACAGAGAGAGAGAGAGAACACAAGTGCCTTAGTGTCTCTTCTCATAGGGCACTAATCCTACTGTATGGAGCCCCACAACTACGGTCTCATGTAACCATAATGGCTTCCACAGAGGCCCCATCTCCAAATCCATCTATACAGAGGGTTAGGGCTTCAACGTATAAATGAGGAGAGGATGCAAACATTCAGTCCATAACAGAGAAAATACTGTTAAACACACACTATGAAAGAATTTTGACCCTCTTTGTACAGAATGCAGAGAGTAATTGCTTGTGGCAAGGACTAATTGTTTAATAACTATAGGAAAAAATTAACAATAATTCAGGAGGCCAAGTGCACCCTGCGCTGTTCATATAGCACCCATGTCCACACCACACCACTGAGTGCAGGCACATTCTCATCATAGCTTGCACCTGTTCCTCCATCTTCAGTGCCAGTTGGCAGGGCTCAGTTTACCATCCCATTGATGGCTGGATGTACAGTCACACACTCCTCTCCCCAGACTTTCAGGCCATGGCCCATTTCTGGACCTGAACCATACCCATGGCTTTAAGTTCACAAATAAGGGGGGACATCATCTCCCCTGTTCTAGATGGGGAACAAAGCCATGCCTGGATTGCATTCCGAAGTTTCTCAACTGCTCATGCTCGTGCACACAGGGCACCAGACACAAAAGCTTGCATATTCTTGACCTTTAAGTTTTCCTCCTGTACTTACCTGCCTTTTAGGGAATCAACCACAAAAGTGTCCAAATTAAATTATTTTACCTTGTTAGTAGATACAGATGGCATTTAGAATTCTTAAAGATTTGTTTTTTCTTTGGAAACACAAAAGAATCAAGATGTGCAACTTTTTTTTTTTTTTGTCTGTCCTATTCCAGTGTAGGAGTCTGAGCTGCTCTGCTCTCTCAGCAGATACCTAACCTAAATAACTCTTCTTAAATACACATGAAAAAGAAAAATCTTTGGGAACCTTCATTTACTACGGACCTGTGCTCCAAGCATTTCTACTCGAAGAATTTCCAAAATAGACTTTGTGACAATAATACCTGAAAACTGATTTTAGTTGTTTTAAGTGCATTATATTTTCCAGTAATCTGACAACATCCCTGGGAATTTAGATAGTAACATCTGAGTGCTACCTATACAGTAAGCCTAGCCCAATTATTTCTTGCTAATTGCTATCCAATCATTTGTAAAAAATTAAGGCACAGAATATTTAAGTGATCTGAATATTATTTCTTATCTAATTAGTTGCAAAGCTGAGAACATAAGCCAAATCCTGAGATTTTTTTTAACTTATTTCAGAAATTTTTTAGTCATTCTACAAAGGGAAGTAGAGTAGTAGCATAAACCCCATGCTCCTAACAACCAATTTCAACAAATTATCAACATCTTATTTTGCCAAACTTATTTCATCTTTCCTCTTTTTTCCTGTTGCAATATTTTTTCTTTTTATTTGACAGAGAAAGCACAAACAGGCAGAGTCAGGCAGAGAGAGAGCGGGAGGCAGGCTCCCTGCTGAGCAGAGAGCCTGTTGCAGGGCTTGATCCCAGGACCTTGAGATCATGACCTGAGCCGAAGGAAGAGGCTTAACCCATTGAGCCACCCAGGCACCCCTGTTCAGTACTTTTTAAAAAATAATTATTTATGTATTTATTTATTTGAGAGAGAGAAAGCACAGGGGCAGGGGGAGAGGGAAAGAGAGAATCTCGAGCAGACTGTATTAAGCACGGAACCCAACACAGGACTCTATCCCACAACCCTAATATCATGACCTGAGCCAAAACCAATAATCAGATGCTTAACTGACAGAACCACCCCGGTGCCACTCTTGAGGCAGTATTTTAAAGAAAATTTTAGATATCCTATCATTTCACCTATATATACAACAGCATATATCTCTGTTAAGTTATTTCTTACATTTTACATCTATTTATGGTAGACCAATATCTCCTAACAGTGGTCAAAGGATTCAGACAAATCTTCTGGGTTTTTTCCAGATAAATCTTCTTTCATTTTTTCCCCTATGTATTTCTCTCTCTCAAAAAAGGAAAGAATAAAAATGGAAATTGGAAATTCCATTTGGAATTTCATATTTGGAAATTGTGGTGGTGTTTAATAAAATATAAATAAATTCATGAGGGTTTCACCTTGTTGAATATTTATTTGGCATCTAATTTAGCAAAGGTTCTCTGATGTTCCTATTTAATGACCTTATCAAAATTTTAATTCTATTCTAATTTTAATATGGAGTTTTAATGTCACACACATTAAAAGGCAATCTGTTCACAACAGAGGCACTTAACCTATAGAGTGGCTATCAAGTCTGGCAACATAAGCAACTATATATAATAAATGGTTTATTGATATTACATGACAATACATGATATGTTTGATGTGTTGCCCCTTGTTAGTGAAGCACAGCTTAGTGTGCTGGACAGAAAGGCAATGAATAGCATACCTTCACATAGTATTTTTAGCAATCTTTACGCATACATCTATAATGTATTGCCTCCAGTCAGTTCTCAGATGCGATCCCTGGCATCAGCAATGCCTGGGAGGTTAAAAATGTCCAGTTTCACGCCCTCACCTTAGGCCTAGTCAATCAGAAAGTTGGGCTCAGTAGTCTGTTTCATCAGGTTCTGCAGGTGATTCAAATACAAGCTGAAGTTTGAGAAACACATGCTCAGATTTTGTGTGTCTCAGATTTTCACTGAAAACAAACTGACAAACAAAAAAAACTTGCCCTTTCAGCATACCCCAAGCACAGAGTTGCCAGATTTAACAAATAAAAATATAGGATGCCAGTTAAATTTGAATTTCAGATTTAAATAAATTTTTAATCTAATTATGTCCTTTGCAGTTATGTCCTGTGTGTGTGTGTCTATATACCCCATTTATGAAAGGGATATATATAAGTACCCCATGCATAATTATACTAAAAGATTATTTGATACTTGTCTGATATCCAAACTAAATTTTTCATCTTGTGCCCTGGGTTTTTCTGGCATCCATACTCAAGAGTGTTTTGATCTGGCCAGCATTTGGCATACTCCACAGGGTTATGTCACCTCACCCAGTTTTAGAAATTATCACCCTACCTGTCTCTCACCACTCTGGGGCCATGTGGTGTTTGGTCTCTGAGTGAGCTGCCCTTGTCTGTCAAGAGCATACACTAACTGGTATTCACTTGACGTGAACAAGCAGGACAAAGGGTCACCTATATTTGTGGCTACCTGTAGGTAGAAATATTGGGTGTTGGCGAAAGACAAAAGCTAAAGAAAAGTGTACCAAATCTCATCTAACTAACATGAATTCATGAAATGTAAAAACAATTTTCCTCTCTGTTCAAAGAACTTTGTTTCATACCAGATTCTGAATTGCTAATAAGAAATAATAATGGATAAAAATGTTTGTATATGCCTTCACAGACTTGTATGTTACTGATGAGTCCTTTCCTTTAACTGCCCCTACCTAGGTCAGAAAATTTGCCAAAAAAGTTTGAAATGTAAATCTTACCTGAATTAGTTTTAAAGATTTTTTTTTTAATTTATTTATTTGACAGAGAGAACGATCACAAGTAGGCAGAGAGGCAGGCAGAGAGAGAGGAGGAAGCAAGCTCCCCGCTGAACAGAGAGTCCAATGTCCTGGCTCGATCCCAGGATGCTGAGATCATGACCTGAGCTGAAGGCAGAGGCTTAACCCACTGAGCCACCCAGGCACCCCCTGAACTAGTTTTATACAGTCATTTCTTTTCCATTTTTGAGCTGCCATCCTATATATTTTTAATTTACATAAAATTTACAGATTTTAAATAAGCAGTTCAATGAGTTTGACAAATAACCCCACCCCAGCAAGATTTAGAACATTTCCTTCACTCTAGTAAACATCCTCTATCCCCTATCCAATTTCCCCTTCAGAGGCAATACTGTTCTGACTTTTGTCACTGTAGTTTTGATCATTCTAGAACTTCATGTACATGAAGTTGTTTTCATTTTCACATATTCAAAATGCATCTTGCTATAGTATCACATATTTTTATTTACTTCCTCTGAAATCACCGTAAAGCCCTAAAGATAGTACCCCATCCCCCACCCTCAAACGGGGGACAAGGATACTGGATGTGGATCTGGTCTACAGGGAGGCATTGTCAGAACCTGAGGAAGTAACTAAAAGAAGGGACATGAAACGAAGCTTTAGGTCATGGACCCTGGGTCTTCAAGTCAAGAAGATTTGGGCCAGGGGGTTCAGGAAGGGACGGTTGGGAGGGACACCTCAAGAGCATCTGGGTAGAGTGCCAGGTAAAAAATAACTCTAGCAACTCAGCAGGCCACATAAGGTAGCCTACACTTTCCTTCGTGGCAAAGCCCACCACCAGGCCTCTAGTCATTTAGGGACCCAGGTCATGCAACTGTCCATACGTTCCAACATATCTGCAGAGAAGCATCCTAGGACCCTCCCTTAGGGTGGGAAGGAGCTCCTGTTTCCATACTTTGGAGACAGACTAGACTCTACTGGTACACCTTAAAGTAAGGGCTGAGGAGTGTAGATAACCCTGTTCCAGTAATGTAAGTTAAATATTCAAGTTATTTAATATTTTAGTGCTTTTCAAAGTACCCACTGGAGTAGCATCTAATTATCATTTTAAAAGTCTACTACCAGACAGGACATAAAATTTTAAATGCCAGCAATAGGTAATCTAATATTATCCTTTATGGGAAAAAAATATCTCTATGATGTTCTCTTTTGCTCACATTCCTGGGGGATCCAGGGATGAAGCCTGTGTAAATCCAAATAGACATATTATGAGTATGGTTCACGTACATAGGTATATACAAACATTATCATTTGAGATTAATTTAGAAAAACACATACAAAGAATAAACTGTATTTTATTTTATTTTATTTTTAAAGATTATTTATTTATTTATTTATTTGACAGAGAGAGATCACAAGTAGACAGACAGGCAGGCACAGAGAGGGGGAAACAGGCTCCCCACTGAGCAGGAGCCCAATGTGGGGCTCGATCCCAGAACCCTGGGATCATGACCCGAGCAGAAGGCAGAGGCTTAACCCACTGAGCCACCCAGGTGCCCCAAGAATAAAATGTATTTTAAATGTGCCTCCAAATGTTGATGCTCATCACAAATCTTCACTTACCCTGAGCTGTTCTCAGACTTCCAGAATTTTTCAAAGGCAAACTTCCTGCCAGATCCTTCTGTGAAGATTCCAAAGTCATTCTTGATCAGTATATGTAAAATCAGGGCAAATCAGGTCTCAAAGACACTCACCACTTTGGTGTCTGAGAAAAAGCCTTGCAATACTACTTGGAACCCAATGCCTTCCTGTTTATCTGCCTGGAGGTTGGGTCCTCCAGGAGCCAATTCTATTTCAGTGTTTGAGGAGGAAGATATTTATTAAGAATCAACACCCATGAAACGAAGGAGACAGAAGCAGGGCTGGATTGTGGAAGCAACTAAACCACAGCCCAGACACAATGCACATAGTTCGGAGTTCTGGGGCCAGTACTGTCCAGGAGGATGTCCCCAGCCATGCCAGATGGCTGTGCCTCTATATCCTGGTCTCACCCAGCCACCAGAGGCAGGCAGCTCCAGGAAGAGCACGACCTGGGCCAAGGCGGATCTCAGGAGCTAGGGCACACTCGTAGGAGCTCACCATTGCAGACTGTCTTCTGACCACACATTCCACAGCTGGACACCAAGTTCTTCCTTGAAGGGACATGTAAGTACCTAGCACAACTATTCTCCAAGTGTGTCTGCAAGAGCCACATGAATTTCTCTCGGTTCCCCCAAAGCACCGTGCTCACACCTTACAGTGGATCCCTGTGCCTGAACATTTTCCACACCCTCTGCACTTGGCAAACTCTTTTCCCTTCCTCAGATCTCATCCTTAGTGAGGCCTTCTCTCACCTACCCCTTCATAATATTCATTGGACTCGTAATGCCTTTATTCCCAGCTTATACACCCTCTGTGAGAGCAGGGACCATGTCAGACTTGTTTGTGCTGTATTTTTAGTGTTAAGCAATGTTCTAATGCGCAGAGTAAATCTTCAGTGCATATTTTATGAGTGGATTAATTTGATATACCTGGTATTTCAGTTTGGGGTCCCCCAGAAGGAAACCCTAAGGCAAGGATTCAAGAACAAGCACATTATTTGGGAAGTGATTCTAGGAAACACTGCTGGGAATGTAAGAAAGTGACACAGGAAAGGAAAGGCAGTCAGTTAATTACTCATTACCACTGTGGGGCAAGAGTTTAATCCTGCTGGGGAAATCGGAGAACCAGAGTTGAACATGTGCCTTGAAGTTACCATCCAAAAGTGAGTGACCACATATTGTGTGATTCCATTTATAGGAAATGTCTATAATAAGCCAATTCACAGAGACAGCAAGTAGATTGGTGGGTTCCAGAGGGTGGGGGAGGGGAGGATCAGGAGAAACTATCAACAAATATGGGTTTCTCTGCGTAAGGGTAGAAATGTTCAGAATTGGTAGTGATGGTTATACAATATTGTGACTATATAAAAAAAAAACAATTTTATACTAAGTTTTATGTTATGTGAATTATACTTCAACAAAACAAATTATAATAAAAAACTGAGAGAACCAGGATATTTATACACAAGCTCCTTTCATGAGTCAGGGCTGATGGGGGTTGGGCAGGGAGTGGGAAGCCGGAGAGGTAGCTAATTTCCAGCCTGTCCTGAGCAGATGAAACAGGCTCTGAGACTAGGGCGATTTTCAGGCAAAGTGGTGCAGATACCAACACTTTGCAGTTTGGAGTCATGATGCACTGAAATGAGGAGGTTAAGGAGGTGTGGGTGGAGCCCAGAAAGGGTCTGCTGTACTTCAAGAGAAGTAAACCTAACAAACCCACCTAATGTATTCAGAGATGAACTATTCTGTGGAGGAGAAGGATTCACTCAGAAGCCTCTAAGACCAAGAACTTATTCTTCTAAACGTATTCTATAACATATTGATATATATGACATGGATGACATGTTTAGGGAGCCCAATTATCTCAGTTGTGATCCCTAATCAATTAAACCTGTGGAAGGAGAAAAGAACAGTGCCTTCAGTGGAAAGTGGGATTGATTAGGTTGAATGATGACCTCCCAAATATGTCTACATTCTAATCCCGAGACGCTGTGAATGTTCCCTTTTAAGACAAAAGGGACTCTGCAGGTGGAATTAGGTTCAAGATTTGGAAATGGAGAAATTATGGTGAATTACCCAACTGGGGCCAATGTAATCATGTAGTCCTCATTTGAGGGAAGAAGGTGGCTCAGAATCGGAGGAGGAGGTGTATGTTACAAGAAGAGCAGATGTAGGTCAAGATGGCGGAGAAGTAACAGGCTGAGAATACATTAGGTAGCAGGAGATCAGCTAGATAGCTTATCTAAAGTTTGCAAACACATATAAATCCAACGGGAGATCAAAGAGAAGAACAGCAATTGTAGATACAGAAAATCAACCACTTTCTGAAAGATAGAACTGGCAGAGAAGTGAATCCAAAGCAACGGGAAGATAGACTGCGGGGAGAGGGGCCGGCTCCCAGCAAGTGGCGGAGCAAGAGCACTAAATCAGGACTTTTTTTTTTTTTTTAAGATTTTATTTATTTATTTGACAGAGAAAGATCACAAGTAGGCAGAGAGAGAGGGAAGCAGGCTCCCCGCTGAGCAGAGAGCCCGATGCGGGACTCGATCCCAGGACCCTGAGATCATGACCTGAGCCAAAGGCAATGGCTTAACCCACTGAGACACCCAGGTGCCCCTAAATCAGGACTTTTAAAAGTCTGTTCCACTGAGGACATCGCTCCAGAGGCTAAACCAGGGTGAAGCCCACGTGGGGTCAGTGTGGCCCCAGGTCCCACAGGGTCACAGAAGGATTGGGGGTGTCTGAGTGTCACAGAGCTTGCAGGTATTAGAACGGGGAAGCCGGCTACAGAGACAGAGCCGAGGAGTGAGCCCTCAGCTCGGGGTTACCTTGAACCGGTCACAGGCTGGGTGAGCTCAGAGCATGGCCAGAGAACAGGGAGACCGGAGTGATTGGGCGCTATTCTCTGAGGGCACACTGAGGAGTGGGGCCCTGAGCCCTCGGCTCCTCTGGGCCGGAGACTGGGAGGCTGCAATTTTCATTCCCGTCCTCTGGAACTCTACGGAAAGCATTCAAGGAGCAAAAGCTCCTAAAAGCAAACACGAGTGGTTTACTCAGCCTGGCCCCTGGTAATGGCAGTGCAATTCCACCTGGGGCAAAGACACTTGAGAATAACTACAACAGGCCCTTCCCCAGAAGATCAACAAGAAATCCAGCCAAGAACAAGTTCACCTACCAAGAAGTGCAGGTTCAATACCAAGGAGAGCAGCGGAATTCCAGAGGAGGAGAAAGCAAAGCACAGAACTCATGGTTTTCACCCCATGATTCTTTAGTCTTCCAGTTAATTTATTTTTTTTTTCAATTTTTTTTCTTCTTCTACTAAATTATTTTTAACTTTTACCCCTTTCTTTTATAACGTTTTTAACTAGTTTATCTAATATAGATATATATTTTCTCTTTTTTATATTTTTTAAATTTGTTTTCTTTTTTTAAATTGTTTCTCCTTTTTTCTGAACCTCTTTTTATCCCCTTTCTCCCCCCCCGCCCCCACGATTTGGGGTCTCTTCTGATTTGGTTAAAGCATATTTTCCTGGGGTTGTTGCCACACTTTTAGTATTTTACTTGCTCCTTCATATACTCTTATCTGGACAAAATGACAAGGCAGAAAAATTCACCACAAAAAAAAAGAACAAGAGGAGTACCAAAGACTAGGGACCTAATAAATACAGACATTGGTAATATGTCAGATTTAAAGTTCAAAATGACGATTCTAGCCGGTTCTAGCTGGGCTCGAAAAAGGCATGGAAGATATTAGAGAAACCCTCTCAGGAGATATAAAAGCCCTCTCTGGAGAAATAAAGAACTAAAATCTAACCAAGTTGAAATTTAAAAAGCTATTAATGGGATGCAATCAAAAATGGAGGCTCTCAGTGCTAGGATAAATGAGGCAGAAGAAAGAATTAGTGATATAGAAGACCAAATGACAGAGAATAAAGAAGCTGAGCAAAAGAGGGGCAAACAGCTACTGGACCACGAGGAGAGAATTCAAGAGATAAGTGACACCATAAGATGAAACAACATTAGAATAATTGGGGTCCAGGAAAATGAAGAAAGACAGAGGGGAGCAGAAAGTATATTGGAGAGAATTATTGGAGAGAACTTCCCTAATATGGCAAAGGGAACAATCATGAAAATCCAGGAGGTACAGAGAACCCCCCTCAAAATCAACAAGAATATGTCCACACCCCATCACCTAATAGTAAAAATTACAAGTCTTAGTGACAAAAAGAAAATCCTGAAAGCAGCCTGGGAAAAGAAGTCTGTAACATACAATGGTAAAAATATTCGATTGGCAGCAGACTTATCCACAGAGACCTGGCAGGCCAGAAAGAGCTGGCATGATATATTCAGAGCACTAAACGAGAAAAGCATGCAGCCAAGAAGACTATATCCAGCTAGCCTATCATTGAAAATAGAAGGAGAGATTAAAAGCTTCTAGGACAGGGCACCTGGGTGGCTCAGTGGGTTGGGCTGCTGCCTTCGGCTCAGGTCATGATCTCACAGTCCTGGGATCGAGTCCCGAGTCGGGCTCTCTGCTCAGCAGAGAGCCTGCTTCCATCTCTCTTTCTCTCTCTCTCTCTCTCTGCCTGCCTCTCGATCTATTTGTGATCTCTCTCTATCAAATAAATAAATAAAATCTTTAAAAAAAAAAAAAAGCTTCTAGGACAAACAAAAACTGAAAGAATTTACAAAAACCAAACCAGCTCTACAAGAAATATTGAAAGGGGTCCTCTAAGCAAAGAGAGAGCCTAAAAGTAGTAGATCAGAAAGGAACAGAGACAATATACAGTAACAGTCACTTTACAGGCAATACAATGGCACTAAATTCATATCTCTCAATAGTTACCCTGAATGTAAATGGGCTAAAGGCCCCAATCAAAAGACACAGTGTATGAGAATGGATGAAAAAATAAAACCCATCAATTTGTTGCCTACAAGAAACTCATTTTAGACCCAAAGTCACCTCCAGATTTAAAGTAAGGGGGTGGAAAACAATATACCATGCTAATGGACATCAAAAGAAAGCTGGGGTGGCAATCCTTATATCAGATAAATTAGATTTTAAGCCAAAGACTATAATAAGAGATGAGGAAGGACACTATATCACACTCAAATGGTCTGTCCAACAAGATCTAACAACTTTAAATATCTATGCCCCTAATGGGGGAGCAGCAAACAATATAAACCAATTAATAACAAAATCAAAGAAACACATCAACAATATTACTTTAACTTTAACACCCCCCTCACTGAAATGGACAGATCATCCAAGCAAAATATCAACAAGGAAATAAAGGCCTTAAATGACACACTGGACCAGATGGACATTACAGATACATTCAGAACATTCCATCCCAAAGCAACAGAATACACATTCTTCTCTAGTGCACATGGAACATTCTCCAGAATAGATCACATCCTGGGTCCTAAATCAGGTCTCAACCGGTATCAGAAGATTGGGATCATTCCTTGCATATTTTCAGAACACAATGCTCTGAAGCTAGAACTCAATCATAAGAGCAAATTTGGAAAGAACCCAAATACATGGAGACTAAACAGCAGCCTTCTAAAGAGTGAATGGGTCAACCAGGAAATTAAAGAAGAATTTAAAAAATTCATGGAAACAAATGATAATGAAAACACAACAGTTCAAAATCTGTGGGACACAGCAAAGGCAGTCCTGAGGGGAAAATATATAGCGGTACAAACCTTTCTCAAGAAACAAGAAAGGTCTCAGGTACACAACCTAACCCTACACCTAAAGGTACTAGAGAAAGAACAAGAAAGAAAGCCTAAACGCAGCAGGAGAAGAGAAATCATAAAGATCAGAGCAGAAATCAATGAAACAGACACCAAAAAACAGTAGAACAAATCAACAAAACTAGAAGCTGGTTCTTTGAAAGAGTTAATAAGATTGATAAACCCTGGCCAGACTTAACAAAAAGAAAAGAGAAAGGACTCAAATAAATAAAATCATGAATGAAAGAGGAGACATCACAGCCAACACCAAAGAAATACAGACGATTATAAGAACATACTATGAGCAACTGTACGCCAACAAATTTGACAATCTGGAAGAAATGGATGCATTTCTAGAGACATATAAACTACCACAACTGAACCAAGAAGAAATAGAAAGCCTGAACAGACCCATAACCAGTAAGGAGATTGAAACAGTCATCAAAAATCTCCAAACAAACAAAAGCCCAGGGCCAGATGGCTTTCCGGGGGAATTCTACCAAACATTTAAAGAAGAACTAATTCCTATTCTCCTGAAACTGTTCCAAAAAATAAAAATGGAAGGAAAACTTCCAAACACATTTTATAAGGCCAACATCATCTTGATCCCAAAACCAGACAAGGATCCCATCAAAAAAGTGAATCACAGACCAATATGCTTAATGAACACAGATGTGAAAATTCTCACCAAAACACTAGCTAATAGGATTCAACAGTACATTAAAAGGATTATTCACCATGACCAAGTGGGATTTATTCCAGGGCTGCAAGGTTGGTTCGACATCCACAAATCAATCAATGTGATACAACATATCAATAAAAGAAAAAACAAGAACCATATGATACCCTCAATAGATGCTGAAAAAGTATGTGACAAAGTACAACATCCCTTCCTGATCAAAACTCTTCAAAGTGTAGGGATAGAGGGCACATACCTCAATATTATCAAAGCCATCTATGAAAACCCCACCACAAATATCATTCTCACTGGAGAAAAACTAAAAACCTTTCCGCTAAGGTCAGGAACACGGCAGGGATGTCCATTATCACCACTGCTATTCAACAAAGTACTAGAAGTCCTAGCCTCAGCAATCAGACAACAAAAGGAAATTAAAAGCATCCAAAGCAGCAAAGAAGAAGTCAAATTATCACTCTTCGCAGATGATATGATATTATATGTGGAAAACCCAAAAGACTCCACTCCAAAACTGTTAGAGCTTGTACAGGAATTCAGTAAAGTGTCAGGATATAAAATCAATGCACAGAAATCAGTTGCATTTCTCTACACCAACAACAAGACAGAAGAAAGTGAAAGTAAGGAGTCTATCCCATTTACAATTGCACCCAAAACCATAAGATACCTAGGAATGAACCTAACTAAAGAGGCTAAGAATCTATACTCAGAAAACTATAAAGTACTCATGAAAGAAATTGAGGATGACACAAAGAAATGGAAAAATGTTCCATGCTCCTAGATTGGAAGAACACATATTATGAAAATGTCTATGCTACCTAAAGCAATCTACACATTTAATGCAATTCCTATCAAAATCCCACCCATTTTTTTCAAAGAAATAGAACAAATAATCCTAACATTTATATGGAACCAGAAAAGACCTTGAATAGCCAAAGGGATATTGAAAAAGAAAGCCAAAGTTGGTGGCATCACAATTCCAGACTTCAAGCTCTATTAGAAAGCTGTTATTATCAAGACAGCATGGTACTGGCACAAAAACAGACACATAGATCAATGGAACAGAATAGAGAGCCCAGAAATAGACCCTCAACTCTACAGTCAACTAATCTTCGACAAAGCAGGAAAGAATGTCCAATGGGAAAAAGACAGCCTCTTCAATAAATGGTGTTGGGAAAATTGGACAGCCACATGCAGAAAAATGAAATTGGACCATTTCCTTACACCCCACATGAAAATAGACTCAAAATGGATGAAGGACCTCAATGTGAGAAAGAATCCATCAAAATCCTTGAGGAGAACACAGGCAGCAACCTCTTTGACCTCAGCCGCAGCAACGTCTTCCTAGGAACATCGCCAAAGGCAAGGGAAGCAAGGGCAAAAATGAACTATTGGGACTTCATCAAGATCAAAAGCTTTTGCACAGCAAAGGAAACAGTCAACAAAACCAAAAGACAACTGACAGAATGGGAGAAGATATTTGCAAACGACATATCAGATAAAGGGCTAATGTCTAAAATCTATAAAGAGCTTATCAAACTCAACACTCAAAGAACAAATAATCCAATCAAGAAATGGGCAGAGGACATGAACAGACATTTCTGCAAAGAAGACATCCAGATTGCCAATAGACACATGAAAAAGTGCTCCACATCACTTGGCATCAGGGAAATAGAAATCAAAACCACAATGAGATATCACCTCACACCAGTCAGAATGGCTAAAATTAACAAGCCAGGAAATGACAGATGTTGGCGAGGATGTGGAGAAAGGGGAACCCTCCTACACTGTTGGTGAGAATGCAAGGTGGTGCAACCACTCTGGAAAACAGCATGGAGGTTCCTTAAAACGTTGAAAATAGGTCTTCCTTACGACCCAGCAACTGCACTACTGGGTTTTTACCCTAAAGATACAAATGTAGTGATCCGAAGGGGCATATGCACCTGAATGTTTATAGCAGCAATGTCTACAATAGCCAAACTATGGAAAGAACCTAGATGTCCACCAACAGATGAATGGATAAAGAAGAGGTGCTATATATACACAATGGAATACTATGCAGCCATCAAAAGAAATGAAATCTTGCCATTTGCGATGATGTGGATAGAACTAGAGGGTATCTTGCTTAGCAAAATAAGTCAATCAGAGAAAGACAACTATCATATGATCTCCCTGATATGAGGAAGTGGTGATGCAACAAGGGGGGTTTGGGGTATAGGAAAAGAATAAATGAAACAAGATGGGATTGGGAGGGAAACAAAACATAAGTGACTCTTAATCTTACAAAACAAACTGAGGGTTGCTGGGGGGAGGTGGTTTGGGAGAGGGGGGTGGGGTTATGGACATTGGGGTATGTGCTATGGTGAGGGCTGTGAAGTGTGTAAACCTGGTGATTCACAGACCTGTACCCCTGGGGATAAAAATATATTATATGTTTATTTAAAAAAAAAAAAAGAAGAAGAAGAAGGTTTAAAAAAAAAGAGAGAAGATGTAAAAGTAATACAGTTTGAAGATGAAGAGGGGAACCACAAGCCAAGGAGTACAGGCACCACTCGAAGAGTCAAAAAAAGGTAACAACAGCGGTCCTCCCCCTCAGAGTTTCCAGAAGGAACCAACATGCCACTAATGCTGCCATCTTGACTTTTTACCCCAGTGAAAATTATTGCATATTTCAGGTCTTTAGAGCTATAGTAGAAGAAATCTGTGTTGTATTAAACCACTAAATTTGTAGTAATTTGTTGGTGCTAACAGGAAGCTAATACACTTTCCTAGATGGGGTGAAAAAAATAATCACCATTACTTCTTCTCCAGAATACATTATAACATTGGAAGGGTATTAAAAATCACAACGAAAAGAAAATACTTTATATCTTCGTTTTATGTTATGTGGTTGATATTTTTAATATATTAAAACAGTATACTTATACCTGTCATGACTTTTTTTAGGATAAGCAAATACTATTTCAAATAGAGTACTCGGTGGGGATTTTTTTCATTTTAACAAATTGAATGTTTTAATTTACTTTTTATGCTTTGGAATTATAAATTACATTCTGCCAAGTAAAAATTCTTATTAGAATATTGACATGAAAAAAGGAGAAACAGTGAATGAATTCCCAGGAAATAACATGTTTACAATTTTGAAAGTATTGTAAAATTCAGTGAATTAAATAGAAATATTCCAACAGCAAATTTCTGAACATATTCAATGTGAGTTGAAGGGAGCTAACTGCCAGGTATGACAGTGAGTAGGTGAGCCTAAAGGTGAGAATAGGACATGGGGTAGAATAAAGTAGCAAAACTATAGGAAAAGAGGGGGAATCTGAAGGTGAAATAAAGGACCTAAGAGACATAAGTTGTTCCAGAGCTTTTTGATAAAAGGTGCATGTAACTTTTCTCCAATTTCAGTCCATGCTCCACATTATCACTAGGTAATAGAAAATAAAATTCAATCATGTCATACCTCGGCTTAAAATGCTCTGAAATTTGTTAGGTTAAAATAAAATGAAAACCCATGCTCCATAATCTTAATGGCAAAACCCTCAATGTCTGATTACCAGCCTACTTATATAGCCTTATCACCACCATCACAATCATGCCAGACTCTCCATTGTTCTTGAAACATCTCTGCGTCTCTCATGTCTCATGGTGTTGGCAAATAATGTTCTCACTAACTAGAATGAGTCCTTCTTGTCCTCACCAAATATCTATTCATCCCAGCCTACACATCCTCTTCTCAGTGAAGTTTCTACTGGAAGAAATAATCCACCTTGGGCCTTGAGCTCCATCCCTCCACCTCCTTGCCAAGGATGCTAGAAACGCAAAGCCCGTCTACTCTTTATACTGGCCATTTCTCAGTGTTGTATTTGCAGAGAGCAGTCTTAAAGGTTAGAGTAGCCTCTTGTTTGCCTTCACTGTAAAAATGGTAAATTTCTTAAACTCTGGGTTCCTCTCTTGCATCACAACTGGTAGGATATGCAGACATTCATCTAGGCCCACCTGAATGTTCGACATGGATTGGGGCGGGGGGCGGTGGGGAGCATGGGGACTGGGGCTGATATCACACTGGTGCTGCTCACTGTGCCATGAGTGTTACATCATTTGTCTCTGACCCAGGAGTCCCCTATCTTGCATCAGAATCCACACAACAGGGGCACCTGGGTGGCTCAGTGGTTTAAAGTTTCTGCCTTCGGCTCAGGTCATGATCCCAGGGTCCTGGGATCAAGTCCCACATCGGGCTCTCTTCTCTGCAGGGAGCCTGCTTTCTCCTCTCTCTCTCTGCCTGCCTCTCTGCCCTACTTGTTGATCTCTCTCTGTCAAATAAATAAATAAAATCTTAAAAAAAAAAAAAAAGAATCCACACAACAGTACCAGACTCACTTGTGAGCTTGCAAATAGAGTAAAATCCCCGATTTTGCACAGTCCTAGTTCCCCATCTCTCCAGACAGGGTTTGTGCCCTCTTATATCTATGATCCTGCAATACTTCCTCAAATAGAATGTGTTATTACATGAGGCCATGGGTTATAGCATGTACCTGTTCAGAAAAATGTTTGTCAAAAAACGAAATATTTCCAGTTCAGCAAAGGTGTCTACTCTGATAACTTCCATTTTCTCCTAACCAAAGCTGGACCCATTTAAATAGAACAGACAAAATGAGACTGTATTTTCGTTGTCAGAAGAAAGTATTCTTGAAATAATGCTCTAATGACCTGGGAGAATCTGAGTGACAATATTAGTCTGTTCCAGCCTTTCTTCACTTCATTTAATTTGGCCACATGATCCTGATAACAATTCCTACACTTTAAAAAAAAATCTATTTTTAAAGCATTTTTTTGCCTAGATAATTCATCTTCTGTTCATAAGGATTAAAGGTTAAGTCCACATTTCAAGATTTTTGAATATGATTTTTATCTGAATTTTGTATGCTGGAGGGAATAAGCCTTCATTAATTATCAAATGTTTTTCTCAGTGATTTTATCATTTTTTGCAGCCAGGAGGCATAGCAATACATTAATAAGCTGAAAACAAATGAATAAATAGAATCTTACTTGGTTATGAGATCTCGAAGAGAAATTCAGAATATGCTAAGTAGCAAATAGAAGTAATGTTAGCCCTAGAAGCATTATAAAACAATAGGCAACTCTTTAGCCAAAGGCAACAGGTTGGCTTTAACAAGATGAAAACCAGAACTACCCCACTAATAAGCTACACAAGAAACACCCACTTCACTCAATTCAAAACAAGTTAAATGTTTGTATTTAAATCGAGAACTGAAAACTCAATGCCTTGAATCTTCAAGATCTTTGAGATTTCGATTGATGAAATTTGCATCCTATCTTTCAGATACGCTGTGGGCAGGGCTGAGTTCCTGCTGGAAAAGGACCCTTGTTAAAGGGAGGAGACGGAGAGGAGAAGGGAGTTGAGGGAAATTGGAAAGGGAGGTGAACGATGATAGACTATGGACTCTGAAAAACACTCCTAGGGTTTTGAAGGGGCAGGATGGGTGGGAGGTTGGGGGAGCCAGGTGGTGAGTATTAAGGAGGACACGTATTGCATGGAGCACTGGGTATGGTGCAAAAACAATGAATACTGTTATGCTGAAAAGAAATTTTAAAAATAAGAAAAAATAAAGGGAGGAGACAGATCCAGTCCCTTGGTCCCTGTGAGGTCACACCGAGGTCACAGCAATACAGGTTTGTGCCCCCAAGCAATACCATTCACCACACACTCTGGCACCTGGGCTCTGTCTGTGTGGAAAGTCCAAAAAAAAAAAAAAAAAAACACCAAACCAAAAGCCAGATGTTTTGCTGAAACATTCCTAAATTTGCAATGGCTTGAGAGAACATTGCACATTTTATCCAATCTTAATCTACTTTCCTTAATTTTATTCTACATTTGAAAGTGGGAAACTAGCCCCATAGAAACAGCATTAAAGAAACATGAGTAGAGAGGGAAGCTGAGTCTCCTAACATGTGAAGAAAAGGATAGTATATATATCCTCCTAATTTTGTCAGCCAAATGGTACTTTATTGTGCCTCAAACCAGAATGCTTGATCTGGACCAGGGGGCTCTGGGAGCAGGGTCGCTCATCCCTGGGAGCTTTATCACAGGTTCCGTGCTGCTTCTGCTACTGCAGGCTAGGTGGAAATAACCAATGGCACCTACCTACTCTTTTTACTACAAAGCTAGGATAGCATGGTGCCTTCTACTTTAAAGTTTCTTGTACCAATTATAACTCATTTCACCAACCCCTTTCATAATAGCTCAGGGACCAGGAGAAATGAAACTGTGTTGAACCATTAGCCTTTAATAATTAGAGAACTCTGGATTCCGCTATGGCTGAAAGGGAGGAAATGCTGCTACTGAAAAACAAAAACAACTCAGGGGGAAAACCACCTATCTCATCACTCCCCTTCCCCCTCCACCTTCCCCGTTCTGTAGGGCAGGGTCCTTTGCCCAAAGCTCCAAACTCTGCTCACCCTGGAAGGCTCCTACTGACAGCTCCAGCAGGGAATATGAGTAGGACTCCAGATTGTCAAGGGTGTGTTTTGATATGTTCTGTGCTGTAAACTGGTCTAGTGGTATGAATGCCAATGAAATCCTCCCTTGTGCCCTCTTGTGTACCTGGGTAATAAGATAAGGACGACTAACAAAGCCATCATCACAGGGACCCCAGGAAAATCTGGGGCTCCTGACTCTGGTTTATGCATCATAAGAAAAGCCTTTTTTAAAATGGAGTCACTCAGGTTTGTGCTTGGGTCCACTAAATTGTGGGTTTGGGTTTTTCTGGGAATATGCCTTTTTGCCTCTTCAAATTGGGGAAATAACTAAAGAAAAGGTTTTGCTTTTTTTTTTTTTTTTAACTTCCTTATTTGCAGTAAAAGAAATAACAGGGCTTTGGGGCGCCTGGGTGGCTCAGTGGGTTAAAGCCTCTGCCTTTGGCTCAGGTCATGATCCCAGGGTCCTGGGATAGAGTCCCTCATCGGGCTCTCTGTTCAGTGGGGAGTCTGCTTCCCCCCCCCCCTCTGCCTGCCTCTCTGCCTACTTGTGATCTATGTCTAATAAATTAAATCTTAAAAAAAAAAAAAAAAAAAGAAAGAATAGGGCTCAAAAATGAGTCACCTAGTTACCATTCTGCTTAAAAGTTACCTACTAAAGTCAGCTACTGCTATGGTCTGTATGGTATTTGCATAATCGCCACCCGAGGGTAGAAGGGCAAGGGCCCCAGAAACAACCTAATAGGCCTGTGTGTCAGGCCTATTCGAGACTTACTAGAATCCCTAGACTGACAAGTAGTTGAGAACCATCTCCACTTTCCAGAATACTTCTTTTTTTTTTTTAAGATTTTATTTATTTATTTGACAGAGAGAGATCATAAGTAGTCAGAGAGGCAGGCAGAGAGAGAGGGAAGCAGGCTCCCTGTTGAGCAGAGAGCCTGATGCGGGACTCGATCCCAAGACCCCGGGATCATGATCTGAGCCAAAGGCAGGGGCTTAACCCACTGAGCCACCCAGACACCCTTCCAGAATACTTCTTAAGGTCTATATATAATGTTGGGAATATTTTTATATTAATGGGTTCTACAGGAAATTGTGGGTAAATTCACTGCTACAAACAAAACTGCATGGCAAGAGAGTTATGGGGCACCCAGATGGCTCAGTTGATAGAACATGCAACTCTGATCTCAGGGTGGTAAATTATAGCCCCACACTGAGTTTAGAGATTATTTCATAATAAAATCTTAAAAAGAAATAACAAAACCTCGGAGTTACATATGAAATGCTAAAAGGCCAAAAAAGACTGAATTACTATATTGGGCAATATTTACTTTCCCCAGGTATTTAGTGGAATGATAAGAATATTCTGAAAAACATCACTAATCTTGGCTAATTTGTAACTACCATTTAAAACTCAATTACCCTGATCATGAGTTCAAACCCCATGACGAGCCCTACATTGTGCATGGGGCCTGCTTAGGAGTCTCTCCCTCCGCCCCTCCCCCACTTGCGTGGGTACAGGCTTACCCAGAGCCCACTCTCTCTCACTCTAAAAATCTTATGAATGAATGAATTTAAAAACCCTCAATTACCCAAAGCCACATTTCTCATGTAATCCCCACACAGCTAACATTCCTGCTCTCCTGGTTCTGTTAATGGCATCAATATTCTTCTGTTCACCAGGCGTAAAATGTCAGGCCTATCTTTGGTTCCTTTTTAGGACATTCCTTCTCCATCCAATCAAGTGCCAAATCCTGTATTTTCTTAATAAAATGGCCCCTAATATCCCTTTCTACTGATGCCCTATTTCTGATCCTAGTTCTGGCCTGAAATGTTCTCCCAGTTCCCAGCCTCTCCTCCCTCTGACCAGTTTTACAAATGGCAGTTTGATTAACCTGCCCATATCATCACTTGGGTTAGATGACCCACCTCTTTAAAGGTTTTTCAGGACTTCCAACTGCCTGCACCAATGGCTGGCATCTGGTAAGACCCAACACTCTGTCCCTCTACCTTGCATGCTTTTGCAAACATACAACGACCTTCTGATCAGTAGGTAAAATTCCATTTTGCCAAGATTAAAACTTTTAACAGTAGTTTCTGTCAGAATGCTGATCTGAGCAACTTATGGCTGTTAAGTAGAATGCAACTTGCTACAAATAAGAGGGAAGAGACTTAGAGTCCCATCAAGCATATGTCAAGGGAACTACCTTGTGCTTGTTGGAACTTGTTGAGCACATTGCCTCCAAAGATTCATGGCTGTTATGTCTGGGAGTAAACAGCTCTATTCAAAAAAAAAAAAAAAAAAAGGTGAAGGTGCTGAGGGTCAACCTAGCAAATAGTGAGGTAACTATGGCTGCTTTCACAGACACCGTGAGACTCACTATACTGTTGTTTGTATTATAATTGCTGCTGGCTTGTTTGGTATTTCCAGGTACTTGATCCTTTCTGTGTCCTGCTAAAAATCAAATGGTATTTGAAGGTATGTCACAATACCAAATGTTTCAAAAATCACTGAAGACTTAAGTCCAGATTTCTTACCACAACCTACCAGGTCCTTTTCATTTTGACCCCAACCTACCTCTCTAGCCTTAACTTCTATTCTGGCCCCTTGAGTCACATGGGACCACATATTGCTCTTTGACTAAATCAGCTTTTTCACGTCTTGTGGGGTTTCATATGCAGAAGAAACATCATGTTCTTGTTTTTTCTGCACTCAGTTATCAAGACCTCGTTACAATATTATCTCTTCACTAGTGTTTTCCCCGACTCACCCAGTGAGAGGTCATTGTTCCCATAGTCCTTCGCACATGTTTTCTTCATTGCTTGTACCCTCAAGTTTTCTAATCCCCATCCTCTCCAAGTCATCAGGGATAGCGTATCTGAGGTCCTGAAGGCAAGGACTTCATTCATCTTTGAATTCCAATGCTTGAGATGTCGCAAGCCCTCAGTAAATGTTTGTGGAATTGCCCGTTTGGGCCAAGTTTAGGCCCTTATGACTTATTGCTAATTAATCTTTCAGAAACTATCCCCCACAACTCTGCTGTATGTAATTGATACTCAAACCACGTTAGACTACTTTCTGTTCCTGAAATAGGACTGACACTTTCCCACCTCTACAAATGTGCTCATGTGGTTCAAAGTATTCTTTTGTTTGGGACACTCACCCTCTCTCTATGATAGCCGCCCACCAAACATCTACCTGTCCCTATAACCAAGCTCACAGCCATGTTCTCCCAATAAGTCCTCTCTCATCCCCTAATTAAGCATTTTCTCTGAACTTTTTAATACTTGGTTATACAGTTCTCCAGCCCCTTAGCACAAAGTAGTGAGGACTGTAGTCACTTGTGTCTATTTTACCTCCCTCACTACATTCTAAAAATCTCCCTGAAGTAAGATACCTTATTAGTTTTTGTTTTCTCATTAGTACCTATGCAATATCTTGCACATAAAGCTTAGTTTTTCAAATGAATGAATGAAAGAAGTGATGAATATGTCTACTGCATCATATTATTCACTATATTCTATTTACATAGGCTATGATACAATTACGGTTTATTAAAGGAGCCATTTCAACATTTCCTTGGTACATTAGGCAATTGTTACCATGTGTAGCAAATTCTTGTATCACACTATTGCGGGTCAGTTTCCTTACTGAGATAAATTTTTAAAACTCTACCCAGGATGGAGGTATTAACTAATCCTACTGTGGTAATCATTTTGCAATATACAATATACATGTGTATGAAATCATCACATTTTACATCCTACATATGTTAGATAATATCTCAAACCATGGGGTAGGGGAGACCCTACATAGATGTTCTCCTCTTACTCTGGAATCTGAAAATTCTAGTTTATAACACAGAGAATAATAAGTCTTAATAAAAATGAATTCCAATTCTCCTTTAGGCATAATTAGTTTCTACCTACTCTTTGTTTCAATTCACACATATGTAATTATTTTTATTGCTTTGTATTTTATGTTTTCATCCTTATCTCCCCCACTAGATTTTGAGCTTCTCAAGGCTAATAATCTTGTCTTATCTCTCTACTGATCAACCTATAATAATTAGTTTACCTATATAAATATATTTCATTTACTTTATATAGTTGAACCTTAAACAACATGGGGATTAGGGGCATCAACACCCACATAGTTGAAAATCTGCATGTAACTTTTGATTCCCCCCAAAATTAACTACTAATATCCTACAATTGACCAAAAGCCTTACCAATAACTTAGTTGATTAACACATACTTTATGTGTGACAGGTATTATATACTGTATTCTTATATGGAAGTAAGCTAGAGAAAAGAAGATATTAAGAAATCATAAGAAAAAGTATGTTATGGGCGCACCTGGGTGGCTCAGTGGGTTAAGCCTCTGCCTTCAGCTCAGGTCATGATCTCAGGGTCCTGGGATCGAGCCCCACATAGGGCTCTTTGCTCAGTGAGGAGCCTGCTTCCCCCTCTCTGCCTGCCTCTCTGCCTACTTGTGATCTCACTCTCTCTCTCTGTAGATAAATAAATAAAATCTTAAAAAAAAAATTATGTTATGTACTGCACAAATGTTTGTTGAAAAAAATCCACATATAAGTGGACCCCCACAGCTCAAACCCATGTTGTTCAAGAGTCAACTGTATATAAACATTATGTAAATATTTTAAATATTTATATATATTTAAATATTTAAAATATTTATATATATATAAAGTACATATAAATTATATAATTATTATGACTGGCAATATGTTCTGTTCAATAAATATTATTGAAATAATGTACAATTTTTTTTTTACTAAAGTTTAGTTGACACACAATGTCATATTGGTTTTGGGTATATGAAATAATGATTTGATAATTTTATACATTATACAGTGCTTATCATGATAAGTGTAGTTACCACCTATTACCATACCAGGTTATTATAATATTATTGACTCTATTCCCTATGCTGTACTTTTTATACCTGAAACTTCTTTGTTTTATAACTAGAAGTTGGTGTTCTTAATCACCTTCACCTATTTTGCCCATTACCCTACCACCCCCATCTAGCAACCACAACTCTGTTCTCTGTATATGAATATGAGTCTTTCCAGATTTGTTTGTTCATTTCTTTTAATATTCTGCATGTAAGAGAAATCACACAGTATTTGGTTTTCTCTGCCTGACTGTTTTCACTAGCATAATACCCTCTAAGTCCATTGGGTTGTCACAAATGGCAAAATTTCATTCCTTTTTATGGCTGAGTAATACTCCATTGTGTATATAGACCACATCTTTATCAATTCAAGCTCTAAGTTACTTTCATGCCTTGGCTGCTGTAAATAATGTTTCAATGAACAAAGGGGCACATACATCCTTTCAAGTTAGTGTTTTTCTTTTCTTTTGGTGAATATCCAGGAATGAAATTGCTGGATTATATCCAGTAGTTCTATTTTTAATTTTTTGAGAGACCTCCATACTGTTTTCCATAGCTGTTGCACCAATCTACATTCCAACCAAAGATGTATGAGAGTTTCCTTCTCTCTGCATCCTCACCAACACTTGTTATTTATAGTCTTTTTGATACTAGCAATTCTGACAGGTGTACGGTGATCTCTCTTTGTGGTCTTAATTTGCATTTCACTAATGATTAGTGATGTTGAGCATTCATTCATGTGTCTGCTGGCCAGCTGGATGTCTTTTTTAGGAAAGTGTTTATTTGAGTCTTCTACCCATTTTCAATCAGATTGGTTTTTTTGGTGTTGGCTTGAATGAGTTCTTTATATATTCTGGAATTTAACGCCTAATCAAATATATCACTTGAAAACATCTTCTCCCATTCAGTAGGTTGTCTCTTTGTTTTGTTAATGACTTCTTTCACTGTGCAAAAGAATTTTAGTTTGATGGAACCAATAGTTTATTTTTGCTTTTGTCTCCCTTGCCTCAGGAAACATTCAGAAAAGTGTTGCTAAGGTCAGTGTACAAGAGAGTACTGCCTGTGTTTGTTTTTGTTTTGTTTTTTAGGAGTTTCATCGTTTTAGGTCACACATTTAGGTCTTTAATCCATTTTGAGTTTTTTTCTGTATAGGGTAAGTGGTTTCAGTTTCATTCTTCTGCATGTAGCCATTCAGTTCTCTGAACATCATTTATGAAAGAAACTATATTTTCTCCATTGTGTTTTTTTGTCTTTTTTGTCTTAGATTACTTGACCATGTAAGTGTGGGTTTATTTCTGGGCTCTCTATTCTGCTCTATTGATCTAAGTGTCTATTTCTGTGCCAGTACCATACTGTTTTGATTATCATAACTTTGTGGTATAGTTTGAAACCCAGGATTATAATACCTCCAGCTTTGCTTTTTTCCTCAAGATTGCTTTGGCTATTAGAGATCTTTTTGGTTGCAATCAATTTTTAGAGTTATTTGCTCTATTCTGTGAAAGATACTACTGGTATTTTGGTAGGGATTACATTGAATCTGTAAATTGGGGGAAGCAATATGGACATTTAGCAATATTCTTCCATTCATGAGCATGGTATGTATTTAATGGTGCCATCTTCAATTTCTTTCACTAATGTCTTATAATTTTCAGAGTATAGCTCTTTTACCTCCTTAGTTTAATTTACTCCTAGGTATTTTTATCTTTTTAATGCAATTGTAAATGAGATTATTTTCCTAATTTCTCTTTCTGCTTCTGTTATTAGTATATAGAAGCGTAACAGACTTCTGTATATTAATTTTACATCCTATGATTTTACTGAATTCATTTATTCTGTTACAGTTTTGGTGGAATTTTTAATGTTTTCTTTATATTGTATCATGTCATCTGCAGATACTGACAGTTTTATTTTTTCCTTACCAATTTGGACTCCTTTTATTTCTTCTTTGATTGCTGTGGTTAGGACTTCTAGTTCTATACTGAATAAAAGTGGCAAGGGTGGATACCTTTGTCTTATTCTTGATCTGAAAGGAAAAGCCCTCCATTTTTTATGACTGGGTATCAGTTTATCTGTGGGTTTGTCATGTATGGCCTTTATTATGCTGAGTTATATGCCTGCTAAACCCACCTTATTGACAGTTTTTATTATAAATGGATGTTGAATTTTGACATGTGCTTTCTCTGGATCTATTGAGATGACCATGTGATTTTTGTGCTTTATTTTGTTAATATGGTATAGGATGTTGATTTTGCATATATTGTACCATCCTTGTATCCTTGGAGTAAATCCCACTTGATTGTGGTGAATGACCCTTTTAATGTACTGTTGAGTTCAATTTGCTAATATTTAGTTGAGGATTTTTGTATCTATGTTCATCAAGGTTATTGGCCTGTATTTTTTTTTTTTTTTTTTTTGGTCTTTGTCTAGCTTTAGTTCCAATGTAGTGTTGGCCTTATGGGATGAAATTAAAAAGTTTCCCTTCCTCTATTTTTTGGGGGTAGTTTGAGAAGAATAGGTATTAACTCTTAAATATTTGGTAACATTCCCCTTTGAAATCATCTGGTCCTGGACCAGATGGGCAATAGTTTTTTGGTTTTGTTTTATTTATCATTTCAATTTTGTTACTAGTAATTAGTCTGTTCCAATCATCTATTTCTTCCTGATTCAGTCTTAGATGATTGTGTGTTTCTAAAACATATCCTTTTCTTCTAGATTGTCCAATTTGTTAACACACAATTTTTTTTTGTAGTAGACTCTTCTAATCCTTTGTATATCTGTGTTGTCAGTAGTTACTACTTTTTCATTTCAGATTGTATTTAAGTCCTCTCTGCTTTTTTCTTACTAGTCTGGCAAAAGGTTTATCAATGTTATCTTTTCAAAGAAACAGTTCTTGGTTTCCTTGGCTTTTTTTTTTTTAAACTTTATTTCATTTAGTTGCACTCTCATCTTTATCATTTCCTTCTTTCTTACTTTGGGATTTAGTTTTTTTCCAGTTCTTTTAAGTGTAGGTTTGAACTGTTTATTTGACTTTTTGTTTTTGTTTCTTGACTTTGGCCTTTATCACTGTTAATTTCCCTCCTATGAATGCTTTCAATCCCAAAATTTTAGACTACTGTGGCTTCATTTCTATTAAACTCCATGTATTTTTTTTATTTCCTCTGACTTGTTCATTGATTCATTAGTTGTTTAGTAAGCAGCATTTTGTTTAGTCTCCAAATGTTTGTGTGTTGTGGGTATCACCCAAGACTCCCTGAGAAGGCAGGTGGCTAGAGCACCCAGATCTTACTCCTGTCTGAGCATACACAATGGCATTTGCCAGCACCTCCAACCATATGGTAGATGCTGTAGAGTGAGTTCACTTATAGTTGAGTTGCCCTTTAAACTGTATTTAAATGTTAAAAATAGACATTTTAAATGGTTGATGCTTTTCTTATTTTAATTACACTGTAGTTAACATATACTGTTATATTAGTTTCAGGTGTACAATATAGAGATTCAACAATTCCACATAGTAAATGGTCAAGGTTTTTTATCACTAACAAATTGTTTTCAGATCTACTAGGAGAAGAAAAAAATGAAAGAAACTAAGATACTAAGACCCATTGTTCTGAAAGCAGTAATTGAACATGAATACACAACACCTGTGAATGAACAGTAATAAGCCAATAGTGAACCATGATTCAATTTTCACAGAACTTTCTAGCTTAATATTACGGGTGCAGAGTTTGATATTATTTAGTCATGGGTAATATTGCCCTTTCATTACAGTTTATAACTGTGTTTCTCAAACTTGAGTAATAAACAGACCTCTTTTAAAAATAAGACCCTTACATTACAGGCAATACAATGGCATTAAATTCATATCTCTCAATAGTTACCCTAAATGTAAATGGGCTAAATGCCCCAATCAAAAGACACAGGGTATCAGAATGGATAAAAAAATAAAAGCCATCAATAGGTTGCCTACAAGAAACTCATTTTAGACCCAAAGACACCTCCAGATTTGAAGTAAGGGGGTGGAAAACAATATACCATGCTAATGGACATCAAAAGAAAGCTGGGGTGGCAATCCTTATATTAGATAAATTAGATTTTAAGCCAAAGACTAAAATAAGAGATGAAGAAGGACACTATATCATACTCAAAGGGTCTGTCCAACACGAAGATCTAACAACTTTAAATATCTATGCCGCTAATGGGGGCTCAGCCAACTATATAAACCAATTAATAACAAAATCAAAGAAACACATCAATAATAATGCAATAATAGTAGGGGACTTTAACATTCCCCTCACTGAAATGGACAGATCATCCAAGCAAAATATCAACAAGGAAATAAAGGCCTTAAATGACACACTGGACCAGATGGACATCACAGATGCATTCAGAACATTCCATCCCAAAGCAACAGAATACAAATTCTTCTCTAGTGCACATGGAACATTCTCCAGAATAGATCACATCCTGGGTTCTAAATCAGGTCTCAACCGGTATCAGAAGATTGGGATCATTCCTTGCATATTTTCAGAACACAATGCTCTGAAGCTAGAACTCAATCACAAGAGCAAATTTGGAAAGAACCCAAATACATAGAGACTAAACAGCATCCTCCTAAACAATGAATGGGTCAACCAGGAAATTGAAGAAGAATTGAAAAAATTCATGGAAACAAATGATAATGAAAACACAACAGTTCAAAATCTGTGGGACACAGCAAAGGCAGTCCTGAGAGGAAAATATATAGCGGTACAAGCCTTTCTCAAGAAACAAGAAAGGTCTCAAATACGCAACCGAGCCCTACACCTAAAGGAGCTAGAGAAAGAACAAGAAAGAAAGCCTAAACGCAGCAGGAGAAGAGAAATCATAAAGATCAGAGCAGAAATCAATGAAATAGACACCAAAAAAACAGTAGAACAAATCAACAAAACAAGGAGCTGGTTCTTTGAGAGTTAATAAGATTGATAAACCCCTGGCCAGACTTATCAAAAAAAAAAAAAAGAGAAAGGACTCAAATAAATAAAATCATGAATGAAAGAGGAGACATCACAGCCAACACCAAAGAAATACAGACAATTATAAGAACATACTATGAGCAACTCTACACCAACACATTTGACAATCTGGAAGAAATGGATGCATTCCTAGAAACATATAAACTACCACAACTGAACCAGGAAGAAATAGAAAGCCTGAACAGACCCATAACCAGTAAGGAGATTGAAACGGTAATCAAAAATCTCCAAGCAAACAAAAGTCCAGGGCCAGACAGCTTTCCGGGGGAATTCTACCAAACATTTAAAGAAGAACTAATTCCTATTCTCCTGAAACTGTTCCAAAAAATAGAAATGGAAGGAAAACTTCCAAACTCATTTTATGAGGCCAATATCACCTTGATTCTAAAACCAGACAAGGATCCCATCAAAAAAGAGAACTACAGACCAATATCCTTGATGAATACAGATGTGAAAATTCTCACCAAAATCCTAGCCAATAGGATTCAACAGTACGTTAAAAGGATTATTCACCACAACCAATGGGATTTAATCCAGGGCTGCAAGTTTGGTTCAACATCCACAAATCAATCAATGTGATACAACATATTAATAAAAGAAAGAACAAGAACCATATGATACTCTCAATAGATGCTGAAAAAGCATGTGACAAAGTACAACATCCCTTCCTGATCAAAACTCTTCAAAGTGTAGGGATAGAAGGCACATACCTCAATATTATCAAAGCCATCTATGAAAAACCCACCACAAATATCATTCTCAATGGAGAAAAACTGCTTTTCTACTAAGGTCAGGAACATGGCAGGGATGTCCATTATCACCACTGCTATTCAACATAGTACTAGAAGTCCTAGCCTCAGCAATAAGACAACAAAAAGAAATGAAAGGCATCCAAAGCAGCAAAGAAGAAGTCAAACTGTCACTCTTTGCAGATGATATGATACTGTATGTGGAAAACCCAAAAGACTCCACTCCAAGTCTGCTAGAACTTGTACAGGAATATAAAATCAATGCACAGAAATCAGTTGCATTCTCTACACCAACAACAAGACAGAAGAAAGAGAAAGTAAGGAGTCTATCCCATTTTTAATTGCACCCAAAACCATAAGATACCTAGGAATAAACCTAACCAACGCGGCAAAGAATCTATACTCAGAAAACTATAAAGTACTCATGAAAGAAATTGAAGATGACACAAAGAAGTGGAAAAAATGTTCCATGCTCCTGGATTGGAAAAACACATATTGTGAAAATGTCTATGCTACCTAAAGCAATCAACACATTTAATGCAATTCCTATCAAAGTCCCATCCATTTTTTTCAAAGAAATAGAACAAATAATCCTAAAATTTATATAGAACCAGAAAAGACCCCGAATAGCCAGCCAAAAGTATATTAAAAAAGAAAGCCAAAGTTGGTGGCATCATAATTCCAGACTTCAATCTCCATTACAAAGCTGTCATCATCAGGATAGTCTGGTACTGGCACAAAAACAGACACATAGATCAATGGAACAGAATAGAGAGCCCAGAAATAGACCCTCAACTCTATGGTCAACTAATCTTCGACAAAGCAGGAAAGAATGTTCAATGGAAAAAAGACAGCCTCTTCAACAAATGGTGTTGGGGAAATTGGACAGCCACATGCAGAAAAATGAAATTGGACCATTTCCTTACACTATGCATAAAAATAGACTCAAAATGGATGAAGGACCTCAATGTGAGACAAGAATGCATCAAAATCCTTGAGGAGAACACAGGCAGCAACCTCTTCCTAGGAACAATGCCAAAGGCAAGGGAAGCAAGGGCAAAAATGAACTATTGGGACTTCATCAAGATCAAAAGCTTTTGCACAGCAAAGGAAACAGTCAACAAAACCAAAAGACAACTGACAGAATGGGAGAAGATATTTGCAAACAACATATCAGATAAAGGGCTAGTATCCAAAATCTATAAAGAGTTAATTAAACTCAACACTCAAAGAACAAATAATCCAATCAAGAAATGGGCAGAGGACATGAACAGACATTTCTGCAAAGAAGACATCCAGATGGTCAACAGACACATGAAAAAGTGCTCCACATCATTCAGCAACAGGGAAATACAAATCAAAACCACAATGAGATACCACCTTACACCAGTCAGAACAGCTAAAATTAACAAGTCAGGAAATGACAGATGCTGGTAAGGATGCAGAGAAAGGGGAACCCTCCTACACTGTTGGTGAGAATGCAAGCTGGTGCAACCACTCTGGAAAGCAGCATGGGGGTTCCTTAAAACGTTGAAAATAGGGCTACCTTACGACCCAGCAACTGCACTACTGGGTATTTACCCTAAAGATACAAATGTAGTGATCCGAAGGGGCATATGCACCCAAATGTTTATAGCAGAAATGTCCACAATAGCCAAACTATGGAAAGAACCTGATGTCCATCAACAGATGAATGGATAAAGAAGAGATGGTATATATATACAATGGAATACTATGCAGCCATCAAAAGAAATGAAATCTTGCCATTTGCAACGATGTGAATGGAACTAGAGGGTATTATGCTTAGCAAAATAAGTCATTCAGAGAAAGACAACTATCATATGATCTCCCTGATATGAGGAAGTGGAGATGCAGCATGGGGGGTTTGAGGGGTAGGAAAAGAATAAATGAAACAAGATGGGATCGGGAGGGAGACAAACCATAAGAGACTCTTAATGTCACAAAACAAACAGGGTGGCAGGGGGCAGGTGGGGAGGGAGAGGGTGGTGGGGTTATGGACATTGGGGAGGGTATGTGATATGGTGAGTGCTGTGAAGTGTATAAACAGTTCGATTTACAGACCTGTACCCCTGGGGCTAATAATACATTGTATGTTTATAAAAAAATTTAAAAATTTTTTTAAAAGGTCCTTTACATGTATAGAATTTTTAAATCACTATATTGTATACCCAAAACTAATATAACACTGCATGTTAACTAGTTGGAATTACAATTAAAACTTTAAAAAATAAATATAATGAATTTTAAAATTAAAATAAGACTCCTTCAGACTCAGACTTGCCCTAATTTTTGTTTTTACTATGCTATTATTTAAACATATATAAGCTTATATATATATAAACATATATAAACATATATATATATAAATTTATATATATATAAAATACCTTATACTTTTGGGCTTCATATAATTTCTCTGGCCTTCATATAATTTTAAATCCAAAATAAACTGACAAATTCAAATAAAACCAGGAAAATGAATAAAACTCAAATTAACAATGTAATCAATTATCCCTTTTGTCGAAACCAATTTACCATTTGTAATTAGATGGCCATACCCACATCTAAGATTGGCTCTCTTGGGTTCTTGTCCCCCTACTTATCTAAATGTATCTTCCCTCAGATATATTCTCTAACTACGTTTCTCTGGCCAGACATTACACTTCTTATAAGCACGGAATAATTCGTTTGGCCCTTACTTGGCCAAATATGTTATTTATTAATTTAACCACTACTCTTATCATTCATTAGCCCATGAGAATTAGAGTAACTCAGTGCCATTTACACCTACCCAATAGTAAATATAAAAGTAAAAATTGCCATGAAATTATTAGATAATAGTTTGTTATAGTCATCTAGTGATTCATAATGTACATATGTAAAAAATTTTAAAAGGTTATCAACAAATAGAAACCATCAAATTTGATCCAAGTACCCACCTTCCTCAAGAATATAGGGTTTAAAACCCAGTTTAACAAATGTTATCCCAAGAAATTTCCCCTGTCGTGAGTTTCTGTTCCAGTCCCATTCACAACAGTACAAGGGACCTCCAAGGTGCTGTGTAAGTTAGCATGTTTAAAAGCAGTGATATTATGTTAGCACCCTCAACATGAGACTATTTCTTCCACTTACTGTAGTTTTTCCTCTCTCCTCTCTCTTCCTCTACTGCCAAATTCATCCTTCCTTCTTTATTTACCCACTGGTTAATCTACTCTCTTCCACCTTTATTATTCCATTTTTCGACATTATACAAAATTGCAGTGTACTTCCAAATTACTTCCGACGTTCCCTTTACCTTTGGTTTTATAAGGATTGGTAGCCACAAACAGGAAAAAAAAAAGTTTTTCCATCCTTGGTGGCATAGTGAGATGCACAGCATCTGACATGAAGATTATGTGATTTGCGCTCTGTCCTCAGCTTCCTAATTTCAACAAATATTTCTCAGAGAAGACTAGCTTGTTTTAATTACACACAAAATAAGACCAGATACTCTTTCTTCTTTTACATGCAGCAAAGTTTAGACGAAATGACTGAAATCTCCATTTACCTGTTACTGAACATCCTTATCTTGTTGAAGACTAAATATTTCCACTTAAGATAAGCTTGCCTCTTTCATGCCAGCAACTCTTTCTGATCTTCCACCTGTCCATTAGGTTCAATGGCTGACAGAACAAAGCTCTGTCAGAGAAAGGTATGTAAATTCCCAGATATATCCTTCCTTTCCCTACAAACCACAAAGAAATGGGAGAGGCCAACCTATTCTGGGCTCCAGATAACATTTCTCCCTTGGGAGGAATAAATGTTTATCTGCTTGAGCTGACCAGTGGGCATATACTAAAACTAAGTGTGACTATAATGAAAAGGAGGTGATTATCCTGTGACTCAGACAGGGTTTCTAGAGGTGATCCCTAAAATATTTTGATTACCAACCATTTCATCAGAAATGAAAAGGATCCTGAGCAATGTGTGTGTGTGTGTGTGTGTGTGTGTGTATTGATAAGACCTGGATTAAATATCACCACTTTGAAAAGGTTTCTTCGATCTTTCTTGTCAAATTTCATTTTTTATTTCCATAAATGTACCTCTTGAATATGTCATTTTAATTCATATTGTAATTAGTTGATTAAAAATTATTTTATTGGAAGCTTCTTGAAAACAACAAGTAACTTAAATCATATTTCTCAAGTTCTGTGCTGGTGCCTACAAACAGAAGGTATTTGGTGCTGACTGGACTAAAAACCTGTTAAAGTTTTGCTCTGATCATAAACAATTACAAGGTTAGCAAGTCTGTCACCTGGTCTTTAAAACTAGCTCAGGCTGCTGAGAAGTTAGGCTTCATGAGATAATAAATGCTGTGTATTATTATTATTATTATTATTGTTTTACATTCCTACCATCTAAAGTTTAAGGACATCTTTGGTAATACTGTATCTATGATATATGTGAAATGGCTTTGGCAACCATAAAACTTAATAAAAATGCTAGTGGTGATGGTTAGACTCTGAGATAAAACAAGGGTATAGCATTTCTGTAGCTAGGTAGCTTAGTAATGTAGTTTTTGTTAAAAAGATTTTTTTTAAGGAGCACCTGGGTGGCTCAGTCAGTTAAGCACCTACCTTCAACTCAGGTCATGATCCCCAAGACCTGGAATGGAGCCCTGCATCAAATAGGGCTCCCTGCTCAGCAGGAAGCCTGCATTTCCCCTCTCCCTCTGCCTGGTTCTTCCTCTCCCTCTTCTTGCCACTCCCCCTGCTTTTGCTCTCTCTCTCTGTCAAATAAGTAAAATAAAATCTTTAAAAAAGAAAAAAGAAATGAACAAGAAAAATAACCTTCAGTTTTTACAAGCATTTAAGTCAAAAACCTGATTACATTCATAACAATCTACTGTAAAACATAATTTGAAATATAAAATTGAGAAGATTTCTTTGAAATTAACAAAGGGAGTTCAGAAAGACCAAGATTGTTGAAAACTTAACCCCACGCTGCTATAGTCAGAAAATCAAATACTGGCCTGTGGACCTTTGGGTGTGCTCCTATTATTGAATAGCTAATATTTGAGGGATTTCAAACATCACCCAACTGTGTAAACATTGAACAAAAGAAGCCTAGAATTATTCAATACTTGCAGAGGAAAAACTCATTAATGGCAACAGGAGCTCAGATATATTCCAATGAGTTGTAGTCACCCCTTTTATATAGCTTTTATTGAAAATTTTAAGTGGGACAATGATAGAAATGTTTTCTAACCCCTATTTAAAAATAAAGCCATGCAATTGTCAGAAGCGCTCTCTAAAATTGGCATTCGAGGGGCACCTGGGTGGCTCAGTGCATTAAAGCCTCTGCCTTTGGCTCCAGTCATGATCCCAGGGTCCTGAAATCGAGCCCCACATCGGGCTCTCTGCTTAGCAGGGAGCCTGCTTCCTCCTCTCTCTCTGCCTGCTTCTGTGCCTACTTATGATCTCTGTCTGTCAAATAAATAAATAAAATCTTTAAAAAAAAATAAAATACAATAAAATTGGCACTCAAGTGGGAAAAAAACTTCACATTGGGCCTGAGAAAATGTATGATCAAAGATAAAGACACATACAGGAAAAAAGAGAAATACTATGAACTTTAATTTTAAGAAATAATATCTGTGATCACACTTTTAGTCTTTCCTTATAAATTTTATGGAATAACATTTGAAATGTGTTACACACTCTTCACGTTTTGAAGTCAGCTATAAATATAATTCTTGGTAAATGAAAAAGCCACATTACTATATTTAAATGTTTTCTCTGTCAGGCCATATTCTAATCTTCTGTCTCATGAACTGATTTTTATCTGCCCCCCCCTTTTTTTTTACTCCAGTAGAAAAACTAGAAGATATAGGTAAGCAAAAATGAAAAAAAAAAAAATTTATATTGTCACCACCCAGGGATAAGTAATATAAACATTTTTGGTTTTCAGACTTATTAAAGCTCTATGTATTCACTGTACTGTAACCTAATTGTTTTCCCCAGTTACTATAACGTGGACATCTTTCTGTGTCAACATTAGACATGTCACCCTTTTTAGGGCTTCATAGTATTCTGTTGTAAGCATATATCATAATTTAACCAATCCTGCATTGATATGATGCAGGTTGGCTGGGTCCGAGAACCCAGAGGGAATTCCTGCAGGACCAGCCAAGAGGGTCCTTGGTGTTACCCAGGGCAGAAATCAAATGCGAGCCAAGAGGAAGTGAGAGCAGAGTTTATTGAAGACCTAGAAAGAGTGCAAATACATAGTGTCTGGGAGATTTGACAAGGAATGGAGAGTGAGTCTTATCTTTGCTTGGGGTCTGGGATTTTTACTGAGGGTTGTGGTCCAGTGCTCATGTCTTCTCAGGCATCTAGGAACAAGTGTTTAGGCATCCCCTCAAAGTCGCATATGGCCAGGAGCCAGGGCTCTTGTGAGTCAGTGGTCTTAGAAAATGTTCAGTTCATGAGGACCCTGTCTGGTCACTTCTTAGATGTTATCTTTTAATTTTTTTTTTAATATTTATTTATTTATTTATTTGATGGAGAGAGAAACACAGTGAGACAGGGAACACATTCAGGGACAGTGGGAGAGGGAGAAGCAGGCTTCCCACTGATCAGGGAGCCTGGTTCGGGGCTCGATCCCAGGACCCTGGGATTATGACCTGAGCTAAAGGCAGACAATTAAAAACGAGCCACCTGGGGGGCCCCTAGATGTTATCTATTGTGCTGAAAGACTCCAAAGAAATCATGAACTCCTTGACCTTTACAAGGATGATATACACTATCTCTTCTGTAAGATACATGTAAGGTGGAGAAGGAGGTCCCAGCAAGAATAGAGGCAGCAAAAAAGCAGTCTTTTATAGGGTCCTTCCAGCTTCCCTATCTCAAATAAAAGTTTGGGTTTTTAGTTGTTTTCTTTTTAAATATTTTATATATTTGACAGACAGGTCACAAGTAGACAGAGAGGCAGGCAGAGAGAGAGAGCGGAGGAAGCAGGCTCCCCAATGAGCAGACAACCCGATGCAGGGCTCCATCCCAGGGACCCTGAGATCATGACCTGAGCCGAAGGCAGAGGCTTTAATCCACTAAGCCATCCAAGTGCCCCTGGGGTGTTTTACTATAAAAAGATGATAAACAATCTATTCTCTATCCTGTACCTGGAATGACTTCTTACAATACAAATCAGATGAGTCACTCTTCTACTGATTACTACATTTTACTCTTGTTGAGGGAAAAACAAACTCTTCCCAGGGTCTGTCAAACCCTCCCGAACTAAGCAGGGTCCTGGCTCCACTCAAGGCCCTTCCACTCTTCCTCTCATTTGTTCTGGCCTCACGTAATTTTCTCTCCAGTCAGACTGGCCAACAGTGTGTTTCTTTCTCCCTCAGGAACTTTGAACACAGCTCACCTGTAGCTAGACACGCTCTTGAGCAAGCTCCTCACTGTTTGGGCTTCTGCACCACCTGCCCACACTGCCACTGTTTTTCAGTTACTGCACTTCCTACTCTCTGAACACATATTTCATTCTTTGTGTTTTGTTTTGTTTTGGTTTGGTTTTTTATATTTTCTGTCACCCCGTCTAGGTTGTAGGTAAGTTCCTTATACTGTTAACACAAGTGCCAGATACAGCCAGTCCCTCAGGAAGTGTTTGCTGAATTGATCGGTTAATTCAGGACAGAAATGTAGCAAATACTGTTGTTCCTATCTCAGTGGCATCTTCAGAGGCAGCACTGGCCGAGAAGAGAACATTGGCCTAGGAGTAAACCAGCCTTTTCTAATTCTGGGCAAATTAAAAGTCATGAGAGGAAAACTTCCCTCAACTCTCACCCCTTTCTGCCATAGCCACGCCCTTCCAGATAATACTCAGCAATTTTCCTTTGTGGTATTTACCACAGTTGTTAATTATTCACATCACTGCTTGTCCTATGGAGGAGGAAGGTTTTGAACAAACTGTGCAAGGGCCAGGACTTTTCAATTCCCAGCTGGGTTCCCAGCTCTGGTAATAAGGTCTGGCATAAAATAAGCGCACAAAAAACTATTTGTTGAATAAAAGAAACATTAGTCTTCTCTGGGCTGAAAACACTGGAGTTTTAAAATGATAAAAATTTCAGCCCTCTGTATTTTATCCTAAGAGCTTGGCAATAGAATTCTAAAGAAATACCTGAGAGCCCATTTGGAGGAGATAAGCACCCAGGGTCTGGAAGGTGCTGGAGGAAGAGAAGAAATGACTGACTGGTTCTGCATGATAGAATGAGAGGAATTTGTTTTGCTTCTAAGAGGGAGGAGGAGCCCAGTCAGTGTTGACAGAAAACTGGGGCACCAGGTGAAGGAGGAGGGTGGTGCCGTGGAAATTCCCTTGGCAAGGTCTCCACTTCCATCTCTCCCTCCATCTCAGTAAAGCCACTGGTCGTTCAGACCACCTTGTGAGATTGGAGTGGGAGATAGGGAGGGCGGTAGGGGGGGGTGCAGGGGGACCGGGGTAGGGGTGAAAACTGGGAAAGAACCTAAATGTGACATCTGAGTCAATGTGCTAATGATCAGAAGCAAAATGTGTGACCCTGAAATAATCCATAAACTAAGAAAAAAGTGTGGAGCCAGAGGTGACTTTGAGATTATAAACTGCCCAGGAATTTAGAGAAATCAGTCACAAGCCTTGGAACTGGGGGACTGATTTCATTTTATCTAGACATAAGGGGACAGGGAGACCCCAGGCCACACTTAGATTAAAACAGCAAGGGACTCCTAGGAGTGCCTTGGTGGCTCAGTTGGTTAAGCATCTGACTCCTGATTTGGTTCAGGTCATGATCTCAGAGTCCTGAGATAGAGCCTTGCTGCTGGTACTGGCTCCGTGCTCATAGTCTGCTGGAGATTTCTTCTCTCCCTCCGTCCCTCCCTCTCTCTCCCTGCCCGGTTTGTGCTTCTTCACCAGCTCGCTCCCATGCTCGCATGCTCTCTCTCTCTCTCTCTCTCCCCCACCCCACCCCTCAAATAAATAAATCTTAAGGGGAAAAAAAAAAAAAACATCAAGGGACTCCTATTATTTGTCACCCATATCTGGCCTTAGTTGCCTCTCATCCTTACACCAGTTTGGAATTTGGGGGATGAGAAGAGGGGGGAAAGTTAGAATGAGAGACCCTCTCTCTTATCACCAGATAAGATAAACTTTACCAGAATGTCTCTTCTTGGGACGCCTGGGTGGCTCAGTCTGTTAAGTCACTGCCTTCGGCTCAGGTCATGATCCCAGGGTCCTGGGATCGAGTCCTGCATCGGGCTCCTTGTCCAACAGAGAGCCTGCTTCTCTCTCTGCCTCTGCCTGCCACTCTGCCTGCTTGTGCTCTCTCTCTCTGACAAATAAATAAGATTAAATAAGATCTTTTTTTTTAAAAAGTCTCTTCTTACCTGTCTTTCAAGCAATAACATAGTACTTTAGTGATTTATAATCTTTGGGCAAAAGGTGGCCTATCTATAAATAACAAATCCTTTGTAGTTATAATTAAGTTACTCAAAGTAAACTCCAAATGGTTTTCTTGGTTTTACTGATGACTCAAACAGATATTGCCAATTTGAAATTTTTCAAAAATGAATTACTGTACTGCTTTCAGCTCCCTACCTAGAGAACAGTGTGTGAGGACAATCCTATAAAAATCTTTGGTGATGACTCATGAGTAACCTGCCAACAGAAAAATATCTGATATCAAGAATACTATTCTTTACATTCATGTAATCTTAGAACACTGCAGGAGAAAGGAAATAGTTGCCATTTGGACACAAATTATTAGAATATATAAATAATTTCTTTTTCTCAGAACTCAGTAGGCTGAGTATGAGTAATACAAGGTTGTGTTACAAGTGTGAACACATCCAGGTTTCACTACTGCCAATTGATCCTGTTTTCATTGGAACAACTCTGGTTTCCTCCCAGGAAGAAAGTTTTAAAATTTCTGAGGCAAATTTGACCAACTCCTAAGTCAGCATATACTAATGCATTCAATGCATTCACTCCACTTCTGCTGGCTTCTGAATGAAGAAAAGGGAATTAGGGGGTAGGGTGGGGGGGATCTTTATTGAATCTTTGGTAACCACTTATTATATTCAAAGTAGCTTTATTGATTATAAACCAGTAGAGAATGACTTACACATTATTCAGAAAACTGAAACCATGGTCTACAGTTATTCAGAAAACTCCATTCCCAGAAGAGACATTACTCCACTTTAAATGGGGGAACAGTCTATTACATGTAGTACATATTTGCATATATGTGAACTTGACAAAGATTAGGAAATTATAATGTTTATGATTACTGGGGCACCTCAGTGGTTCAGTTAGGCAGCCAACTCTTGGTTTTGACTCAGGTCATGATCTCATGGATTGTAAAATCGAGCCCCATATTGGGCTCCACACCAGTTGGGGGAGTCTGCTTGAAAATTCTGTCCTTCTGGCCCTCCCCCCACTCCGGCTCTCTCACTCCCTCTCAAATAAATCTTTTTCAAAAATGTTTATGATCACTAATTCTGAATAGCGATTACGAGTATGATAAAATAATGACACTCTGGGTGCCTGGGTGGCTCAGTTGGTTAAACAACTGCCTTTGGCTCAGGTCATGATCCTGGAGTACCAGAATTGAGTCCCGCATCGGGCTCCCAGCTCCACGGGGAGTATGCTTCTCCCTGCAGCCTTCTGCTCTCTCATGATCTCTCTCATTGTCTCTCTCTCTCAAATAAATAAACAAAATCTTAAAAAAAAAAGGAAGAATAACACTCCCTCACCTCCAAAGATATCCATGTCCTAATCCTTAGAATTGTGAATGTTGCTTGACATGGTAAGAGGAATTAAGCTTGCAGATGCTAATTGGTAAACAGATGATCCTTGATTATCCCGGGTTATTCAGGTAGGCCCAGTATAATCACTAGGGTCCTTAAAATTGGAAGAGAGAGGTCGAAGAGAGTCAGAGGGAGCTGTGAGTGTGGATGAATGATCAGAGAGATGCTAAGTTGCTGGCTTTGAAGATGGAGGAAGAGGACCACAAGTCAGAGAATGGGGCCATCTTAATGAGTTGGACAAGGCACGGCAATAGATTCTCCCCTAAAACCTCCAGAATGAACACAGCCCTGCTGACAGCTTAATTTTAGCCCTTTGAGACTTGGGTCAGATTTCTGATGTCCAAAACTATGCAATAACAAATTCAGTTGTTTTAAGGCACTAAATCTGTAGAAATTAGTTACAGCAGCAGTTGGAAATGAATACAGTGAGTCTCATTATTATTTATTAGGAGATTTTAAAAGAGCCGTATCTATGTAGTATATACATACTACCTTTATAATTAGGAAAACCTCATGTTTATTATTTTTCAAATCATACTGAAATAGTAATGAAGGCAGTGGTAAAATTGAGCATTTAGACTCCAAACTGACCACACCCTCACTGTTCTTTAAAGTTCTTAATATCACTTCATGAGAAAATTGACTTCTGAAGACTCACACAATAAAAAATGACAATTTTAATGGCTTATGAACTATTAAACCTCAATTTAGTATTTATTGAGGGCCTACAGAAGAGCAGGCAGCATCTAAATAAATCCATCAGCTGACTTGTATCTTTTCCACAGAATTCCTTAACAGGCAGAGCATGGCCTTCTCCACAGGACAGTGTGCAGCCGCTTTCCGGCATTGTTCCCTGCTTGCATTTCCCCTAAGGTGCTCGGAGGTTATGGTGGTGACAGTGGCAGTCTGAGCTGGTTGGGAGGGAGGTTGTCAGACAAGCTGAGGTGGAATTATCAGTGTCGCCACCCACTGAAGAGGTAGTGGCACTGGTAAGAGAGGGGTCTGGGTGGGTAGGAGTGAGGGACTCTTTCGCAATTAGTTGCAACACTAGGGAGCCACAAAGTGTCCTTGTTGTTGCAACATGCTGATTTTCTTATTCTCCTTTGGTAATTTTTGACCAGGTCAGGTGGACCAGAGAAAAAGGCAGTCTATCTGAAGGGGTGGTGAACCAGCCACCTTTTTCTTCCTTTGCTCCAAATTCCATGGCATGCTACATAAAACTGCCAGTGCTTTGTCTAACCTAAACTCCCACTCCCGTTTTCTCTCTCCAGGCAGTTTGCTGGAAGCACACCATCAACCCTGCACTCCCCATCTCACTCTTGAACCTCCAACTGTCAATTCACTATCTCCAGGCTATTCCCTCAGCTGGAATAATACCCTTCTCTTCATTTTAAAGTGGTTTTCTCCTTCAGAGCTCAACTCAAATGCCAAGTGCTTCTTGCAACAATAGGTGAACACATGTGCCGAGGACGTTCAGATCTACTATTGAATTGGTCCCATTTGAGTCTTGCTTTCTCATCTTATGGTGTGTTTCTTTGAACAGTACCACTGGTGCTGCTGCCTAAGACCTCCCTTCAGTCAGGACCCTTGTTTGGTGACCCCTGGCTCTTTGCTCCCTTAGCTCTCTGCCTAAGTCTCTATATTATCACTTATTTCACCCTGCTTCACAGTTAATTAGTTACTGTTGTACATCCTCCCTTCTGACCCCCCTGTCAGGTTTTGTTTTGTTTTTTTAAGATTTTATTTATTTATTTGACAGAGACAGATCACAAGTAGGCAGAGAGGCAGGCAGAGAGAGGAAGGAAAGCAGGCTCCCTGCTGAGCAGAGAGCTGATGTGGGGCTCCATTCCAGGATCATGACCTGAGCCGAAGGCAGAGGCTTTAACCCACTGGACCACCCAGGTGCCCCCCCCCCCGTCAGTTTTTTGAAGACAGGTACATTGTCTTATCCTCCTATGAGATGTAAATCCATAACCTGTAGCATGGAGAGCTTTATAAAATAAAACATATACTAAGTTATGGAACAGGCATTTCTTCAGCTTCTCCTACCCTGAATATTGACAGTCTAAAGGTTTCAAAAAGTTGAGAAGTTTCTTTCCCCCATACCAGCAGTCTTAATGTCTAAAGTTCACACAGGTGTGTGTCACAGCCTGGAATTAGAAAATGCTACTAAAACTGCTGCTTGCTGCTTTTTTTTTTTTTTTTAAGGTTTAACAAGCAGGACCTGTTGCTTAATGAAGTAAGTAATGAACCTTGTAGAAATGTCTCTAAGATTTCAAGGTGGCTTGGTGGATAATATCATTGGAGAGGCAATGCAGGGAAATAATCATCTCTTCAGCTGAGCAGAGACCACCTGTGTTGCTCCCAACTGAGCACACTTTTGTCTGCTAAAACATGGTGGGGGAGAGGGGCGCAGGGAATAGACAGATTCTGGGAGACTGGTTTAACCTGTTGGCAGGAATGCTCTGCTGAATGAGGCAATGGTAGTTCAAGCTGGATTTGAGAGTCTTTGCAGGCAGTTATTGAAAAGTTTCAAAGCCACTTAAAAGAAGTATGGATGTAAGTGAAAACTCAGTAAATTTCCCACAAACACTTTGGTTGTTTGACGAATAAGCACGTCTGATAATTCTCAGAGGACATAAACTGCTGATGCCTTCCAGGAATGGCATCTCCCCAAATTATATTGCTAATTTGCCCTGGGTGAGGCAAAACTCTAGAAACTAGTACGTGTTTACAAAATAAAGACCCTAATGTAAAAAATACAAAGAGCATCCAGGTTGATGGGAATACAAAGATACAAAGAGATATCTCTTTTGTCAAAATCTGTTTGTTTCCATCGCTAAGGATTATGTTCTATTCTTTGAAAGAATTCTGTGTGTATGTAAAAGTAAATACTTTTTCATTTATTTTACAAAACTACATACATATTTAACTTGGAAAAACAAGACAATATATTTGTCCAAAATAAAGCTTACTCATACCTTTTTTTTTCCCTTTCTTGTTTTTTCTTTTTTTCTGAAAGAAATATTTCCAGGAGCAGAGACTTCTTTTTGTGGAATATATATTTCCATTTGCAAATGAGATGAAGGGATGAATTAAAAGAGCCATGACTGTCACTGGTGAGAGCAGAAAGTAGAAAAATATAATCATTTTTCCTGTACTCCCTCTCAGTGACCTTCTCTGTCACGAAAGAATGGTTGCCAGCATCCCTCCCGCTTTCTGGTGGTAAGAAGAAAGAAACTCACAAAGGCCTCGTGCTGCATATTCTGGAACCACACATACTTAATCTTCATCTAACAAAGTAGAAAGGAAAGGCAGGCACATACAAATACAATCATTTTTCTTTCCAAGTATTTCTCTGAAAGAAACACCCAGTTATAAAAATGTTAGCCAAAGAACACGTTTTAGCATACCCGGGAATTTTTAAAGGGAGAGGGATGAGAATCCAACTTATAAGCTCTGGATTCTACTCACCGTTTCCAAAGGCCCATTTTGTCGTGGCCATTTAGTGATTGTATTATAATTTAAAAGATCAGGGGTGCCTGGGTGGCTCAGTTGGTTAAGCATCTGACTTTGGCTCAGGTCCTAATCCCAGGGTCCTGGAATCGAGTCCCACATTGGACTCCTTGCTTAGTAGGGAGTCTGTGTTCTCCCCCCTCCTCTGTCAAATAAATAAATAAAATCTTTAAAAAAAAAAAAAAAGTGAAGTTTTCTAAGAGCATTAGTGGACCAGCATCCTCTTAGCTCTCATTTTAGAGAAAACTGGGGGGTGAGGAGGATGGTGGGGGAGGGAGGAGAGCAATAAATAGGAAATTTTCCAGACACATTCTTTAGGTTAATGTTTACTGACAGAACTGGGCTCCAAGTCACAGTTAACTAACCAAATCCTAATTCTATTTCATGGAGCAAAGTTAACCCTCTATGCCAGGAGTGCTCAAAATTTAGTCCATCCAAATCATCACGAGGTCTTGTTAAAACACAGATTGCTGGGCCCTGCACTCAGGGTCTCAGATTCAGGAGGTTTGGAGTGAGGTGTAAGCATTTTTGCCTTTCTGACAAGTTCCTAGGAGATGAAGATAGTATCATTGGTCCAGAGACCCCACTTTGAGAACCATAGTCCTATAGCAGTTATCCACAACTCTGTTTGTGCGTCCAAAGATACTTCTTTGGAGGTTTTATAAAATCCTGATACCTAGGCCCCACCCTAGATCTCCTGAGACAAAATCTCTGGGGTTGATCTTTTACAAGATAAATAAATCTGGACACAAGATAAATAAATCTACCCTAGGAAGGGTAGATTTTATTCAGTATAACCATTGAGATATGGAGGAAGGTCCAGCATAAACTGAAATCAACTCTGTCAATGCAAAAGTTAAGAAAGAGACTTTTTGAAGTTGAAGTATGTTAAGGGAAAGGCATTGAGAAGTGGTACACTTCCATGGGACAGGCCATCTGGGTCTGTAACTGGCACTTATCCTGAGGAGAAACAAATTTCTATCTTCTTTAAAGAAGATTTTTACTTTTAGGTAATCTCTACAGCTAACATGGGGATCAAACTCACAACCCTGAGATGAAGAGTCCCATGTTCCACTAATAGAGCCGAGTTGGTGCCCAACTTTTCTTTCTTTTTTTTTTTTTTTTTGAAAAATTTTATTTATTTGACAGAGACACAGTGAGAGAGGGAACACAAGCAGGAGGAGCAGAAGGAGAAGCAGGCTTCCTGCTGAGTGGGGCTACATCCCAGGCACTGGCACTTAAGGACTAAATCCTCCAGAAACCCCTGACTTCTCCCCTTATCCCATCTTTAAAGCTGAGGCAGTAGAGCAAATTAGAGCTTGCTGTGGCCCCTATGCCCCTATTGGGACGGGGAAATAGGGTAAGAGTTAGCTTTTTGAATATTTGCGTTTCAAAGAAAGACTCTTGAGAGGACTACTCAGGGTGGTAGACAGAGAAAAGATTTATAGTTGCAAGCTTTCTAAAGCATCTGCTCTCAAAGAGTGTTTTGAGGCCCTATCTGCCTGACACCAGGTTTTGGCTAGAATAAACAGTAAACTCTCCTGGGCAGCACTGAGCTTTCTCCAGCAGGAGTCTAAGGGGGCTGCTGTTACCATCCCAGGGAAGCAGATTTGAGCTGTTAGAAACTATGCCAGTGTTTCTTGAAGACTCTTTATGTGGAGGGTGGGGTGACAGGGGAGTGGATGAAATAATTTACACAGAGGGTGTGTGGGTTTTACAGGCCAAGGTTGAAGCCTGGTTGCAAAGACTCAGAGGAGCCTGAGTAGAATTTAATCTAGAATTTGGTCAAGAAACAGTCTGGCATCTGTATGCCAAAGCTTGTCCATAGATGAGTCTAGTGACAAGGATTTTAAAAAATAAATAAATTAATTAAAATCCTACAGTTAAGATTTACAATACTTGCAAAAAGGCAGTTTGCTTAAATGTATTTCTAAGTTGTTCCTAATACACAACTGCAGAAGCAATTGGCAAACAGGAAAGATTTCTGCACTGCTTTGTGGTATGGACACATAGCAATTCAGAGCAGCTGCAATTACCTTGTGTTTCATAAAGAAGCATTTCATTCAAGTTCCAAGTCAAGGAAGATAAGGGACTGGGAAGTAACTGCAACGAACACTTAGAATGCTTTTTTTTTTCTTCTTCAATATTTAAAAATACACTTTCAGGGACATCTGACTATTGGCTATAAGAGACCTAGTGTAAGTCCTAATATCCCCATGTCCAGAGTTACCCCTCTGCACCCAGGGAAGATCATATCAAATGGTGTTCCCTGTCTGCAGCATTCCTATTCAGGGGAATTCATGTTAAAATACATACCAGGTGCAGCATTGAATGTGGTAAGATTTAAAAAGAAAATGCAGCCTAACAGGGCAATTTCTCTGGTGGAACTAAACTGATTGTGAAATCTGCTATGGACTAAATGATGTCCCCCCAAAATTCATACGTTGAAAGCGTAACCTTCAACATGACTATTTGCAGATATAACTTTTAAGGTTAAATGAGGTCATAAGGATGGGATCCTAATATGATCCTAATCAAATCCTAATCTGATAGGATAGAACCTGATAGATTAGGATTATAAGAAGTGTGGAGTAGAGATCTCACATGCATGCACTGAGGAAAAGTCATGCAAAGACACAGGGAGAAGGCAGCCATCTGCAAGGAAGAGGGTCCTCACCAGAAACCAAATTGGCCAGCACCTTGATCTTGGATTTCCAGCTTCTTGAACTGAGAAATAGATTTCTGTTGTTTAAGCCACCCAGTCTATAGTATTTTTTTATGGCAACCCAAGTAGATGTAAGAATGAATGAATTGTTGGTTATTTTATTCATTCATTCATTTCTTCAATCAACAACTATCCCTCTTTTAGGCACTGGAGATTTAGCAATAGTTAAAGTTCTAGCCTTTGAGGAGCTTCTATTCTAGAGAGGAAAAAAAACAAGACAACAAATAAGTGTATGAAAAATGGCAGTCAGTGCTATGGGAAAAAATAAAACAGAGTGAGGGAGATAGAGGAGTGGGGAGTGGCTATTTTATGTAATGTGTCAGGGAAGGCCTCACTTACCAGATGACTCTTGAGCAGAGACCTGACAGAAGTGAGCCATAGATTATCTGAAAGAAGAGGATCCTAGGAAGGGGGAACAAGAGTAAAGATCTAGAAGCAGAAAACACCTGACAAGTTCAGGAAATAACAAGGAGGTCAGTGTGGCTGGGCTGAGCAAGCCCAGGAGAGCTTAGTTGAGTGACTGGGGGTAGGTGCATTCCATAGATCCTTGTGGTGTGGGGACTCTGACTCCTGCTCTGAGTAAAAAGGAGAGCCACTGGAAAGTGTTTGAATGTAGGAGTGATAAGAATTGACTTCTATTTCCAAAGAAAAATCCCTGTTGCTATTGGCTAAATGGTGGTAAGAATGGGAAAGGCCAAAAGTGGGAAGACTTGATGAATCTTACTAGAGTTTTAGTTTATTTTGGTTTGGCTTTTAAAACAACTAATGGATGTATCTTGGGGACAGGGAGGGCTTCCACTGATGATTTTGTCCGCATTGTTGGGCTGTTAACAGATGAAATAGGAAATAAATTGCATTTTAATTTACACACAGGAGCTAGGATTCCCTTTTGACCTTAGGTTCTGGGATCTTTCTTTCTTTTTTCCTCCTTCCTTTCTTTTTCTTTCTTTCTTTTTTCCTCCCTTCCTCCCTCCCTCCCTCCCTTCCTCTTCCTTCCTCTCTTTCTTTCTTTCTTTCTTTCAACTTTTATATTCTAGTTCATATGGGTTACAGGAGTAGAATTTAGTGATTTGTCACAGTTCTGGGATCTTTCTAAGTTTCTCTTTGGTTCATCAACAAACTTCACCAGAGCCTGTTCAGTGACCTTTCTCTCATAACCCTGATAGACCACTGATTTACCTATCCTAGGGCTGTTGACACTGTCTCCATGCAACTCCACCTGCCTTCTGGAGCAGTACTTCTTACATCTGAAGGTACACATAAGTTTCCTTGGGGGAATTTTTGTTAAAGTCCTGATTCTGATTCGGTGGGATAGCAATAGTGCACAAGGATTCTGCTTTTCTAGCCAGTTCCCAGTGCTACTGGTCCTTGGACAATACTTTGAATAGCAAGATATTAGGGTATTCCAAGGATCCTACATACTTCAGAGTTTTTGTGTGAGGAAAACAAAAATTGCATCAAACATGTACAATTAGAAACTTATTCTTCAATGCATTTCTACTGAGTGAGACTATGGGGGACCAAAAAGGAAACTGAATTATCATTTCTTCTTTTTTCCGGGCAAATTACTTTTTTTTTTTTTTTTAAACACATAGAAACTTTGTTTTGAAGGCAAGGGGGATGATTTTTATTTTAATTGATTTTTATAATAGGTAATGCATTCACAGGATTCAAGATATAAAATGGTCACCAATAATGTCCCCTCTTCTCACCCTGAACACCTTGAACTCCCACTTCTGTATTCTTCTAAAAATATACTTACTTAGACTAACTACCTACATGTGTATGTTTGTATATAAACCTTGCTGCATTTTTTTCACAAATAAACTGCCTACTATTCTAAAGTTCACTATTTTTATACTTAATAGAGATTTTATACCTAGTAGATCATTTCATATCAGTACATTATTTTTTACTATGACTATAACATGCCATTAAATGGATGTAACTTAGTTTATTTAACTAGTCTCAAAAAATAACTTTAAATTAATATAATTGGAACTGACAACTCTAAAAACTGCAAATGAAAACAAATTATAATCCAGTTTTCCAGCCATGGAGGATATGTATTTATACACAAGATTAAGAAATTGTTATCAAGCCTATAATAAATTCATATTTTTCTTAAACATTTCAAAAATTAAAAGACTTAGCTACATTTCAGTGGTGATATTTACAAAAGAAAACAATGTTGATGTCTTCAGGTATATAAGGGATTCCCTTGGAATTATGTATGAGTGGAGTGTTAGGAAATTGCAGTAACTCATGTTAAAACAATAGTGAATCACTAAAAAGATTTGAAAGTATGTAAGTGTTCATGATAATTCCAAAAAAAAGTAACTTATTGCAGTGGAATTATTTATGCACTTGAGTCTTGCTTGCTTATATGTGAGCAGAGTCATGTGTAATGATTCAGAAAATTCCATTCATGGCATATCTATATGATAGAGCCTCTTTATTAGCCAGACCTTCCCGAATACCACTTACATTTTTCTACTGCTTGATATAGCAAAGCTATGCTTCTTTCCATTACCTAAATTCTACTTATCTAATTCTCCAGAATTAGTCATCTCTATCTTATATCCAGTGGGATCTTAATTCAGCCTCATAAAAGTAAAGTTCATATTTGGTGGTGTTAGAAGTAGAGGGTTTTAGAAATTATAGAAAAGAAAAATTGACTTCTTCTTAAGAATTATATGAATTTAAACACATGTATGTATAGATTCATGTAACCACAACCATAATTAGGATACAAAACGTTTCTCCCACTTCCCCTAAAAATTCTCCCTCTCCCTATCTTTTTATAGACATCTCCTACCTCTACATAAAACAGCTGATAACCACTGCTTTTTTTTTTTTTTTTGGTCCCTATAATGTTGCCTTTTTGAGAATGTCACAGAAATGTATAATACAGTATGAAACTTTTTGAAACTGCCTTCTTTCACTTAGCATAATGTCTGTGAGATCCATCGAAGTTCTTGCATATATTAATAATTTGTTCTTTTGTATTGCAGAGGTCTTTTTCATTGTATAGATGTACCATGTTTATCCATTAATTCAATGAAATCCAGGAGTTGTTTTCAATTTTCAGTGAATATGAATAGAATTTCCATAAACATGTGTACAGGTTTTTGTGTGAACATAACTTTTAATTTCCCTAGTGTAAATATCTGGGGGTAGGATTGCTGAGCCACATGCTAAGTGTTTAACTTTGTAAGAAACTACCAAACTGTTTCCTAGGAATTTCTGTACCATTTTGCATTTCTGCCAGCAGTGTGGGTTTAAATTATTCTGCATTCTCTCTGGCACTTGATATTATCAGCTTTTTATTTTGGTCACTCTAATATATGTATAATAATATCTCATTCTAGTTTTAATTCACATTTCCTTAATGGTTAATGAGATAAACATCTTTTCCCATGTTTACTTGCCACTGTATATCTTTAGTGAAATGTCCAAGTTTTTTATCACTTTTAAAATTAGATGGTTTTTTTTAAATGAGTTTTAAGAATTTTTAAAATTTGTATTCTGAATGTAAATTATCCGGTATATGATTTCAAATATTTTCTTATTTTGTAGCTTACTTTTTTATTCTCTTAAGTGTCTTTCACAGAGCAAAATTTTAAATTCTGTGCAATCTAATTTATCAAATTTTTTCTCTTATGAATCATGGTTTTGAAGGTTTTATTTCTTTGTTTGACAGAGAGAGAGAAAGAATACACACAAGTAGGCAGAGGCAGGGAGAGGGGGAGAGGGAAGAAGGCTCCCCACCGAGCAGAGAGCCTGATGTGGGGCTCGATCTCAGAACCCTGAGACCATGACTGAGCAGAAGGCAGAGGCTTAACCCACTGAGCTACCCAGGCGCTCCTGAATCATGGATTTGATGTCATGTCTAAGAACTTTGGCCTATCCCCAACTCATGAAGATTTATTCTAAAATTCTATAGGATTTTATCCTATCCTATGAAAGTTTTATAGTTTACACTTTATATTTAGATCCATACTATATTTTGAGTTCATTTTTGCACAAAGTATGACTTTTAGGCTAAGGCTTTCTTTCCACATATGAGTGTTTAATTGTTTCAACATTATTTCTTGAAAAGACTATCCTTTTACACTGAATTGCCTTTGTACCTTTGTCAAAAATCTATTTTTATGAGTCAACATCTGGACTTTCATTTTCTTCTGTTATCTATATGTCTATTCCTTTGTTAATACAAGTGTCTCAGTTTTCACAACTTTATATTAAGACTGGTGGGTATTATGATTCATCCAATTTTTTTCTTCTTTTAAAAAATTGTTGGGGGAGGGGAGCAATCCAATATGACAGTATAGGGAGATCCTGAACTCCCCTCCTCCCACAGACACCCTAAATCTACACGTACAGATGAAATAACTCCCTCATAAAAAGATCTGAAAACTAGCTGTTGTGAAGGAGCAACATCTGGGTATAAAAGAGCAACATCTGGATGGGTACGAGAAGTGGAGATGCCTTCTCAACAAAAACCCAGCACCAGCACAGTGGCCTGCAACTGGAGGGGATTGCACAGATCCAGGGCTTTTCCATAAGAATGTGGGGTTTGTGCCTCATATCAGACACTCCAACCCCTGTGACCTGCAATGAAATGGCCAGTCCCCATTATGTCTAGCTTTGAAAGCAACAAGGCTCATATTTGAAGACCCAAGGGGCTAGGACTGAGATAGGACTCATTTATCCCAGGACCAGCACAAAGGCAGAAGTTTGAAAAGTGCCTACACAGTACATGAAGGATATTATTTGCTTATCTTAAAACATCAGGCGCCTATTCAGACTCTCTGGAGATGGAGGCTACATACTATTTTCATGCTCTCCCTCTACCTGAATAATGCAGGCAAACATACTTCTGCTTTGTGCTCTCCTGCCGTATTGGTAAAGCCAGCAGATATTCCTTTGCCTTATGCTCCCCTATGGCCCTGTGAAAGCCAGTAGGTGCAACACAGGCACACCACAGCCCTGTGCTCTCCCATAGCTATGCAAAAGCCAGCATGCGCACACAGTACACACAGAGGATGCTCCTAGATTGCCTTGCATTGGAGGCCAAAGGGGCTTGCATTACTGAGTATCACATGACTGTTACAATCAGACAAATTTCTTAGGCCGCCAAACCCAAAGCACTAGATAGATAGTAGACCAAAACACCCTCTTAAAGAACTCCTCTTAAAGAATGTAGGCTATCTTTGCATTCTCCCTTGGCCTCAATTCAGCTTGCTTGTCTCTCCCAAAAAAGATCTTATACACTCATTTGAAGCCCTAATTTTTCCAACTGTCACCGAGGAGATACCAAAAGATTGTCTGGTCTGGAGACCAGCAGGTTTTCTGATTGCAGTGCCATAAGATTATATATATTTGCATAGTTTAAAAGCTACTGGATGCTTCCAATCAGCCTAAAACTAGCTTCCAAACAGCCTAAAACTAGCTGCTAACTGAAATCTTTCCCTTTGGAACACTGACAAATCTTGGCACACCCTCAACAACTGGGAACAATCAAGAATAAATCAGACCTTAGAAAATTACAAAGATTTGCAAGAAAACCAAGGTTAGGGCAAAGTTGCAAGATAAGGTCCATCTCCTATACAAGACCCCTCCTTTATGACTGGGAGACATAGCTGTTTCACTTCATACAGAGAAAGAGAGGCAAGCAGAAGGAGGAAAGAGAGGAATATGTTCCAAATATAGAACAAGATAAAAATTAGGGAGAAAACCTGGTCAAAAACATGCTCACCAAATTCATGAGAAGAATAGATGAGAACTTCAAAGAGACAGAAAATGTAAGAATACTTTCTTACATTACAAAGAAGTCGGGGCGCCTGGGTGGCTCAGTGGGTTAAGCCGCTGCCTTCGGCTCAGGTCATGATCTCGGGGTCCTGGGATCGAGTCCCGCATCCGGCTCTCTGCTCGGCAGGGAGCCTGCTTCCCCCTCTCTCTCTCTCTGACTGCCTCTCCATCTACTTGTGATTTCTCTCTGTCAAATAAATAAATAAAATCTTAAAAAAAATAAAAAAATAAAAAATAAAACAAAGAAGTCACAGTGCTTGAAGAAGACAATAATTGAACACCAAAATACACTAGAGAATTTCAACAGAAGACTAGATGAAAGCAGAGGAAAGAATCAGCGATCTAGAAGAGAGGGCAGTGGAACTCACCCAAAGAGAACAGCAAAGAGAAAAAAGAATTTGAAAAGTAAAGACAGCTTAAGGGACCTAGAGTAGAATAACATTCACATTATAGAGGTCCCAGAAGGAAAAGACAGAAGAGGCCAGAGAACTTACTTAAAAAATAATGCCTGAAAACTTGCCTGAATTGGGGAAGGAAAAAGACATCCACATCCAGGAATCCTTGAATGGGATGAATGAGATGAATCCAAAGAGATTTACAGCAAAACATACCGTAATGGAAGAGTTGAAAGTTAAAGAGAATCTTAAAAGCAGCAAGAGAAAAACAACTTTTTACATACAAGAGAACCCTGATAAGATTTCCAGTGGATTCTTCAATGGAAACTTTGCCTACCAGAAGAGAGTGGCACAATTCATTCAAAGTGCTAGAATGAAGACCCTTCTGCCCAGAAAGATTATCTTTCAGATTAGAAGAAGAAATTAAGTTTTCCACACATGTAAAAGCCAAGGGAATTTATAACCACTAAACTAGACTTACCAGAAATGTCAAAGGGACTTGTGTAAGCTGAAAAGAAATAGCATTAATTAGTAACAAGAAAAGATATGGAAGTATAAATGTCGGGGATAAAGGTAAATATATAGTAAAGGTATGGGTTAATCACTTATAAAGCTAATGTGAAGGTTAAAAGACAAAGACAGGGGCGCCTGGGTGGCTCAGTGGGTTAAAGCCTCTGCCTTCGGCCAGGTCATGATCCCAGGGCCTGGGATCAAGCTCCACAACGGGCTCCCTGCTCAGCAGAGAGCTTCTCCCTCTCTCTCTCTCTCTCTCTCTGCCTGCCTCTCTGCCAACTTGTGATCTCTGTCTGTCAAATAAATAAGTAAAATCTTTTAAATAAATGAATAAATAAATAAATAAAAGACAAAGGCAGTAAAAATAATTAATGCAATCAGTTAAAGTAGACACAAAATTAAAAAAGATGTAATATGTGACATCAAGCATAAAACATGGGAGGAGGAGAGTGAAAATGTAGAGTCTTAGAATGTGTTCAAATTTAAGTTGCTATCAACTTAAAATAGACTTATACATTAAAGGCTGTTATATGTGAGCCTTATGGTAGCCGCAAAGCAAAAACCTATAATAGATACACAAAAGATAATAAGAAATGAATTTAAGGGGCACCTGGGTGGCACAGTGGGTTAAGCCTGTGCCTTCAACCCAGGTCGTGATCTAGAACTGAAACCCACATCGGGCTCTCTGCTCAGCGGGGAGCCTGCTTTCTCCCTCTCTCTCTGCCTGCTGCTCTGCCTACTTGTGATCTCTTTCCGTCTGTCAAATAAATAAATAAAATCTTTAAAAAAAAAAAAGAATTTCAGCTTATCACTAAAGAAAGTCATCAAACCACAGGGAAGAAAGGAAGATAAGTAAAATGGAAATAAGAGGAATTGCAAATCAATCAGAAAACAATGAACAAAAAGGAAATAAGTACATAGCTATCAATAATTGTTTTAAATGCAAATGGACTACTTTCTAATCAAAAGACATTGAGTGGCTGAATGGCTTAAAAAAAAAAAAAACAGGGCGCCTGGGTGGCTCAGTGGGTTAAGCCGCTGCCTTCGGCTCAGGTCATGATCTCAGGGTCCTGGGATCGAGTCCCGCATCGCGCATCGGGCTCGCTGCTCAGCAGGGAGCCTGCTTCCCTCTCTCTCTCTCTCTCTCTGCCTGCCTCTCCATCTACTTGTGATCTCTCTCTCTGTCAAATAAATAAATAAATAAATAAATAAATAAATAAATAAAAAACCAACCAAAATGACCACCTAAATGCTTCCTATAAATAACACACTTCAGATGTAAGGATACACAAGATTGAAAGTGAAGGTATGGGGCACCCAGATGGCTCAGTCATTAAGCGTTTGCCGTTGGCTTAGGTCATGGTCCCAAGGTCCTGGGATTCAGCCCTGTATAGAGCTCTCTGCTCAGCGGGAAGCCTGCCTCTCCCTCTCCCACTCCCCCTGCTGTGTTCCCTCTCTAGCTGTCTCTTTCTCTGTCAAATAAATAAAATGTTAAAAAGAAAAGAAAAGAAAGTGAAGGTATGGGAAAAAATGTTCCACACAAATGGTAAAGATGAAAAAAACCAACAACAACAAACAAAAAGAAAACTGGGGTAGCTGTACTTTGACAAAATAGGCTCTAAAACAAAGACTGTTATAAAATACAAAAAAAAAAAAAAAGATTACTACACAATATAAAGGGGCCAATCCAGTAAGAGGACATAACCATTTGTAAATATCTATGAACCCAACATAAAAGCACCAAAATATAAAAAGCAAATATTAGCAGACATAAAGGGAAAAATTGACAGTGCACAATAATAGGGGACATTAATATCCCACTTACATCAATGGATAGGTTATCCAGACAGAAAACCAATAAGAAAAATCTGGCCTTAAATGATAATTAGACATACATCTGATCTAACAGATATGGAACATTCTATCAAAAAGCAGCAGAATAAACATTTTTCTCAAGTACACATGGAAGATTTCTCCAGATGGATCATCTGTTAAGCTATAAAACAAGTCTCAATAAATTTTGGAAGATTGAAATCATATAAGCATTTTTTCCAACAACAATGGTGTCAAACTAGAAGTCAATTATGAGACAAAAACTGTAAGAATCCTTCATATGGGGAGATTAAACCACATGTTACTGAAGAGCCAATGAGTCAATGAAGAAGTCAAAGGAGAAATTCAAAAATACCTTAAGTAAATGAAAATGGAAGTACCACTTAACAAAATCTATGAGATGCAGCAAAAGCTGAGAGGAAAGTTCAGAGTGATACAGGTCTACCTCAAGAAACAAGAAAAACTGGGGCACCTGGGTGGCTCAGTCTGTTAAGCATCTGCCTTAGGCTCAAGTCATAATTCCGGAGACTGCGGCTTGCATGGGGGCTCAGCAGGGAGTCTGCTTCTCCTGGCACTCCCCCTGCCTGTTCTCTCTTTCTCTCCATCAAAAAAATAAACCTTAAAAAGAAACAAGAAAAATCTCAAGCATTCTAACTTTATACATAAAGTAAGTAGAAAAAGAATAAGAAATGAAGGCCAAAGTTAGAAGTTAGAGCAGAAGTAAATGAAATAGAGTTCAAAAAGACCAATGGATTTAAGAGTTGGTTCTTTGGATTTTATCAACAAATTTTACCTACACTCACCAATAAAGAAAAGAGGGGGTTCAAATCGACAAAATCAGCAATGAAAGAGAATTGCAACTCATACAGAAATATACAGGATCAGGGGCGCCTGGGTGGCTCAGTGGGTTAGGCCGCTCAGGTCTTGATCTCAGGGTCCTGGGATCGAGTCCCGCATCGGGCTCTCTTCCTCCTCTCTCTCTCTCTGCCTGCCTCTCTGCCTACTTGTGATCTCTCTCTGTCAAATAAATAAATAAAATCTTTAAAAAAAAAATATACAGGATTATAAGAGACTATTATGAACAACTACATGCCAACAAACTGGAGAAGAAATGGATAAATACTTAGAAACCTAAAATCTTACAAGATGAATCAGGAAAAAATAGAAAATTAAATGACTGGTTACTAGTAATGAAATTGAATCAGTAACCAAAACCCTCCTAAACAAACAAATTTCCAGAACCAGATGGTTTCACAGGTTAATTCTACCAAACATTTAAAGAATATTTAATACTCCTTCTCAAACTATTCCAAAAGATTGTAAAAAAAAAGGTAGGTACAGGTCAATATCCCTGGTGAATATAGATGATAGGTGCAAAAAATCTTCAATAAAATATTATCAAACTGAATTCGACAATAATGTTTAAGAATCACACATCATGACAAATGGGATATTATTCCTGGGATTCAAGAATAGTTCAACATCCACATATCAATCAATATTATAGACCACATTAACAAAATGAAGGCTAAAAATCATTATCTCAATAGATGCAGAAAAAATATTTGACAAAATTCAATATTCGTTTGTGATAAAAACTCTCAACAAGGTACATAGAGAGAAAACATACCTCAACATAATAAAGGCCATATATATTAAGCACACAGCTAATATCCTACTATGAAAAGCTAAAAACCTTTCCTGTAATATTAGAAACAAGACAAGGATGCTCACTCTCACCACCTTTATTCAACAAAGTATTGGAAATTCTAGCTACAGCAATTAGGCAAGAAAAAGAAATGAAAAGCATCCAAATTGGTAAGGAAGAAGTAAAACTGCCACTATTTGCAGACAGTATCTTTTTCATATAGAAAATCTAAAAATTCCACCAAAATACTGTAACAACTAACAAATGAATTCAGTTAAGTTATATGGTATAAAATCAACATGCAATAATCTATTGTGTTTCTATACACTAACAATGAAGAACCAGAAAGAGAGATTAAGAATATAATTCCATTTATAACTGCATTTAAAAATACCTAGGGAGACAACCATGAGAAACTATGGACTCTGAGAAACAAATGGAGAGTTTTAGAAAGTAGGGGGTTGGGGGGATGGGTGGTGAGCCTGGTGATGGGTATTAAGGAGGGCATGGATTGCATGGAGCACTGGGTGTTATACACAAACAATGAATAATGGAACACTACATCAAAAACTAATGATGTACTGTATGGTACTAACATAACACAATAAAACCAAAACCAAAATCAAAACCAAAAATAATACCTAGGAATCAATTCTACCAAAGAGGCAAAAGACCAGCACATCAGAGAATATAAGACATTGATTAAAGAAAATGAAGAAGACACAAGTATAAGGATATTAGCTGCTCATGGATTTGAAGAATTAATTTTGTGAAAATGTCCATATCACCCAATCTACAGTGCAATCCCCATGAAAATCCCAACGACATCTTTCATGTAAATGGAACAAATAATCCTAAAATTTGCACGGAATCAAAAAAGACTTCAAATAGCTAAAGTCATCTTGAGAAAGAAGAACACAACTGGAAGCATTATGCTCCTTGATTTCAAGCTATATTACAAAGCTAAAGTGATCAAAACAGTATGGTATTGCCAACAGTATTAACACAAAAACAGACACCCAGATCAACAGAAAAGAGTGGAGAGCCCAGAAATAAAACTATGTATATTTGGCCAATTAATTTACAACAAAGGAACAAGAATAAGCAATAGGGAATGGACCTTCTCTTTAATATTTGGTTTTGGGAAAACTGGACAGCGACATGCAAAGGAATATAACTAGACTACAATTTTAGACTATACACAAAAATTAACTCAAAGACACCAATGTAACACCTGAAAACCTATAAAGCTCCCAGAAGAAAGCATAGGCAGTAAGCTCCTTGACCTTTGTCTTGGTGATGACTTTATAGAACTGATTCTAAAAGCAAAGGCAATCAAAGCAAAAAATAAACAAGTGGGACTACATAAAAAGCATCTGTACAGCAAACAAAACCATCAACAAAATGAAAAGCTGATCTACTTAATGGGAAGGGAGTATTATAAATTATATATCCAGTAAGACATTATTATCTAAAATATATTTTTAAAACTATATAACTCAATAGCAAAAAAATTGGTTAAAAAAATGGGCAGAGGATCTGAATAGATATTTTTCCAGAGAAGACCTACAGATGGCTAATAGGCACATAAAAAGATGTTTGACATCACTAAAAATCAGGGAAATGCAAATCAAAACCACAAAGAGATACTATTTCTCACCTACTAGAATGGATATTATTAAAAAAGAGAGAGAGAAAATAACAGGTGTTGGCAAGGATGTGGAAAAAGGGAACCCTTGTACACTCTTTTTTTTTTTTTTAAGATTTTATTTGTTTATTTGACAGACAGAGATTACAAGTAGACAGAGAGGCAGGCAGAGAGAGAGAGAGGGAAGCAGGCTCCCTGCTGAGCAGAGAGCCCGATGCGGGACTCAATCCCAGGACCCTGGGATCATGACCTGAGCCGAAGGCAGCAGCTTAACCCACTGAGCCACCCAGGCGCCCCCCTTGTACACTCTTGGTGGGAATGAAAATTGGTGAAGCACTATGGAAAAACAGTATGGAGTCTGGTAGCTCCTCAAAAATTGAGGCTTCTCAAAAAATTAAAGGTAGTAAAGGATAGAATATCCATACAATCAATAAATTCACTTCTCAATACTTATCCAAAGAAAACAAAAATACTAATTTGAAAAGATATATGCTATATTATATTCATTGCACATTATTTATGTGATGGATGAATGGATAAAGAAGATGTGTATACACACATACACACACACAGAGTAGAAAACTACTCAGACATACAAAAGAATGAAATCTTGCAATGTTTGACAACAGGGATGATCCTTGAGGGTATTATGCTAAGTGAAATAAGAGAAACCAAAATATTATTTGATCTCACGTATATGTGAAATCTAGAAAACAAAACAAACAACAACAGCAACAACAAAACCCTCATAGATACAGAGAATAGAATGGAAGTTCCTAGGATAGAGGGGGTTAGGGTATGGGCAAAACAGGTAAAGGGTATAAAGTTCTAGCATAAATAGGTCATGGAGATGCAATATACAGCATGGTGACTATAACCAATAATATTATAGTGTATATTTGAAAACTGCCAACAGAGTAAATCTTAAAAGTTTTCATCATAGGAAAAAAAAAATTCTTTTGAGACAAAGCAAGAAACTTAATTAGAGAACAATCTGATGGTTACCAGAGAAGGTGGCTGGGGGATGAGTTAAATAGGTGATGAGGATTAAGGAGCACACTTGTTGTGATGAGCACTGAGTGATGCATGGAACAGTCAAATTACTAAATTCTACACCTGAAAATAATATAACACTGTATGTTAACTGGAATTAAAATAAAAAGTTAAAAAAAAAACAAAATTTTTGTAACTTTTTATGTTTCACCTTTTATCTTTTCATTTATTTAGGTCTTCATCACCATCTTGTTTTCAGCATAGGATCCTGTATATATTTTGTTAGATTTATAGTCGAACATTTCATTTTTTGACTCTGTTGTAAATGATATTTTTAAAGTTTTGGTTTCCAATTGTATATTGATAATATATAAAAATATAATAGATTTTTTATGCATTGACTTTATATCCTGACCTTGTTTAACTTAGTTATCATAAGTTCTAGGAGTTTGGGTAGATTCCTTTGGATTTTCTACATAGAAAATTATGTTGAGTGTCAGTGAGAACAGTTTGTTTCCCACATTTCAATCTGCAGGCCTTTTCTTTCTCTTGCTTTATTGTATTGGCCAGAACTTCCAGTATGATATTGAATAGGAGTAGTGAGCATGGACATCCTTGCCTTGTTTCTGATTTTACCATTCAATGTTTCACCATTGAATTTTGTCATGACTGAGTATGATGTTGCCTATATTTGTTTTTTCTTTTTAAATGTCCTTAATCAGGGTGAGAATGTTTGCTGAGAGCTTTTACCGTGAATAAATGTTGAATGTTGTCAAATGTTTTTTCCTATCCATTCATATGATCATATAGTTACTTTTAGTTTCCCAGTGTGGTCAGTTACATCACTTGATTTTCTAATACTGAACAGGTCTGCATTCCTAAGATGAACCCCCACCTTCCCTCCTTTGGTTATGGCATATTATTTTTTTATATATTGCTGAATTTGATTTGCCAATATTTTATATTTTTACATTTATATTCTTAGGGGTTATTGGTCTGTAGTTCTTCTTTTGTTTGGATTTCAGGGTTATGCTAGTCTCATAAAATAAATTGAGAATTGTTCCATCTTCTATTTTCTGAAAGAGATGAGGTTGGTGTTTTTTCTTCTTTAAATGTCTATAGAATTCATGAGTAAAACTAATTGGGCTTAGAGATTTTTTTCTCTATAAAGTTTCAAACTACATTTCAATTTCTTTAAAAGGCAGGCTTTTTATAAAAATTCCCGTTGTTGTTTTTTTTTAAAGTTTTTTTATTTTTATTTATTTGACAGACAGAGACCACAAGTAGGCAGAGAGGCAGGTGGAAGCAGGCTTCCTACGGAGCAGAGAGCCCGATGTGAGGCTTGATCTCAGGACCCTGAGATCATGACCTGAGCTGAAGGCAGAGGCTTAACCTGCTGAGCTATCCAGGTGCCCTAAAAATTCCCATTTCTAATTTAAAAAAAAAAAAAAAAAAAAAAAAAGGACCTCCAGAAAATTAATGTCCATTTATTTCAGTGTACTAATTGGTGAAAATAGTTTCAAAGGAAAGAAAAGATATGGTCCTACTTTAAAATAATTTTGGCACAGTATTAGTGAAAAAGCATTTTCAAATGGATATATACAATTCAAATGGATATATATGTGACTAAACACAGAATAGCTCAGTGTTTAAGAGCATGCATGAACTTTGACAAGTGACAGATATATTTGGTTCTGTAACCCTGGGCAATTAACTTCCATAATATTTCCACCACCCCCCCTCATTTGTAAAAGAGGAATAATACTACACACATGGCTGAGTTGTTTTAAGGATTAAATGAGTTAAGGCAAGGGATTCATATAAAGTGAACACCTACTTTGTAGTAGCTATCATCAGATATCATCCAGATTTTACTGGAAATTTTGTAACTATGTATACAGGAAAGAGAGAATAGTATCATGGATTATTAGTAAGTACTTTCCACTCCTCTACAGAATTATGTAACTTAGAGATTTTTTTTTTCTCCTTTAAACACTTTTTATTTGGTATTTGATAGCTCTACATATAGATAAAGACACATATTACTAGACTGTAAGTTCAGTGCTCTATTCCCATATATAGCAAAGTGGCTAACAAGAAACATATATTTACATTTATAAATTCCCTTTCAAATGCTTACATCTTCCAAAAGATATACTACCAGAATTTCGTTTTTTAGACAGTTTTACTCAGTCTACTGAGTATTTTGAATGAATGAATGAGTGAATGAATGAAAGAGCTATAAACTGCAAGACAAAAGAGAAGACGTGGTCATAAAAATACATGAAGATATAATCCACATGACAGTCTACATAAAATGTTATGTTAAAAATAAAACCCCAAAGAACATAAGACAAAATATTTTAAAAAAATATTATTCAGACCACATCGTGATTGCTGTTTTTCTGTGTAATGAAGAATGCCTCAGACTGCAATTAGCAAACTAGTCTTTCCACCAAATGGAGCAGAATTTAGCCTAACCTATTGCTGCAGTGAGTGAGAAAGGATGAGCGGAAAACACACAGGGCTTCCATCCTCTGATGGAAACTCAGGTCTGCGAAAAGTAACTTAGAGATTTTTAAAGAAATTTAAGTGCTAATGCTTTCAGTTTTATTACTCTGTAAAACATTATAATTGATTATTTAAAATTCATGAAAAATTCTATTACTTCCAACTTCCTGCTCTAGATTTGTAACTTTTCTCTGCAGCATTCTATTTTTTTAAATTTCACTGTGATTATCAAATACCATAATGTAGTCTCCTATTTAATAAAAATATGCTTGCTCCTGTTTTCTTTCTAAATCAAATTCTTCAATATACCATGCTCTCCCTTTGTCTGCCCTGTCCAGTATATTGATAGTTTTTCTGCAGAACAATGAGTAGGACTTCTGAGTTTGAAGACACTATTCACTTACTTCCCTAATAAACAAGATTAAAAGAAGCTGACTGATAAAAGAGGAATATATCACATTAACTTATAAGTCTGTTAACATGAAAAGCAAGAAAGCAGATCGGGCTTACTTTGGATATGGTCTTGTAGTCATGTCATTGTTATGGCCTCAGCAAAACTGATAAGGTTCTATTTAATCAGTGTTCCCCAACTTTTATTAAGTTGCTTGCTTTAATCTTTCTTTATATCCCTGGTCTTTAAAAATGTGGTCTCATTAAACACTACTATGGATATAGAATTAGATATAAAGTGTGAGGTAGATGATGCTTTATAAGGAGAGGAGGGAGGGACTGGTGCTGTTGGAGATAGAAAACTTAGAAGGTGATGGATTTTAATGAAGTTTTGAATGCTGGGAAACTGGTGAGGAGAACAAACAAAAGAAAGTGGTAGTGGGTGCTCTGGTGGGTGCTGAAAAATGAACAAAGGCATGCAGGTACAGAAGAGCTTGTTTGTGTTTGTGTGGGTACATGGTGTGGGGATGGAAGGAAGATTTGCAGGGAGAAAGGGCTGGAACTTCTATGCCTACATGTGTATTTCAGGAGAGGAGAGAGTAGGCAGGGAAGGTTACAAGAACAGACTGTTCAGAGAAGCTTAAGGGCTCTGGAGCCAAACTTTCCAAACTGTAATCCTGGTGCCACCACTTATAAATTGTATGCCTGGACAAGTTGACTAAACTCTGTTTCTTCATCTACAAATCAGGGATAATCATGGAAACTTCTTCATTTGGGTTACTATGCCTGGCTCATAATAAGCTCTATATAAATATTACTATAGAGAAATTGGTTGGCAGAGTCGGAAGGGTCAGATGATGAAATGTTTTGAAAGCTAATAGAATTTAGAGGTCATGTGAAAGACTACTTTTATTTAGTCAATTGAACATAATGTTATTTTTGGTGTTAACGAATATTGGCTTTTAACCGCAATCAGATGTGCTCAAGACTTAATTAAAATTATATTTAAATTTTATTTAATTTTCATGCTACACCAAACTTCTATCTATATTTCAAAAGATGATGGGGTGCCTGGGTGGCTCAGCTGGTCAAGGGTTGGACTCTTGATTTCGGCTCAGGTCATGATCTTGGGTTATCAAGACCCACATCAGGCTCAGTGGGGAGTCTGCTTGAGATTCTCACTCTCCTTCTCCTTTTGCCCCTCCCCCATTCCTGCCCCACCAATAAATAAATAGATCATTTTTTTAAAAATTAAAAATAAATAAAAGGATGATGATAAAGTACACCAACCAAGATGCTAAAACCCAGGTCAAAGTCTTTTATTGTTTGATATTATTTGACTCTTTGGAATCAAAGGGGGAATATTATCTAAAGAGAAAAGGCAGCCACCATGAGAGGCAATTAAGTGATAGACGGTGAGACTGTAGACTGAGGGGTAAAAATGGACTCAGGAGAAACAATCGTGCAAGAAAACCATATTTTAAAATTTAGAGAATCATAGGTAGTTCAGAAGAATTTGAATGTTTTAAAAATAGCAATGGTCAAATGCAAGTTAATACTGAGATTGAATTTATTTAAATAGGCTAAACATCAAGCAGCAATAAAGGAAACTTGTACATGGAAATACACTTAACATTTTGTGTAAAAATTGCCTGAGCCTGGTACCCCTTCCCCTTCCCCATCTCCCCCATGCTTGTGAATAACAGACTAAAAATATTACCTGTCCCTCTTTTCTTCCAAGGACATCTTTCTTTTAGAGTCTTATCTTTAGTTGTTGTTGTTGTTGCAGGCAGGTCAGAGTTATTGTATTGAATTTCCAGTTAAGTGAGAATGCCTACCTCCCAAGGCTGCATACCGCCTGCCCCCATCACTACCCGCTTTGGGTGGAAGCCCTAAATTCAGCAAAGGAGGAAGATGAATTGTCCTCTGGGAGAAAGGATGCAGGCCATTCCTTTTGAGAGGGTTAGGTTGTATCACAGAGCAGTCAGTTGTTCTAAAACTAAAAATTGCCCTCGAATTTGTTCCTATCCCAGTCTAGGTCATCTCCATAAACAGCATTTCTACTCATTCTCTGGCTCTGGTAAGAAACGTGACATTGATTTGTGACTTCTTTTTTCCACTTATCTTCACTCCAGTTCATTACTAAGTCCTGTCCATTCTGCTACCAAAATATACCTCAAATCTGTCCACTTTGCTCCATCTCCATGGCCATCACTCAGACACCACTGGTCTAATGTTTATACAAGTTAGAAAAAGGATTCCCTTCCCCTGGGCAGCTGTTGGACCTGGACTTCAGCCCTATTTGCCATCTTTGTGCAGGACATGAGCTCTAAAATCCTGCATGTTGGTTCTGGACCCCAGCCCACTTCATGATGCTCTGTTGTAATCACATTTACTTTCTGCCTACATCCACTCTTGTCCCTTTCCAATCCATTCTCCACACAACAGAGGGACTACTTTTAAATGCCCACTTTTACTTCACTCCCTACTTAAGCCTTCAATAGGTTTCTACTGCTATTGGAATGAAATAATCCTGAACCCTTACCATGGCCTATAAGGTTCTGTATGGTTTGGCGCCTAGTTCCCTCTTTTATCTTTACTGGCATGGTTTTGCCTTGATAATTTTCAGCCACACTGCCTTGCTTTGGTTCCTGAAACTTGCCAAACTTTCCCCTTACCCCAAAAGACTGCCTATCTTCTCTTGGCTAATTTTTACTCTTCCTTCAGGTTTCAGTTTAATCGTTACTTCTTTATGATAGCCAGCCCTGAATCCAAAATCTAAAGATCTCCTCATAGCACTCTATTTTGTAATCATACTTAACACATTTGTAATTATACATTCACTAGTGATTTACTTGTTTAATATTCTTTTTCTTTACCATATATGCTAAGCTCCACAGGATCATTCCATAAGGATCATTCCTGACTTAGGTCCAGTATCTTTCATTCATCCAAGTTTCTATTCAAGTTCATTCTAAAGATCTTCTCTATGCTAATGACTATACTAGATGCTAGGCATAGACAAGTGAATAGTCAGACGAGGTCCTTGCTCTTACGAGGGAAACATAATCAATCAATAAACAAATAAGCAGACAAGATGATTACAGATGTTGATATGTATTATGCAGGAGACTCTGGGCTCTTTAAGCTCTGAGATCTGTTGTATCAATGCCAAATGTTTTGTTTAGGACAAAGCTAGCTGCTAAACATAACTGAAGAATTTACTTTGCTCATGCAAAGTCTGAAACAAATATTCATGATGGGTGGATGGCTCTCTTCCAAGTGGTAATTCTGGGACTCAGGCTCCTTCTAATTTGTGCTCTGCCATCTTTAGCATGTAGCCACAGAAGGGAAACAGCATGGAAGATTGATTGTGGAATTATTATTATTATTTTAATGAGCTAAATCTAGATGGTTACACCTAATTGCAAGGGAGGCTGGGGAATATAATCTCTGTACTGAGGAAGAAGAGTAAATAGATTTGGTGATCAGCACTTCCAACATTACCTGGCACCCTGGCATAATGAAGAAACAAATATAAATTAGAAATACAGCTTGTTCTAAAAATTTTTTTTAAATCTTTGAGTGTACATGGAAATCAGAATTATGTCTGATCTAGTATATTGAATCTCCAATCCCCAGGGATCTAGAAAGTCTTTAAAATGAAATTAGTGAATTTATTTGTTCCTCAGAATTAAACACCACAGTTTTAAAAATTAATCTATGTTTTTACTTTAATTCGGGGTCATCTTCAAGGTTTCCATTTTTATTTCTCATGGCTTTTAGCCTGTCCCAAATCTTGGCACTTCATAGCCCCTCCATTCGTGGGTTTGGATGATTGTATTAGGACAAGTCCCTACTCAAGGCAATAGAACGGACCAGAAGTGAGAGAGACACTCTTAACAATTTGGGAATCAGTAGATTTGAACTTGTAGGCACGCACGTAAATCACTTATCAATTCTTCACATATATTTTATGGCATTCTTCATAATTGTATGCTCTAAATTAAACACGGTAGAAGTTTTAATTATTCTTTGATATCAAAGCAGACACATGGTCACATGTTTCTGGTAATCTGTATTTAAAGCTTTTCTATTCTTAAACTGGTTTTTATGTCCTCACTGCATCTTAGTATTAAAAGCACAGAAACACGGAGCTCTAATGGACCTCATCAATTCGAAATATTTACTTGTTAGCTTAACTTCAGGCTCAGTTCAGAAAGAATCTGAAATCTACAGTTTACCGATTTATCCTACAGAGATTAAAAAAAAAAAAAAATGAAACATGCCTGAATCCATGTCAAATTGGTTTTAGTTTACTCTTCCTAAGAGAGACTCCTCCTTGAGGTAGTCCGAGGGTACGGGCACGGTCCTGGATAGCAGTTTTGCACATCTAGTAAGGAAATTTATTTAGAGTCGAGCGTGGCAGGTAGAAACACTCTATGGCTGAGAATGGGCGATGCGGGTGTTTCCGTGACCCCTGGAACGGAAGGGACTGCACTTCCACTAATGGGACCTTCAGGAAGTCGGAGAAGTGCAAGCACCGTAGCTGGGAGTCCTTTACACCCCGTGGGAGTAAGGGTACCAGGGGTCCTCCGCCCCGCAGCGGAGCCGCCCGGAGGTGCCTGCCCGGCGCCGCAGGGCGCCCGCCACGCCCCACGCCGCCCTGCAGGCGAACGCAGGTGGCGACGAGGCCCCGCCGGGCCACCGTACCGCTGCGGATCGGGCCTCTCCTCCCGCGCCGCCCTCCGCCCCCAGCCTCCCGGCGCCGCGGCAGCTCTGGGCAGGCAGCGCCGCCGTCGCCACCGCCGCCGCCGCTTCCTCCTCTGCAGCCGTTCGGCCGCTGCGTGACGCGTCGTTTCCTCCCAACATGGCGGCCGGGGCAGGTCGGCGGTGATGGAGGCCAGTCCGCGGCCGCGGCGGGTGTTAATCCCCACAGTAGCCAGGGCAGCCGTATTCTCTCTGGGTTTCTGAGACGCCGCCGCCGCCGCCTTGTTCCTTGACTCCCGGCAGACGGCCGCCCGGGCTGGGCTCCCTCGCCGCCCCTGGGCCGGAGGGGCGAGTGAGGGGGGTGGCCGGGAAGCGACCCCAGGCCGGGAGAAGCGGCGGTCCGACGGGCGCGGCCCTCAAGGGGCGGCCTCTCAAGGGCTGGTGAAGATCTCTGCGCCCCTCGTCCGCACCGCGGCTGCTCCCACCTGCCTGTCCCTTCGTGATCCCGCCGCTGCCCTCCACGCCTCCTCTCCCCCACTTCCACCCCCTCTTCTTTCTCTCTTCTCTTCCTCCCCCTCCTCCTCCTCCCCTCCAGCCGCTGGGAGCCGCGGGTCGGACGAGCCGCCGCCTCCTTCTCTGCGTCCATGTATGAGGGGAAGAAGACGAAGAACATGTTCCTGACCCGGGCCCTGGAGAAGATTTTGGCCGACAAGGAAGTGAAGAAGGCGCATCACTCCCAGCTGCGCAAAGCGTGCGAGGTGGCGTTAGGTGAGCGGGGAGGAGGCCCCGGGTGGGGGGGGTGGGCGGCGCGGCAGCCTCCACGGGAGGTGGGGTCGTCTGGGGCTGCCTTAGGCCGGCGCCACTGACCTCAGGGAGCCCTCGCGAAGATCTTTGCTCCCCGGCTGGAGTTGACAGTAACTCGGCTGGATGTGGGGCAGCGGCAGGGTGGAGGAGGAAGGGCAGTTAGCGAGGCTTCGGGAACGCGGCAGGGCTTGGCATCGACTTGAGAGTATCGAGATTTTGTTGCGATGCGGACGGGCTAGCACCCTTTGTGATGAGCAGAAGATGAGCTGTTGTTTATTAGCTTGGAAATTGAGGTAGAGCTGATTCGTCAAGATTGGGCGTGGGAAGGGTTCCGTATCGTAATTTTGATAACTTTGTCTATTGGTGTGGTACTTTGGAAGACAGACCGAAGTTGTTCCCTGTTGACAGTCTTGAGAAGGGGTCTGGCAAGAGGTGTAGCCCATTCTGACATCTCTCCTCCTCCGCCACAGGAAAAACAGAGTGATGTTGTATGTGACTGGGCTGACCTGGAAGAACAAGACCAGAGGTTAAGGGGTGGGGGTGGCCATATAAAAGCCAGGAAGGGAAGGACCTTTAAATATGCTGGCTTTAGTGACAAGGAAGGGAGGGCTTGGAATGGGGAAAATGAAAAAGACAATGACACCCACCAGCCACATGTCTGGACAGTGGCAGCTGCTCTCAAGCTTGAATTCTGATTTATAGTTCAGACGGAGGAGATCTAGTGTATTGAATCCCATAGCAGTGTAAATCCAAACAATACCTATAGTGAGGACAAGCAGATAAAGAATTGTTAAAGGGGGAACACTGATCTATTGCATCCATTAAAGATGAAATCGTTTAGGGAAAGACTAGGACATTTAACACAAAGATTAATTTCTAATGCTTCTGTTTTTATTTTATAGCAGTGGAAATAGATTACATGAAATTGACAAGAAAATCAAGCTCGTTAAATGGGCTTTGGAAAAAGTGTTCTTGAAGGAGGAAAAATCTGGAAAACTTAAATGTGTGTTAAAGTAAAGAGTGAAGACAGGAAAGACCTTTTAATTATTAAAATAGAGTACTTTTTAAAAAAATTGGCACAAAAAGCTATACTGTTTTTCTTTTTAAGCTATTTTAAGGTGTGATGCTATGAAAAATATTACTGAAGAAATTTCATTAAAATTTTTTTGAATCTGTAGTATAGTGGGTTTAAGTTTAGTCCTTTGGCCCTTCATGAATCAGAAATTAATCTTTTTATCCTTGTAGCTAGTGAAATACTGTTCTGGGTATATGAGAAAACCTTGTATAGCGAAAAAAATAGAATTTATATAGGTCCCGAAAGGAGTAATTATTGAATTAAGGTGGTATGAGGGAAGAAATGCTTTTGAGTTTTTTAAAAGAATTATGTGTAGGTTTATAAATAACTTGCAGGTTAAAGGACTTAAGAGTTGCAAAGTAAAGTTTTAGTTTGAGACCACATTTTCCATGTTAATTTTATTTTTAGTACACTAAGTAATAAGTATTAGACCAATGAAATGGAGTGTATCTTGTATATGTATTTTTTTTTCTGCTCCAAAATGCCAATAAGTTGAGCGTGTTTTGATGGAGAGTTCTGTGGAAGGAGAACTGGGGATCCTGGGTTTAATTCCCAGTTCTGTTACATTGCAGTCAAGTCATTGGGCCTTAGTTTCCTTCCTTGTAAATCAGGATATTGAACTTAATTATTGTAAAGTTTCATTTCCTCTAATGTGCCATGACCGTGAACACAATTTGGTTAACTTGTGCACTGAGTATTCCTGCCCTTCTTGATTGGCATCTTTAGAGGGCTTAGGGCTTGGTCCTTGCGGTTTAGGAGCTACTTGGTAGTGTGTGTTAAGTGTACTGGGAATTGTCTTTTGCAGATTTTGCTGGTTTTACTTTTTTGCCTGCCTCTTGCATATAGTTAGCAGAAGCTTGTTATGAGAAATATGACTGCTCAGGCAAGGACTAGGCAACACAATACTTTTTTAAAGCTGTATAAGGCTTTTTCTCAAAATTTATAAAAGTTATATTTAGTCTCCTGCAAAATCTCATTGAGCTCAAGATAGTGGATCCCTGATGGATGAACTTTGTTTCTTTCCTTCTAGTCATTCACATACATTATCACAACTTGGTAGGGATAACCCCTTTCATTTTTACAGGAAATGCAGTGTTTTACAATAAGATGGTGTCTTCAGATATGTATTGTCCCTGGAAACTATTATAAGTCTTCTCTTTTTTCTCTTCATTATTGAGAATCCAGACCCACTTTGGTCTCTTGATAATCACTGTGGCCATCAAGCAGGAATGGTAAACTGGAAAGGACTGGTGTGGTCATCCCTGATCTAGATTAGGTTGTGAGTGGGTAGGAGTTGGATGGTGGAAGCATAGAAGTGAGTGCTATAATCCTTCTAAATATACTTTCTAAATAACCCTTCTAAATATACCTGCCTGCATTCTTCATCCTCCCCACCCCCAAATATTTATTGAGCACCTACCAAGGATCTGACTGGAGACAGAATCAACAGAAAAGTATATAGTATGTCAGACTTTCAATCCTTTAGTGTTTTAAAATCATTTTATTGCCATGTGAGGTGATTTCAGAGCACTGGTATTCAAAATTCCGTTACCTTTTAACAATGGCCAGTTATAGTTTTTCTGTAAATAATGCTGTTGAAATTACAGTTCATCACATATTCTTAAGAAAATGATATTTTTTTGGTTAAAGTAAAACTTTTAGCACATCTCATCAAGATCAGAAGAGATTTCACTTTATTAAAAACAAAATTCATCCTCAAAGATACCGCATAAAGGAAATTTTATTTTATTTTCACATAAAAAATAATGAAAACTTTAAAGGGTGTGCAGATTATTTAAAATTATCAAATTATCTTACATTTCAGACTTTATTTTGAAGTACAGAATGGTTTAAAAAAACAAACAAAAAACCTTCACATCTACATTGTTACAATCAGTGTGAAGCCCAGGGGCAGAAGAACAGCTCCAGGTTGCCCTCTCTTGGTTCCTGCCCCACTACAGCTTTCTGTGGCTAAGACAACTCTGCAGAGGCCTTCTAGGCTGCCCTAGCTTAGCGTGATCCATTCGTGCTCTCTAGAATCCTGAATTAAAAATAGTCTGGCCATCTGCTGGCAGATGAGACAACAGCTGAGCTATTTTTAGGTTCAAAGAATTTAGGATTGTTGCAGGATCTGACTTGAAGGTAGCATTGTTTGTCTTGGGGACGGTGCATTTGCGCCCTATTCCAGTTAGGCCTCTTAAGTTTCAGGAGTTTCTTTGATGTTAGGGCTATGACTAGTTCAACTTCGGCTGCTAACATCAGGTATGGACAAAGATATTCTGCAAATGTTAAGATGAACTAGTTCAAGTTTGGAAACTGGCACTGACACAGAATAGGAGTGAAAGGGTGACCACAAGAAGGTTTTAGAGGCAAGGGAGGCAGGCAGGGGCATTCATAAGGGTGGAATACCTTGAGATATGGGAGAATGGAGAAAAAGAGGACTTTTGAGGGAAGTAATTTTTGCATCAGACAGCATATGAATTTGTGTTGTTTATTGTATCCTAAAGTGATCCTACTGATTTAACTTATTCAAGAGTCTGTTACCTGTATTATAGTTACCCCCAGAAATGTAGTTATAACATTTTACAGAAATTTACAGAACTTCCTACTATACCTCCAGTCCCACCCTTATTTTGGTTAGCAGTGTTATAAAAAAAGAGATATTTGGGTGGAGGGGAATTACTTGAGTGCTATTGACCCCAATTTTATGCTACTTTTGGTAATACCAAATTTTGTTACTCTGCACCTTTTGTGGAAAAAAAAAGTGATTTATGCCCAAATAATATGCTGCAGTGAACATTTTAATTATAATTTAAATCCATTAGCAAATCTCCTTTTAAACCTTCCTCAATATCTAAGGTGAAAAGTGTTTTCAGTAAGTCGGACTGCTAGAATTTTTGAGGTAGCTAGGAAAAAAGAGTAGTGAAATGAAATGATTGATGAAAGATTCTGTTAAGTTTGAGTTGAAAAAGTAAGTTTGGGTCTCAGTGTATATTCTTTCCATTGTGAAGATTTAGAATGCACATTAACATAGTTGAGATTCTGGAAAGTCTTCTAAGAAAGATACCTGCTCTGTTCTGCTTATTGAAGTTTTTCTTAATTTATTTGACCCCTTTCAGAGTCTCTTAACACCTCTGTGATACATTGTTCCTTGGAATTTACTTTGGGGGACACTATTAAAGGGAAAGAAAGACCCTAATTACTGATAAGGTATAGATACAATATAGTAGATGTAGTAGCCCTACATAAACATGAGACCATTCTCCAGATTAGTGATTGTGTTTTGGGAAGGCAGTTCTGTTGGCAGTGAAGGAAGAAGAGTCAGAAATAAGGAGCAGTTGGGAGGAATGGTATCAGATCACAGGACTATTTGCTTACTAGCTCTTTGTTTCCCATCCCATCTAACGGCAAGCAACTGGTTGTCTCTCCTGGTAATATTTAACTTGTAGAGAGGAACGTCTGTTGGTAATTGTTTTTTCAAAGCAGAATAAAAATGTATTGTGAATGGGAAATAATTTGAGGAAATACTTCTCATAATATACCTTACAGAGTGAAGGAGGGGATATTTGAAAAGGGAAAATGGATGAAAAAATTATTGTCGCCATTCAAAGTTAGATATGTTTTCCATTCAGATACTAGTTGTGCTAGCGGTATGCCAGGTATTATTCCAGTGCTGGGCATATGGCACTGAACCAAACATGCTTTCATGGAACTTACTTTCTAGTTTATTGAGGCTAACAGTAAAAAACAAACTAACATGGATTGTCAGATTGTTATTTTCTGAAGCAGTAGTTCAGAAGGGTAAAGGGAGAATGGCCCAGGAGTGCAATTTTAGATAAGGTGGGCAGGAAAGGCCTTTCTCTGAAGTGACATTTCAGCAGAGAATTGACAGAACAGAGAGATTCAGCCTTTTAGGTACGTGGATGAAAGAGAGGTAACAGTAAGACAATGTGTGGTTGGTGCTTTTCCAGGTTGAAAGATTTAGGTGACTGAGGGGAGAGTAAGAGGGAGAGGGGATGGAAGAGGAGAGCAATTTTGGATTTTATCATATCTGTGATGGAAGCCATTGCAGAGTTTTGTATAAGAGAGTGGTATAGCAGATTTCCATGTTAAAGGGCTCACTGGTAGTGATTTAGATTAGGCAGGGGTGAGGGGGTGGGGGAGTGTATGAGAATTGTTTGCATTTGGAATATATTTTAAAGGAGTCCACTGAATTTGCTGATGGGTTGCTTGTATGACAACAGACTAGTTGCCAGAGCTACACATTGTTAGAGAGGGCATTCACCGTGATGAGAAGGAACACCAGGAGAGAGATAACCTTTGGGAAATAAGTTATTACAGTAAAACATTTTCATCCAACTCTTTATATATATTTTATAATTTTTTAATGATGGAATTTCCTGATTATGTAATAGGATACTTTCTACTGGGAAAAGGAATCAATTAAAATGATAGGATATTTCCAACTGAGACTATACAAAATAATTTTAAATTTGAGTTATTAGGGTTTTTTGGTGAGCTTTTTTTCCCTAAGAGAGCGAACTTTGATGTAGTTAATAAACAACTGGCCTAGTCCCTTTTTGGGATAGGATCTTTGCAGATTTAATTAGTTGAGGATCTCCAGATGAAATCATCTTGGATTCAGGGTGGGTCCCAAATCCTGTGACTGGTGTCCTTATAAGTGGAGGAAGGGACAGGAAGACCTATGAAGGAAGAAGGCTATGTGAAAATGGAGGTAGAAATTGGAGTTATGCTGTCATAAATAAGCCGAGGAACACCTGTAGTCACCAGAATCTAAGGAAGAGGCATGAAGGATGCTTTCCTGGAGCCTTCAGAGATAGCTCAGATATCTGGGCTCCAGAACTGTGAGAACAAATTTCTGTTATTTTATGCCATCAAGTTTGTGATAATGTGTGAACGCAGCCCTAGAAAACCAATAAAAGTTCCCTTTATCCTAACTTTTCAGACCCAGTTTGATTTGAGTTTCCATTTATAGAATATACCATGTATGTGTTGAAACAATCAAATGCAGTCTTTGGCTAATTTCTATCTCATAAATTTAGACAGTAGTTATTCTGAGGCTTTAGTGTGTGTGAGTCTCTTGAAAAGGTTCTTTTTAAAGGGTACTGGGACTAAGTATTTAAAAAGTTTATGTTCTTTTAGTATTTTTGTTTTGCTTATTAGACTTGATATAACTATGTACGTCTATATATAGCCTGTGTTACCTTCTCATCCAGGAAAGACTGTAAAAAACAATCTATAAAATATTTCATATCACAGTATTACCTCTGGTAGAATCTTTAGAAAAATTCATGTGCGACATTTAATATTTCTCACTCAACTTTGACTCACTTAATCAGCTGTTTAATAACTGTCTAGAAACTTGCTAAGGAATGAAATAATAAAAATATAAGCAGACAAAGAAGGTATCATGAAGGTCAAGTACTTTATTCAGAGGAGAATCCCATTGTCTTTACTCTGTTTACTTTTAATTATACATAAGTCCAATGAATTGGCAGTTTACTAAAACCATTTTCAAAAGTAAAACTGGGGAAAAAAATAACCCATGACACTGTTAGGTGAAGATCGCCATTGCTAATTTTATAAAAAGCAACTTTGTTGAGGTATAATTTACATAGTATAAAATCTGCCCATTAAAAAAAATTAATCTCTGTACTTAACATGGGGCTCAAACAGCCCCAAGATCAAGAGTTGCATGTTGTTCTGAGTCAGTCAGGCACCCCCAAACTGCCCATTTTAATTACCCCTATTTACAATAGTGCCTATTTACAGTTAATCCCTGGTACCTCCCACAGCTCTAGGTGTCCACTGATCTGCTTTCTGTGTCTAGATTAGCCTTTTCTGTATATTTCTTGTAAGTATTCATCATACAGATAGAGTCTTTTGTGTCTGGCTTCTTCCACTGAGCATATTTTTGAGGTTCATTCATGTTGTAGCACGTATCAGTATTTTATTTCTTTTTATTAATGAATAGTATTCCAGAGTGTGGATGTACCACATTTTGCTTATTCACCAACGTTTGGGTTGAATGAATAATGCTGCTGTGAATATTTGTGTGTAATATTTATATAGTTCTACCTAGATGTAGAATTGCTGTGTCATATGATAAATCTATGTTTAACTTTTTAAGAAACGAAGTTGTTTTCCAAGTAGCTACATCCTTTTATATCTCCATCAGCAACATAGGAGGGTTTCTCATATGTCCTTGCCAGCCAAAGATTATTACTGTCTTTTTTATTTTAGCCATCTTAGTTGATATGACGTGTTATTTCTTTGAGACACTATTAACTTTTTGAGGTATTTTTTCCATACTTTATTCTGACAACACAATACACACAGACGTAGTCTTCAGAAATTGAGCTAGTTAATTTATAAGGCAGTAGTAAGAAGGAAAAAGAAATAGCTGACATTTATTGTTTACTGTATGCCAAGTTCTGTGCCAATTATTTTATTGTCTTAATCTCAGTTTGTCCTCTAGACAACCCTGTATGTTTTGTGCTGTTATTATCTGCCATTTGCAAATGAAGAAACTGAGGTTTAGAGCTTATGTTTGGTAGAGTTAAAATATGAGCGAGTCTTTGGGGCCTAATGTGGCAGACCTGACCTGCGCCCTTATCCACAAATCTTTGTTTATAATTAACAAATTACAAAAAGGGAAAGAAGGGCCTCCATGGAAAAAGAGTTACTGTTAAGAAAGAGAAAGGGCAAAATACAGAACAAAGAAACAGCTGTCTAATAGCAGTATAGAAAAATACTGCTCTCTACATTTCAGTGATTCTCGGGTATTTATGTACTATATGTTAATAATTGCATCTCTTAATCTGTTATACAAAAAAAATATTTTGTGGTCTGCTTAAGTCAGCCAGATTCATGTGTGTTTCTGTGTATGTAAGATTTTTAACAAAATTTTAAAGTAAGATTTTAATAATCTAAGCCATTTGGAAAATACAGCTGTCCCATGCCATTCCCAGGGATTCTGGTGATCTTATGGTACCTGAGTTCCTGGTCTTTTAAAAATATTCTAATTTTTTATCTTAGTATTTTATAATATTTTTAAATTATTTTAAGAATTGAAACAAAAACAAACTCTTACTAGAAGTGTTATCTTATAGGAAGTAAGACTCTGTTACCTAAAAATAATTGTTTATGTTTATGGAGTTATGCTGCCATAAATAAGCCAAGGATCTCCTGTAGTCACCAGAATCTAGGAAGAGGTAAGAAGGATTCTTTCCTGGAGCCTTTAGAGATAGTTCAGATATCTGGGCTCCAGAACTGTGAGAACAAGTTTCTGTTATTTTAAGCTATTAAGTTTGTGATAATGTGTGAACGCAGCCCTAGAAAACTAATAAAAGTTCCCTTTATCCTAACTTTTCAGACCCAGTTTGATTTGAGTTTCCATTTATAGAGTATATCACGTATGTGTTCAAACAGTCATGAGTCTCCATAAATTCAGTGGCTTTCGTAAGTATATAATTATTGTGGGGTGCCTGGTGGCTCATTTGTTTAAGTGTCCAAATTCTTGATTTTGGCTCCCGTCATGATCTCAGGGTTGTGAGACCCAGCCCTCTGTGCGGCTCTGCGCTCAGCAGGAGTCTGCTTGACATTCTTCCCTCCCCACCCCTCCCTTGACTCAGGCATGCACATCCTTTCTCTCTAAAGTAAGTAAATAAAATTGAAATAAATACAATTATTGTGTAATTGTCATAACTCTCAATTGTATAGACTCTGATCATTATTTCATATGCATTTTCTGTATATATATTTTGTCTTCCTACCAAGCATTTTATTTTAATAATGTGGTTTTTTTTTCTTTTAAGTTTTATTTATTTATTTGAGAGAGAGAGGGACAGAGATAGGGTGGGGAGGAGAGAGAGAAGCAGGCTCCCCGCTGAGCAGGGAGCCTGATACTGGGCTGCATCCCAGGACCCTGAGATGATAACCTGAGCTGAAGGCTGACACTTAACCACCTAGGTGCTCCTGTTCCTGTTGAAGGCTGACACTTAACCACCTAGGTGCTTCTGTTCCTATTGCAAAGTGTTGTTTGAGTTTGGGGACATTTCCATTTAAATTCTGCTGCACAGAGTTTTCTTAATATATTTTCTTATTAATTTCTGCAAAATTCATTGAATATTATGTATACAGAATTATGTATGGTAAACACTAAGATTGAATTCGCTGGTAGAGTGTGGTCATTTATGGCTCTTGTTCCTTAGGTATGACATGTCATAAATGTACTCTACCTATGCTGGGTGCAAGTATACAGCCATCTGCTGAGGAAGACAAGAGTTTTCATTCTCTTTAGAGTTATTGGTTTGGACTTACTTTTATATAACCATTCCTTTTCATCTTTTATTTGCAATTTTTTTTCTGTTCTAAAAGAAGAAAACAAAGACCTGAAACTCCCCTTTATAATCAGAATGTGTATATTTTTGTTTTTTATAGATTTTGAGTTTTTTGGTGCTTATTTTCTTGAATTTATTAGGGTATAATAGCAAGTATTTAACAGGTTCATTTTCTCCCATTGAATTGACAGGTAAAAAACAGTTATGAAGTTAAAAAGTATTTTATTCTTAAATTATTGATTATTAATTTTTATTAACATAGTGCCTCACATGATATCTGACAGGATTAATTAGTCCTCATGTCTTATTTTTTATAATGTTGCTCCCCCCCAAACTAGTATTTTATTTTTTGTACTTTAATATTTACTTTTAGTGTCTTATTAATATAATGCTTAGCTTGTCTTACCATTTGTTTTTATATATAAGATTAAAAGTGTTATAGCTGGAAAGAAGTTGATGATTTCACCTATTTTGTTGGGCTCTCATGCCTATTCCCTAAATTTTAATTCTTACATAGTGATTTGAGAATGTGTTTAATGTGTTGACAAACCAAAGCTTATGTGTAATTTCTAATGTGCTTGTTGTATCTTTAGAAATAAAAATGGAACCACTTGAATCTTCTAATAGTGAATAGAAATAAAGTGTTAAAAAAAAGTGTGGTATGTTTGATACCAGTTAATAATTAAATTAACAATTAAGCCTTAATAATTGAGCTATTAAAATTTATATCAGTGTCCAAAATAGGGATTTTATTATGATTAGAGAACTGTTTTACTACAAGATACATGGACAGAAATTAATCTTAATCAGAATGTATTTGTTATAAATGCAGTGATGAATCTCTGTGTTTGTATCTATGAAGTGAAATTACTTTATTCTCTTTGTTCTCATCCCAACCGCATTTCTGAGGCTATTGAAGAAGACTCTTCAATGGCAAATTAAGAGGAAATGTACCTTTTTTGGTTAATATGTAGCACACACACTTCTTTCTCTTAAAAAGTCAACGAATATGCCAAAGTATGGTATCTTAAACTTCTATATGTGATTATATATTCATTGAGTTATATTCCTTTTGAAATAGTTAAATATTTTTTCAGTTTATAATTTTCTTTCACATTTCAAAAAGCACACTTGATTAAATGATTAATATGCCAAAATCTAATTTACCTGTAAAAAAGTTAGGCATACGAATTATCATCATTGTAATTATTTTAGTTTGGTTGGTTTTTCTTGGTTTGAAAGAAAAATGTCTTTGGGAAAGATTAGTCTTTCTGTTTCATTGCTAAACTAAAATCTTATTTATGAGAATTTACTGAGCAGTTTTAAATCTTAAATTGAATATCCTTTGAATTTTTTTTAACACCACCTCCTAAATGGTTTCTCCCAACTTGGTCTCATTGAATACCACTTACAAAAAATATAAACAAGTAAGTGGCTCTGAGGACTCATCAGTCAGATACCATGTTATGCACTGTGCTAATTTGAATTGAGAATGACTGAAGGAACAAGATGTGATAAAATGCTTTTGAAAATGCTCATTAAAGCTTTCTACCTTTAACATTTATTGAAGTTATGTGATCTTTGACTAATAGCAAATAAGGAGCTTTGATTGCCACTCATGCATGCCTAATGCTATTCTGTGTAATTAAGACCTCTCATTAGTTTGCTTGACTAAAATATCTTAATGTAAAGTTTTTGTTGATTCATTAAATTAATGTCCCCAAATATTTTGTCAAGGATAGTCACTGTTAATAATTTGGCTTTCTAGGAGATGTGTAAGAAAATAAAAATATCTTTGAGTTTGGAAAGTAAATGTCAAGAATGTTTGCTTTTCCTCAGGTTTTCATGTTTATTCTTTATTTTTTATTTTATTTATTTATTTTTAAAGATTTATTTATTTATTTATTTGACACAGAGAGGGAGATCACAATTAGGCAGAGAGGCAGGCAGAGAGAGACAGGAAGCAGGCTCCCTTCTGAGCAGAGAGCCCGGTGCGGGGCTTGATCCCAGGACCCTGAGATCATGACCTGAGTCGAAGGCAGAGGCCCAACCCACCCAGCCACCCAGGCGCCACCCCTAATGTTTATTTTTTAAACTTCTGTCCTGAAATTTTCACTTAAAAATTTATCACAGTATTTCAGTTCCTTTTTTTGGAACCACTCCTTTTATGTTCATCTCCTACCTGATCCTCCTTATCTCTTCCTTTTCCTTTTCAAACCTCAGAATCATGTGAGCATTGATACATTAATACATTCTTGATTCCTAAAAGCATATTTTAGAGAAATTGAGGCAATTTAAAAATCATCAGAAAGTAACCGTGTACCTGGTTAATATCTCTTGATGTGACCTCCCAAATGACCACTAAATTGTGGAAATGGAAGGAAATTCACTCCATTGTAGAAAACCAGATTAATGGCAATCTGTTTCTAGGTCTGGAAGGAATGAAAAGAAGCTAAAAGGATGAGTGATAACCTAAGTATCTAACAAAGATGTCTAACGTAGGGATAATTCTTTTTTCCTAAATGAAAGAAGATTAATTTGAAATTGCAACAAAGTAATAATCAGAGACATTTTGAAATGGCTGCACTAAAAAAAAAACCCGTTACATCGTAATGGCCATATTCTAGGAAGAAAAAAACGCTCAAAAGACATTCTTACAAGTTTCAATCTGTGGATATTCTTTAAAATTAAGGATAAAAACTATATCCCATAAATATCTAGGCAGAGAAAATAAGCTTTCAAAGAAGGAATTGTAATTTTAGTTAAAGATTGCAAAGAAGAGTTTTACCCTAGCTAAACCTAAGTAGTACAAATTTGCTGAAAATGATAGAACAGCAACAGCAACTCTGGTAATAAAGTGAAATATACTGTTTCACGTCTTTTTTTTTTTTTTTTTTTTTAATCTGTGCCTTATACGGCTTCTCTGTCTTGTTTTTCATTGTTCCTTTCTTTCTTCTCTTTCCCTGTCTCCTTCATTTATCCACTCCTTTCTCTCATCCCTTTTATTTCAAATAATATTTTTCTTCCCCTCAAATAACATCTAAAAATTGTTAGAAAATAATCAGACATGTTGTGAAGATGTCTGTACAAATTCATCTATGCTTGTGCTCTTTATGACAACTAAAAGTTGAAAGTAAGGTTGTCAACAGTATGGAGTGGGTTAAATAAATAATGGTGTTTGGAATACTACAAAGCACTGAATAGTGAGTGACATGTTGGAAATATATTCATTGATATAGGAAGATAAATGAGTGGAAATATAGGAAAGTTACATAATCTGTTATGTAATTATGTATTAGTGTTTATCTTTGAACAAGTGTATATAGGTATACATAGAGGTGTTCCAAGTATAAGGAAATTTTGACACATATATTGAGAGGCCTGTTCCATTGTCTTGTTTTTCAGTAGAACTACAATATATCTATAACGTTGTTAGAGAAGTATATGTTATTAAAGAATCTATAGCTCTGAAGAACTTCTTTTTATTTATTTATTTATTAAAGATTTTGTTTATTTATTTGACGGAGCGAGATCACAAGTAGGCAGTGTGGCAGGCAGAGAGAGAGGTGGAAGCAGGCTCCCTGCTGAGCAGAGAGCCTGATGTGGGGCTCGATCCCAGGACCCCAAGATCATGACCTGAGGAGAAGGCAGAGGCTTAAACCACTGAGCCACCCAGGTGCCCCAGAACTTCTATATATTAATTTTATATATTATTTGTTTTCCTGTCCAGGCTTGTGGTATTTAAATGTAGAGAAAGGAGGGAAAAAAACAAAAACAAAAATAAGTAGTCGTCTTCATATTGATGTAAAAAATAAAACTGAAAAAGGAGATGGAGGATATCAAAGCTAGCTGATTGAATGGTAGTCACATTTATTTAACCATCATGTCAGCCTGGTACTAAACACAGGGACAGTTCAAATGTGTCTTTGGTCTTGCTTAGACACACCTAATTATCAAATAAAAATTGATCGTATTCTAGGCTTTATCAGTTATTAGCTTATGACACTAAGAAAGAAATTTTTTCAGGTAATACCATTTTGCTCTTTCTCATTTTGATTATTCAAAATGGTTAGAGAATAACTGGTCTGAAACAGACTTTTCACTAGGAGCTACTTAAAATTTCTGTCTCTGGTTATCTACCTAAGTATCATCTGAGAATTAAAAAGTCTTAGAAAACTTCATTGGTTGCTGTATCTTTGAAAACACAAAGGAGGAATCCTTAGTTTTCATCTCAGATAAATCTTAAGATTTATTAATTACTATTTATAAGAAGAAAAGTTTGCAGGTTTTAGAAGATCTCTCCATGTATGTATCCATTGTACTTTTTCAACCCATTTAGTAAAGGTATGAAAATTGATTGAAGAATAGAGTTTTCTTGATGTTTATTAAAAAGCCCATTAGTGTTAACTGGTTTCTACTTAGTATTGCAAATTCTTGGGTCTGCATCTTTTCTGGAGTTGGATACCAAGTTCTTTTCAATTACAGCTGACCTTTGAACAAGGTGGGAATTGGGAACACTGATAACCCTGCACAGTCAGCTCCCCAAAACTTTACTAACAGCTTACTGTATGCTGGAAGCCTTACCGGTAACATGAACAGTTGACTAACATGTATTTTGTGTGTTAAAAGTATCATACCGTTTTTTAATAATAAAGTAAGCTAGGGAAAAAAAAGTCGAGAAATTCAAAAGATAAAATACATTGAATTACCATACTTAACGTTTTCTAGAAAAAAAAAATTCTGCCTGTAAGAGGTCCAGTGCCATGGAGGTGGGTCTGGCCCAGAGTTGGCAATGTACCAGAGGCTGGGTAGACTTGGCTCAGAACAGGCAGATGATGGGCTAGCTTTAGGCAGCAACACTCACCTGAAGGCACAGCACAGTCCAGTCTGTCGGGAGGTCCATCACTGGTCTGTGGCCATTGGTGGCTGCCAGCCATGTGGGAGTGTGCCCACAGAGAGCTTGGGGGATGGGGTGGGATTGGCCTGTGTGGGAGGGGCCCCAAAGGCTTCACCTATTCTGTCCTGCAGTCCTGCTAGGCTACTGGGAGGAGAAGGGCTCCCAGAGCAGCGCCCACCCTGCCCTCTAGGTGTGTTTTTCTGCTTCAGCATGGCCTTTTGCCTGCCAGCCGCGGGTGCTTGACCTAGCGCATCGTTCAGGGCAGCTCACAATTCTGCCTGGTCCTGGGCCATGGGGGAAGAGGGCGTTGCTCATGGTCTGAGCAGGCCTCCCTTAAGTACTTAGAGGAGAGAAGGCATGGCTCGTGTGCCAGCTGTCTTCCATTCAGTCCTGTAGAGACTGGGGTGGGCAGTTGTAAATAAATGCCCTGTGGCTTTTGCTGTCAGTTCTCAACAAAGCAGAATAAAACCAGTAGAAGTGGGCCTAGACAATTTAAACCCCCATTGTTCAAGAATCAACTATACATAAACTCTCTCATTTATTAAGTATTTTCCTATATATTCCCGTTGAGTCACAAAATAATACTGTGAGTTGTAGATGTTGTTATTCTCTTATATTGATAAATACTAGCCTGAAATCAGTGGGCCAAAAATTTGTTTTCATTCTATTGTAATGCAGTTACAACTTGGTTGGTCTTGAGTTGATAATGTCTGTATTCTTTCCGTTTTTAACCCACTCAAAAATCTCTCATATTATACCAATTCAATATTTATTTGCATTTACAATTAACTTTTTAAAAGTGCAGATAGTGTTTAGAAATATTAAACATACAAGTTATTCATTTGTTGGTGGTATCCTTGGATTTCTGGAGAATGCTTTCTTGGCTTCATCATCAACCTGAGTTTTGCCTATTGAGAGAATGAGATATTGGACTGCAAAGGAAGAGAAAATGGATTAATTTTAGAACATGGGACATTACAGAACTGGGACAGCCCTGAAACAAGCTCCTTTACATAACCTAAGGCTAGCATGAGGTTGTGGGTAACAGAATAGATAGAAAGGTGCTGAATGGTGAATTGAGAAAGTGTTAAAAACACACTTTACTTTGCTACACATAAGAGCATTGTATACTATTTAAAATATGTCAGCACTATTTTTTTTTTGAAGATTTTGATTTATTTATTTGACAGAAATTACAAGTAGGCAGAGAGGCAGGCAGAGAGAGAGAGAGAAGAGGAAGCAGGCTCCCTGTTGAGCAGAGAGCCCGATACGGGGCTCAATCCCAGGACCCTGAGATCATGACCTGAGCTGAAGGCAGAGGCTTAACCCACTGAGCCACCCAGGTGCCCCATGTCAGCACTTTTTAAAATTTGTTGGTGAGAGCTCATTTTATGTGTTTGGGGGATAATGCTAATTATTAGCTATTTTCTGTTAAAAAGATAAATTAGTGGATTTTGCCTCCATGTGGCTGTTTGGGACTATCAAATGTTTTATGTGTTAAATTTTGTCATTTGTGAACTGTTGATTTTACCACATGGTTAAAAGCCAGGGTTATTAGTCTGCATTAATAAACATTTATTGAATGCCTTCTATGTGTCTTATAATTTTATTAGATTCTGTGATTGCTAGAGATCATGTATGACCCTTGCCTTCAAGCAGTTTTTAGTGTTCTTGGGGGAAATAGATTGTAAAATGTGCTATCATAGAATTACACATAAATTGATGGAAACCCATTAATGCTTAATGCTAATGTAGACATACATAAAATTGATGGAAACCCAAAGGAAGGACTGACCAGTTCTTTCCAAGAGTAGTGGTTGTGTGAGAGCATGAATCAGGTATAGCTTTATTGTGGAATCTACCTTAGACCTCAGGCTTGCAATCACTAGATGACTGTAATATGGAAGAACATTACAGATAGAATGAGTTGCTTGAGCATAGATGTATGAGTTAGTACGGCTCTCCCTTTTGGGAAGTGCAGGAAGTTCAATGTGGCTATAGGGTGTAGTTTGATAGAGTGAATAAGGAGAGAGGAGTTTGGGGAAGACAGCAGGGGACAGAAGAAGATCTTACAGATCTTAGACTGTTTCTTATATAGACGGTAGAGTGCCAAGCAAAGGAGTGAAGTGTGGGTGTTGCAGTTCAGAAAGATTATTGGCATTATGAAAAATAAATTGTTAGGGTTTGGAACTGGAGGCAATAAGACCATTATATATATATAAAATGTATATATATGTATATATATATTTAATTTTATTTAAATTCAATTAACATATAGTGCATTATTAGTTTCAGAGCTGGGGTTTGTGATTCATTGGTTGCATATAACACCCAGTGCTCATTACATCGTGCTCCCTCCTTAATGCCAGTTACCTCCTTAATCACCCAGTTACCCCATCCCCCACCTATGTTCCCTCTAGCAACCCTGTTTGTTTCCATATATTTAAGAGTTTCTTATAGTTTGTTTTCCTCTCTGTTTTCATCTTACTTTATTTTTCTCTCACTTCCCCTATGATCATGTTTTTTTTCCTTAAATTCCACATATGAATGAAATCATATGGTATTTGTCTTTTTCTGATTGACCTATTTCGCTTAGCATAATATCCTCTCATTCCATTCATGTCTTTGCAAATAGTAAGGATTTCATTTTTTGATGGCTGAGCAATATTCCATTGTATCCATTCATCTGTTGAGGGACATCTAGGCTTTTTCCATAGTTTGGCTGTTGTGGACATTGCTACTATAAACATTGGGGTGAAGGTGCCCCTTTGGATCACTGTGTTTGTATCCTTTGGGTAAATAGTAGTGCAGTTGCTGGCTCATAGGGTAGTTCTATTTTAACCTTTTTGAGGAACCTTGATACCGTTTTCTGGAGTGGCTGCACAAGCTGTGTGCCAGCAGCATGAGAGGGTTCCCCTTTCTCTACATCCTCCCGAAATTTTTTTTTCTAACTTGTTAATTTTAGGCATTCTGACCAGTGTAAGGTGTTACCTCATTGTGGTTTTGATTTGTGTTTTCCTGATGCTGAGTGATGTTGAGCATTTTTTCATGTGTTACTTGCCGTTTGTATGTTGTCTTTTGAGAAATGTCTGTTCATGTCTTCTGCCCATTTAGAAGACCATTATACTAATAACTGTTGGTATAACCCGGATTTGAAGAAGCAGGGACATGAACTTGTGGCATATATGGAGAGCTTAGATCTCAGTAAATCAGTAGGACTTCATAACTGAGTGTGAGAAATGAGGAAAAGGAAGGCATTTAGGATGATTGAGGTTTCTAATGTGATTTTGGGCACAAAAAGCTAGCAAGCTAGCTCTAGATAGAAGTTTAGGTATTATCAGCATATAGTTAGCCATTGATGTCCTTTGGAGAAAAGGAGATGTATATTAAAATACCCAGTAAATTTGTTCTCATTAATTTCTTTCTTCAAGAAGCATTTGTTAAAGACCTGTTTGCTCCAGATTTTATGCTAAGCCTGAGTAATATAAAGATCTAAAGTATGACCCTTTCTGTTTAAGGAGCAAATTGAGGGAGATGAACACATGAAATAATTTCAGCATAATAAGGTAGATATTGATAATGAAAACCAGAAATGCTTTGGAGATAGAGAAGAAGTGTAATTCTGTTAGCCTGGAAGTTCAGAGGAAGACTTCTTAGAGATGACAGCTGTTTATTCTAGAAGGATGAATATGTGTTAGGAAAAAATGGGTGGGTAAAAACTGTTCTTGGGAAAGAGGAGTATCATTAGTTAAGGCATGAGTAGCTGAGAAAACACAAAGTTTGGGAGAGAGTTACCCAGAAAATTGGCATTTTAAGAGTCTTAAATGTGAGGCAGGAACTGTAGGAGATGAGGTTTGTGAGCAGTATTATAGGTGATGGTGAGCATTGACAGAAAACTGAAGATTTTTAGTTGGGAGTGCCATAAAACATGTAGCTGAACCAGTCTTAAAAGGTACCTGCCAGGCAGATTCGTGGTGGGGGTAGAATTCCAGGCAAAGAGTGTATTTTGAGCAGAAAGCCTGGAGGCGTGAAATAGCAGGTCACTTCCAGGGATTTAGAGTGTTCTTTCAATATTGCAGTGTGGAATACAAGGGCATGCAGAGAGATGGAAGTTGTTGATGGGGTCAGATCTTGGAGGGTCCTGTGCTGAAGAGCTTGAAATTTATCATGCCAAAGGTCACTCTGGCACTAATGTAGTAAGACTCAAAAGAGAGATGAGGAATCAGTAGGTCTTGTGAGAGATAAGAGCCTGACATGAAGATGTAACAGAGGAATGGAGAAATCAGATTCAAGGAATTACAGCTGTTCTCATTCTTGGCTGTACACCAGGAGCACCTGTGAAGTGTCTTAAAAATGCAATCAGCTACATCACAATACTGGAGATCCTGTTTCACTAAGTCTGGGCATGGGCTTGAGCATCTTATTTTGCTTTTTAATTTTGTGTTTTACATTAGTATAAGTAAAACTGGGTTTCTTTCGTGTGTTTGTGTACAGTTGCATGAATTTTAACACGTGAAGATTTATGTAAGCTCTACCATAATTTAGATACCAAATAGTTCTAGCACCCTCCCAAAATTCTCTTGCTACTTCCTTGCAGTCAAAAACTTCTACCCATTTCTAATCCCTGACAATCACTGCTCTGTTCTGTGTCACTACAATTTTGTCTTTTTGAGAAAGTCACATGTATCGAATCATATAGTACATAAGCTTTTAGTTTGGCTTTTTTCATTCAGCAAGTTGCTGCATGTATTAATAGTCTGTTCCTTTTTATTGCTGAGTGATAGTACATTGTATGCATATACTCCAGGTTATCTTTCACCCATCGATAAAGGGTATTTGAGTTGTTTCCAGTTTTTGTTAGTATGTCTAGAGCTGCTATAAAACATTCATGTATAGATTTTTATTTGAACATAAGTTTTCATTTCTCTAGGGTATAGGTACCCAGGAGTGGGGCTGCTGGGTCATGTGGTAAGTATATGTTTAACTTTATAAAGAAGCTTCCGAAGTGTTTTCCAGAGTGGCTATACCATTCCACATTTTCATCATCACTGTTGGAGAGAGCTCCAGTTGCTCCATATCTTCACTAGCTCTTGTTGGTATCTATACTTTAACTATTTTTAAACTATTTTAATAGGCGTGTCATAGTATATCGTTATGGTTCTCATTTCATTTTCTTAATGGTTCCTGATACTGAACATCTTTTCATGTATTGGCCATGTTACATCCTTTTGGTGAAGTGTCTTAACTCTTGCTCATATTTTAATTTGGTTATTTTTTTTCTTACTTTTGAGTTTAAAATATATGTGTGTGTGTATATATATATATACACACACATATATATTTCATTTATTTAAAAATACATATTTGTGCACATATACAAGTCCATTGTCAGATATGTTACTTGCAAATAACTTCTCTTCTTTTTTTTTTAAGATTTTATTTATCTATTTGACAGACAGAGATCACAGGTAGGCAGAGAGGTCGGTAGAAAGAGAGAGAGGAGGAAGCAGGCTCTCCGCGGAGCGGACAGCCCGATGCGGGGCTCGATCCCAGGACCCTGGGATCATGACCTGAGCCGAAGGCAGAGGCTTTAACCCACTGAGCCACCCAGGCGCCCCGCAAATAACTTCTCTAGCCTACCTTTTCGTTTTCTAAATGACAAAATTTCATTCTTTTTTATGGATCAGTAATATTCCGTTGTATTGATGTGCATCATCTTATGCATTCATCTGTCTGTGGACATTTGGGTTGCTTCCATAATTTGGCTCTTGTAAATGATGTTGCAATAATCATAGGGGTGCATATGTCTTTTCCAGTTAGTGTTTTTGTATTCTTTGGGTAAATACCAATTAGTGGAGTTACTGAGTAATGGATCATATAATTCTATTTTTAATTTTTGAGAGACTTCCGTATTATATTCTGCAGGGGCTGCACCAGTTTGCATTCCTACCAGCAGTGCACAAGGGTTCCTTTTTCTCCACATTCTTATCAACACTTGTTGTTTCTTTTGTTTTTGATTGTAGCCATTTTGATAGGTATAAGGGGATATCTCATTGTGGTTTTGATGTGCATTTCCCTAATGGTCTGTGATGTTGAGCATGTTTCTGTGTATCTGTTGACCATCTGTTTTCTTTGGTAAAATGTCCGTTCATGACTTCTGCCCATTTAAATGGATCATTTGGTTTTTTGGTGTGTTGAGCTGTATAATTTCCTTATATTTTTTGGATTCTAAGCCTTTATTGGATATGTCATTTGCAAATATCTTCTCCCATTCCATAGGTTGTCTTTGTTTTATTGTTTCCTCTGCTGTGGAGAAAATTCTTACTTTGATGTATCCCAATAGTTTATTTTTACTTTTGTTTTTCTTGCTTTAGGAGGCATCTAGAAAAATATTGCTATAACCATCATCAGCAAAATTACTGCCTGTGTTTTTTTCAAGGATTTTTATGGTTTCAGGTCTCACAGGTCTTTACTCCATTTTGGGTTTGTTTTTGTGTATGGGGAAGGAAGGTGGTCTAGTTTCATTCTTTTGCATGTAGCTATCCAGTTTTCCTAACTCTGTTTTTGAAGAGACTTTTTGCCATTGGCTATTCTTGCTTCTTTTGTCGAACATTAATTGGCCATATAATCATGGGTTTATTTGAGTTCTGGTCTGTTCCTTGATCTATGTGTCTGTGTGGCAGTACAATACTGTTTTGATGACTACAGCTTTATATCTTAAAATCTGGGATTGTGATACTTCCAGTTGTATTCTTTTTCAAGATTGCTTTGGCTACTTGAAGTCTTTCAAGGTTCCATAAATATTTTAAGATTATTTGTTCTAGTTGTATGAAAAATGCTGTTGGTATTTTGATGGGGATGGCATTTAATCTATAGATAGCTTTGCATAGTATGGACATTTTAACAGTGAGTGTTCTTCAAATCCATGAGCATGGAATATCTTTCCATTTGTGTCCTCTTCAGTTTCTTTTTTCAGTGTTTTATAGCTTTCAGAATACAGGTCTTTCCTTCTTCAGTTAAGCTTATTCCTGGATTTATTATTTTTGGTGCAATTGTAAATGGGATTGTTTTAATTTTACTTTCTGCTATTTCATTATTAGTCTACAGAAATGTAATGTATTTCTGTATGTTAATTTTTGTACCCTGCAAACTTACTGAATTCATTTAGCAGTTGTAGTAGTTTTTTGATGGTGTCTTTTGGGTTTTCTATGTATAGTACCATGTCATCTGCAAATAATGAAAGTTATACTTCTTCCTTACCAATTTGGATGCCTTTTATTTCTTTCTCTTGTCTGATTCCTATGGCTGGGACTGTCAGTACAATATTGAATAAAAGTTTGTCTTGTTCTTGACCTTAGGGGAAAAGCAATTTTCACCAGTGAGTGTGATTTTAGCTGTGGGTTTTTCATATATAGTCTTAATTATGTTGAGATTTGTTCCCTCAAGAAACCTTTTAATCATGAATGGATGTTGTACTTTGTCAGATCTTTTCTCTGCATCCATTGAAAGGATCATACGGTTTTTATCCTTTCTCTTGTTGATGTGATATATTACATTGATAGATTTGCAAATATTGAACCATCCTTGCATCCCAGGAATAAATCCATGGTGAATGATTTTTTAAAAGTACTGTTGTTGGATGCTGGTTTGCTAATATTTTGTTGACGATTTTTGTATCTGTCTTCATCAGCAATGATGGTCTATAGTTTTTATTTATTTTTTGGTAGTGTCTTTATCTGGTTTGGATATCAGGGGTAATAATTGGCTTCATAGAATGAATTTGGATGCTTTCCTTCCTCTTCAGTTTTTGGAATAGTTTGAAAAGAATAGATACTAACTCATATATTCTTTAAATGTTTGTTAGAATTTACCTGTGAAACAGCCTGGTCCTGGACTTTTATTTGTTGGGAGTTCTTTGATTACTGATAAAATTTTGTGACTGGTAATCCGTCTGTCCAAATTTTGCATTTATTCCTGATTCAGGTTTGGAGGGCTATATGTTTCTAGGAATTTATCCTTTTCTTTCAGGTTGTCCAATTTGTTGGCATGTAATTTTTCATAATACTCTCATAATCCTTTATATTTCTGTGATGTCAGCTGTTATTTCTTCTTCATTTCTGATTTTGTTAATTTGAGTCCTTTGTTTATTTATGAGTCTGGATAAAGGTTTATCAGTTTTTTAAAATTTTCAAAGAACCAGCCTCCTGTTTCACTGATCTGTGTTTTAGTTTCAGTGTCAGTTATTTCTACTCTTATCTTTATTATTACTTTTACTGGTTTTAGGTTTTGCCTGTTCTTTTGGTAGATTCCTTAGGTAAAGTTAGGTTGTTTATTTGAGGTTTTTCTTCCTGTTTGTGTTAAGTCTCTGTTGCTTATCTTCTCTCTTAGAACAGTTTTGCTGCATTCCAAAGATTTTGGACCATTGTGTTTTCACTTTAATCTCTCCCCATGTATTTTTTTATTTTCTCTTCTTGTTTCTTGATTGACCCATTCATTGTTTAGTAGTATGTTATTTAACCTCCATTTATTTGTGTTTTTTCCAGATTTTTGTGGTTGATTTCTAGTTTCATAGTATTGTGGTCCAGAAAGATGCATGGTATGACTCCAATCATTTGGCATTTTTTGGGACTTGTTTTGTGTCCTAACTTGTGATCTGTTCGAGAATGTTCCATGTGCACTTGAAAAGAATGTGTATTCTGTTGTTTTTGGATAGAACGTTCTGAGTATATCTGTTAGACATAGCTGGTCAACCTGTTGTTCAAAGCCACTGTTCCCTTGTTGAATTTCTTTTTGGATGATCTGGCTGTTGATATAAGTGAGGTATTAAGGCCCCCCCCCCATTACCATATGCTATTGATTACTTCCTTTATGTTTATTAGTCTCTTTATATGTATTTGGGTGCTCCCTTATTGGGTATGTAAATAAAGTTGTTATGTCTTCTTATTGGATTGTTCCCTTTATGATTATATAGTGTCCTATTTTGTTTCTTGTTAACAGTTTTTGTTTTAAAGTCTGTTTTGTCTGATATAAATATTGCTACCCTGACTTTTTTTCACTCCCATTTGCAAATAAATACTTTTCCGTCCCTTCACTTCCAATCTGCATGTGTCTTTAGGTCTGAATTGAGTCTTTTGTAGGTAACATATACATAAGTCCTGCCTTTTTGTCCAGTGTGGCACCCGTTATCTTTTGATTGGAGCATTTAATCCATTTGCATTCAAAGTAATTATTAATGGGTATGTACTCGTTGCTATTTTGTTACTTGCTTTATGTTTGTTTTTGTAGTTCTTTGTTCCTTCTCTTGCTCTCTCAGTTTGTGGGCTTTCTTTAGTGATATGCTTGGATTATTCTTTTTTTTGTTTTGTTTTTGGTTTTGTTTTTGCATACTATCTGTTACCGGTTTTTGATTTGTGGTTGCATTGTTTTGTATATAATATCTTATGCATATAGCAGTCTACTTTAACTTTATGGTTGCTTAAGTTTGAACCCATTTTAAAAGCACTAAATTTTTACTTTTATCCTTCCCTCACATTTTAGGTATATGGTGTTATACTTTATATCCTTTTCTTAACCCACTGAGCCACCCAGGCTACTTTATATCCTTTTCTTTTGTGAAGCCCTTGACAGGATTTTGTAGATAAACTTAATTTTGCTGCTTTTGTGTTTTCTACTTTTTTTTTTTTTTTAACTCCTACTAATGGTCTATCCTTTCCACTTGGAGTCCCCTTTTAAGTTTTTTTGGAGGGCTGGTTTAGTGGTTATGAATTCCTTGAGCTTTTGTTTTTCTGGGACACTGTATTTTCTATTCTGAATAATAGCCTTGCTGGATAGAGTATTTTTGGCTGCAGGTTTTTTGTTTGTTTGTTTGTTTGTTTGTTTTCCTCCCCTTTCAGCACTTGGAATATATCATGACTTTCTCTTCTGGCCTCCCAAGTTTCTGCTGAAGAATCAGCTAAGAGCCTTTTGGGCTTCTCTTTGTATATAACTGTCTTCTTTTCTTATGCTGCTTTAAAATTTCCTCTTTATCACTATTTTTTACCATCTTAGTTACTGTGTTTCTTCATAAGGACGTCCTTGGATTGTTCAGGGTTCTGTTTCCTTACCCAGTTTTTCAGCTGTTGTTTCTTCAAATAAATTTTCTGCCCCCTTTCTCTCTCTTTTCCTTCTGAGATTCCTATAATGTGAATGTCATTGTTTGATAGTGTCAGAGTTCCCTAAGTTTGTTTTCATTTTTTATTATTATTTCTCCCTTTCCTGTTCAGCTTGACTGCTTTCCATTATTTTGTACTCCAGGTCACCAGTCCATTCTTCTACTTCCTTTAATCTATTGTTGTTCCATCTAGTGTCTTTTTCATTTCAGTTACTGAGTTCTTCATCTCTCACTGGTACCTTTTGATGTTTTCTCTTTTTTAATGGTCTCACTGAGATTCTCCACTCTTTTCTCATGTCCAGTGATTATATTTATGACCGTTACTTTAAATTCTCTGTCAGGCATATTACTTACCTCCATTTCATTTAGCTCTCTTGCTATGATTTGGTCCTCTTTCATTTGGGACATATTCCTCTGTCTCTTTGTTTTGTCCAACTCTGTTTCAGTGTGTTAGGCAAGTCAGCTATGTCTCCTGCTCTTTGAAGTAGTGGTCTTGTGAAGAAGAGGTCCTGTAGTGTCCCTTGTAAGTGCAGTGTTCCTGCTTACCAGAACCTGGCACTTCTGGGTATCTCATGTATGTGTTGCTGCATGGGCCATGCTGTTGTGGCTGAGCCCTTTTTCTCTTTAGTCCATTTATCTGTAATAGGCTGTCTTTGCCTGTTGTGGGCAGAATTTGTTCCCTGTGTTGTTAGTGGGCCAGTCTGTGGCTACCTTGGGTATAAATTACATCAAACCATGCATTTGCCAAAGATGGAGTATCACCAAACTGCAGGAAAGGTGTGGAGGTGAGGCACTCCTTGCCAGCAGGGTAAGGGTGAGTTTGCTATAGGAGGGGATCTGGACCTCAGTCCTCTTGTGTTTGCAGGATAACTCTGGGGCCCAGTGCACTGTTAGCAAGTTAAATAGTGAATGATGGCCCCACGCTAGTTCCTTCAGGTGTCTGTGCTCCATGTATGTATGCTGGGGGACGGCAGGGTAGAGAATGGTGCCTGCCAGTTCCATTATTCCTAGAGAAGTCTCCAAAGATCCTTGCCCCCTTCTATCACTTGCTCTGAGATTTGTAAACAAATTTCCCTTCTGTGTACCGCAGGCAGTTTTTCACACTGCTGCTTCTATGTAGTGTCTTGGGGGGACTCTGTGTTGTGTTGTCTTTTGGAGGGAGGGAACTCTGCCCTCCCTGCTCTCCCAGGGGCCTTCTGATTTTTAAAGTTCCATGTGTTAAGAGTCACTGATTGTAAGAATTGGGGAAATTCAGCCCCTCTGGTTTCTTCTTTATGTAGTCGCTCTCATGTCAGTCTGCCTCTCCCCTTTCCACACCCACAGTCTCCTTCCCTTTCAAGACAGTCCTGTGGTCTTTTTAGTTCATATCTCTGCCCATCCTATATACTTTTTGATGTTACCTCCTCTTTACATTTAGCTGGCTTGCTAGTCTTCAGGTCATTTTTTGTTTTGTTTTGTTTTTGCTTTAAATACCGGTGTGGGTATTATCTAGTTATCTGTGGGATGAGGTGAACTTAGGGTCTTCCCACTCCTCCACCTTCCCCACAAGTCTGTTGTAGCTACTCTTTTTTTTTATTTCCATTTTTTTAAGGTAAACTTTTTACTTTGAAATAATAATGGATTCACATGCAGTTGTAAGAAGGAATACAGACATCATGTCTGTATCTATTATCTAGTGTACCCCATGGTAACACCTTGTAAAAATACAGACAGTGTCACAGCCTGCTACCAACATTGCAATAGTCCTCCCATCACATTCAGATTTAACCCCTTGTCCGTACATTCATTTGTGTGTGTGGACTAGCTATACATGATTTTCTAACACACATGGGTTCCTGTATCCACTGTCATAGTCAAGACCCAGAACAGTTCCATCATCACAAGGATCCCTTATAACCATATCCACTCATTCCTAAACTCTGCAACCATTAATCTCTCTCCATTTATAAAATTTGTCATTAAAAAATGTTATAGAAATGGAATCACATGGTATATAACCTTTGGGGATTTTTTTTTTCCCCAGTCAGCGTAATTCCCTGGAGATTCATCCAAGTTGTTGCTTGTATCTGTAGTTTGTTCCTTTTTTTTTTGGTAAGTGGCATTCCATGAAGTGGATGTACCAGAGTTTGTTTAATCATTTACCCACTGAAAGACATTTGGGTTGTTTACAGTTTTTCGTTATTATGAACAAAGCTGAATGAATGAACATTCTTGTACAGATTTTTTGCCGGATCATATGGTTATTGCATGGCTAGCTTATAAGGAACTGTAAACTTGTTTCCCAGAGTGGTGGTATCATTTTACATTCCCACTAGCAATGCAAATGGGATCCAGTTTCTCTGCACACACACTATGTTTTTCTTTTTGTAGCTATTCTTAAAAGTTGAGGAAACTCTCTTTTGTTGCTAGATTGCTGAGAGTTTTTATCATGTTGAGTTTTGTCAGATGGTTTTTCTGCATCAGTTGATATGACCATATGATTTTTCTTCTTTAGCTTCTTCACATGATGCTTTACATTTGTTGATTTTTTTGAATATCAAATTAACTTTAGCTCTTTGGAATAAATCCCAGCTGGTCATGGTATGTAATTTTTTTCCCTAGGTTACTGGATTCTATTTTCCAATATTTTTGTTGAGGATATTTACTTGTATATTCAGAAGTGGTAGGGCTCTGTATTTTCTTTTCCTGGGCTGCTGTCTATGTCTGTGCAGTGCAAGTTCTGATACTGACTACCCAAGGTGAGGTCATATTTGACAGGTGAAGTTCTCAGTCCTGCACAAAACTATCCTCCCTCAAGACACTAGCCCTAAGCTCTAGAGTTTCTAGGACATCTGTACTTTTAACCAACTGGCTACACATTTGAGGTTCCCACTTCCTCCTCAGATTGCCAGAACAATTCTCAGAACTCAGGAAAGTGCTCTACTTGGGATTATAGTAGTACTGTTAGGAATACAAATCAGGACCATCAAAGAAACCATAAAGTTTGGGAGAGCTCTAATGCAAAGCTTTCATGTCCTTATATCCCCTTACTGCCACATCAGTATGTATCATCAGCTTTTTTTTTCTCTTTTAATAATAGACATCCTAATAGGTATGACCTGATATATTGTGGGTTTTTTTTGCATTTCCCTTTTCAAGTAAGTACCTGTAGGCCATCTGTGTGCCTTTGGAAAAATGACTGTTGAAGCCTTTTGCCCATTTATTAGTTAAACTGTCTTTTTGCTATTGAGTTGTTTGAGTTCCTTATATATTTTGGATGTTAATCCTATATTTGAAACATGGTTTGCAAATAATTTCTCCCATTCTGTACATTGCCTTTTCATTTTGTTGATGGTTTCCTTTGCTGTAGAGAAGCTTTTTAGTTTGACATAGTTCTACTTGTTTATTATTGCTTTTGTTGCCTTTGCTTTTGGTGTCAAATCCGAAAAATAATTGACAAAACCAACACTAAGAGGCTGACCCCCTGTATTTTCCTTTTTTTTTTTTTTTTAAGATTTTATTTATTCATTTGACAGATCACAAGTAGGCAGAGGGGGGGAAGCAGATTCCCCGCTGAGCAGAGAGCCCAATGCGGAACTCGATCCTAGGACCCTGGGATCATAACCTGAGCTGAAGGCAAAGGCTTTAACCCACTGAACCACCCAGGCGGCCCACCCCACCATATTTTCTTCTAGGAGTTTTTCAGTTTCAGGTCTTATGTTCATCTTTAATTCATTTTGAAATGATTTTTTATGTGTGCATGTATAAGGTAGGGGTCCAGTTTCATTCTTTTGCATGTGAATATCCAGTTTTCCTGCATTATTTATTGAAGAGACCATCCTTTCCCCATTGTATATTCTAGGATCCTTCATGGATGATTAGTTGACCGTATATGCATGGGTTTATTTCTGGCCTCATTTCTGTTTCATTGACCTGTGTGTCTGTTTTTATGTCTGTACCACACTGGTTTTTACTTCTTTTGCTTTATAGTTTGAAATCAGGAAGTATGATGATTTTAGCTTCATTCTTTCTTCAAGGTTGCTCTGGGTCTTTGGGATCTTTTGTAGTTCAGTACAACTATCAGGATTGCTTAGTTTTTTCTATTTCTGTGAAAAAAATGCCTTTGGCATTTTGACCTGAATCACCTTGTATCTGTGGGTTGCTTTAGATGGCATGGACATTTTAACAGTATTAATTCTTCCAATCCATGAACATGAAATATCTTTTTTTTGATTTGTGTTGTTTTCAGTTTCTTTCATTAATGTCTTAGAGTTTTCAGTGTACAGATCTTTCACCTCCTTGCTTAAATTTGTTTCTGAATATTTTGTTTACATAGAAAATTTCTAATAGTTTGTTGTTGGCATATAGAAACTAATTCTTATTTATTTTGTATCCTGCAACTTTACTGAATTCCTTTATTAGTTTTTATTTTAAAAGAATTTATTTATTTATTTGACAGATGCAGCAAGAGAAGAACACAAGCAGGGGAAGTGGGAGAGGGAGAAGCAGGCTTCCCGCTGAGCAGGAGCCAGATGCAGGACTCTATCCCAAGACACTGGGATCATGACCACAGCCAAAGGCAGATGCTTAATAACTGAGCCATCCAGCCCTCCTTTATTCATTTTAACAGTTCTTGGGTGGCATCTTTAGGGTTTTCTATATATAAAATCATGTCATCTGTAAATAGACGTTTTAGATCTTTCTTTCCAATTTGGATTTCTTTTATTTCTTTTTTAATACCTCTGGCTAGTGTTTCCAGTAGTTTATTGAATGGAAGTGGTGAGGGTGGGCTTCCTTCTCTTTCTCTCAATCCTATTGGAAAAGTTCAGCTTTTCACTGTTGAGAGTGATGTTAGCTGTGGGCTTGTCATATATGGACTTTATTATGTTGATGTGTACATTCCTTTTGTACCCAATTTTTTGAGAGTTCTTTTTTTTATCATGAAAAGATGACCTTTATCAGATGCTTTTTCTGCATTTGTTGAGCTGATTGTATGCTTTTTATCCTTTATTTTGTTCATGTGGTGTATCATACTGATTAATTGCATTTCAAGGATAAATCCCACCTGATATCTTTTCTAATAGAAGCAGTTATTGCTATAGAGTTCTCTTTTAGTACAGTTTAGCTGTGTTCCATAAAACTTTTGTTGAAGGTTTATTATTATTTAGTACCCAGTATTTTTAAATTTTACTCAGGACTTCTTTTGATCCTGGAATTGTTCAGAAATACTGTTTATTTCCCCATGATTTCTTGTTTTTATTCCACCAGAAAATATACTCTGTATGATTTTAGTTCTTTTAAATTTGTTGAAGTTTAATTTGTGGTCTGTGATATGGATCATGTTGCTGATGTTCATGGGCATTTGATAAGAATGTGCATTTTTTGTTGAGTAGAGTATTCTATAAATTTAGGTCCTGTTGATTGATGGTGTTATTCAGTCCTTCAATTTTTATCTAGCTGTTCTATTAATTATTGTGAGAGGGGTGTTGAAGTCTTCAACTAAAATTGGAGGTTTCTGTTTCATGTGTTTTGAAGCTCTTTTATTTGTTGCACATACATAAAGGATTGCTGTTCTTGGTGTGTTGACCCTTTTATCATTACTCTGTAATGTTCTTTGTCTCTGTTTTTTTGTTTTGTTTTCTACTTCATCTGACATTAATATAACTATTCCTGTTTTCTTTTTCCTTAAAGATTTTTTATTTATTTACTTATTTTATTTTATTTTTTTTAAGATTTTATTTATTTATTTGACAGAGAGAGAGATCACAAGTAGGCAGAGAGGCAGGCAGAGAGAGGAGGAAGCAGGCTCCCTGCTGAGCAGAGAGACGGACGTGGGACTTGATCTCAGGACACTGAGATCACGACCCGAGCCGAAGGCAGCGGCTCAACCCACTGAGCCACCCAGGCACCCTATTTACTTAGTTTAGAGAGAGTGCATGCATGGTGGAAGGGGGCAGAGGGAGAGAGAGAATCCCATGCAGGCTGCAGGCTCAGCTCAGAGCCCAGTGTGGGACTCAGTCTCATAACTCTGAGATCATAACCTGAGCTGAAATCAAGTTGGACGTCCAACCGCCTGAGCCATCCAGGCCCCTCTTTCTTTTGATTAATGTTTATGTGGTCAATCTTTTTTCATTCATTTACCTCGAGCCTATATCATTATATTTGAAGTCAGTTTCATGTAGATAACATAGAGTTGGTTCATATTTTTAAAAACTGGTCTTAATTTTTGTGTTTAGATCTTTTACATTTATTGTAGTACTGATACGTTAGAGATTAATACTGCCGTCTTCCTTTTGTTTTCTTTTTCTTTTTTTGTGTGTCACTTTTTCTGCTTTTTTGTGGGTTAGTTAACAGTTCTTAGAACTCCATTTTGGTTTTTCTATAGAGTTTTGAGTGTATCTCAATATTTGGTTCTTTTGTGGTTATGTTAGATATTACATTATCCATATATAACTTGTCAGAGTATACTGATGTCAATATTTTACCAGTTTGAGTAATGTATAGAAAGCTTAGCTATTCCATTTAGGCCCCATTTTCTTACCTTTGTGTAGTATTGTTTTAAATAGTTCCTCTATGTATGTTAGGAACCGCATAAGAAAGTGTTTTATTTTTATTTCAAATGTCTAATATCATTTAGAAAATTCAAGTGGAGAAATGATAGTGTTACATTTTCCCATATTTTTGTACTTCATATTCTTGGTGTTTTGAATTTTCTTCTTTACTATTTCCTTTCAGTTTGAAGAACTTCTTTTTGGGTTGGTCTGGTGGTAACAAACCTTTTCTTTTCCTTTTTCTTTCTTTTTTTTTTTTTTTAAGATTTATTTATTTGACAGAGAGAAATCACAAGTAGACAGAGAGGCAGCCAGAGAGAGAGAGAGAGGGAAGCAAGCTCCCTGCTGAGCAGAGAGCTCGATGCGGGACCCGATCCCAGGACCCTGAGATCATGACCTGAGCTGAAGGCAGCGGCTTAATCCACTGAGCCACCCAGGCGCCCCTCTTTTCCTTTTTCTGAGAGGGTTTGATTTTACCTTCATACATTCAAAGTATTTTCACTGGATATAGAGCTTTGGATGACAGTTCTTTTCTTTCAGCTCTTGGAAATGTACCATTGCCTCTAAATGTTGGCCTCCATATTTTCTGATGAGAAATCTTCTGTCTTTGAATTTTAGTTTTTCCATAGGTAATACATCTTTTTTTTACCTCCTACTTGCTTTCAAAATTTTTTTCTTTGTCCCTAATTTTCTGAAGTTTGATTAAGGGTCTTGGCTCATGTTTCTTTGGATCCTACTCTGTTTGGGTTTTCGCAGCTTCTTGAATCTGTAGGCTCATGTGTTCTGCCAAACTTGGGTAGTCTTCAGCTGTTACCTTCATATACTCTTTTAGCCCTGCATTCACTTTCTCCTCTCCTTTTGGGACTTTGGTTATATGAATAATACAGTTTTTGTTACTCTTACTAGATCTCTGAGACTTTGTTTATTTTTCCCTTTATTTTTTGCCTGTTATTCAGGTTGGTTAATTTCTGTTGTTCTATCTTCAAGTTCACTGATTTTTTTTCCTCCATCATATTTATATTTAGCTGTCGAATCAATTCAGTGAGTTTTTACTTTTATGTATTGTATTTTTCAGTTTTTAAATTTCCATCTGTTCTTTTTTATATCATTTCTTTGCTGACTTTATACTTTTTTTATTTGTTTCAAATATGTTTATAATTGCTTAGTGAAGAATCTTTATGATGGCTGTTTTAAAATCCTTGTTAGATAATTCTAATGTCTTTATCTGCCCGGAGTTGGCATTTCTTGATTGTCTTTGCTCATTGAAGTTGAGATTTTTGTGGTACTTGGTATCATGGGTGATTTTCCATTGTGTCTTGGATATTTTGAGTTACGTTGAGAGATTCTGGATGCTATTTAATATTTATTTTGCAAATAGTCACCCTGTTTAGATATAGTATGCATGTCCAGGTGGGTTTGGGATGTTCAGCTCCTTCTTGGGACTAATGATACCAGGGTGGGTGAAAGCAAATGGCCTACTTGAACTATTTAGTTGCTGCTGAGCTGGGGTTGACCCTGCCAACACTATTCTTTAATATAGAGTATTGCCCACTAGCGCCACCTTGCACCACTCTATTCTTCCTCTTTGCGGTCTTGTAGGATTGGAAATTAAACTGCCCATTCAGCCTTGCTGACATTACTGTTGTGGGGAAAGCTTAGGGTCACTTGTTCTGCCCCATTGCCACAGATGGGAGTATGAGTCCAGCCCCATTAACACTGTAGATGCAGTTTTTCCTTTAGTCTTTGGTAACAGTTGGGCAGATAATATTTAAAGAGTTTTCTGTTCTATTGGCTGTTCTTATACCTGTCCTTTGGCTAGAGGAAGATGAATTTTCTTGAGGCTTTTTTTTGGGGGGTGGGGGAGTCTGTGCCTGTTGGTAGTTACAGGTTGTTATGGCAACTATAGTAGTTACAGGTAGTTACAGGCTTCTTCAGCATGCTATCAGGATATATAGGAGGCAGAAAGAAAACCCAGGGAATTCATCACTCTGTTATTCCTCCAGTCTCAAGGTCCTTCTTTACCTTTGTCTTCTCTACCATTCAGTCTTCCTTTGTTATATTACATGCTCCAGGATTTCCTAGTTCTAAGAGGTTGGGCTTGTGAGGATAGGGCTTAACTACATCTTGGCCAAAACAAATTATGTCTTTTTTTTTTGAAATTGTGGTGAAATACACATACCATAAAATTTATCGTCTTAACCATTTTTAAGTGTACGGTTCAGTAGTGTTAAGTACATTCACATTGTTGTGAAACTAATCTCTGGAGTTCTTTTCGTCTTGTAGAACTAAAACTCATTACCCACTAAATAATTATCTCTTCTCCCTCGTCCCCCTAATCCCTGACAACTACTGTCTCTATGAATTTGTTTACTACAAGTAATTCATATCAGTGGAATTATACAGTATTTGTCTTTTTGTTATTGGTTTACTTCACTTAACATAATGTCTTCAAGGTTCATTCATGTTGTAGCATATGTCAGAATTTCCTTTCCTTATAAGGCCAAATGTATACATACATTGTATTTATATAGACATTTATTGTTTGTTCATTTGTCTGTCGAGAAGACTTGGGTGGCTTCCATCTTGGGCTATTATGAATAATGCTACTATAAGAACATGGATGTACAGCTATCTCTTCATGACCCTGCTTTTCATTTTTTGGGGTGTATACTCAGAAGTGGAATTACTGGATCATATCATATTTTAATTTTTTCAGGGATTTCCCTACCATAGTCAGTAGCAGCTGTACCATTTTACATTCCCATAAATAGTCCAGCAGTATTTGTTTCTCCATATCCTCACCAACACTTTTTATTTTTCTTTCTTTCTTTTTTCTTTCTTTTTTTTTTTTTTTTTTACAGCAAGCCATCCTAATGATGATAAAGTGGTATCTCATTGTAGTTTTGATTTATATTTACCTAATTATTAGTGATGGCGGAACTTCTTTTTTATATTCTTATTGGCCATTTGTCTACCTTTGGAGAACTGTGTTTCCACGTTCTTTGCTCATTTTTAAATCAGGTTTTTTGTTTCATTGTTGGGTAGTAGTAGGGTTTTTTTGTTTGTTTTTTTTTTAAATACTGTTCTGAATATTAACCCTTTCTGAGATACATGATTTGCAAATGTTTTCTCCCATTCCTTAGGTTGACTTTCGCTCTGTTAATTATGTCTTTTTATGCATAGTTTTTACTTCTTTTTTTTTTTTTTTTAAAGATTTTATTTATTTATTTGACAGAGAGAGATCACAAGCAGGCAGAGAGGCAGGCAGAGAGAGGAGGAAGCAGGCTCCCTGCCGAGCAGAGAGCCCGATGCGGGGCTCGATCCCAGGACTCTGAGATCATGACCCGAGCCGAAGGCAGCGGCTTAACCCACTGAGCCACCCAGGCGCCACCGTAGTTTTTACTTCTGATGTAGTCTAATTTTACTTTTGTTTCCTGTCCTTTGGGTGTCCTATCCAAGAAATCATTGCCAAATCCAGTTTCATGAAGCTTTTCCTCTATATTTTATTGTAAGGGTTTTAAAGTTTCAGCTCTTATATTTAGGTCTTTGATCCATTTTGAGTTTTTTGTTTTAATATGGTATAAGGTAAGGGCCAAAGATAAAACTGAAAATATTAGAATTTGCTAGTAAACACACAAAATTCTAAAGAAATTTGAGTTGTTTGGTTATTAAGAATTCTCTTTTTTTACTTTGGTGACGTCCAAAGGCTCTCTGCAGTATTGCACATTTTACTTAAGCTACTCTTTTATAGAAGTTATATTATTATTTAGGTTGTCTAGGGTGGTTATAAGTGTTGTACAAAAAGCAAAAAGAACTAGTAGTCTTAGAATAAGAGAGAAGAATCAGCATTCTCTTTCTGTTTACTTCATACTGTTCATTTAGATAGATGCCATGATATGATCGACAAAAGCCCTGACAGTTTTTTAATTCTGTTTCTGATTCTGCCATTTGTTAGATCTGAGACGAGAAAGTAATCAAGTCTTTTGGGTCTCCTTTCTCATCTGTAATGCCTAGTTCTTAAGGTTATTACAGGATTAAATGACACAGCGTATATAGTCAGTAAATGTTTTTATCCCCTACGTTGTGGTTGGCAAGAGGATGTATATATGGACAGTTTATGTACAAAACCATAAGTATCTACACAATATTAAGGCAGTTGCTTAAATCATTTAGTTTTTCAAAGGAAAGTAGCATTAATACAGGTATCTTGGTAAAGGAAAATCTATCAAACTGAACACTTGCAATTCATACACCTTCCATAATATATATTATACTTATGTAAGTTTACATTAAAAATAATGTGTGTAGGGGTAACATTATGCATTATAAGGTTAATAAGAGTTTTCTGTATGGTGGGATTATGGTTGGTATTTTTTTTTCTCCTTTATATACTTATGTAGTTTCCAGATTTTCTAAAGTGATCTTGGGTTACTTTTATAATTATTTTTAAAAGAAACTTAAAAGGTAACTTAATGCTGAAATATTTGTAAATGGATTTATACCTGGATTTTGCTTTAATTGAATTCATTAAAGAATGAGAGCATGAAGTAGTTCACAGTGTTTAGGTGAAAAGGTAGTTGTTCCAGATGGATAATGGAACATGGGATTCATTATATTATTTATTCTTTACTTTTGAATGTGTCTGGAATTTCCATAATAAAAGTTTTAAAAAATTGTTTAAAGAGTGTATGTACTGTGAAAGGGATACTTAATAAGGATTCAAGTATAAGATGGTTTTCCTTTTTCTGAGGGAAATAATTTTTAGAGAACAAAAAAAAAAATTGTCCCCTGATGCAGGAGCCTGCATAGCACTTCACAATTATTGGAGGTTTTTTGTTGGTTCTCTGGGTTTAAGGCTCCTACATTTTAGCTAAGTCCCTTTACTGGGCTGCGTTTACTTACAGAATATACATGAAATGGCATTTGCGCTCTACATCCAATCATGGAAGTCTTTTTTTGTCTTAATACAACTTTATTGAGGTATATTTTACATATCCTATAATTCCCCTATTTCTATTGTGCAACTTAGTGTTCTGTTGTTGTTTTTAGTAAATTTAATGAGTTGTGCAGCCATCATCGTAGGTCAGTTTTAGAACACTTCCAACACTTTTATAAAAAACCTCGTATCTCTTAATTATTAATCCCATACCAATGCTTAGCACCCGCTTACCTACTTTCCGTCTTGGTAGATTTGCCCCTTGAGGACATTTCCTGTAAATTGAATCATATAGTATGTAATCTTTTGTATATGACTTTTTCCTTAGCATAATGTTTTTGAGTTTTATCCTGGTGCTAGCTTGTTATCAATATTTAGTCCCTTTTTATTGCTGAGTAGCATTCCATTGTATTGAGTTGATATGGTTATGCATTCACACATTGGTGGACACTTAGATTGTTACCAGTTTTTGACAATTATGAATAAAGCTGCACATGGAAGTCTTTGTGTGGATATATGTTATTTCTTTTAGTTAGGTACCTAAGGTTGCAATTGCTAGGTTATATAGCAAATTATGTTTAACTTTAAGAAATTGCCAGTGTTTTTCAAAGTGGTTACAGCATTTTATTTACCTCCAGCAATGTATGAGGGTTTCCATTTCTCCCTATCCTCTCCAACAGTTGTTTATTGTATATCTTTAGAATGTAAAATAACCATTCTGGGACTGTGAAATAGCATCTCATGGATTTGATTTGCATTTCGCTAGAATAATCATATTGAGCATCCTTTCATGTACCTGTTAGCCATTAATATATCTCGCTTATATGATGTATAATGTCTATTCAGATCTTCTGGTCCATTTTTTAAGTTGATTATCTTCTCATTTATTGAGGATTATCTATCTTTACCAATTGAACCCCCATACACAATGCACATTCATCTCTCTTGCTCTTTGTCATTCCTTTTTTTTTTTTTTTTTTTTTTTACCAGTACTTTGTACCTCCCTAAATTCTTTTTTATCCTTGAGGTTTAGTTCAGGTAGCACTTTCTTTTTGAGGGCTTTCCTGCTTAGCTATTACTTATACTTCTGACTTTCCTGGCCTCTTAGATGAATTATTACTTGTTCCTTGAAATTTAGTACTTAATTATTTTAAAAAAGTAGAATAAAGAATGGCATTGGTGGACTTAAAATTTATACTTTGGAATATTGAGTTTCTGATGTGGGTATAGTAATTTATGATTTTTCTGAGGCATGAATTTGAGTCAGTTTTGTATTACTTTTCAAGCCTGGTCTGAGGAGTTAAGTCACTTAGCCAGTAATTGAGGTTAGCTACTGCCTAGGTTTCTCCTTATGAGGCGAATTATTTGCCATAGACTTATTTACAAATTTTAGAATTTTTTTTTAAGGTCCACAGACTACCCTTTATCAATTTCAGTGGCCTGAAGTTATCTTGAATTTTAAAAATTGTTTTCATGTATAACTTAGATCCTCTACTAGATTTTATGATCATTCACTTACTCATTCAGCAATCATTTACTGAGTGTCCACTGTGTTAGTAACATTGGCCCTGTCACTAAGTGTGTAGCCCCAGATGTGTCACTTAGGTATCTCTGTTTTCCTTGTATAAATCAGAAAAACAAAAGCATCTATCTCAAAGTTGCTGGACGATCTAATAAGATACTTTGAAATCACTTGCCATAGTACCCGACACTTGGTAGCCGCTCAGTAGACATTAGGTGTTACTATGTGCAGCTTGTGATAAGAAATAAAGATGAATTGGTGCATAAGACTGACAGTCTGCTAGCAGATTCTTTTAGCAAGTGTTCATGCATTTATATATAGCATATGTGTTGCTTTAAAAATTTCTTCTATTGTCTATTTTAAATGGAGCCTTTGACTATACATACCTCTATCCCAAATTTAAATACTTTTACTAACCCAGACTTATAGCTGTTTGTTCTAAAAGGCTCCTTACAATTGGGAAGAGTTATACATTTATAAAAATGCTGTCATAAAATTGTTTGGGTGGTTGGTTACTCAGCATTTATATTGTTTGTCCTTTTTTATTTTAAGATTTTATTTGAGATAGAAAGATCACAAGCAGGGGGAACAACAAAGGGAGAGGGAGAAGCAGGCTCCAGGTAGCACTAGGAGCTCAACATGGGGCTCCATCCCGGGACCCTGAAATCATGGCCTGAGCTGAAGACAGATAGTTAACCAACTAAGCCAGCCAGGCAGCACCCCTGTTTGTACTTTTTCATATTTAAAACTTTGCTTTAAAAAAAAAAAGATTAAATCTAGCTCAAACAAAGCACTTTCACACCTCTTCGATAAACCCAATATTCTTACAGGATAGACAACTAGATATTATCATCCCTGTTTTAAAAATCTATAAAATGAGGATTAAAAAGTTTATGCAGTGACAGACTGGGATTTGACTCTTGTCTTTTTGGGCCTTCAGCCCATTTCTTTCTGCTGTATTCCACTTCTTTGACCAAGCCCAGGGCCCTGACTTAAAATACAGTATTCCTTCCATGACCCCCATAGCTACTGCTTCTTTATATCTTATACTGAGCAGAATCTATGAAATGTCTTATTGTTTATTTACCACTAGGGGTGTTAGCACTTGGAACAATAACTCTGTTCTTTTTGATTTTCACTGTAGTCACTGCAAGTTGTTGACAGTGAACAGCCACTGCATTCTTTTCTATCTAAATATTAAGTCCCATTAAAGGATCATTTTCATAATTCATGATTTCTTTGAATGCTTATTTTCACTTACTGAGTTTTCTTATATTTGCTTTACCTATATTTAATACTTCAGTGGAATTAGGCAGGCACTGGTCTGAATTGTATTGTGATTTTCATTTTGTATTTTTAATATCTTTTATACATAAAGTCTGGAATGGAAAAGAAAATTATTGATTTGGAATATTTATCACTCAAGTCACATTTCTGGTTTTGGTTTTTGAAACAGGATTCCTTCTATTTCTGAAGTAATAAGCAGTGCAGTGGTTTTCTTTATTAGAAAATAATTATGATAACATTGTAAGAGTAATATTATTTTTCATTAATGAGTTGTTAAAATTCAGCCATTTGATTTCGGCTTGGTTCTTATCAAAACCACACTAAAGTCATTCGGTACACCTCTTGTCATCTTGTGTAAGTTACTTCAGGCTTTTTCATCTGTTAAGTGGGCATGCTGGTAATACTGAATGCTATTCTAAGATATATGTAAAACTCCTCTGCCAATTGTAAAATACACAAATATGAGATATTTTTTGTTCATTAAATTTGTTCCTATTAATGTGATTTTGGTGGGCTAATTTTAGTTTTCATCATCTTAGAAAATATTTCTCAAGGATCAGAGTATAGTTTATGTGCCAGACATTCAAGAATCAGTTTCAGTCTGTTAGAATTTTTTTAAATCCTAGTTTTAAGTTGTTTATTATGGAAAAAAAAATTAATTGCATTAGAGAACTTAAATTACACATTATTTTTGGCCAGAGATGAAGACCTAAATTTGAAAAGTTTTAGAGTTATACAGTGCCTTTCTGTTATAAGTAATTAAAAATTTTAAAGATATAAAGTTAAATTTGGAAATTCAAAGTTTGAGTTATTTGTAAGTTATTCCTTAGGTGGCTTTTGTTGTTTTATGGTGGAACCTTCACTTTTCACCTTTATTCTCAAAGTTCCACTGATACTCAAGCAGTTGAGATCAATAATAATAGAATTTTATTTTATTAATGCTTATAGATTCTCTGTGTGACAGGATTTCAATTAGGGCATGTTGCTGTTCCGCAATGTCTGGGGCCTAAGCTGAGGAGATTCAAATGACTGGCTGATATGTGAATGGCTGGGTACGAGAATCCTCTGGAGGCTTCTTTACTTAGAAGTCTGGTGCCTGGGCTGTAATGACTTGAGAACTGGGCTCAGCTGGGATTGTTGACAGAATCTCCTTGGGGTTTAGGCTTCTCACCTCAGGGCTGCTGGATTCTAGGAGTAGGTATCTGGAGACCTAGCATTACAACAGAAGCAGTAATGGGTAAGTAGCTGCTTACCCTTCTTTGACCTCATGTTGGTAGTTGTCCTCTGTTAACTTCCAACTGCATTCTGCTGCTTATATATGTATCTCTGCAACTAGCCCTGATTCAAGGTGAGGAGAATTTAGATTTTGTATCTTGAAGGAAGTTCTGCAAGGTTACTTTGCAGAAGCCATTTGGGATAGGAGATAATATAGTGACCATTGACCATGTGTAGACTAATACAGTCTGCCACATGATGTCCTCATTGTCAAATTTATGTCTTATTATCTACTGAATAGTGCCACTTGAACATTTCAATGGCTTAAAACAAAACACTACTAAAACATACCTTTTCTTCACCCCTGCTCCTTTACCCCTACTCTCTCACATAGTGAGAAAACTGCATTTTGTGTCTAAGTTAATGGTACCTCTATAACACAGTTATGCAAGCCAGATCTCCGCTTGCTGACAGTCTCTCCTCCCCTAGATAAGTGAGATTGTTTCATTGGTTTTCTTTTGAGGTGTTCATGGAATTCACATTTATCCATCCCTATCATCACATCTTTAGACCATTGCCTCCTCTTTAGGTTGCTGTAGCATTCTATTTAACTTCTGTATTTTTATTTACTCCTTAGCTGTGTAAGATGCGGTTCTTAAGTCACATAATTGGCTTTGAAAAAGTAAACCGAGTAGAACATATACATCCAAAGAATGTTATTTTCAAAATAATTTCTGCATTTTTGCTTTTAAAAATTTTTCTACAAATAATTATTGAGCAGCTACCATGCATAAGACATTGTGTTAGCCATATTTGTTCTGTAATCTGTATTTCCCTTTTATAATGCTCATGACTGTTCATGTTGCACTATAATTCTTTTTCTTTTTTTTAATTGTGTTAGTCACCATAAAATTCATCATTAGTTTATGGTACATTTGTTTTTTAATAAATGTTTTTGTTAAAAGTTGCTTCCATATATATATATATGTATATGTATATACATATACACACACATACACATATAGTCATAATTGATCAAATCACTGTTTTTAATTGATCCTATATCATCTTTCTAGTTTGGGTTGCAGGCTTCTGGAGGCTAATGAGAGCTGTGTTCTCTTTTTCTAGAATAAACTTACAATTTGAAATGGTTCAAAGAAGGACTAAAGTTAAGAAGTTTTGTTTTGTGGTTGCATACCATTCTTCATACTTGGCTGTGTGCCAACTGTGACTAATTGGCAGTTAGACTCCAATTCCCTTTCTAGAGATTTTTCCTTCTGTGGGGTTATTCATTTAAAAGAAACAGGCAAGAAAGAACTGCAAACAATGAATTTCACAAATATTTCTGAATACTGGCACTATTATGATAATTGATGCATAGCCTCCTACATGCTGCTTTGAAGGAGACAGCAGTTTGGATGTATAAGTTCTAATGTGTTTAATAAAATAAACTATTTATTTCACTTATAAGGTTTTTCTTTAGATTACCAGTTTAGTTTGCATTGAGTAAATACTGTTGTCCTACAAACTATACTTAAGACAAAATAATGTCTTGAGAGGTAGATCTAAATTGTTCATAGTGTATAGATGATGGAATTTGTTGAATTGTATTGGTATTATTTTGAAGTCTGTATTTGTATTTTCATTGGGTGAAAAGCTGCTAAGCAGGTTGATAGCATAATATTATGTGAGGGAATATTTAATACACTTTGGGAATCAAGCACATAACTTGTTTATAATCAGTTATTTTTCAGTAAATCTTTATTTCCTATTTATTAAGTAAGTCCTGTGCCTTATCAGTTGTGTTCACTTGGTTCCAGTTATTTAATGTACCTAGAAGGAATAAACTTGTATTTCTTTCAAAGTACTTCAAATCTGTATTTTTTATGCTAATTCCCAATGACCCATTTCCTCCAGTTTTAATCTTTCTATATATAAGGCAGTGGTTGTGATTCTGTAGTTTTCAAAAATTTTTATAAAACTAGTTCTAAAGGAATAGGGAGAATTAATGGCTAGAGAGAAAGTAATTCCCACAAGAATTTCAGTAATAAAGTTTTAAAGGTCTAGGACTACATAGTTTAAAAACCTAACTATCACTGAACAGATTCGTCATCTGATTTTTAGCTTATTTCAGCTCAGAAGTGATGACTTTTCTTACGATATCCAATATTGTCTATTTGCGTTGTCTAGTGTTTCCAAAGCAGTGTAAAAAAAATATTTTGCAGTTTGTGGTCATCCTTGTCATGATTCTCACTTTAATGGCAAAGTATTTCACAGTTATGCACTATGTGGTTTTTAGTTTGAGTATACTAATATTTCTTAATTTGATGCTTTAATATTTTTTTCATCCAAGTGTGTTTTCTTTAATAATTGAGAATTAATTAGTTTACTTCTTGATTCTACTGTTGAAGGCCAACATGAAGCAAACTGTTTCTAAGCCCTAATTTATTAAAATAATTGCCTCAAAACTCTGTATTACTGGGTATTCATTATAAGAAAGTCAAAGGAATTCCTTTTTAGCATGCACCCACTCGTCCAAGAATTCTTACAAGTACAATAAATGGGTGGGTGAAACCAAAGCCAGGGTAAATAAAACTCAACTATCTTCTACTCATTTCTTTTAACTGCTTTATAGCAGTGATTCTTAAACTTTTTTGCAGATCAGAATCCCCTTGAAGCCATGTAAAAACACAGACTGTAGGACTCATTACTAGAGTACTAATTTGATACTTACTAATTCAGTATGTCTCTGTGGGTCCTGGTGGTTGGTGGTGATGCTGCTGGTTCTGAGGCCATATTTTGAGAAGCACTGCTTTATAATGTTTATCCTAATAATTGTAGAATGAATTTTTCCATTCAGTTCCATTAGTTAATAGAAGGTTGCTTAAATATAACACAGTGTGTCCTGTGTTATACACTAAGACCAGAGAAACTAGTTTCTGGATCATTACTTACCAGCTGTCTGACCTTAAAGTTATTATTTAACAAATCTGTTACATGGTTTCCTCCTCCATAAAATGAAGAGTTGTCCTTTGAGGATAAAATTAGGTAATGTGTGGAAAAATGTTTTAAACTCTACATTGCTGCACAAATGTAAAGTAGTATTGTATATTCTTTAAAATTTTCAGCTTGTTTTAAAATACTGTGGCTAGAGGATAATGTGCTAAGCGAAATAAGTCAGTCAGAGAAAGACAATTATCATATGATCTCACTGATATGTGGAATTTAAGAAACAAGGCAGAGGATCATAGGGGAAGAGAGGAAAAAATGAAACAAGACGAAACTAGAGAGGGAGACAAACCTTAGAGACTCTTAATCACAGGAGACAAACTGAGGGTTGCTGAAGGGGAAGGGGTAGTGGGATAGGGTAATTGGGTGATGGACATTGAGGAGGGTAGTGTTGTAATGAATCTTCTTACAGAAGACTGATGATGAATCACATACCTATAGCCTGAACAACAAACAAACCAAAAATACTGTGGCTTATCATACTGTTATGTTAAATATTTTGAGAAGTACTTATTTTCTGCCTCCCCCTATTGCCCCTTGTCCTTTTAATCTTGATTACTTTTTAGTGACGATGTCTTTAAGTAGTCTCAAATGGGCTTGGAAAGGAAACATGTTAAAATGAATGGGATTCTATAAGTAAAAGCATTTTGTGGGACCAGAAAGGTAACTATGCAAGCTATGTTGATAGTTGTCAGTGGGAAAACTTGTAATTATTCCGTGACCTTTAAAGATTTTATCAAAACAGGCACGCCTGGGTGACTCAGTAGGTTAAGCGGCTGCCTTCAGCTCAGGTCATGATCCCAGGGTTCTGGGATCAAGTCTTACACGGACTCCTTGGTCAGCAGGGAGCCTGTTTCTCCCTCTGCCTCTGCCTGCCACTCTGCCTGCTTGTGCTCTCTCTTTCTCTCTCTCTGACAAATAAGTAAATAAAATCTTTTAAAAAAAAGATTTTATCAAAACATTTAAAACTTTTTTTTACTGTGGTTATAAGTGTATAGCGAAAGGAAAAAGTAAAACTCCTTTTTAGTACAAGGTAATTTAAAACATTAGAAATGTTGAGTTAAATTGTTTTATTTCCTTGTAAAAAAAAAACTTATCCAGATCAGTTTGAATACTGAGGGTTGCTCAGAAGAAAATATAGTACTATCTGAATTAGAGAAACATTACATTCAGTGTAGTTTATGTTAGTTATGTTTTATTAGACTATTTACATATGGACATTTAGGGGTGCCTGGGTGGCTTAGTTGGTTGAATGTTCAACTCTTGATTTTGGCTCAGGTCATGATCTCAGTGTTGTGGGATTGCATTCATGTCAGACTACACGCTCAGTGGGGAGTCTGCTTGAGATTCTCTCTTTATGCCCCCACTAAAATAAATAAATAAATAAATAGGTAGATAAATATGGACATTTAAAAAATAATGGAATCAGGGTGGTGGGGTTATGGACATTGGGGAGGGTATGTGCTATGATAGTGCTATGAGGTGTGTAAACCTGGCGATTCCCAGACCTGTACCCCTGGGGCTAATAATACATTATGTGTTTAGAAAAAAATAAAAAATTAAATGAATAAAAATAGTGGAATCATAGAATAAAATGGCTCATAGAGTCTGATAAGATCCTTTGAACCCTAATGTTTTAGAGCAAAGGTCAGCCAACCTTTTCTATAAAGGGCTTTTCAGGCCAAGAAGAAAAATCAGGGATATTATGTAAGTACTTATGTAATAAGAGAAAACAAATTTATACAGAGAAGGAGAAAGTCAATGAAATTTACACATTTTTTTTTATTGACGAGATTCAAAATAATCATAATCGAGTATAAATTTTGTAATCCTGGTCTAAGGAGAATTCTCTTAGGTGGAGTAACATCTTCACTGAATTTGAAGGTTAGTGTACCCCGTCGTCAAATTGATTGACGACAGTGTTCAGATGTTCAGCTGTAAAAACTATTTCTAAACTTAGGAAAAAGTGGTGGGTGGGTTTGGCATGTGAGCCATAGTTGTTGACTGATGTTTTGGAATACAAGAGACTTTTGCTATCATCTAGTATTGAAGTGAAGGTTGTTTCCCAAGATCACAAGGCTATTTAGTAATAGGTGGTGTGAAAATCATAGTGGTATTTAAAATAAACTACTTCTGATGTTCTTAACTGATGTATTATTAACCAGAATACGCTCTTTCCTACTGTTTTTATAAATGGAAATTCACCTTCTACAAAAACTGCCAATTAGTATTTTAAAAACGAAAAATAAGGTTTTAAAATTTTTAATGAAGATTTGGGGGCAGTTAATAGATTTTTCCTTCATTTGTACTGTATTTTTAAGGTGATTTAAATTAATTTTAATTACATGTATTGGTGAACTGTACAGTTTTTTAGTATCAGATATTGTGAGCTTTTTTAAAGTAGTATTTTAAATATCTACAGTTACTGTTTTCATATTGTCCCCCTTCCACTTCTACCACTGGTAAAATGGAAAGAGCTTTAATCCACAGAGGACTAGACTGAAACACCAAATATTAAATGCTTGGCACAGAGTAGGTAATGAATAAATTGTGTGTGTATGACAAAGTAATTTGACAAAGCCACTTTATAAAGGGCTTAATATAGTCTCCAGATGACTTTTACTAATTATTAAATTATAGTTTAGTAGTTTCTTTTGATACCAAATTTAACACGTTTATTCAGTATTCAAAGATACATCTATGTAATAGAGTGGTTAAGAAACCAGGATCTGGAAGTAGATTATTTAGTTGTGAAACCTGATTAGCCATACACCCAAGCCGTGCAGCCCTTGAGCAAATTAACCTCTTTGTGCCTCACTTTCCTGATCTTTAAAATGAAGATGTTAGTACAAATCTCATAGGGCTGTGAGGCTTAATTATGTTGGTACATAGTTTGTTCTCAAGAACTATTGGTTACAATAATAGTAATTATAAATGTTATATTTGACTGTTTTACTTTCCAACTTTTTTCAGACAGGTTTAATCAGTTAACCAGACATTCCCCCCCACGCCCCCAACCTATCAGTTAAATTTAAGAGTCTTTTATTACAGGTAGGATTTACCTAATTTACCTCATTTCATAAGTTATAAACAACAAAAGGGAAAATTTCCCATTGGACTGGGCATGTGTATTTTATAGTGCTTTATGTAGTCATAAGTAGAAATATTGGTTAAATATCAGCACATGTACGTGGTCAAGAAGTTATAGTCCTGATCTGATACCTTGAGATAATCACAAGAGTGATTACATGTAGAGGTTTTTTTTTAACCCCTCACGGAACATGTACCCTATATTTTATAACTTGAATACATAATATTCCATTCTTAGTATTAATGCTTCTGGTTAGCATAGTTACTTCACCAAAAAAAATCTACTTTGACACAAGAAATTCTTTGGGAATTAGTAATCCGCAGTTGTATTTAACTTATGGTTATTAATATATATTCTTTGTATAGTTTCATTAAACTGAAATACATTAAACTGTATTTCATTAAACTTTGTAAATTAATACATTTAGCAGCAAAAGAATTTTAGTACTGAATTTCTTTTCAATTTGCATTCTTCCCAACTTCTTATAGAAGTTACAAATGAGTTTACAAAGCCTGTAATCAAATTACTTAATGGTCTTTCTTTTGTCATGTTTTCTAACATATGCCTCTTTTTTCTCCCCAGAGGAAATAAAAGCGGAAACTGAAAAACAGAGGTTTGTAGGGTTTCTTTTCTTTATTAAAAATAATTTGCAGACTTATCTTGGCCAAATAGTAATGTAATCACCAATATGTGGCAGATTTTCTGTATATGATCTTTATAATAAAACTAGTAAAAAATGGCTTAAGAAGTATAAGCAAAAGATCTCATAAATAAGTCTATAAGGGTATTCCTGAAATACCATCTGATATGTTTTAAAGTCTTTGCTTAAAAACTTTGATTCATATTTAGGAGGATTACTAAATATTTGTTTTGTAATTTAAATACTTTTTAAGTAATTAAATAACTAGTTTATTTGATTTTTCTTGCATTTAGTTACAGTAGCCACTAGCTTTTGACCTGTAGCAAATTGAAATTTCCCTAGGGTTTGGGTACCCTTATGAAATATGGGAAGATAAAATTTGGTTTAGTAAAATTCCCTTTAGAACTGAAACTTTGTATTTTTATATGAGTTTATCATCAATATGAAAAATGTGATATTCTATTCGGACTCTTCTTTTTCCTTTAAGTCCTCCTCATGGAGAAGCGAAAGGTGGATCAAGCACCCTTCCACCAGTGAAATCAAAGACAAATTTTATTGAAGCAGACAAGTACTTCTTACCCTTTGAATTGGCATGCCAGTCTAAATGTCCTCGTATAGTTAGTACATCTCTTGATTGTTTACAGGTATGTGTAAAATGTCATTATCTAAAAACTATTTAATTGAATGTGTTTCTAAACATTACTCATAATTGGTGATTCAGACATTTTCCATGAAAGCCTTGAATATTTTTGTTGTGATAAGAGACCAAATGGTTGCTTATGTTTGAGAGAGAGAAAATAATAGTTGTAAAAAAATGTTCCTAGTTTAAGGGTAACAAAAATCATTAGTTAGCTTAGTGAGACACATTATCTTTACTAAGTGTCGATTTGGTCTCATTTTCCATCAGTGAGATGAAAAAACAGTAAGACTTTTAACCTGCTGCTGAATTTACATATTTTATGATTTGCAGATTTTACTAAATCATTTGCAAATGATTTTACTAAATGCTTTCTGTTTTATTTAAAGCAATAGGTTAATATTGACAGTTTAGTATTTATATTCACTGCCAGACTAAAGCTCTGATTTTCATTTATGTCAGAAAAATTCCTGAAATCTTTCGTCCTGTTTAATTTACATGCACACACACACAGGATTCTTTTAAGACTTAAGATACTTGTAAAATACCCAGATAGAGGGGTCTTATCTTTTTAGGTATTTTTACTGTTCAGGAACTTATACCTATTTAACTGATATTTCAATGGCTAGGAAAAGACCATATTCATATGATTTTATTCCAAAGATAGATTAAGTTCATTTGATTTATAACCTTATTTTCCCTGAAAAATTAAAAATTAAAATTATGATATCTAAGGCTTTCAGGGCTTTAATGGATGATGAATGAACAAATCTGTGATTTATAGCCAGTGTGTGGAAATTGAGTTTTCTGCATTTTCACAGATCTGATGTGGAAAGAGATTCTGAGTCACTTAAATGTGTTAATACAGCTTTCACAAAAGCAGTATCAATATAATGGTATAATGCAGTAAGCTATTCTGATTCATCAGAGATAAGGTCTGAGACCTGGCTTTCTCAAAATATTGCCTGATGGTTTTATTGTGGCTATTATGTTTTTGTGGTTATTATGAATATCAGTAATTTTACATGTTTATAGCTAATAAAGTTTTCTTCAGGAAAAGTTGGTAAAACCTTGGCTTTGATTTTACTTTAATGTTTTTGTGTAAAAAGTTTAATATTACTGAATTATATGATTTTAATGTATATTTAATTAGCATATTTATTAGCTTAACGGGGATCTTGGATTCTTTTCCCATTTCAGAAACTTATTGCTTATGGGCACTTGACTGGCAATGCTCCAGATAGTACAACACCAGGCAAAAAATTAATTGATAGAATTATTGAAACAATTTGTGGCTGCTTCCAAGGTCCTCAAACAGATGAAGGAGTTCAGTTGCAGATAATAAAGGTAACTGATTATATAGTGAATTTGTAATTCATAATCCCCATATTTAAAAATCAGAAACCATTATCTTGGAAATATTTTGAAATCTCATTTTATGTGCTTCCCAACTGTAATAGAGGTAATTTAGGGGTTTTGTTGAATGTTATGAGTTCAACAATAAGATTATATTTCCAAGTCTTTTATTTTGAAGGTTCCGATTTAGGCTTGGGCCCCCAGAGTTTTTCAGTTTCTGTAATGTTGACTGTATATATTCCATCTTCCGAGCTTTAGGTCCATGTGATGTTCCTTTGACCCCTCTACTTTTTTCTCTACTTCTGGATTCTTTATAGTCTGACCTCTAGTCTCATGCTTCATCATGTGAACTATTTGTGTACCAGCTTTCCTGATTTCCTTGTACCTTTTCATCTGCTGAACCTGCTTAGCCGAACTTGGTGCTGGGTTTGTGCTATAATATACCTGGATAATTAAAGTCCTTTAAAGAAAAGGCACTCAGGAGGCGCCTGGGTGGCTCAGAGCATTAAGCCTCTGCCTTCAGCTCAGGTCATGTTCTCAGGGTTCTGGGATCGAGTCCCGCATCGGGCTCTCTGCTCAGCAGGAAGCCTGCTTCCCCTTCTCTCTGCCTGCCTCTCTGCCTACTTATGATCTCTGTGTCAAATAAATAAATAAAATCTTTAAAAAGAAAAAAAAGAGAAGTCACTCAATTATTTTTTCAGTCTCTTATAAATTTTGAATTCTTAATATGACTACTAATGGTAGTGGTGATGCATTTATACAGTAAAATTTTCTTACACCTTTAGTACTTTTGAAATCATTTACATGTATCAAATGTTTTTCATGTGTGAATGTAGCCCCTTCTGAGCCTTTCAGTTTCATATCTGTATTCACTTCACAAGTCATATTTTTATTTTAAAAAAGCTAGTTGGCTTATCATTTGTCAGTTGGCCTATCATTTGCAGCTACATATGAGTCATAGTTTATTTAGCTTATACTCAGTGCTGACTGCATAGCATTGTACAGCATAAAAGGACCGAGGAGTCCTTGCTCTTGAGAAATTGCAGGAACCCTAATGTATGAACTTTCATGCAAATTTAAGTTGTTGACTTTGTTGGAGGATTCACTTAGGAGTATTTTAAATGCTTTATTCTAATTTAATCTGATATTTTAATGCTGTATCCTATTTGTAAACCTCTTCAACAACAACAGCAGTACATTTATTGAGTCTGGTCTATAAGAAAGATCTCAGAAAAATTTCGAAGTGAGTAGGACATTGTGTATCCTCCAAAGTTGACAGTCTCATTTGATAGATATAGCATATGAAGCATATCTCTGTTCTTTAGTGACAGAGTTAATGCTGCACATTTTAAGAAACTAAGTAACATTTTTATTAAAATGAAACTTGGGTTGAAATAGTATGATTGAATAGTTTTCTAGTGTTCTAGGTTTGGATTATTTGGAAATTATTACCAATTGATGATATGTATCCAAGGCTGGTAGAAATTCTCTTGGTGTACACTGAGAATTCTGTTAGTGTGTACATGAAAGTGGTAATGGTGTCTGAAAATACTCATATTTTTGTGCTGAAACTCTGGGTGTAGAAAATTGCTTCAACTGTGTCTTTCTTTTTATTTATTTATTTATTTATTTATTTTGTGTGTGTGTGTGTGTCTTTTTAAAGGCTTTACTTACTGCAGTAACATCTCAACACATAGAAATTCATGAAGGAACTGTACTGCAAGCTGTGAGAACATGTTACAATATCTATCTAGCAAGCAAAAATCTCATCAATCAGACAACAGCCAAAGCTACTCTTACTCAGATGCTAAATGTTATCTTTGCACGCATGGAAAACCAAGCAGTAAGTATTAAAAACAGAGAGATTTAAAGAATACCACAGGCATCAAATATAGAGAAGAGTTTATAGAGAAATTACAGTGAAATCTTTTGTGCTTGTAGAGAAGAATATTTTCATTTACAGTTCTACTTACTGGAGATCTGTGGAATTATTTTGCTTTGTTTTGAGGTTTTGCTGACTTATCTGACTTTGGAAAAAACATTTTTCATGGTGCACAAGTAGAATTTGAAAGGTATTGTTGTTATCCTCATGGACGTGTTTATGAATTGATGATATTTTTTATTGTAGTCAAGCTTAATAGATCAATTTAATGTAGATCTAAAACTACCTAATTTGATCTGTTCTGCTATAAAATATTTTAGTCATTGCATCCTTTAAAAATAAAATATGTATCTATATTGTGGAAATACATTTGGTAGGGTAAGAGATCAACTGAAGAATCATTTGTACATATTTTTAAATTGTTCAGGTCTTCATAATTACAAATCAACTTTTAACTTTTTTTTTAGCCCATTTTAAACTTCAGATATTCCAGGGATATCTCCTTTACTCTCTTTCCTTATTTCCAGCATCTTATATATAACCATATTATAATAATCAGAATCAGAAATTGACACTTGTACATAACTTTTAAATAAACTGTAGAGCCTACTTGTATTTCACCAATTTTCCTACACATGTCCTTTTTTTTTGTTTCAAGATTGAATCCAGAATCTGACATTGTACTTAATCTGAATTTAGTAAAGGGTAGGGATGTTGCTAACTATTACTATTACTATTACTATTATTACTATTATAGTTCAGCTTAACATTATCCCTCCACATTTTAAACAACTCATTTTACCAGTACTGGAAAATTATTTTATTTTTTTCCAGTTGCAGGAAGCCAAGCAAATGGAAAAAGAAAGGCATCGGCAGCATCATCATCTGTTGCAGTCTCCAGTAAGCCATCATGAGCCTGAATCACCTCAACTTAGATATTTGCCACCTCAAACTGTTGATCACATGTCCCAAGAACATGAAGGGGACCTTGATTCCCATACAAATGATGTGGATAAAAGCCTTCAGGATGACACAGAACCTGAAAATGGATCTGATATTTCCAGTGCAGAAAATGAACAGACTGAAGCTGATCAGGCAGCTGCAGCTGAAAGTAATCTTTTTGAGAAGGGTTTTTGTGGGGCATGTGTGTGTGTGTTAAAGGGGAGAGTGTAGGCACGCATATTTGGTAAAGAAATGGGGGGAGGGTAGTATGCCTTCATGGATATCAGACACATTATGGTAATGTGGATTTTTCTATGCTAAGTGGTGAAGTTAATTGACTTCCACACATAAGACACCTACTAATGATACTATGCATTCATTGGTATCTCATGAGTAATATGATTTACAGATTTGTTTGGGAGGAGATCTGTGTCACTAAAAGAGGTCATAAGTGTCTGTTATCATGTTGTATAGGAACTTGAGTTTTTTCCTTAAAATTAGTTTCAGAGCCAACAATAGATCTATTTATTTAGTAAGGTTCTGGAATATGACTGAAGACTTTAGGTCATCAGAATGTTATTGGTTTGGAAAAATATTATGGTCTATAAAGTACTGAAATTTAGTATAAAAAGAAATCTTTTGAGAGACCAACTGCCTAACATACAGAAATATTCTTATGTCCTGATGTGTAGTAATCACTAAAATTGAGACGTTCTCCAATACTATTTTTCTAAGTAAATTTATTTATAAGAAAAGGATGAGGCCCTAGGGGGCTCAGTTGATTAAGCATCTGATTCTTGGTTTTGGCTTTCTGGTCATGATCTCAGGTTCATGAGATCAAGCCTCGGGTCAAGTTGGGCTCCAGGCTCTGTGCCCAGCATAGAGTCAGCTTGAGATCCCCCCTCCATCTCCTTCTGTTTCTCCTCCCACTCTTGTGTGCTTGTGCTTTCTTTCTCTCTCAAATAAATAAAATCTTTTTTGAAAAGGGGTTACAAGATAACAAAATTAAATTACATTTATTTATTTTACTAATTTTTTTTTCTAAAAATAATCACATGATATGATTTTTTTTTTTTCCTCCAAACATTATTTTGAGCTTTTGCTATTCCAGGGAATTTGGTTGTTCCCTTTGTTGCTTCTTAGGTTGGTGTCAAAAAATGATGGAAATTCTCTTGCCTGTTCACTGTGTATATGGTTAGGGCTTAGTAAGAGTTTATCTGAATTCTAGATTTTTCTTTGAGAAAAGACTTCTGTAATTTATTTTCAGCTCTTGATTTTTTTTTTTTTTTTAGCCACATCTTTTTTACAACAATAGTGGCATGAACATCAACAGTGGTATGTTTAGATGCCTTTTCACTATTTTTTATAGTCCTTTCCTATTTATTTTAAAAGGGGTAATTTTGATAAATCCAATCATTGACAGTAGTAAAGCTAATAGTAAATTTGTTCTAGTATGCCCTTGCCTGAATTTCACCTACTTTTACTGTGAGTTTATAAAGGGGCTAATTAAAAGGGCTAATCTCTAATAAAGCTGGGGCTTTATTTTTTCCTTCATTTCTTCATGGATTCAGTAAACCATTTATTTAGCATACTATGTTCTGGGCACTATGGAACTTGGGGTTAAAAAACTGATGGAGATAAAAACATTGTTCTTAAGGTACTCATGGTCTGCCTGGATGGTCGGGTGTATAAATGATGTATAATGTGATAAATATCCTGAAAGTGTCATGCACAAGGTCATTCTGCTTAGAAGAGTTAGGCAATATCTTTGTAGAAAAAGTGATCACGATTTAGTTGAATCTTATTATATAGGAGTTGGAATTGGCTAGCTAGAAGATTATCTGATAGAAGAAACAACATGGGCTGAGACCCAGGGAATGTAAGCATCTACTGTGTATGAGTCACCTTATAGGATACAGAATTATAAATAAAACATAACTAACTGTAATGATTACTTTGGCCCTAGAGGTATTTTCTCTCAATCGCTGATAAAAATAAAAATTCTTCCTGAGAAGCATTGGTTAAGAGTGCTCTGGAGTTAGATTATCTTCTTTGAATCACTTCTCTATCACTAATTAGTTTTATCACTTTGGACATAATAGTTAACTTCTCTAATAATTTCCTGTGTGTAATATTACTGTTACTATAATCTATTTCTGTTAGATTATTTGTGTGAGAATTGACTCTTGATTCACTAGTTATTTTATACACATATTAGTGACTGTGTGTATTTAGTTTTGTTGAAACTAACTTTCAGATTCTAGATAATTTTAGCCAACTAGAGCACAGAAATACAAAGCTTAGGAGCACTGGCTGGCTCAGTCATTAGAGTGTGTGACTCTTGGTATTGGTGTTGTGAGTTCAAGCCCCATGTTGGGTGTAGAGATTACTTAAGAAATAAAATCTTAAAAAAGTACAAAGCTTAAGGCTGGTGGAAAAATTACCTTGTCAGAGGTAATTTTATATATTTTTACTTTGCTAAAAATTTAAGTGTTATTGTATTTGAATTTTTTTATAAAATAAAACTGATTTGGTGTGCTTATTTATCAAATTTCCCCTTGTGGCATACAGTATTATATAGAATGTAGCAAATATAGATTAGTAGTGGTGAACAATAGAGAGGACAAGATTCTGGAAGCCAAAATCATAAGTAGTGGTCCTTTATAGTAGTATGAGTGGGGATGGGTGTATTAACCCTATCAACTAATATGCAGTCTGATGCCATTTGGAGTAGGGTCCCAGATCCCAAAGCATCCCAAAGTGCTAATTGAGCCTTCCTGAGATATTTGCGTCATTTTAGAAAACCCAATGGAAATCCTATTTTTATCTGCAAGCTAACTCTGGAGTGTCAGGTTTTACCAGTTTCTCTTAAGCTGTTCAGAAGTTCTGATGGGCTTTTAAATTTGCTTTTGATTGTTAAATTGGGGAACAAATTCTTTTCTTGTTAAATTTGGTTTTATACTGGATATGTGGATTATTTGGGGGAAAGAGTAAGGAAGGGCTGGAAAGCACTGGTGGACACCCAGGTAGCCCTATGTCTCTTCTTTAAGAACCTCAAAAATATTAAGGCACAATGATGAGCTTGTTATTACTGATGAACTGAATTAATCAATGTAGGCTCTAATTACATTTAATATATACTTATAAGAGGTCAGATGTGTTAGAAATATTTCATTCAGAGGCACCTGGCTGGCTCAATCATTGTGTCTGCCTTCAGCTCAGGTCATTATCCCAGGGTCCTGGGATCGAGCCTGCATTGGGATCCTGCCCAGCAGGAAACCTGCTTCTCCCTCTCCCACTCCCCCTGTATTCCCTCTCTCGCTCTCTCTCTTTCTCTCTCTCTCTCTCTGAAATAAATTAAAAAAAAAAAAAGAAAGAAATGTTTCATTCAAAATACTTCAAAGTATTTGGCTCCTAAAAGAATAATCTAGAAAACCTACTTAAGTTGAATCATCATTTTTAATAGTTTGTCAGGTAAAGCATTTTTTAAGTTGACTTGAATTTATAAATATTTTTAATTTGGGTTAGTTACGAATTTTGAAGGTTTAACTTGTAATCGCTTCTAGTTTCATTTATCATATTTTCTTTTATTCTTAATTTTTAAGGAAGGTTTTTAAATTTAAATGTTTAGTAAAATTTCCAAAAAGTTCATATTTTCTTGGATTTTTCTTTTTTAAAGCGTTATCTAAAAATGACATATTATATGATGGAGAAAACCATGACTGTGAGGAAAAGCCACAAGACATTGTACAGAGCATTGTAGAAGAAATGGTGAACATCGTTGTTGGAGGTAGTGTATTTCACTCAACGTTAGTTTTTTCTGTCTTTGAATATTTCATCCCACTACGGGGGCTATTTATATAATGTGTGGAGCAAAAATACAAGCTTTCTCAAATTGGAGTGTGTGTATAGGAAAAATACTTAAGTATCTTTAATTATAGAACAGTTACTCCCTTTTTTCCTCCAGGTTCAGTTATAGTCTTTCATAAAAACCCATTATTCCCTACTGAGTTAAAGAAAAGTTGATGCCATTTCATTTTTTTGTTTTTATGTTTGGTGGCAGAGGTACATGCTTTATACTCCTAAATGTTTGAAACTCTATAAACCAGAAAATACTAAAATTGATTTGGTTTTGAATATGTGTATCTTTTTTGGAAAAATCCATGCTTTCTTACACCTTTATTATCACAACCAATGTATAGTTGATATAAGGCCAGTTCCTATCTTATGGATTATATTATAAAGATGTTGTAAAGTTTGTTAGGAATTTAACTCACATTTTCCATAAATAGTACTATTTGTAGAGAGGATTAGATTTGAGACCAGTCCACTGAAGCTTATTTACCCATGATTTTTTGCACGGGAGTAAGCATAGTACTTTGCTACATACACTTCTAGAAGTATAATTAAATGTCCAGTATGGCTCTTGAATGAGAATAACACTGTTTCAGCAATATCTAACTCCCACTTATAGCATCATTCCTAAGAATATATTTTCTTCTTTAATGAAACACTAGAACCAGGCATCCATCTGATTGCCTTCTCATTTTTTCATCTTTTCATTCAGCAAATACTAAGGAAGTGCATACAGTTGGGTGGCACTGTAGGGGGATACAAAAGTTAATCCAAGATAGACCAAATGATAAGTGCCATTACAAAGAAACAGCTAACATCCTATTAAAATTCAGAAAAAAAAGTGATTATTTCCAGCTTAAGTGATCGAGGAGGGCTTCATGTAGGAGATGACACTTGAACTTAGACTGTATGGATTCACACAGGTATGGGGAGTGGTATTTGATGTATTGGAAGCTCTGTTGGCTCAAGTCTAGAGGAGAGGACTTCTGCCAGACTACCACCTGGAAATTGACAGCTAGTGGTTTGGCTGAAGTATAAAGTATGTGATATCATATAATAGAAACTAAGGTTAAAGAACAAACTTGCTGATTAAAGGTTTAAGATTTTAGGCTTCATTCCATCATAAAATAAATTACCATCAAGGATCTTTAAACTAAGAGATGGAATAATTAGAATTATGTACCAAGAAATTAAGTGGGGAAGTAGAAAGTACAGTGGGAGACTAGTGTAGTAATGGAATTCTCAATAAGGTGAAACGGTGGAAATGGAGAGGGAAACATGAATGGGAAGTGAGATAATGAATGTTAAGTCAAGAAGACTTTGCAACTGATAAAATACCTGGGTGAGAAAGAGAAATTATAAGGTGTGTCAAAGATCCCCAAGAATACCCCAGGGTTTTGTGATTCACTAGAAGGAATCACAGAATTCATTAGTTATGCTCACCATTAAAATTTTTATCATGTAAAGGTACAGTACAAAATTATTAAAGAGAAAAGGCATATGGGGAAATGTCTGCAGGAAATCAAATGCACACTTCAGGCATACTGTCCTAGTGAAGTCACACAGAAGGTTCTTAATTCCTCCACATCAGATTGTGAGTGCTGGTTACCAGGGCAGCTCATTAGACTCAGTGCCCAAAGTTAGGTTGTCTCCCTTTACTTGCATGTACCCAAATTTCAGATTTCCTAAAGCAAAGCTGGTTTTTAGCATAAACCACATTATTTGTGCAAGTGGTTTAGGCACAGTGAGCCACTCTTACTAGTTCTGGGAATGGTGGGAACCCTCCCAAAATGTAAGTTCCTGGGGGCCAGGCAAGGGCCAACCTTAAAAGCCTACCTTTCTGAGGATAGGGAGTCTCAGGCTTACTGTGTTAACTCCTCTATGCATGGGTGGTCAGCCAGTTTCTCAGCCTAAATGGGTAGCTGGATGGTTTAGAACTATTGGAATTAAATCATGTTGGAAGAGAAGTTGGCTTGGGGAAAAATGTACTAAATTATATTTGACTACAAAATGTGCTTCTGGTACACCATCCATGTGGGAATTTTATGAAATACATAATAGAAATATAGAAATATGTAAGATGTCAAGGCAGGTGCTATAGGTGGGAGTCCTTCTGTTAAAATTAATAGTTGAAGCCATAATCTTGAGGAATATGAATTTTAAAACGAACCCCATAAAACCCTGTATACTTAGAATCAGAGAATAAAGAGCATTGTGTGTCCATGCAGTCTTTAAAAGTTTAATAATGTATATGAGGGGATGGTAAATTATATTCCATGAACCAAATTTGGCCCATTGCCTATTTTTGTAAATAATGTTTTCCTGGAACACATGCTCGTTTGTTTATGTTTTGCCTTCAATAGCTATCTTTGCACTACAAAAGTAGAGTTGAGTAGTTGCAACAGACCATATGGCCTGCAAAGCCTAAAATGTTTACTAACTGGCCCTTTGCAAAAAAACTTCACCAGTCTCGAATACATATCAATTCAGAGTGCGAAGTGAAATTTTTCTTTCATTTTTCTCTAACTTTTTACTCAGAATGTTTTCATACCTAGACAAAAGTCCAAAGACCAGTACGATGAACACTTATATGCCCTTTCTCTAGATTCACTACTTGTTAAGAATTTTGGTGCATATGTTTTATGTGTCTTTAAATAGACCTACACACACACACACATACATGTATGTGAATATGTGCGTTTTGCTCATCTTTCCTTGAGCCTTTAAAAAAATTGGCTATATATGTCTTGATACTTTATTCCTAAATACTTTAGCATATATCTTCTAAGAATAAGGGCATTCTCATACATAACCATAATTCATTTTCACACCTAAGAAAATTAACACTATTTTAAGAATATTTAATATAAATACTACATTTTAAAATGTCCCCAAATTCCCAAAATGTCTCTCTTATATACTTTTTTCCCTTTTCTTTTTTAAGTACAGGATCTGAGTACAGTTGCTGCCATTTGATTCTGTCTCTTTTGTCTCATTAGTTTAGAACAAGTCCTCTTGCCTCTTCCCCCATCTTCCATAACATTTACCTTTTTTTAAAGAGTATGATATTGTTTGTAGAGTATTACGCATTTTGAGTTGATATAACAGTTACCTAATTTAGATTAAATGTATTTGCAAGAATATTGCATAGGTAATGTTGGTACTTTTTATTCATCATGTTAGTTAATTGGTTCATAACAACAAGTTACCCATATTAGTGATAATGTTTCATCACTTGGTTAAGATGGTGACCACAGGTCTCTTCATTGTAAGGGAGACTTTTTACTTTTTAACTATAGTTGACCTTTCAACAAATGACATGGATTGGAACTGCATGGATTTGCTTTATGTGAGGTTTTTTTTTGCCCCATAAATACAGTCCTGTGAATGTATTTTCTTTTTGTTAATGATTTCCTTAGGATTTTTTCTTTCTAGTTTACTTGACTGTAAAAATACAGTATAAAATACATGTTGAACAATTGTTTATGTTATCAGTAACACGCTGCTTCTGGGCAGCATTTAGCTATTAGTAGTCAAGTTTTGGGGAAGTCAAATTACACAGTTTTCAACTACATGAGGGATTGGCCCTCCTAAGCCCCATGTAGGTCAACTGAAATATGAAATAAATAATCTTATTTCAAGATCATAGAAGGATCTTTCCAATTAGTGGTTTTAGCATCCATGAATGATCCTTGACTTACATATTGCATTGGTTACAAAATAGTGATTTCATAATTCTAACATTAATTGACGCTTTTCTATGGAGAAGAGCTCTTCTTCTTTAAAAAAAAAAATAATACTGTGAGCTCATGAGTTCTTTGCTATTCATCTTATTATAATTATTTACCATTATTCTTTGTTCTTGAGCTGGCCAGTAGGAATCCAGCTCCTTTGTCTTTCTGATGTGATTCTATTATCTTGAGCATTTCCTTGTTTTCTGGAAACAAGGTGTTTTAAGTTAAATGTTCAACTTTCCCTTGCCCCAGCTCTGGAATCAGTTGCTTCTTTAAGGAGTTTTTGTTCTTTTTAGTGGGCAATTATATTTAGCAACTAGGTGTACTCATTCCTGCTGAGGTGTCATGGTGTCGTTACTTCTTAGCCTTTGTAATGTACAGAGACAGGGAGATCTACCGCCACAAGTTCATATTGATAGTTCCCGGTCACATCAAGTGCCACTAGATTTTTCTTCATCTTCTTACATTTCACATTTGTATTTCCCTTTTCCCACAGTAAAAACCCAAATTCTCAGCAACAACTTACTAAAGTTCAATTTTTTTTTATATATGTGTATTTAGAATGCATCCTACTGAGGATGAGTAATAGCTACACTATTTACAGTTGTATAATTTATAATAGTAAACTGTATTAACTATTTTATTGATTTATTTATTTGAAGATCACTTGCATGAATGAGAGTCAAAATTATATAAAACATATACTCAGAATTCTTCTATCCATTCCTTGCTGACCTGCCTGACATAGGTAGCCATTTTCATTAGCTTTTAGTTTATCCTGTGTGTGTATGTATTTCCCCCAGATTAATAAGCAGGTACTTAACATTATTTCTCTTTCTTTTTGGCAAAACATTGTATATCTTCTCCTTTTTTTTTTGGTACCCCCCCTTTTTTTTCACTTAATATATGCTGTAAATACTCTTTTCAGTTGTAGGAATTTTCCTTATTTTTTCTCTTGGCTGTCTGCACAGTAATCTGTTATGTGGATGTATCATAGTTGACTCAACTAGTCCCTTATTGACAGGAACTTGGATCGTTTCCAGTGTTTTGCTATTACAAGTAATGCTGCCATGAATAACCCTGTACATCTGTATTGTTTCATATTTGTGGGGGTTTAGATTGGGGAAAGATTCATAGAACTGAGATTACTGGGTCAAGTGGTAAATTAATAAGATTAATTAGCTATTGCTAAATGTCCCTTCATAGGTATTGTACCATTATGCACGCTTTTTTTTTTTTTTTTTGGTACCATTTTGCACTCTTATCAGCAATATATAAGAGTGCCTTTTTCTTGATGATTGCTAGTGGAATTTAAAGTTTTGAATTTTTGCCAACCTGTTAGGTGAGAAATGTTTCTTAGTTTATTATTTTTTTAAATTCTAGTATATTTAACGTTTAGTGTTGTATTAGTTTCAGGTGTACAATATAGTGATTCAGCAGTTCCATACATTCCTCAAGGCTCATCATGATAAGTGTATTCTTAATCCCCTTTACCTATTTCACCCATTCCCCCTTCCCCTCTGGTAACCACCAGTTCTCTGTATTTAAATAGAGTTTGGGTTTTTTTTTTTTTTTGTCTCTTTTTTCTCTTTGTTCATTTGTTTGTTTCCTAAATTCCACCTGTGAGTGAAATTATATGGTATTTGTCTTTCTCTCACTGTCTTATTTCACTTAGCATAATACCCTCTAGATCCATTCATGTTGTTACAAATGGCAAGATTTTATTCTTTTTCATGGGTAAGTAATATTCCATTGTGTATGTATACCACATCCTCTTTATCCACTTCTTAGTTTGGTTATAATTTGCATTTCTCTGTGGATGAAAATTAAGTATCTTCTCAAATATAAGGGCCATTACATTTCTTTTTTTAGTGAATCATTTATAATCTTTCTGTTATTCTTGATTTTTTTTCCCTTAGGTTTTTTTTTTTTTGTATAGCATTTTCATTAGATGCTTATCAATTTTGATGTATGAGTAATTCATAACAAATACTGGCCTTTAGAATTTTTGGTTATTGAATACCTTCATATTTTCTTTTTTTCCCTTCTCTCTTCATTTTAACCTTTCTTTCTGTTGCACCATTTACATTCTCTTAAGCTTTGAAACCCAAAGCACTTACTTACTTTTACTAAGCCATTTCATGAGCACTTCCTTTCAAGATCTTTAATTTCTCCCACTGTTCTTCTTGGTGATTACTGAATGGTTCTTCAGCCTCTTATTTTTGGGGATTTGATGTTTTGTTTGCAAAATTATTGTGAGGGCTTCCTGTAAGGGCAGCACTTCTGCTGCTCAGTCAGAAAGGAACTTCTGCAAAGCTGTGGCTCCATGTGTAGAACAGGCAAGTGAGAGGCAGCAGATACTTCAAACAGCATGTGCCTCAACTCTTGTCACTTAAGTGTTTCTTTATTATCAGTTCTACTTTGTATTTCTTGAACTGTGAATCTTTCTGAATTAGTTTGAATTCTGAAAACATGCTCAGTGTCTTCTCCCACAGCAAAATCCTCAACCTGCTCTGTATTAACTTTCTTTAAATAAATTCTAGTTGCGTATCTTTTTACTTCTGTAACATACCTACCTCTCTCTGACTGTGCTATATCGGCCAAATCAGAGAATTTGTGCTAGTAAATTCAACTCAATAACATAGATTCAAGATTTACTATTTAAAAATACTTAATGTTGGACTGCGTATTAGAGCTTCAAGGACAATAAGACATCTTCTGACTATCAAGATTCTAAAATCTAGTGAGGGAAAAAGCCGCATTAATAGATAATGTCAATATTTTAAGCCCTGGAATAGAGGTGTGTTCAGGGTTCTACTGGAATCCCAAGTTCTACTTTCTGTAGAACTTGGGATTCCAGTCTTGAAAGTGAAGGATATTTCCAATCTTGAAAGTGAAGGATATAACATTGCCGTTGCAAACATTTAGATTATTTTCAAGTTTTTGCTTTTTTATAAACACTGTTCTGAGGAGCATTCTCATCATAGATTATCTTTTAGCACTTTAGGATAAATTTACAAAAAGGAATACTTTTTTTTAAAAAAGGAATACTTTGATCAAGGTTATGGGTATTTAAATTTTATATAATGTGTGTTGTTTAATATCACTTTACTAGATGGATTATATCTTACAGTTGTAATTTGTGTTTCTCTGATAACTTGTAGGATCAAAACCCAGGGAGAAGCCATTATTTTTGTAGGTCAAATGTCGGAAGTTTCTTGGTCCAGTTGAGTATCTGTGGGCTATTAATACTTTTCTGAATTGTTTGTTCATGACTTTTGCCTGTTTTTCCTTTTGGTTTTTTTGTTCTTATTTCAAGGTTTATTCACATCAAGAAATTAACCCTTACCCAGTGTATTGTAAATACTTTTTTTTCTAGTCAATCTTTGTTTTCATTTTGTTTAGCCTTTGCCTGTGTTACTGTTCTGAGCAGCTATTTGACCACATATAAAAGATGTAATAAATATTGTCTTTTTGTATGTGTGTGAACTCTTTTTGTCTTGCTTAGAATGGATTTTACCACCCTAAGATTACAGAAATATTCTGCCCTACATTTTTCTAATACCTTTGTTTTTACTTTTTGAATATAGATTTGTAATTCATCTGAAATTGATTTTTCTGTCTAGTATGTGATTTCATAGCTAACCTTTAGAATAATTTTTATCAGTTAATTTGAAATTTTATCCTACATGATTCTGAAATTTTATCCTATATGATTCTGCTTGTGTTTTATCTACAGTAACAATGAGCTATCTGGTGTTGAATTGTTTAAAATATTTTGATTTTATAGTACACTTTGATCTTTGTAGTGCAAGTCCCCCTACCCCTGCCAATTTTTTTAAACATCTAGTAAATGTATTCTACATGACTTTAGAGCCAGTTCATTAAGTTAAAAAAAATTATTTATGATTGAATTTGTATTGTGTTTATAAGTTAATTGGGGAGTTGTATCTTATTTGTAATATTGAACCTTCTTATCCAGAAGCATAAATTCATTCAGTTAGATCTTTTATGTCACTTAGTAAAATTTCATTGCTTTCTTCCTTTTCCTGTTGCACAGTTCCTGTTAAATTATTTCTGTGTTTTTTGTTTTAGTTTTGGTAGTATTTTGGATGAGTCCTTTTCTAATTTACTTTTTTTTCTAATTTATTTTTTTTTTAAATTCTAAGTTTATATTTAAACTGTATGTAAGATTACTTTATTCCTGCATCTTCTCAGTTGTTTCTGCTCTATATTTGCTCTTTTTCCTTACCTACTTGGTGAGATTTGGCTTTACATTCAAGGATCTTTTTGTCATCTCTGTCCAGTTTTATTCTAGTGCTAACCACATTGCTAGGGTGAATGCCCACATGGAGAGTTGTACCATTCACTTCCTCTCACAGAACTCATTCAGTGTAGATGATGTATTTCATCCTGTAAACTTGGACTGCTTTGCCAATATGCTGACCTTTGTGATGTCCTCACATAAATTGTACTTCATGATCCTTTTGAATGGGCATGGATTGAACGTTGTACTTCTGTCTCAGCTTTTTGGAAAGGAAGGAAGACATAATCTTCCTGTAAGTGTGAGAAGGTGCACTGAAATGGCTTGTACTGTTCTTGATCCAGTCAGGAGTCACAAAGGGATTGAACTTTATTTTGGTCTCTGGCACTTGAGCAATGGCCACAAAAGGCTCCTACTTCCTAATTTAATTGGAATATAGAAAAACCCTTAGTTTTCCATATTTATCTCCTACTAAGTTACTCACCTGTGTATTGTTTCTAAAACTTTTTTATTTGATTATCTTGAGTTTTTTTAGGTGAAGAATGTATTTTGTCTTTGTTTCTTCTTTTACAGTATTCTAATTTTTATTCTTTTGTTTCTGTTAGAAAACATTGGTTTGAACTCCCTCTCATTAACTCCCTCTCTTCCAAAGCCAGTGTCCTCTTGAACTATTTCCAGATTTCCGTAGCCATACCAAAGCTAGGATGTTTTCATTTGTTTGGATACCGGTGTTTATGGATATCTAACTACCTAACTTATTTTTTTTCTTTCAACTTCAAACTGGGTCCAGTATAAGATCCCAGAGGCTGATCTGCAAATCAAGCTACTTACTTGTGTTTGTGTGTGAGACCCTGTGTTCAGGATTGGGCGACTTTTCTAAGAGAAATATTGGGGGTGGGGTGGGGTGGGGTGGGATCGGGTTGGTTTCTTTTCTTTTTTTTTTTTTTATCCTGATTTTGGGGATGGAGGGGAATCCTATTTTTTACAGTATATTTGTTTTTTCATTAACATTTCCTTTTAGCCTTGAATTTTTACTAAATTTCCTCCTGACTTAAAAATCTTGTTTCTAATCTGGGAATTTGAAATCTTGGTACTTAATGTTACACCAATTTTTCCAAAGAGTTCAAACCAATTTAATATCAGTACATGGTAAAAATTTGCAGCCATTTCAAGCAGCTGGTGGGCTTTATATATATCATCGTTAACTGGTATCATTAAATGTTCTGAGCGGTGAATGTAAAATGTAAAAAGTATAGGTTTTTTTTTAATAATAATAAACTTTCAAAGAGAAAAAAAATCATGTTAATTATGGCAAGGAACCTCATTTTGTTTCTAACATTACTTTTGTATTTTACCCATAAGTTTGATAATTGCCGTTGTTTTTTGGAGGATACTCTATCAAATTAAGTATATGAGTGTATTTGTGCCTGGATGTAATTTTACTTTTCTTTTTTAAGTCAGGATTATCTTGAATTTTTTCATACCAGTGAAAAATACCAGACCAGCAATTATCAAACTTACGGGTGAAATATAGCAGTAATGTTACAAACATTACATTTGTCTCTTGTTTATATTTTTCCTAGTAATTTCACTGGGATTCATCAAAAGAGAAGTTAATTTTTAGTGGACTCAATTACCACCTTGAAAACAGAATTCTGCACTTACATTTAGGAGATTATTGGAGGGAGAATTAGAGGAGAAGACATAGAGAATAATAATATATAACTCTGTTTAAAGTACTTTCTGGGGGCGCCTGGGTGGCTCAGTGGGTTAAGCCGCTGCCTTCGGCTCAGGTCATGATCTCAGGGTCCTGGGATCGAGTCCCGCATCGGGCTCTCTGCTCAGCAGGGAGCCTGCTTCCTCCTCTCTCTCTCTGCCTGCCTCTCTGCCTACTTGTAATCTCTCTGTCAAATAAATACATAAAATCTTTAAAAAAAAAATAAAGTACTTTCTGTGTATCCCAAATGATTTAATGTGCTTTACTTATATTTATTCACTTAATCCTCCCCCAACACTGGGATATTTAGGTGCTATTACCATTCCCTCTTTTACAATGAGGAAATTGAGAGATTTTAAGTTAACTTGTAGGAAGCAGTAAAGTGAAGAATGTTTTTAGTTCTTCTGAGAAATTTCCTAGGAAGGGAGGAAGGAAAGTATCATCAATGAATATTGATTATTCCTCTCAGAAATGTGAAAAAATGAGAAAAATGGATAGCAGAGGTGTAGCAAGAATTGAAAGAATTTTTTTTTCATTGAAAAGATTTGAATATGTTTATTGAGTATTGGAGAAGATTCAGTTGTATACATGAGATTGAAAATGCAGTGCTGCAAGAAAAAACTTGAGTGGGAGGAAAGTACTAATGAATGCAAGAAGAGATTGGTTTTAAATTAGTTCACTTTAGAAGTACAAAGGAGTATTTTTTCCCTCTAAAATGAGAGGAAAGAGAAAGATTATTGTTGATGTGATGTAAGGAACTGGTGGGACAAGGGAGAATGAAGTAGCCTATGTTAACTTAACCTACTTCTTAGCTAAGTAGGTAATTTGTTTGTTAAGGGAAAGTGAAGGAGGGGCAGAGGGAGGCGATGTAATTGGGTGCTGTCAGAAAATGGAACAAGTGCTTTGAGGGATAATTGTCAATTTCTGATAATCATTATTAAATTTTTTATGACTTCTTCCAGAGAATCCTTTGCATAGTAAACATATTTATATATGTAAGATATGTATAACAAATACGTCTTTTTAAAGCCATAGCACATTAATACATACGTATATATATTGAAAGGTGTAACAGCATTAAGCATGTCTAGTATAAGCATGTTCAAGCTCTGAAAGGGCCACTAGGAAAACTGTTTTATGTAATGCAGAGTTTCCCAAGTAAGTTTTATCAATGAGTATCTTTTTCATGTACCAGTTGTTAATTGTAAAACATGCTTCGAAATCATCCAGTTTAATCTATCCAGGGTGTTCTAATTTGGATAGCAGAAAGGAGCTTCAGAGTTGGGATACCAGATACACTTTTTTCATTAACAAATTAATCAAAAATTGGGCACATGTTATTAGTTATCAACAAAATAATAGCTACCACTGATTGAGAATCACTCGTGTTCTTTATGAATCGTGCGTATGTAGGTTATTTGTGTTTTGGTGATTCCTCACGAACATTATTATCTTTGTTGCTGATGTAGAAACTGAGTAAAAGAAAGATGAAATAAGTTATCCAGTTAAATTGGGAGACATGATTGATACATAGGTCTTTCATATTCCAAAATCTGCTCCTTATAGTATAGTATGTTTCCCTTGCTTATAGTTCTCTTTTAATTGGTAACATGAAATGAGCAATTTTCTCCCAGATGGCTGAGTTATGGCCACAGACACTTATTTGTTTCTTTTTAAAAATAATACATGTTGGGGCGCCTGGGTGGCTCAGCGGGTTAAAGCCTCTGCCTTCAGCCCAGGTCATGATCCCAGGGTCCTGGGATCGAGCCCCGCATCGGGCTCTCTGTTCAGTGCAGAGCCTGCTTCTCTCTCTCTCTCTCTCTCTCTCTCTCTGCCTGCCTCTCTGCCTACTTGTGTTCTCTGTCAAATAAATAAATAAAATCTTTAATAATAATAATAATAATAATAATACATGTTATACCTAGACTAATTATGGATAACTGGATATTATTTGCATTATCTCTTTGTTTTACTGACAGTCATTTATTTCTATTCATATTAACTAAAAGTATGATTACTCAGAGTGACATGCTGAAAAATATTCAGTGTTGTAGCCATTTCTTCCATGTGTATGTTCTAAAGGATATATTATTAGAGTTATTAATAGGTATTCTAAAAAGAGGAAGGAGGTGCTCATGGTAAAATAGTTTTGGAAACACTGCATATTATATATTCCCTGTAGAGAGCATATTATAAAGACTATAATGAAGAAAGCTATTTCCCAGCGTATCTCTAACTACTTGGTAATAGAATATTTTTTTGAAGAATCTCTGTTAACATCTTAAGGCTTTAGCATTCATTAGAACCGAGCTGGTAAATGATAATGGAGACCAAAAGTAAGCTCCTGTTTTGGTACATGCCAGTTAGCCTTTGATCAGCTGAGTGTGTTTCCTAGCTAGAGCTACTTAAGGATTGTATTTGGATGTATTCCAAATGCATACTTACTACTAAGTATGCTGACCTTTAAGTGGTGCCAATACATACTACTTCACATTGCTTTTTTGCCACTGTTGAGTTTTAAATATTCTATGCTTTTTCAGTACACTTCAGTTAAGTCAGATGCATTTGCATGTTTTTTTATTCTTACCGTTTTAGATATGGGAGAAAGGACTACTATAAATGCAAGTGCAGATGGCAACATTGGAACTATAGAGGATGGTAGCGACAGTGAAAATATTCAAGCAAATGGAATTCCAGGAACACCAATTTCTGTTGCATATACACCGTCTTTACCTGATGACAGATTGTCTGTCTCTTCCAATGATACTCAGGTATCAGTGGGGGGCAGGGGGGTATCCTGTTAATCTCTTAGATGTATAGGCTACCAGCACCTTATGGTGAATATATGTAGTTGATAATGCTGGCTGATTATAATTTTGGGAAAATAAAAACTTGGGTATTTCTTATTGATATAAATCAAAGCAGTTTATCCCCTAAATATATTGATAGTTAAATTTACAACTCTAAGCTGTTTGGTATTATTCGCATCTTCTCTATGCTCCGCCCTATTGAAATTGCATTTAAAAAGAGCATTTTTATCATATATTCATAGGACAGTTCTAGTATCATTGGATGAGAAAGATCTTTAAGACATTTAAGGAACTTCTACTTACTTTCATTCGGGGCTACAATGAAATCTATACTGTGGTAGTGATAGGTTCTTCTTATCCTCCCTACCCTGTATTTAGTGTGTTGTTATTTTAGATAAGGAAGTCCTACAGTAAATCATTGCCCTGTGTATAAGATTAAGCTTTCTTGGCTTTATTAACCTTCCTCGGTTAACAACTTTGAAACATTGCTTTGACAATTTCTGTTGTTTTATGTGTCTCTAAGCAGAGGATATAAAACATCAAATAGAACAAAAACATAAAACACCCAATGGCAGGTAATGGAAAGCATGGTTTAGGCCAGGGAGGAGATATCTTGTCAGAGCATGATGTGCTAGATTTTGTTAGTAATGGTATGAACTGAATAAAATTCAAGAGTTTTTTGGTGGCTAAGTGTGTATTTTCAAAGAATTCATTTTTTTGGGTGCCTGGGTGGCTCAGTCAGTAGAGCATCTGCCTTTGGTTCAGATCATGATCGTGGGGGCCTGGGACTGAGCCCTGCATCAGTGCCCTGCTTAGTGGGGAGTCTGCTTCTCCCTCTCCCTTTGCAAATCCCCCTGCTTATGCTCTCTCCCTCTGTTAAATAAGTAAAAAATCTTTATTTAAAAAATAAGAATTTGTTTTTTAAGGTATTAATTTACTGCTGGGGAGGAGCGTGGTATGTCAGATTAAAGAGAGAAACAGTGTGGCAAATTCCTCATTAGGTTTCCCTGTTAGCAGAACCCCCTCCATATATTACAGAATTGAATAAAATATATAGAAAGCTGAAATGGTTTTACACTGGCAAATTTCTTTATTTACATGGTATGTTAACTTGTTTAGGAATCTGGAAATTCTTCAGGACCTTCACCTGGTGCTAAGTTTTCCCACATTTTACAAAAGGATGCCTTTCTAGTATTCAGGTCATTGTGTAAACTGTCCATGAAACCACTGTCAGATGGACCACCAGATCCAAAGTAAGTCATTAGCTATTGTCCTTGACAAATACAATTTTTTAAGATTGAAACTTACTGTTAGATAGTCTTTGGAGTTTTTTGTTATTCTTGTCTCATAGAACTCTCAAAAATACATTTTAGGGTTATTTTGCTTTTTAAAATATGTATTTGAAAAACAGTGAGTTTGAAAATTGCTAGGTATCTTACACTGTTTCCCAAAGCATACCAATAGCATTAGAGAAGTGTTCCTGATTGAACAATTGAAAGAATTCTTATTTCAGTATTATGAGTAACTGTGGAGTTAATGTAGCCCTGTTACATTTAGCCTTGTGCTAGGTTTCTGAAAGCTACCAGTTGAAAGGTAATAAAACCTAAGAGAAATAAATTTTAAAATTCATAATGAAAGATACTACATATTATGGTCTGAAAAATGCTCTAATTTGATACCTTTCTCTGTGGGAAACAGGAGGTACTTTGAGATGGGAGTCACTTGGCTGATTCCTGTCAAATATATTAGTTTAAACTGTAGGAAAGTGCCATTTTTTGTCAGAAATCACCAAATATCTTTCATTTCATGAGTCAAATATAACGAATTTTTGCTTGAGACTGAGTTTGGGCACTATTAAAGAACCATGCCTCGCTAATGTTGCAGCATGATGAGGTGCAGCATGACAATTTTAGGAGAACTTTCTGGAGAAAGAAAGCTTGAAGTCAGCCTGGCCTGAGTAGCTTTTTAAAAAGGATATTGAAATAGGGGGAAAATGTAAGCAATACTACTTCATTTTTTTAGAAACTCTAGAGCATTTTGGTTTCTAAATGTCACCTAAAAAGAAAGACTAGAGACTGTTAGAATAGGGGAAAAAGAAAAACTTTGTAAGTTTTGGTAAACCACATTTGTTATATTTTGTATACAGTTTTATTTTGTCATATTGTACTGAATCAGTGAGAAACATCTTCTAAGCCCTAAAACCCCAAATTCTAAAATCTTTTTAGGCCCAAATCCCGAGAGTTAGAAATATTACATTGATTTTTCTATTTTGAGAATGTAAACTCCATGGAAAAAGCATTAAGGTTGTTCAGATTGCTGTATAAAGTTGATTATACCCTATGTATGTTATAAGAATATATTCAGAATTTTTTCAATTTCTTATTCTCACTATAACAGGAAAAATAACCATCTCATTCCAAATTGTTGGAAGACTTTGAGGAGGAAGTAACTTAAGAATTTAGTGTTATTGGGACGCCTGGGTGGCTCAGTTGGTTAAGCAGCTGCCTTCGGCTCAGGTCATGATCCCAGCGTCCTGGGATCGAGTCCCACATCGGGCTCCTTGCTCGGCAGGGAGCCTGCTTCTCCCTCTGCCTCTGCCTGCCATTCTGTCTGCCTGTGCTTACTTGCTTTCCCTCACCCTCTCTCTGACAAATAAATAAAATATTAAAAAAAAAAAAAAAGAATTTAGTGTTATTGCTAATTGCCATATTTGCCATGATTTTAAAATGTTATTAACCTTTAAAGTCCCAGCTATTTACTTTTCTATATCAACTGTTAAAAAGTGTGATTTGGAAAAATACGAATAAGCAGAAAAAGGAGAATTCTTTAAAGTACCCAAAATAAAAAGAAAACAAAATACATGATTTTAAGGAGTACTTTATGGCAGGGAGCATTCCTTTAGCACTATATAAATAAAGAGTAGGGCGCCTGGGTGGCTCAGTGGGTTAAGCCGCTGCCTTCAGCTCAGGTCATGATTTCAGAGTCCTGGGATCGAGTCCCGCATCGGGCTCTCTGCTCAGCAGGGAGCCTGCTTCCCTCTCTCTCTCTCTGCCTGCCTCTCCATCTACTTGTGATTTCTCTCTGTCAAATAAATTTAAAAAAAAAAAAAAAAGAGTAATCTAGTTTTGGAAAGCTGCAGTCTTTAATATTACAAAGGATTCTTAAGAGAAATAATGTAAATTATGCTCCTACTCCGTAGACTTAAACCAAATATTTAGAAATTTTGTTCAAACAATAAAAAGACCTTTTGGGGGGCGCCTGGGTGGCTCAGTGGGTTAGGCCGCTGCCTTCGGCTCAGGTCATGATCTCAGGGTCCTGGGATCGAGTCCCACATCGGGCTCTCTGCTCAGTGGGGAGCCTGCTTCCCTCTCGCTCTCTGCCTGCCTCTCTACCTACTTGTGATCTCTCTCTGTCAAATAAATAAATAAATAAATAATCTTTAAAAAAAAAAAAAAAAGACCTTTTTGGTCATCAGGAACATTAAACATTAGAACTGAATACAGAAGAAATCAAATTTTCTACCCCTAGAAACTGTTCATTTTCCAGAAGAGAATTTATGGTTTCCTATCTTGAATGATTTTTCCCCAAAATTAATGACTTGTAGTTATATAATTTTCTTTTTTGCCTTGCTTCTCTCGATGTTTTGTGATCTTGCTAAGATGATGTTCCAGGAAATGTTTGTTAAGCTTAAATCATAATTTGAAACCCCCCAGTGAAAATCTGTAGACCTGAAATTTCTAGCTTCTTTTGCATATAAAAGATAATTTGCATAAGATAATCATTTGATCATTTCTTCATTAATGAATGCCTTATAGATAGTAGTCCTTAATAAATGTTTAGCTGGGTGTATGAATAAATCCATGAGTGATTGAGCACATACTGTGTACAAGGCATTTTGTTAGATCTAGGGATTAAAAAAAAACACAACAAAAATTTATGTGTTCGATAATAGTAAGCTACAGGTTTTAAAGACTACTGGAATTGAGCAGAAAAGATAATAAATTAGCTAGACTAGGAAGTAGTCATAATATTAAAGCTCTGGAAGGCTTCATATGAAGGGGAGATACTTTAACCCATACCATATTTTCGTGGGCTCTTCATAATCTAACCTCGCACTGTTTCTAACTTGATTTAAGCTTTTTTGGTGGAGGGGAGGTAATACTATATTTGCTGCACAAAGCCATCTTGGAAAGTTGATATGTAGCAAGTAATGATATTACTGATTTCAGTTTTATTTCAAAGATGGTAATATTTTTGTGATTCCCATTTACATGAAATTAAAATATTTCTTAGAGTTTCTTAGGTTCTTGAAATACTCGACCCTTAAAACCATAACATTTTTAAGGGAGAAATCAAGAACAATTAAGTTTGTTATCTGTGGTGCGAATGTGACACCAATGATACACTATTTGGGAAGAATAAAGTAATTAGCTGCTAGAACATGTTAAGTGTGTTCTGTATTTGAAAAAGTTGCATGGATTCTTGGTCTGTTGGTGTTAAGAGGCCTCTTTTAATGGAAGAAAAATTATATGTGTGAAATCTGATAATTATAATGCTAGATATTGATCAGAATATGGCATAATATATTGATCAGAAAAAAGGTGAAAATTTAAGCTGAAAAGGAGTTTTTTGCTTTTCATTATTAAAATATTTAGAATAAATGTGTAGACTGTTAAGAAATATAAATGTTCTAAAAGCCTCTTTGTATTTCAAAAAAGAAAAGAACTTTAAATGGTTATTGAAAAAATAAGCTTGAAATAGTCCTATAGCTTCTTCATACAACCAAAACTTTTAATTTTGTTTAGGGTTTTTGAGTAGCATACCTAGGCAAAAAGTATATTATATACTAAACTATTAAGTATTATATACTGTGGAACTATTATATACTAAATATGGCACATAATGTAGGAAACTCATGATGATTTCTAAAAGGTGAAATATGCTTGTGAAAGAAAAGAACAAGGAATAAATATTTTTCGTGTATGAAGGAACAGTAGGTTGATTTTAAATATGTGTAAATGATTGCTTTTCCATATAAAAAGTTTATGAGATTATGTGGTACTTGAGAATGTAAGTGGGACTACCATTATTAGTGTCAAAGCTCATTCATGTACTGTGCTTTTGTGGTAGAGTGTTCTGTTCCTATCCATTTTAAAGTTTGTGAAATTTTGTGGTACCAGGAAATATCTTTGGAACACCCTTTTATTACCATAATGCTAAATATGTCCATATACTGTGCCTTCTTTTTTACGTTTTAGGTCTCATGAGTTACGATCCAAGATTCTTTCATTGCAGTTACTTCTATCCATTCTGCAGAATGCAGGACCTGTTTTCAGGACAAATGAGATGTTTATTAATGCAATTAAGCAGTATCTGTGTGTTGCACTTTCAAAAAATGGAGTCTCATCTGTACCAGAGGTTTTTGAGCTTTCTCTTTCCATATTTCTCACTTTGTTGTCAAACTTCAAGACACATCTGAAGATGCAAATTGAGGTATGTTCTACATTGTTGGGTATTTCATTAGTTTCATGTTTTAAATCAGATTATTCATTCCCTAGAAAATTTTTCAGAATGTGAAATAATATTTATGAATTTTCATGTACAACTGACTCTTGAACCAATATACTGCTTTGAACTGAGGGGGGGCCCACTTACATGTGGATTTGTTTCAATAAGTGTTGGTACGGTACTGTAAGTATGTTTTCCTTTCCTTCTGATTTTCTTTTTCTTTCTTTAGTTTACTTGATTGTAATACAGAATATAATACAGCATATAATAGAATACAGAATATAATACAATACAGCATATAATACATATGATGTACAAAATATGTGTTGTGTTAGTTGAATGTTTATATTATCAGTAGGCTTGTAGTCAGCAGTGGTAGTTAAGTTTTTGGAGAACCAATGTTACATGTGGATTTTTAACTGCACAAGGATCAATGCACTAAACCCTCACATTGTTCAGGGGTCAGCTGTGCTGCTTTTTCATTTACTCATTCAACTAGCATGTGCTTATGAAATATTAAGCACTGGGTGAACAGTAAGAATACAAAATCAGATTAGACACAGCCCAGCCTTCAAGGAGTTTATACTGGTTGAATGAATGATTCTAGATGTCTTGTGTTAGTTCAGCCCTCACAATAATTTTGCCATTGTTTATATTATATATAGTAGTGAATTTGGTTATCTTAAAAGAAAGCTTTAAATATATACTTTATCTACATGGTCTTAAGCCACCTAAGTTTTGGGCACTAAAAAGAGGCTATCTAAGAAGGATTACATTTTTAGTGTTTTATTTTAGGAGTTCGAAATTTTAATTTTTGCTTTGTATTATTTTCCAAATGTGCAAATGATAAATTATCATTTCCCAGAGATTTGAGGTGGGTGGAACAATATTACTATACTTTATTACTAATGTTCTACAATATCTTTTAAAATTCACATGGAATATTATGGGAATAAGAATAAGGCCTTAGTATTTTAAGTTAAAGGTTCATAAATGGGGCCAAATTTTGAACAGGAAACAATTTCTGGCACATATATATTGTCAAATTTTAATTTGTCTTATGTCTGTCAAAATAATGGGACATTTAACTAGGAAAAGTTGCTATTTTTTTATAATTCTTCTCATTATATTCAGGCATTACAATTAAAAGAGATTTTTAAAAAACGTTCGGACCTTTTGCTTCCTTACTAAACCAAAAATCTTTCATGAGATGATGAAGCATTTAAATTGCCATTAGATACTTTTTGAAGACCACATTCATTTAGTTAGAGACTTCTGAACACTGAGACTCAACTTTTTTAAGTACTTTTTAGTAGACTGTGAAATATAAATTCTTAGGGAACCAGATATCACAGAAGTCAAATAAATCGAGATTATTATTTTGTAGATTAAATTTGATGTATAAAACTTTTGGAAGCACAAATTTAAAGGAAATATTGGTAAGAAATTTTGTTTGTCCTCACATGGTGCATTATCATTATAAAATTGTTGTAATATTGCTCTGTGTGTTTAAAGAAATAAGTTTAATTTCATTCTTCTTTGTCCTTTATGGAAAGCATGAGGATCAAACAAGGCAAGTGTAGATTGCTTTTGAAAAATACTACACATATTCAAATGCAAGTTAAGCTGTGTTCTAGTTGTAGAAAGCAAAGCCGACATACGAAAATCTAAATTTGCAAAGCAAATTTGAGGTTGTTATTACATGAGTATTCATTTTATAAGAGTATTCAGTTCAAAGTTTCGATAATGTTATTTTTCCATAGACATTAACTTACATGTCTGTATCAGATCATTGTTAATGCACAACTTTTCAAGAAAATATTTGCAGACAAAGTGTCTTTGATACTCTTATTCTACACATATTATATTTTAGGTGCTCTATAAATCTTTAAAAGTTTGGGTTTTTTTTTTTTTTTAAAGATTTTTTATTTATTTATTTGACAGAGAGAAATCACAAGTAGTCGGAGAGGCAGGCAGAGAGAGAGAGAGGGAAGCAGGCTCCCTGCTGAGCAGAGAGCCCAATGCGGGACTCGATCCCAGGACCCTGAGACCATGACCTGAGCCGAAGGCAGCGGCTTAACCACTGAGCCACCCAGGCGCCCTCCAAAAGTTTGGGGTTTTTTAAGAGCCCCTGTTGATGGGCATGATGTCTTAAATTACAATTGTAGGCTGTTGCTTACTAGTACAATTTGATAACTCAAAGTAGCTAAAATTTTTATTTTCCTCTTTTTCCAAATCTAGGAGTTTTATTTAGTCCACAATTTGGAGAGTTCTAAACTTTCTTTTTTATTTGTTTAGTATAACTGATATTAACAGTATTATTAGTGTCAGGTGTACAATGTAAGGATTCAACATTTGTGTACAATTACAGGATGATCAGTGCAATAAATCTAGTTACCATCTGCTGTCTCACAAAGTTAATACAAGATCATTAACTATATTCCCCATTCTGTGTATTACATCCCATGACTTATTTCATAACTGGGAGTTTATACCTCTTAATCCCCTGTACCTATTTAGAATTTCCACATCCTCACCCCTTTGTCAGCCATCAGCCTGTTTTCTGTGAGTCGGAGCTTTGTTTCTTTTTTGTTTTTAAGACTCCAAATGTAAGTGACATCATGGCAGTATTTGTCTTTTTCTGCCTTTACACTTAGCATAATACTTGCAAGTTTCATCCATGTTGTTGCAGATGACAAGATTTGAATTCTTTTCTGTGGCTGAGTAGTGTTCTGTTGTACATATATATAATATCTTCTTGATCCATTCATAGACACTGAGGCTGTTTCCATATATTGTCTATTGTAAATAATGCTGCAGTAAACATAGGCATCATGTATCTCTTCAAATTAGTGTTTTCATTTCATTGTATAGATACCCATTAGTGGGATTGCTGTATTATATAGTAACTCTATTTTTAATTTTTTTGAGGCCATACTGTTTTTCAGAGTGGCTGTATCAGTTTATATCCCCACCAGTGGTGCACAAGATTTCCCTTTTCTCTACATCCTCATCAGCACTTGTTATTTCTTTTTTTTTTTTTTTTAATTTATTTATTTGACAGAAATCACAAGTAGATGGAGAGGCAGGCAGAGAGAGAGAGAGGGAAGCAGGCTCCCTGCTGAGCAGAGAGCCCGATTCGGGACTCGATCCCAGGACCTCGAGATCATGACCTGAGCCAAAGGCAGCAGCTTAACCCACTGAGCCACCCAGGCGCCCCAGCACTTGTTATTTCTTATCTTTTTGGTAATAGCCATCCTGACAAGTGTAAGGTGATATCTCATTGTGGCTTTGATTTGCATTTCCTTGATGAATAGTGATTTTGAGCAACTTTTCATGTACCTGTTGGCCATCTCTATTTGTCTCCTTTGGAAAAATGTCTGTTCATATCCTCTGCCTATTTTTTAATCAATTTTTTGTTTTGTTTTGCTATTGAGTTGTATAAGTTCTTTATGTATTTTAGATATTAATCTTTATTAAATATATGATTTGCAGATGTCTTGTATTTAGTAGATTGCCTTTTCATTTCATTAATGGTTTCCTTTGCTGTGCAGAAGCTGTTTAGTTTGATGTAGTCTCATTTGTTTACTAAATGATTTTATTTCCCTTGCCTTTAGAATCAGATCCAAATAGACATCACTAACAAAGATATCAACAAGTTTACCACCTATATTTTTTTCTAGGAGTTTTAGGGTTAAAGGTCTTACAGACAATTCTTTAATCCATTTTGAATTCATTTTTGTATATGGTATAAGATAGTGGTTCAGTTTCATTTCACATATAGCTGTCCGGTTTGCCCGATACCAGTGATTGAGGAGACTGATTACTGATTGAATCTCCTTACCAGTAATTGGTCTATTCAGATTTCCTCTTTCTTCCTGATTCATTCTTGGAAGATTGTATGTTTCTAGGAATTCAGGCATTTCTTCTAGGTTGTTCCATTTGTTGGTATATAATTGTTCATAGTAGTCTTTTGTCATCCTTTTTATATCTGTGAAATCAGCTGTAACCTCCTATTTCATTTCCAATTTTGTTTGAGCGCTGTCTCTTTTTTTCTTGGTGAGGCAGCCTGAGGGTTTGTCAATGTGTGTGTCTTTCTTTGTTTTTTGATCTTTTCTGTTGTATTTTTAGTCTCTCTTTCATTTATTTCCACTCTGATCTTTATTTTTCCTTCCTAAGTTTAGGTTCCATGTATTCTTTTTTCAATTCCTTGAGGTGGAAAGTAAGTTGTTCATTTGAGATTTCTCTTGTTTCTTGAAGTAGACTTATATTGCAATGGTTCCCCTCTTAGGACCACTTTTGCTGCATCCTACAGATTTTGGTATGTTATAGTTGTTTTCATTCATTTCAGGGTAGTTTTTTTATTTCTCCTGTGACTCAGTTGTTCAGTAATGTGTTGTTTAATGTCCACTTATTTGTAGTTTTTCAGTTTTTCTTCTTGTAAATTCTAATTTTAAACCATTGTGTTTGAACAAGGTGTTCAATATGATTTCAGTCTTCTTGAATTTATTGAGACTTGTTTTGTGGTCTAAAATGTGAGTGATCTGTCCTGGAGAGTGTTCCATGTGCATTTGAGAAGGGATGTACATTCTGTTTTGGAGTTCTGCATGCTGTTAATGCTTGAATGATACAGGGTTCGAGACACTGACCTCCTGCATAGTTGTAAATTCATGTTAACTATCTGACTCTTCCAGAACTTAACTACTAATAGCCTACTATTGACTGGAAGCCTTTACTGATAACAGTCAGTCAACATATATTTTGTATATTGTATGTATGATATACTGTGTTACAATAAGCTAGAGAAAAAACATTAAGAAAATCATAAGAGAAAATATCTTTACAGTGCTGTACTGTATTAAGAAATCCACATAAGATGGGGCTAGAGAGTATTATACTAAGCAAAGTAAGTCAGAGAAAGACAAATACCATATGATTTTGCTCATATGTGGAATTTAAGAAGCAAAATAGATGAACATATGGGAAAGAAAAGAGAGAAAGAGAGGCAAACCAGGAACAAACTATAGAGACCAAACTAAGGGTTACTGGAGGGGGATGGGTTAAATGTGTGATGGGTGAAGGAGGTCACTAGTAGCAGTGAGCACTGGGTGTTGTAGGTAAGAGACGGATCACTAAGTTCTTCACCTGAAACTAATTTTACACTGTATGTTAACTAACTGGAATTTAGAAAAAAAAAAAAAAAAGAAACTTGAAGAAAAAAAATCCACATACGAGTTGGACTGCTTAGTTCAAACCCATGTTTTTCAAGGGTTGTCTGTACATCTATTAGATCCATCTGGTTTAATGGGTTGTTTAAGACACAGTGTTTCCTTACTGATACTCTGTCTGGATGATTTATCCATTCATATAAGTGGAGGATTGAAATTTCTTTCTGTACTGCTGTCATTTTCTCCCTTTAGGTCTGTTAGTATTTGCCTTATATATTTCAGTGCTTCTAATGTATGGCACATATATCAGTATTCTATCTTCTTACTGGACTGACCCCTTTATCATTATTTACTGCCCCTCTTTATCTTTTATTACTGTCTTTGTTTTAGTCTTTTTTGTCCGAAATGAGTATAGCTTGCTTTTCACTTCCCTTTGCATGGAGTATCTTTTCTATTCTTTCATTTTGAAGTCTGTATGTATGTGTTCTTACGTCTGAAATGAGTGTCATGTAGGAAGTAATATAGACGTGTCTTGTTTTTTCATTCATTCAGCCATTATATATATATATCTTTTGATTAGGGCATTTAGTCCATTTATATTTGCAGTAATTGTTGATAAATACTTAACTGCCAATTTGTTATTTTTTTTCATGACTGTTCTATTCCTTTCTCTTTTTCTCTTGCATTGTGGTTTGATGACTTTTTTTTTTTTTTTAGCATTATGGTTAGATTCCTTTCTAATTTTGTTTTATATATTTACTACAAGTTTTTGGTTTGTGGATATGGTGAGGTTCAGATTTATCCCCTTGTGTATATATCAGTTTATTTTAAGTTGATCACAACTTAAATTTGAACACACTCCTAAAATGCATTTTTACTCCCTCCCCATTTTATGTTTTTGATGTTGCTTTTTACATCTTTTTATTTTATGTAGCCCTTAACTAAATTATTGTAGTTTTACTTAACTTTTGTTTTTTTAACTTTATTCGTAGCTTTAGAAGTGATTCATTTACTACCTGTACTATAATGTGCCTTTTCTAGTGAGATTTTTACTATTGTATGTTTTCTTGTTTATTAGTATCATTTCTTTTCAGCTGAAAGAAGTCTTGTTACTATTACTTATGAAGACAGTTTAATTATAATGAACTCCTTTGGTTTTGCTTGTCTGGAAAACTCTGTCCTTCCTTGAAATCTGGATGATAACCTTGCTTGTTAGAGTATCGGTTGCAAGTTTTTTTTTTTTTTCCTTTCACCACTTTGAATATCTCATGTCACTCCCTTCTGGCTACACAGTTTCTGCTCAGATTTCTCTTGATACGGGTTTTTCCTTGTACACAGCTAGTTGTTTTTCTCTTGCTGCTTTAAGATTTTTCTCTATCTTTAACTTTTGACATTTTAATTTTAATGTGTCTTGGTGTGGACCTCTCTGAATTCATCTCATTTGTAACTCTTTGGGCTTCCTGGACTTAGATGTCTGTTTCTTTCCCTCAGGGAAATTTCTAGCCATTAAATCTTCAGATAAGTCTTCTGCCCCTTTCTCTCACTCTTCTTTTGGGACTACTGCCCTGATTGGTAGATCACTGGTCCTTACCTGTTTGGCTCAGTTTCTGTTGAATCCCACGAGTGTTATTTTTCAGTTCAGTTAAACTGTGTTCCTTAGCTCTTAGACTTGTTTCCTATTTCATTTTCTGTCTTTCTTAAAGTTCTCATCCATTCCTGTACCACATTCTGTGAGCATCCTTAGGACCATTACTTTGAATTCTTTATCATGTAGATCACTTATATGTATATCATTAAGATATTTTTCTGAGGTTCTGCCTTGTTTTTTTGTTTGAAATCTATTTCTGTTTCCTCATTTTGCTTGACTCTCTGTTTCTGTGTATTGGGTAAAACAGGTACCTCTCTGTCTTCAGGAAGTGGGCTTGTGCAGGTGATGATCCTTCTCATTCAGACTTGCCCTGGCTCTTGGCCGTCCCTGGAACCTTTGTGATTATCCAGACCCCTCATTTATTCTTGATAGGCATCTGTTGTTGAGGACGTGCCTTGTCCTGTCAGTGATCCCTGGGGAGGAATCTCATTTAGCACCTAGTTTCAGGCTATTTGGAAGCCACTCCCTCAGGCAGCTACTTTTAAATATGCAGATATATACAGTCCTATTCTCCAGATTAGGAGATATGAAGATGTTCCTTGTGTGACAGTGACAAAAATCCTGACCCCAGGGAAGTGCATAAACTCCTTTGTTGGAAGCCTGGTCAAATTGTAGCAAGGCCAGGGGATGTGCAAAACATGGCTTCTTCCTGTTTACAGTCCCTGGGAGCATCTTTTTCACCTCTAGAGGTGAAGGAGACATGAAGCCTGTTCTCAAGCTGAAGCTTCCAGGCTAAGTAAATAGAGCTTTTTTACAGGAAGACCTTTTTTGTCTCAGTTTGCTGTCTGCAATACCCTATGGATGGTGGCATGCCAAGAACAGTCTTTCTGATTGTTACAGTCCCATGTTGCTCTGAATGCCAGCTCTCTTGGCCACCAGGGCCAGGCAGTCAAGTGATATTTCCTCTGTGGATTGCACACACTCACTGGCTATAGTAAGGCAGCTGGAGAATGTGGGGGAAGGGGCACCCTTGCTGCCTTCAGACTTCTGAAAGGCAGTGTCTGGGGATTTCGGCAGTGCTGTGGCAGAGTGCCTCATCTTTGTGTTTGCTGAGTTTAGGTTGGGTGCAAGAGAATGCCACATGCGCTTGTGCTCACCAGCCTCAGTCAAGGGGCAGGGGAGCACTGCAGCTACCCATGCTCTCTGGCCTCAGCAAGTGTCATGTCCACTGCCCCTTGCTTTCACAGCAAGGAGGCAAACAGTTGTGCATTTTCCCTCAGATATTGTCATGCATCTCTGAGTTGGCTGCAGCGGTGCCTAGGGGCAGTGTTTAGGAAATGTGATTGTAAATATTTATTGAACAGCTGCTGTATGCTATGCACTGTAGATACAGTGCTTAGCCAGAAACACCTGGTCCCTACCTTCTTAAAAAGTTATGCTCTTGTGGAAAATGCTGCTGACATTAAGAAACTAATAGAAATTTGTTGGATTTTGTGAAAGACAAGCATATTTCAAGGGTACCTCACCCATTTAGGGAGAAAGACATTAGTCACCTCATGTTATCAGTATGCATTTCTGGAGCATATAAGCTCCCTAAATTTTAATGTGTGGCTTTTGATTTTCTGTTTGAGTCATCCCTTTTTAAATCAATCACTTTTCCAAAATAAATTTGAATGTAGAAATTCTTTCTTAGCTTTTTTTTTTTTTAAGATTTTATTTATTTATTTGACAGACAGAGATCACAAGCAGAGAGAGAGAAAGGAAGAGAAGCAGGCTCGCTGCTGAGCAGAGAGCCCCCGATGCGGGGCTCGATCCCAGGACGCCAGGACCATGACCTGAGCTGAAGGCAGAGGCTTTAACCCACTGAGCAACCCAGGCAACCCCCTTTCTTAGCTTTTAAGTTGTAATTTACTTAATTGGGTGAACTCCTTTTTATTTGACATCATTTGGTGTAAAGAATAGTAAGAAATAGCTTGTTGTTTTCGGATAGTAGAGATTTCCACTATGTGAGTAATTATAAAAATATCATAGTATAAGAGGATATTTTTATTGGGGGCACCTGGGTGGCTCATTCGTTAAGTGTCTGCCTTCAGCTCAGGTCATGATCCCAGGGTCCTGGGATCAAACCCCACACTGGGATCCCTGCTCCTCGGGGAAACCTGCTTCTCCCTCTCCCACTCCCCCTGCTTTTGTTCCCTCTCTTGTTTTGTCTCTCTCTGTCAAATAAATAAATAAAATCTTTTAAAAAATAGTTTTTTAATTGTGTGGATTAGTGCATTAGATACATTTAAATTTAGGAAAATTAGGCACCTGTTATAACTTCAGAAAAACATAACTGATGAATAAATGTATAATCTTTGGGGGTTTAAAAAGTGAAGTATGAATTACATTTGTTTTGTAAATAAGTTCATGAAATTCTTACCAGAGGACTTTGCAGATTTCCTTTGTAGTGGCTGTGTGATAGCAAACAAAACAATGTGAAGTTCAGTACTCCTACTATGAGGGCTTAGTTTAAGTCACACACCCAAGTTAGCTTAGTACTGATGTTTCAGAGATGGAACTCAAAAGGAGTTGAACTCCAGAGGAGCCTGGATCCTAATCTCTGCTGTACAGCTTTGGGATGTTTAAAAAGTGATCACATATATGCATTACAAATAATATTTTAAACAGCGTTTTTTCCCTAATCACAGGTGTTCTTTAAAGAAATTTTCCTGTACATTTTGGAAACTTCTACCAGCTCATTTGACCACAAATGGATGGTTATTCAGACATTGACAAGGATCTGTGCAGGTATTTGAAATTATCTTTATTATCTTTCCTTATTAAGAGATATTTAAGGGATGCCTGAGTGGCTCCCCAGTAAAGCAGCTGCCTTAGTTTCAGGTCATGATCTCAGGGTCCTGGGATTCAGTCCTATATCTGACTCACTGCTCAGTGGGGAGCCTGCTTCTCCCTCTCCATATGCCCTGTTCCATGTTCCCCCTGCTTATTCTCTCTTTCTCTCTGTCGGACAAATAAATAAAATTTAAAAAAAAAAAAAAAACTATTTAAAAAAGCCAAAATATACTTACTTACATGATGCCTTTTTTTTAAAAAGTAATATATTATATTGTTACAGATGCTCAGAGTGTAGTGGATATTTATGTAAACTATGACTGTGATTTAAATGCAGCGAATATATTTGAAAGACTAGTAAATGATCTATCAAAAATTGCTCAAGGACGGGGCAGTCAAGAACTTGGTATGAGTAATGTTCAGGTAAGAACTTTAAAAGCATTTTCAAATTCAAACTTGGTCAAGGAAGAGCTATGTGTTTTTTTAAAAGAACTTTTTGTTTTTATTCTTTTTATGAATTATTTTGTAGGAATTGAGCCTGAGGAAAAAAGGTTTAGAATGTTTAGTGTCAATTTTGAAGTGTATGGTTGAATGGAGTAAGGATCAGTATGTGAATCCCAACTCTCAGACAACTCTTGGTAAGGTGATATTTTGAGTTTTAATTCTTTGTCATTTCAAGTGAATGGTATTTTGAAGAGGATAGTTCCAGTTGGCTTTAGGCCAGTTTTGTGACCTCTTTTTTCATTTAGCTGATAAAGAAAGCATTCTGTATGAGTTAAATATTAACTTTAAAATTACGAAGTTCTAACTTAGTTATCCAAACTTTTTTCTTCTAAGTCTTCCTAGAAATACTTGAATAATATGTTAAAGGGAAGCATATTTATACAGCTTTGTAAAAAGATAACTATAGAAGAAAATTTACACAAGCCAAGATATTTAAGATTGAATTGTTCACCTATGTTTGACATTTACCCTTACTAGGAGAAAAGCTCATAGCTACTGGTCTACCCTAGTATTCCATCAGTCAAGAGTCTTTTGAGGGAAAATTATTTCTCATGAGGCATGAACTGAGAGCCAGTGGCTACTTAGCCCTGCAACTGCAAAAAGAACTTTTAATAGTGCACATTGTACATATTCTAATTCCAGTGTGTTTTAATATCAGAGTATATTATCTGTGATAGCACTTATTATTTTCCAGGTATTGCATAGTTATCTAAGAAACATTGAAGTATCTTCCCTTGAGAGTTTTTTTTTTTTAACCTTTTACATATCTGAGAGATTAATTTACTGTATCAGTCTTTCTACTTACAGGTCAAGAAAAACCATTGGAGCAAGAGACAAGTGAAATCAAACACCCTGAGACAATAAACAGATATGGAAGTTTGAATTCCCTGGAGTCAACATCATCATCAGGAATAGGCAGCTATAGTACGCAGATGTCTGGCACTGATAATCCAGAACAATTTGAAGTCCTAAAACAACAAAAAGAAATAATAGAACAAGGAATAGATTTGTGAGTGTCCAATTTTAGGAAGAAATGTTACTGAATATTCTTCTGCTAGTACTATATCATCCATGCCCTGGGTTTCTCTACATCTTTGGAATATTTCTGTTCCCTTCTCATTACCCCCTTTCAATGAGTAAATTGGGCAGAGGTCTCTGTATCCAGGACTTGTAGTGACTTCTTATTCAGCTCTCCTCATTTTTTGCAGTCTAGCCCAAGAGACGTTTATAATGCACATTAAATTAATTTTGCAGCATACCTTACATGCTGTTGGAGAATGTTATCTCAGTAGTTTTGCATTGTTCATTTGATAGCTCAGTTATAAAATCACCCATTGTATTTCCTAAGCAGATGAGAAGTCAAAAAATTTACAGTATGAAATTTCTAATAGCCAGCTAACTAACATTGCTTCTTTATAGGCTTTATATTTTCTCCTGTTGGATTACAAATGTGCTACTCTTGTTATTGATCCATTGTCACCAATTTCAATTTTATATGTTGGTAAGGTAATGACCTCCTTTTCCAACCTGGCTACTCTACCAGACCCAGATCTTACAAAGTTTTCCCACAAAGCCAAGTGGCATCAGCCTGCTCCTGGACTGTCTTCTATCCAAATAGTACCATGCTGCTTTCATTCCACTAATAACCCATGTCTTTCTTTTTTTCTTTTTTTTTATTTCTTTTCAGCATAGCAGTATTCATTGTTTTTTGCACCACACCCGGTGCTCCATGCAATATGTGCCCTCCCTAATACCCACCAGCTGGTTCCTCCAACCTCCCACCCCCCCGCCCCTTCAAAACCCTGAGGTTGTTTTTCAGAGTCCATAGTCTCTCATGGTTCATCTCCCCTTCCAGTTTCCCTCAACTCCCTTCTCCTCTCCATCTCCCCTTGTCCTCCATGCTATTTGTTATGTTCCACAAATAAGTGAAACCATATGATAATTGACTCTCTCTGCTTGACTTATTTCACTCAGCATCATCTCTTCCAGCCCCATCCATGTTGCTACAAAAGTTGGGTATTCATCCTTTCTGATGGAGGCATAATAGTCCATAGTGTATATGGACCACATCTTCCTTATCCATTCGTCTGTTGAAGGACATCTTGGTTCTTTCCAGTTTGGCGACCGTGGCCATTGCTGCTATAAACATTGGGGTACAGATGACCCTTCTTTTCACTACATCTGTATCTTTGGGGCAAATACCCAGAAGTATAATTGTAGGGTCATAGGGAAACTCTATTTTTAATTTCTTGAGGAATCTCCACACTGTTCTCCAAAGTGGCTGCACCAACTTGCATTCCACCAACAGCATAAGAGGGTTCCCCTTTCTCCACATCCTCTCCAAGACATGTTGTTAACTGTCTTGCTAATTTTGGCCATTCTAACTTAACTGGTGTAAGGTGGTATCTCAGTGTGGTTTTATTTGAATTTCCCTGATGGCTAGTGATGATGAACATTTTTTCATGTGTCTGATAGCCATTTGTATGTCTTCATTGGAGAAGTGTCTGTTCATATCTTCTGCCCATTTTTTGATATGATTATCTGTTTTGTGTGTGTTGAGTTTGAGGAGTTCTTTATAGATCCTGGATATCAACCTTTTGTCTGTACTGTCATTTGCAAATATCTTCTCCCATTCCATGTGTTGCCTCTTTGTTTTGTTGACTGTTTCCTTGGCTGTGCAGAAGCTTTTGATTTTGATGAAGTCCCAAAAGTTCATTTTCGCTTTTGTTTTCTTTGCCTTTGGAGACATATCTTGAAAGAAGTTGCTGTGGCTGATATCGAAGAGGTTACTGCCTATGTTTTCCTCTAGGATTCTGATGGATTCCTGTCTCACATTGAGGTCTTTTATCCATTTTGAGTTTATCTTTGTGTGCGGTATAAGTTAATGGTCAAGTTTCATTCTTCTGCATATAGCTGTCCAGTTTTCCCAGCACCATTTATTGAAGAGACTGTCTTTTTTCCACTGTATATTTTTTCCAGTTTTGTCGAAGATTATTTGACCATAGAGTTGAGGGTCCATATCTGGGCTCTCTACTCTGTTCCACTGGTCTGTGTATCTGTTCTTATGCCAGTGCCATGCTGTCTTGGTGATTACAGCTTTGTAGTAAAGCTTGAAATCAGGTAGCATGATGCCCCCAGTTTTATTTTTGTTTTTCAACATTTCCTTAGTGATTCGGGGTCTCTTCTGCTTCCATACAAATTTTTGGATTATTTGCTCCAGCTCTTTGAAGAATACCAGTGGAATTTTGATCGAAATGGCATTAAAAGTATAGATTGCTCTAGGCAGTATAGACATTTTAACAATGTTTATTCTTCCGATCCAAGAGCATGGAATGGTCTTCCATCTTTTTGTGTCTTCTTTAATTTCTTTGAGTGTTCTGTAGTTCCTTGAGTACAGATCCTTTACCTCTTTGGTTAGGTTTATTCCCAGGTATCTTATGGTTCTTGGTGCTATAGTAAATGGAATCGATTCTCTAATTTCCCTTTCTGTATTTTCATTGTTAGTGTTTAAGAAAGCCACTGATTTCTGTACATTGACTTTGTATCCTGCCACATTGCTGAATTGCTGTATGAGTTCTAGTAGTTTGGGGGTGGAGTCTTTTGGGTTTTCCATATAAAGAATCATGTCATCTGCAAAAAGAGTTTGACTTCTTCATTGCCAATTTATTTCTCTTTGTTGTCTGATTGCTGTTGCTAGGACTTCTAATACTATGTTGAACAAGAGTGGTGAGAGTGGCCATCCTTGTCGTGTTCCTGATCTCAACGGGAAGGCTGCAGGCTTTTTCCCATTGAGGATGATATTTGCTATGGGTCTTTCATAGATAGATTTTATGAAGTTCAGGAATATTCCCTCTATCCCTATAGTTTGAAGCATTTTAATCAGGAAAGGATGCTGGATTTTGTCAAATGCTTTTTCTGCATCAATTAAGAGGACCATGTGGTTCTTCTCTCTTCTCATATTAATTTGTTTTATCACATTGATAGATTTGCGAATGTTGAACCATCCTTGTAGCAGGATGAATCCCACCTGATCATGGTGGATAATCTTTTTAATGTGCTGTTGGATCCTTTTTGCTAGGATCTTGTTGAGAAGCTTAGCATCCATATTCATCAGTGATATTGGTCTGAAATTCTCCTTAACCCATGTCTTTCAAAGAGAAGCTAGAAGAAAAAATGAAGTTGCTGACATTTCTCTGTGGATCTAGCTACTATAAACTGTTAAAAATTCCCTTGTATATTGGTTTGCTACTTCTATAAAGCATTTCTTCCTGATTCTTAAATAGTACCTTTTGGTGAATGTTCAGGTTCCATTTTTTTATTGTTAATGTAAAAAAAAAAAAGACAAAATGTGTACATGTTTATTGTCATAAAATTATAAAATCTCGCAAAATTGCCTCAGGAAATAGCCATTAATAGTTCATTCATTCCAGTTTTTCAGTCAATATTTATCAAAGTCCCATCAGTTCCTGACATTATGCGGGGTCCTAGGGAAACCTGATGAATGAAACAGCCATGGCTTCTGAGGAACTCAAGGTCTAGTATGTGTAATCAGATATTCATATTGAAATTCTTAGCAAATGTTACTCAGCAAACATATATTTGGTGTTTGGGTCTGTATGCCAAGAACAATGAAAGCGTTGGTTCTTGTATTTGAGATTACAGCCTAAATATGGGCAAAAATCGTTTTCCAAAATAATACCATGTATTGTCCATAATCATATACAGAGTGCTGCCAAGATATGATAGCTCTATTTGAAGTACTTGGGGACTATGTTGGAGTCATCACAGGACTTCATAGTGGAGGTCTTCTTAGTCTCTAGTCAGCCTTTCTGCCCCTGGACTTGATCTCTGCTTCATACTTTAGTGAGAATGCTTTCATGTTGTTATGCTCATTACACTCTTTCGTGACTATAGCACCACTCTCTTGTTCTTCCTGCCATTCTGACCATGCCATCTCAGTCAGTCTTCTTATGGGCTGTTTATCTCCTGCATACAGCTTAGCATTTCCAGAGTTCTGTCCCACAGTTCTTTTCTTACTTTGTAATTTCTCCTAGATGATCATGTTCTTTTTCAGGGCTTCAGCTACTGTGTATGTGCTAGCATGTCACCACTCTCAAGCGTTCCTTTAAGCAAAAATACCTCTACTGAAGTCTAGACGCATGCCTCTAATTGCGCGTTGGACATTTCTATTCGGTATTGCTTAGGTTCTCACACTCAGTGTGTCCATAACATAAAAATTTATCAGTTTCCATTCTCTCCATAATCAACCTCTAATACTCTTAACCAAAAACCAAGACAAATATAACACTTTTGTTTCTGTATTTCTTACTTAGGCTAGTAACCCCAGCTTGCTACCAAATTTATAAGCTAGAATCCTGGGAGTTACTTAGATTTTTTTCCCCTTGTACTTAATCTGTCAGTAAATCCTTTTGAATGTACCTCCTAAATATCTGTGCTATGTATCTCTTCTCTCCATCTCCCACAGTTGTTCTCGCAAGTCAAACCAACTCCATTTCTTGCCTTGACTCATGTAATCTTTTAATTGGCCTACCTTTCTTTGATCTTATTTATTCTGTAGTCTTTCTTACACTTAATTAGAATGATCTCTCTTGAATGAGAGATCGGTGTTTCTACCCCCCTCTTTTGCTTTTAAAGAATAAAGTCACAGCTTCTTATAATAGGATATATAGTACCCTTCATGATATAGGTCTGCTGGAGTCTAAGCTTCATCACCTGCCACTTCTTTAGCTTACTTCTTCCTTCCAACAACGCAGAGCTGTTTGTTATAATGTCGTGCTGTTTTATGCTTCCATGTGTTAGAATGACCCCCTTCCTCTCTGAGATGGTTTTTCTTTCTTTTTATGAAATACATAGTTCTTGTTCAAAGCTCAGTTTCACAGTCACCTTCCTCAGGAAATGTATCACAACTATCTCTGTTTGTTACTTCCTTTTCTGTGCTATCTTACCTTGTCAATACATTAATTACTGCATTTTTTTAAATTTATTTTTTATTTTCAGCATTACAGTATTCATTTTTTTAAAATTTTTTATTTTTTATAAACATATATTTTTATCCCCAGGGGTACAGGTCTGTGAATCACCAGGTTTACACACTTCACAGCACTCACCAAAGCACATACCCTCCCCAATGTCCATAATCCCACCCCCTTCTCCCAAACCCCCTCCCCACAGCAACCCTCAGTTTGTTTTGTGAGATTAAGAGTCACTTATGGTTTGTCTCCCTCCCAATCCCATCTTGTTTCATTTATTCTTCTCCTACCCACTTAAGCCCCCATGTTGCATCACCACTTCCTCTTATCAGGGAGAGCATATGATAGTTGTCTTTCTCTGCTTACAGTATTCATTATTTTTGCACCACACCCAGTGCTCCATGCAATCCGTGCCCTCTCTAATACTCACCACCTGGTACCCCGACCTCCCACCCCCTGCCCCTTCAAAACCCTCAGATTGTTTTTCAGAGTCCATAGTCTCTCATGATTCATCTGCCCTTCCAATTTCCCCAAACTCCCTTCTCCTCTCTATCTCCCCATGTTCTCCATGCTATTTGTTATGCTCCACAAATAAGTGAAACCATATGATAATTGACTCTCTCTGCTGCATTTTTAATTTTATAATTTTTAAAAAATCATGTTTGTTTTATTAGAAAGAGAGCTTCTGGAGAGCAGAGATTATGCCTATCTCAGTGAAAAATGTTTGATTTTAAAATTAAAATTAAAAACATTGTAAGACGTTTGATTTATGGTATGAATTAGGACTTGACAGGAATCATTAGGACAGGACAGGTAAGGACATTTTAGACAAAGAAAATGACATGTACAGTGGCACAGAGAAGAGAAACATTTGAGGACTATTGATCAGTATGGCAGAGGCAGGGTCGGGGGGCAGTCACAGGATATGAAATGAGATCATTGAGTTGGATCCAGATTCTAGAAGACCTTATTCTCCATGTAAGCAAGTTTTTAATCTTGTTTTTTTGACTTTGGCATGCTGGTATTTGAAGGCTTTTAGTCAGAGGAGGAGCATCAACAGATTTTTTCACCAGTTGCCCGAAGGATGGATTAGAATGTGAGCAAAACAGAAGATGGCATAACCATTTAAGTACCATTACCCAGGAGAAGGTGATGAGGGACCAAAGTAATTAGTGGTGTAATGAAAGTAGAAACTAAATGATGTGGATACAAGAAGAGGACCTTTGAACTGGATCCTTAAGCATGAAGGAGAAATCCACAGTGAATGGAGCAAGTAAAGGACTTACTGAGGAAATAGACTGCAGAAATGCTTTCTGCTTTTAGGATATGTGGGAATAGATGGATGAGAGGGGATGAGATAAACTAGAGCTGTATTGAGAAAGATTTTGTCTATCGATCTAGTCAGTTTGGACTTGATTTTGAAAACATCAGGTATCTAGGGATTATTTTAATAAAGGAAATAATGCTGTCAGATTGTTGTTTAAACAGTCACCAGATTTCTTTAAAAGCAGAATACTGGGGTGCCTGGGTGGCTTGGTTGGGTAACTGCCTTCAGCTCAGGTCATGATCCTGGAGTCCCGGGATCAAGTCCCATGTTGGGCTCCCTGCTCCCCGGGGAGTCTGCTTCTCCCTCTGACCCTCCTCCTTCTCATGCTCCTGCTCGCTTGTTCTTTCTCTCTCAAATAAACAAATAAAATTTAAAAATAAATAAAAATATAAAAGCAGAAAACTTAGACTTAATCAGTGGGTGTATATGGAATGAACCAAGATTACCTGAGCATTAAGGAGAGTATAAATATTAAAAGCATGAGGTATTTAGTATTTATATCTTTACTCAGAGCTTATCTACAACATGACATTATCTCAAATAGTAAAATGGTTCATATCATTGATAAAGATGGCCTTTTTGCTTCAGACTCTTTTCTAAGAAAAGAAAAATAAAACTTCGTATAATGCGATGGTTTGCATATTCATGCATCGATTATATAAAGTAACCTATTTTCTAAGTGGTATTAGAAAATTAATTTACTGTAGTTTAAGATCTTCTTTTCAAATGATTTTCTGTTTCTAATGTTTCTATTAACTTTAACATCATCTAGATTTAATAAGAAACCAAAGAGAGGAATACAGTACCTCCAAGAACAAGGAATGCTTGGCACTACACCTGAAGATATTGCCCAATTCTTACATCAAGAGGAAAGATTAGACTCTGTAAGAATACCATTTTAAAAAAATTCTAACCTTCTCTGTAAAACTCCTTTTTAAGTTAATAATGATAGATACTGTTTCCCCTTTAAAAGTGCCCTCCTAAGTTTGTAAGTAAAAATTAAAGAATAACCTAGGTATTCTTAATTTTGCTTTTTAATTTTCTAAACTCAAAAGAATATCTTTTTATAATAAACATGTGTGTTTAACTTTTAGTTTCATGTTTGAAATAGTTAACCAGGTAGTCAAAACCTGTGAATCTTGTAGATTTTTCTATTCTTTAAATGTTGTTCTGGCAAATGTAACATTTCATTAGGATATCAGTATTTTTATCTTTTGTTCTTTAGACTCAAGTGGGTGAGTTCCTGGGAGATAATGATAAATTTAACAAAGAAGTCATGTATGCATTTGTGGACCAACATGACTTTTCAGGAAAGGACTTTGTTTCAGCCCTCCGTATGTTTCTGGAAGGATTCCGTCTTCCAGGGGAAGCTCAGAAAATCGATCGGTTGATGGAAAAATTTGCTGCAAGATACCTTGAATGCAACCAAGGGTAAGAAAGATCAAATTCAAGTATTTATTGGTTGCCAGCTATACCCAAGACACTATGGTAGGGAGCATCAGAAGATTCATCATCTGTTACACCCAGAGAATTTAGATTGTCTATCATCTAGAAGTGATAAGACAATTCCATAAAAACACTTGTAATATGAGCTAGAACATAAATCCTGCAAAAGAAAATTATGGAGGTTTGAGATAATTTATTTAAATGCAACTGTACAAAGAAGTTTATAACATGATACACTTACTTTTCCAGACAAACCCTTTTTGCTAGTGCAGATACTGCTTATGTTTTGGCTTATTCAATTATCATGCTGACCACAGATCTTCACAGTCCACAGGTACGTACAATGTGTAATAGACAGTACAAATTAAATAAGTTCTTTTGAATTCAATAAGTACAAGTTGAAATTTTAATCTTATTCAGTGAAATCAGTCACCAAATTGGGGTATTTAATTTGGTGTAGTATTCATTTTACAAATGTGGTTTCTGGGGGCACTGATTTTGGCTCAGGTACTGACCTCAGGGTCCTGAGGTGGAGCCTTGTGTCAGGTTCCACACTTAGCAGGGAGTCTGCTAGGATTTTTGTTGCCCCCTCTGCCCTTCCCCATGCAGGTATGCTCCCATGCTCTCTGTCTCTCTCTACCTCAAAATGAATAAATAAATAAATAAATAAATTTTTAAGACTTTATTTGGGAGAGCAAGAGAACATGAGGGCATGAGCAGGGAGGGGAGGAGAGGCAGAGTGAGAAGCAAACTGCCTGTTGAGCAGGGAGCCCCATGGAAAATGTGGGGCTCAATCCCAGGCCCTTGGGATCATGACCTGAGCCAAAGGCAGATGCTTAACTGACTGAGTCACCCAGGTGCCTCTAAATAAATAATTTTTTTTTTTAAGTTTTTTGGTAATAATTCTATTTAGACTTTCAGATACCTGAAAAGTAAGTCTATATTTGTCTCATGATTAATAGCTGTATAAAGCTTAAGATAAATGTTAAAATATGTATATTAGTTCTTTAGCTTATACTTATTACAACATGGAAAAACACTACATAAACTTTTTTTTTTCTTTTAAACATTTCAGACTTAAGCAATAGAGTGGTTAGTATGGGAATCCTTCATTGTACCCATCACCCAGCTTCCACATTTACCAACTATGGCTGGTCTTATTCATTCTATATCCTCTCTGTCTCCCAGATCATTTTGAAGTAAATCCCAGGTGTCATATCATTTCATCTGTATTTATTTCAGTGTATGTCTCTGAAAGACACATACTCTATTTAAATATAACCGTAATATCATTACTCTTAAAAATTAACAGTAATTTAAAAATATTAGATATCTAGGATATTGAGATAATTATTTTCCCTCTTAAAATTCATAACTCCTTCTTAAATATTAAGGAACTGTCACTTGATTTCTGATACCCATTAGCAAAAAAAATTATTTTTAAAGTTTTGGGTATTTTATACTTTGTTTCAGAACGATACTTGGATATCTTTGGGGGAAAATTACCTTTGTAAATTCATTTATTTGCAAGAATTTCTTTATACTTCTCAGGGATAAACATCTAATTATATCTGTTATTCTTAGGAAATAAACTATTACTAATCTTAGAGGTTTGGAAAAATTAAAATTTCTTTGAAGATTAAGATTAAATTTTGCAGTATAGGGATTTTTGTGTGTGTGTTTTGAGATGTTTAAGGCAGGGTTGATATGGAAAGTATATATCAAATGTATGATGGGAATTATATGCAGAATTACTGTTAAGCATTGCATTACATGCAACAACTATGCATTCATCAGCGATTTATTTGATTTTATATAGACATTTCTTAAAAAGTCATTTACTATTTTAATCATTTAAAAATTGCCCATGGCAGGGTGCCTTCGTGGCTCAGTCAGATAAGCTCTTACCTTCTGCTCAGGTCATGATCCCAGGACCCACATGATCCCAGCCCCACATAGGGTTCTCTTCTTAGAAGGAAATCTGCTTTTCCCTCTTCCCACTCCCTCCACTCCCCACCACCGCCTCTCCCCCTGCTCATGCTCACTTGTGCTTTGTCACATGCATTTTCTCTCTCTCTCAAAGAAATAAGTAGAATCTTTTAAAAAACAAATAAAAATAAAAATTTCCCTTGGCATATTACTGGGAGTGTAGTTAAAGCAGCTCCCTTTCAGGTTAATATTACAGAGTATACTTTTTTCTATGGTGTTATAAGGCAGTCTACAGATGGTAACTTACTTGAATACCTTCATATCCGAGTTTTCTGTCTGGTGTTTTGGTCCAGATCAATACACTACCACCCATTTGTTTTTAAAATGTTATATGTTTTTTTTAATTTTTTAAAAAGGTTTTATTTATTTGTCAGAGAGAGAGTGTGCACAAGCAGGCAGAGTGGCAGGCAGAGGCGGAGAGAGAAGCAGGCTCCCCACTGAGCAAGGAGCCCAATGTGGGACTCGATCCCAGGACCCTAGGACCTGAACCGAAGGCAGCAGCTTAACCGACTGAGCCACCCAGGCGTCCCAAATGTTACATTTTTAAAGAATTTGGTTCTGTAAATGAGTTTTCAGCATTATATGCATCTATGTCATATCTTCCCATACATATGTACATCCTGGTGAAATTTGTTTTGAGGAAATATTGAAACATCTTTTAATGTCCTTTAATAGTACCCAGATTGTTAAAAGTTTCTGAACACAGATCAGTTAGGCAACTACTTGAGAACAGTTCTGTGTCTTCATGGCACTTATTTCTGTCCATAGAACATGTGCGTGGTATCCTGGTCTAGCAGTGGTAACTACTTGTAGTCTCCCCACTCCCTGTTAGACTGCTGCTGGCTGGCATCATGTCCTGATATGCAGCCTGCAGTTAGCGAAGAGCTTATGAGTTGCTATGAAGGAAGGTTCAGTTAGAGAACTGAACCCATAATCATGACCCCATATGCTTTGACTACATCAAGATTACATGAACTATAACAAATGGCATCATTTTTAAAGAACACAGGTAAACTTTAAAGGAATTCCTTAAAACTAGGACTTTTCATTCTTATTTGTTTTCAGAGTTACAATATTTAAACCAAATCATTTATGTTTCTTTTTTACCTAGAATATTTATAATTAGACTATTTTTTATATATTGTATGAATCAATGAATTTTTTTAAAAACTTGAGGTATATTTAGAACACATTTAATTTTTGTGCGTGTATTAATCTCCATCATAGTAACAACTGGCTTGAAGTGACTTAAACACTAAAACTAAACACAGCTTAATATAAGCGCATAAAGGTGGCTCAGTCAGTTAAGCACCTGCCTTCAACTCGGGTCATGATCCCAGGGTCCTGGGATCAAGCCTTGAGTTGGGCTCCCTGCTCAGTGGGGAGCCTGCTTCTCCCTCTCCATCTGCCTGCTATTCCCAGTCTTGTGCTCTCTTGCTATCTCTCTCTGTCAAATAAATAAAATCTTTAAAAAATAAATAAGCACATGAAAACAAAAGAGTGGAATGTTCCATAAAAGATAAGCAGGAAAAGAAAAGTAAGATTATGTTTTATCTGACTTTCAGAATCCCATTGTGCCAGAATTGTTCTGTTTGAGATGTATATGTTTATTTAAGGTATCTGAAATTCATGTATTCCCTACTCCCACTTCTGAAAGCTCCCATGCCCACTTCCCAACCCAGACCCACAAGTGTATTGTACTGCTACTTCAGATTTTTATCAAGACTTCTTCTTGTCTCTGGCATTATAGTAAAACAATATGCCATGCTCAAGATCTCCAGGTGATGTTAATCTTCTTTTAGTGTCTTATTGGCAGCACTTACATGGTCTTTTATTTTAGTGTCCCTGAGTCATTATTTTTTATTATTTGTCAGAAATCCAGGAGAAATGACCTTTATTTATTTATTTATTTATTTATTTATTTATTAAAGTGCTGACTGAAGATGAGTTTTTCAAGTTATGGCTTGCTTATTATTCTGTGCATATTCTGTGCACTGTATAAATTAACAGGAGTCTTATCTTTAGTGTTGCCTTAAATTCTTTAATGGGAGAAGGTGGGAATGTATATAATTGAATAAATAGTCAGCATACCTCGTTTTATTTTGCTTTACTTTATGACACTTTGCAGATAATTGTGTTTTTTACAAATTGAAGGTCTGTGGCAACCTTGCATCAAGCGAGTCTGTCAGCGCCATTTTTCCAACAGCATTTGCTCATTTCATGTCTCTCACATTTTGGTGATTTTCACAATATATCAAACTTTTTCATTACTATTACATTTGTTATGATGATCTGTGATCAGTGATTATGACCCATTGAAAGCTCAGATGATGGTTAGTATTTTTTAGCAATAAAGTATTTTTGCATTAAGGTATGTACATTGTTTTCTTAGACATAATGCTATTGCACACTTAGTAGACTATCGTACAGTGTAATATAACTTTTATATGTACTAGGAAGCCAAAAAATTTATTTGACTCACTTTATTGTGGTAGTATGGACCCAAACAGTTTCTCCCAGATATGCCTGTATCTTCAGAGACGTCCTAAGACCTGGATGAGTTTTGGGAGATACAAACATTTTGACTGTGCTAGTTCTCAAGTTTGGTGACAGGGCTACATCTTATAAACTACAAATTATTATTCCACAGACTGATCAAGGTGTGGCGCAGGACATTCCTGTTCAGAGTACTGTTAACAAGACAGAATGTTCAGAAGATACTTCACCTGGATCACCTAACATTTGTTTGCCATGCTGAGTCAGGGAGATTGTTATCTGATTTTAGATGAATTGAGTTGTTACTTTGCATCCACTGTTATATAAAATCAGCTTTAAAGTCATTAAAACATATTTATGTTTTCTCAAACTAAGATTTGAATTTTTTTTTAAGATTTTATTTATTTATTTGACAGAGAGAGAACAGAAGCAGGCAAAGAGGCAGGCAGAGAGGAGGAAGCAGGCTCCCTGCTGAGCAGAGAGCCCGATGTGGGGCTCGATCCCAGGACCCTGAGATCATGACCTGAGCCGAAGGCAGCAGCTTAACCCACTGAGCCACCCAGGCGCCCCTTGATTTTTTTTTTTTTAAGATTTTATTTATTTATTTGACACAGAGAGATCACAAACAGGCAGAGGGGCAGGCAGAGAGAAAGGGGGAAACAGGCTCCCCGCTGAGCAGAGCGCCCAATGTGGGGCTCGATTCCAGGACCCTGAGACCATGACCTGAGCCAAAGATAGAGGCTTAACCTCTGAGCCACCCAGGCACCCCTAGATGTGAATCTTTTTACTACCATATGTTTTTAATATTTGTCATGGTCCTTTTTTAAAGACTGTAGCTAGAGCTCTTAAACCTTGGGCAAAAACAAATAGTTTCATTATCTGATTTCCCTGTTTCTTACTATAAATTACTTGTGTGCCCATCTGAGAAGGTGTATTAGCATATGCCAGGCTAGGTCTTTTCTATATTGCCTTCATTTTCTAGGACTGTTTTTCATTTTAATACATGTTGAATATTTTCCCCTTCCTGTCCTCAAAGTATTTCTAAATTCTCTCCTAAGAGTATACATATTCTTAAAATAGGAATAGTTTTTAAGTAAGTTTTAAGAATCATAATGGTTTTTCCTTTCTAGGTTAAAAATAAAATGACAAAGGAACAATATATAAAGATGAATAGAGGTATCAATGACAGTAAAGACCTTCCTGAAGAGTACCTATCAGCTATCTATAATGAAATAGCTGGAAAAAAGATATCAATGAAAGAAACAAAAGAACTCACAATCCCTACAAAATCAAGTAAGCAAAGTAAGTATCCAAATCAATTAAAGTCTGATTGTTCAGGAGGATAAATAAGGTTTCCCAAGAGTTTTTCAATTGGTTTACAGAAAATCAGATACTATTCTAATGAAAAGTATTACACAGTTTGCTGATATAATTTTTTTTTTACATTCTGAGTAAAAATAGAAGTGTTTAATATGCATGGATTCATGTGCATTTAATAGATACTTGTCAATTTAGTAGTAAATCTCAGCATGTAGTTGGACATCAGCAAGACAACTTTGGCAGCCCCGCTAGTCTGACTTCAGCTCTCAGTCTTTTTTGCCTCCTCGTCATCTATAAACAACACAATTCTATCTCTTCATCTATTGCTATACATAAACATAAGCTGGAAGTAGGAGTGAGTCAAGGATTTGGGAAGGTTAAGATTGTGAGGGAGCTCATGGAGTTGGAAATCACTCCTTCAGATGCACCACAAATTATATCATTATAGAGGTCCTAGATGTAACCAGCATGGGAAGCCAAGTGTAGGCTTGGCTCCATTCTAGACATGGTATACATGTGGGCAGTGGTGATTAAATTAGAACTAAAATCTGACTATAAAAATAAGATGAGGGTAGTGGCTCAAGAATATAGCAGCTCAAGAATATGTAATATGGAAAGAAGACTCCTGCCTTTCTGAGCACTCCCTGGAAGTGAAATCTCAAGCTTTATGTCACAGAACAGATTGCAGTAGCACAGTTCTGTTGCCAGGAGAGGAGCAAGGGCCTATGTGATATGTGTATTTCCAGAAGTTGAGGGCATTTGTGATACGTGTATTTCCAGAAGTTGATAGAGAATTATGAGAGTCAGGGGCTAGGGACATGTTAGAAGGAATAGGGAAATATAAATGACCTTATCTTTTGGAATACTGTAGTAGATGATTCTAAGGAGTTTTTGTACTCCCCTCATTTTATAGATGAGGAAACTGAAGTCCAGAGAGGTTAGGAAACTTAGAATCATAGAATCTGTAAGGTGAGTATAACATAAAAAACTTTATATTGAATCTGTACAGCTAAAACCCAAAAAGTGGCAAAGCCAAATCTTGAACTGGTGTCTTTGGCTCATTCTGCAGTCCAGTACCAATCAGCAGTTTGCTTGGTTGTGTTATTTTCAGCTCTTCTGCTTATAACGTTGTCAAATATATTGCTCAAGACTTCATTTTCACACCTAAGTAGATGCCAGTTCTGTGACTTAGCTGTTTTTTTCTCAGACCCGTAATAAAACATCTTCTTACCCTCCTTTCTCTGGCCTATTTTGTCCATGGTGGTAGAATATCAATAAGAAGCAGGATATGGGAAGGCTGTAGGTATACTGAAATATTGATGTCATCCCGGAATGCTAGGGCCACTGGTTTCTTGTTAACTCGGGAGTCATCATTCAAGCCTGTGTCGTCCAAGGATGCCCTTGCCTTTTACTTGTCTCCTCATATTTTCCCATCCCATATTTTGGTTATTTCCCTAGTTCTTCCACTGTGCCAGATTTATACCTACTCTATTTCCTTTTCATAGGTTTTCCACTTACCCCAACTCTTTTTTTTTTTTTTAAGTAAATATATATTTTTCTCCAGGGGTATAGGTCTGTAAATCGCCAGGTTTACACACTTCACAGCACTCACCATAGCACATACCCTCCTCACTGTCCATAACCCCACCCCCTTCTCTCAACCCCCCTACCCCCAGAAACCCTCAGTCTGTTTTGTGAGATTAAGAGTCACTTATGGTTTGTCTCCCTCCCAATCCCATTTTGTTTCATTTATTCTTCTCCTACCCCTTTAGCCCCCCATGTTGCATCTCCACTTCCTCATATCAGGGAGATCATATGATAGTTGTCTTTCTTCGATTGACTTATTTTGTTAAGCATGATACGCTCTAGTTCCATCCATGTCGTCGCAAATGGCAAGATTTCATTTCTTTTGATGGCTGTATAGTATTCCATTGTGTATATATACCACATCTTCTTTATCCATTCATCTGTTGATGGACATCTAGGTTCTGTCCACAGTTGGGCTATTGTGTATTGTGAACATTGCTGCTATAAACATTCAGGTGCACGTGCCCCATAGGATCACTACATTTGTATCTTTAGGGTAAATACCCAGTAGTGCAATTGCTGGGTCATAGGGTAGTTCTATTTTCAACATTTTGAGGAACTTCCATGCTGTTTTCCAGAGTGGTTGCATCACCTTGCGTTCCCACCAACAGTGTAGGAGGGTTCCCCTTTCTCCACATCCTCGCCAGCATCTGTCATTTCCTGACTTGTTAATTTTAGCTATTCTGACTGGTGTGAGGTGATATCTCATTGTGGTTTTGACTTGTATTTCCTTGATGCCGAATGATATGGAGCACTTTATCATGTGTCTATTGGCTATATGGATGTCTTTGCAGAAATGTCTGTTCATGTCCTCTGCCCATTTCTTGATTGGATTATTTGTTCTTTGGTTGTTGAGTTTGCTAAGTTCTTTATAGATTTTGGACACTAGCTCTTTATCTGATGTGTCGTTTGCAAATATCTTCTCCCATTCTGTCAGTTGTCTTTTGGTTTTGTTAACTGTTTCCTTTGCTTTGCAAAAGATTTTGATCTTGATGAAATCCCAATAGTTAATTTTTGCCCTTGCTTCCCTTGCCTTTGGCGATGTTCCTAGGAAGACGTTGCTGCGGCTGAGGTCAAAGAGGTTGCTGCCTGTGTTCTCCTCAAGGATTTTGATGGATTCATTTCTCACATTGAGGTCCTTCATCCATTTTGAGTCTGTTTTCGTGTGTGGTATAAAGAAATGGTCCAATTTCATTTTTCTGCATGTGGCTGTCCCAATTTTCCCAATACCATTTATTGAAGAGGCTGTCTTATTTCCATTGGACATTCTTTCCTGCTTTGTCGAAGATTAGTTGACCATAGAGTTAAGGGTCTATTTCTGGGCTCTCTATTCTGTTCCACTGATCTATGTTTCTGTTTTTGTGCCAGTACCATGCTGTCTTGATGATAACAGCTTTGTAAGAGAGCTTGAAGTCCAGAATTGTGATGCCACTAACTTTGGCTTTCTTTTTCAATAATCCTTTGGCTATTCAAGGTCTTTTCTGGTTCCATATAAATTTTAGGATTGTTTGTTCCATTTCTTTGAAAAAGATGGATGGTACTTTGATAGGAATTGCATTAAATGTGTAGATTGCTTTAGGTAGCATAGACATTTTCACAATATGTGTTTTTCCAATCCAGGAGCATGGAACATTTTTCCATTTCTTTGTGTCATCTTCAATTTCTTTCATGAGTACTTTATAGTTTTCTGAGTATAGATTCTTTGCCTCGTTCGTTAGGTTTATTCCTAGGTATCTTATGGTATTGGGTGCCATTGTAGATGGGATAGACTCCTTAATTTCTCTTTCTTCTGTCTTGTTGTTGGTGTAGAGAAATGCAACTGATTTCTGTGCATTGATATTCCTGTACAAGTTCTAGCAGACTTGGAGTGGAGTCTTTTGGGTTTTCCACATACAGTATCATATCATCTGCAAAGAGTGATAGTTTGACTTCTTCTTTGCTGTTTTGGATGCCTTTAATTTCTTTTTGTTGTCTTATTGCTGAGGCTAGGACTTCTAGTACTATGTTGAATAGCAGTGGTGATAATGGACATCCCTGCCATGTTCCTGACCTTAGTAGAAAAGCAGTTTTTCTCCATTGAGAATGATATTTGTGGTGGGTTTTTCATAGATGGCTTTGATAATATTGAGGTATGTGCCTTCTATCCCTACACTTTGAAGAGTTTTGATTTGTGGATGTTGAACCAACCTTGCAGCCCTGGATTAAATCCCACTTGGTTGTGGTGAATAATCCTTTTAATATACTGTTGAATCCTATTGGCTAGGATTTTGGTGAGAATTTTCGCATCTGTGTTCATCAAGGATATTGGTCTGTAGTTCTCTTTTTTGATGGTATCCTTGTCTGGTATTGGGATCAAGGTGATGCTGGCCTTATAAAATGAGTTTGGAAGTTTCCCTTCCATTTCTGTTTTTTGGAACAGTTTCAGGAGAATAGGAATTAGTTCTTCTTTAAATGTTTGGTACAATTCCCCTGGGAAGCCATCTGGCCCTGGGCTTTTGTTTGTTTGGAGATTTTTTTTTTTTAAGATTTTATTTATTTATTTGACAAAGAGAGATCACGAGTAAGCAGAGAGGCAGGCAGAGAGAGAGAGAGGAGGAAGCAGTCTCCCACAGAGCAGAGAGCCCGATGTGGGACTCGATCCCAGGACCCTGAGATCATGACCTGAGCCGAAGGCAGCGGCTTAACCCACTGAGCTACCCAGGTGCCCTGCTTGGAGATTTTTGATGACTGTGTCAATCTCCTTGTATTATTGTTGATGTGTTTCTTTGATTTTGTTATTAATTGGTTTATATAGTTGGCTGCTCCCCCGTTAGGGGCATAGATATTTAAAATTGTTAGATCTTCTTGTTGGACAGATCCTTTGAGTATGATATAGTATCCTTCCTCATCTCTTATTATAGTCTCTGGCTTAAAATCTAATTGATCTGATATAAGGATTGCCACTCCTGCTTTCTTCTGATGTTCATTAGCATGGTAAATTGTTTTCCACCCCCTCACTTTATATCTGGAGGTGTCTTTGGGTCTAAAATGAGTTTCTTCTAGGCAGCATATTGATGGGTTTTGTTTTTTTATCCATTCTGATACCCTGTGTCTTTTGATTGGGCATTTAGCCCATTAACATTCAGGGTAATTATGGAGATATGATTTTAGTGCCTTTGTATTGCCTGTAAGGTGACTGTTACTGTATATTGTCTCTGTTCCTTTCTGATCTACGACTTTTAGGCTCTCTCTTTGCTTAGAGGACCCCTTTCAATATTACCTGTAGATCTGGTTTGGTGTTTGCAAATTCTTTCAGTTTTTGTTTGTCCTGGAAGCTTTTAATCTCTCCTTCTATTTTCAGTTATAGGCTAGCTCGATAAAGTATTCTTGGCTGCATGTTTTTCTCGTTTAGTGCTCTGAATATATCATGCCAGCTCTTTCTGGCCTGCCAGGTCTCTGTGGATAAGTCTGCTGCCAATCGAATATTTTTACCATTGTATGTTACAGACTTCTTTTCCCGGGCTGCTTTCAGGATTTTCTCTTTGTTACTAAGACTTGTAAATTTTACTATTAGGTGATGGGGTGTGGACCTATTATTGTTGATTTTGAGGGGGGTTCTCTGCACCTCCTGGATTTTGATGTTTGTTCCCTTTGCCATATTGGGGATGTTCTCTCCCAGTAATTCTCTCCAGTATACCTTCTGCTCCCCTCTCTCCTTCTTCTTCTTCTGGAATCCCAATTATTCTAATGTTGTTTCGTCTTATGGTGTCACTTATCTCTCGAATTCTGCCCTTGTGGTCCAGTAGCTGTTTGTCCCTCTTTTGCTCAGCTGCTTTATTCTCTGTCATTTGGTCTTCTATATCGCTAATTCTTTCTTCTGCCTCATTTATCCTAGCAGTGAGAGCTTCCATTTTTGATTGCACCTCATTAATAGCTTGGTTAGATTTTAGTTCTCTTATTTCTCCAGAAATCTTATATCTCCCTAGAGGGTTTCTCTAATATCCTCCATGCCTTTTTCGAGCCCGGCTAGAACCTTGAGAATTGTCATTTTGAACTCTAGTTCTGACATATTACCAATGTCTGTATTGATTAGGTCCCTAGCCTTCGGTACTGCCTCTTGTTCTTTTTTTTGTGTTGAATTTTTCCGCCTTGTCATTTTGTCCAGATAATAGTATATGAAGGAGCAAGTAAAATACTAAAAGGGTGGCAACAACCCCAGGAAAATAAGCTTTAACCAAATCAGAAGAGATCCCAAAACGTGAGGGGGGAGAAAGGGAATAAAAAGAGGTTCAGAAAGAATTTTAAAAAAGAGAGAAAGAAAGAAAGAAACAATTAAAAAAAGAAAACGAAGAAAGAAAAAATATAAAAAAGAAAAAATACATATATATTAGGTAAGCTAGTTAAAAAACAAAAGGGTAAAGTTTAAAAAAATTTAGCAGAACAAAAGAAAAAAAAATTGAAAAAGAAAAAAAAAATTAAATTAACTGCAAGACTAAAGAATCATAGGGAGAAAGCCATGAGATCCGTGCTTTGCTTTCTCCTCCTCCCGAATTCTTCTCCTCTCCTTGGTATTGAAACTGTACTCCTTGGTAGGCGAACTTGGTCCTGGCTGGATTTCTTGTTGATCTTCTGGAGGAGAGGCCTGTTGTAGTGATTCTTAAGTGTCCTTGTCCCAGGCAAAATTGCACCGCCCCTACCAGGGGCCGGGCGGGTTGAGTAATCTGCTCAGGTTTGCTTTCGGGAGCTTTTGTTCCCTGAGGGCTTTCCGTAGAGTTTCCGAGGAGGGGAGTGAAAATGGCGGCCTCCTGGTCTCCAGCCTGGAAGAGCCCAGAGTCTGGGGCCCCACTCCTCAGTGCGCCCTCAGAGAATAGCGCCCAATTACTCCATCTCCCTGCCCTCCAGCCGCGCTCCGAGCTCACGGAGCCTACGACCGGTTCAAGGTAACCTCGAGATGAGAGCTCACTCCTTGGTTTTGTCTCTGTTGCCGGCTTCCCCGTTCTAATATCTGTAAGCTCTGCGACACTCAGACACCCCCGATCCTTATGTGACCCTGCAGCACCTGTGGCTACGCTGACCCCGCATGGGTTTCACCTCCATTTAGCCTCTGGAGTGATGTCCCTCAGTGGAACAGACTTTTAAAAGTCCTGATTTTGTGCTCCGTTGTTCCGCCGCTTGCCGGGAGCCGGCCCCTCACCCCGCAGTCTATCTTCCCATCGCTTTGGATTCACTTCTCCGCCAGTCCTACCTTTCAGAAAGTGGTTGATTTTCTCTTTTTCGAATTGCTGTTCTTCTCTTTGATCTCCTGTTGGATTTGTTGGTGTTTGTAATCTTTAGATAAGCTATCTAACTGATTTCCTGCTACCTGAAGTAGACTCAGGCTGCTACTTCTCCGCCATCTTGACTCCTCTTCCACTTACCCCAACTTTTAGTTCAGGAATTTTCCCCCCATTTTTGAGGTATAATTAATGCAGTATAAAATTAAACATTTTGAAGTGAATGGTTCAGTGGCATTTAGTATATTTACATTGTTGTGCAACCACCACCTCTGTCTAGTTCCAAAACATTTTCATCACCCAAAATAAAACCCTTGTACCTAGTAAACTTAACATTCCCTCCCTCTCACCAGCCTCTGGCTACCAGCAGTCTGCTTTCTTTTTCTATGGATTTACCTACTCTGAATATTCTTCTATAAATGGAATCACACCTTATATGAACTTTTTGTATGGCTTTTAAAGACTATACCTAATTAATATTAATTGATGGTATTTATTATTTCATAGTAAAAAAGACATGTAAAATGCTTTTTATCTTAAATGCTAATAGTGTTTGTTATTTCAGATGTAGCCAGTGAAAAACAAAGAAGGCTTCTGTATAACTTAGAAATGGAACAGATGGCCAAGACAGCAAAAGCACTCATGGAAGCTGTGAGCCATGTTCAGGCACCCTTTACAAGTGCAACACATTTGGAGCATGTGAGACCCATGTTTAAGGTAAGAGGTACTAATAACTTTTGGTTGCAGTCTACATTTATATGTAACTTGGTTCAGTGTGTTTTTAGTTAAGGAAATAACAGTAATTATAGCCCATTAGTGTAGACCCGGAAGCAAAAGCAATGTTATTTAGCATATAGGAGATAGAAATTTTTTCTTAAAGAGAATGAGAAAAGGTATACACTATTAGTAATTAAAAGTGTATACCTTAAGAAATAAGAATGAGAAGAATGAGAATTTTTCAGAGAATGATCATTCTTATTTGGCCTGGTTTTCTCCAAATGAGCTCTATTTAAACCTTTGGAGTAACCTTAAATTTCAGAGTGATCTTGAACTTCTGACCAGGAACTCACATGAGGGTTCCGAGTATACCTGCAGTGCAAAGAGTAGAGTGAGGAAGAAAACCAAGTGTTATTTGTGTTTATAGGTTGATCTAGTAAGAATGATACTTACTGGTTCTTTAAAATTTGATTGCCTAGTCCTTCTTCATTTTCCAGTTCATTTTATCCTTTCTCTAAAATGAGAGGGTAAGCAAGCAGTGAATCAATAAGGATTACAATTAAAGTCTAGTCGAGGTTGAAAAGGGAAAAAAGGGGTAAAGTACATTCCAATTTGTGGGACAGTGTGGTAGGATGGTTTGTGGAGGCTAAAGATTATGATTTGAGTTCTCATTCAGATATTAAGTATACATATGTATGGGCAGTAAAAGATGACTACAAGATTTCTGTGCTTTCTTTTAGCTCTAAAATTTTATAGTTCTACCTCTATTTCAACTTCTTTGTGATAATGTTATTTCCAAAAGTTGGTGAAGAATTGTGGAATCGGGGAGAGGAACCTAGGGGAGGCATTGTTAGAAGGAATAGTGGAGTATGACTAGCCTTATCTTTTGGAATAATACAGAAAATAATATAAGAAACAATTTCTCCTTATTATGAAACATTTTTATAAAGCACCTTTTTGTTTTGTTTTGAATAGTCTCATATTCTTGTTTTTTATTCTCAAATGTTTTTGGTTGGTGGAGGTGGAGAATGAAAAAAAAAGCAGAGGAAACCAGCCATAATTTTATCACTCAAAAAGCTTCTGTTGATAGTTTATATACTACTTTTTTATATAAATACTGCTTTCTAAATATTTTTAAAAATCATTTTATTCATTTATTTGGCAGAGAGAGAGACAGCAAGAGAGGAACACAAGCAGGAGAATGGGAGAGGGAGAAGCAGGCTTCCTGCTGAGCAGGGAGCCCGATGCGGGGCTTGATCCCAGAACCCTGGGATCATGACCTGAGCTGAAGGCAGATGCTTAACAGGCACCCCTTAAATCTTAATTATACTATGTGTAGAATTTTGTATCTTGCTATTTCTCACATAATAAGTATTTCCCTATATCATTAAAATTTTTTCATAAATAGCTTTTATTATTTATTCTCTAGATTAGTTCTAGTTTATTTAAACATCTTCTAAACTAGCATTAAGAATCTTCCCTCTTACTGTCATTTCTACTGCCAATAACCTCTCCAGACATCCTCATTTCTCTTATTATTGTAGTGTCCTAACTGATATCCTTATGTCTGTTTTTGTGCTCCTCTTATCCATTTACAGAGGCCAGAATGATCATTTTAAAATACAAAATGAAATGTTGCCTTCTTCCTTAAGGCCCTTCACTAACTTTGCATACTAGGATGAAACTAACACACCCACATCTGCAACCCTGTGTGGTCTGGTTCCACCTGCCTTTCCAGCCTCATTGCTAGATTTCTTTTGTCTAGTGTGACGAGGCTGCAGTCACACTAGCATTCCTTCAGTTTCTAGAACATACTAAAGTATTTTCTCTTTGAGCATTCTTACAAGCTGTCTTTTGTCTAGAATGCCCATTCTTTCTTTGCCCAAGTGGTTTCAGCTTTAAAATGTTACCTTTTCAGACAGGTCTATCCTACCCCCCCTTTTCATAGTGTGCTATGCTTATCCTTCATTGTATTTACAACTGTTGTGTTTATGTATTTACTGATTTTAGAATTTAGTATCTATCTTTTTACTAGATTTTAAGTTCCATGTGGCAAGGGACTGTGTCTGTTTACTTTTCCCAATATCTTGCACCATTCTTAGCTTATAGTAAGTGTTCAGTAAACAAGTGTTGGCTAAGTAGCAGAATAAATTGAGAGATTTCTAAGATGTGATACAATATTGGGGATTTAAATATTATTAAGAATCTTTTTAAATATTGCCAAATTGTATTTTCCAAAGGCATATTCAGTATGAATGGATAATTTCACTGACCCCTGGATATTAGGTATAGTTTGATAGGAGGAATCATTGTCTTTAATTCCTAGTGGAGTTAAACATATTTTTCACTGGCTTAAGAAGCATTTATACTTCTCTTGTATAAATATTGCACAGGTTTCTGAATAGTTGTGCTGTTTCTTTCTTACAATAGAACATGTAATTTATTACTTCCATGTGGTACTTCATATTTTAAAAGTACTGTACTTCATATGCTTCTCAAAACACCTTTCTGTAGTGGCAGTCCAGGTATTAAAGAGGAAGAAAATGAGGTTCAGAGAGATTAAGTGGCAGAGCTAGGACTAGAAAGAAGGTACTGTGGCTTATGTTCCTTTGCTTAGGAATTATATACTTCTGAACTTTCTTGATGTTACAAACAAAGCTTTGGGTAATCCTTTGGGTATGTTTTTTCTTAATAATCTTGAAAACTTTACCTTTTTAAAAATTCCAGTTGTCATTTTTACAGTACACTGGTATAAATCTCTTTATGTTTACATAGATATATAGTTTTGTTTTATTAGAACCTATTAAAAGCAACAAATGCTCATATTAGACAGTTAAAAGTTACACAAGCATACACCAATGTATACACATATGTTTTGATATCAGAATTTTCAGTGGTCGAGAGTAGCCCTTTTTGTTTGGTTTACATTAGGTACTCAGTATTACCTACTGGTAAAAGTTAGTATTTGTTGGTTTTCACAGTTTGTAACAAAGAAGTATTTTATTGAACTAGACTTTTTCAGTGTCGTCCAACAAGGAACCAAGCATATCACTGATATTCCAAGATAAAATATTTGACTATAAAAGAAGTAATTCTAAATGATGTCCAGGGAGCAGGCTTAAAGAAAAAAGAATAATGTAATTATTGCAAGTAGAAAAATGACTAAAAGAATTTTCTTAGAAATAAAATATGTGAAATACTACAAGGGACAAATCTTGCAGGGAGAGATGAATTCTGAAAGTAGGGTTAAGACTAATATCATTTGTGAATAGTGACAGTTTCCACTTCTTATTGATGAGAATAATTTATAGATTATTCTTCTTAAAATATGCCTGAGGTCCTCTACTGAATTTGTAGTCTTACTGTCTTCCTGTCTGTCACTTATTTAAGCCCAGGCAACATTATGTACTTTTTACCCCCAAAAAACTCATTTTTTCCCCAGAACTTTTTCAAATCATTTATTATCTGAAGCTTTGAGAAATATCAATGTATTACTATCATAAAATTTAATTATCACTTGATATTCATGATAAAGTTTCAATTTTTAATTTTTCTAGTTGGCTTGGACACCTTTTCTGGCTGCGTTTAGTGTGGGTCTGCAAGATTGTGATGATACTGAAGTAGCCTCTCTTTGCCTGGAAGGTATAAGATGTGCAATCAGAATTGCATGCATTTTCAGCATTCAGGTAACAAAGAATTTTGCTTTGTAGCCAGTCTGGAAAACATAAATTACATATGTCATGGCTATAATTAAAATTATTTTTTGATGTTTGACTTACCAAAAACTAATTTCAAGTTTATGATGGAATATAAGTGAATCTAATGTTTAATTTTCCAAGAAACTGACAGAAGAAGTGGTTCTCTATTGATGCATCTGGAATCATCATAGCAACTTTGGTTAGCATTTTTTTTCTCTGCAGAATATTAGCTGTAGCCAGAGTTTCTAAGACATTGAATTTCTATATGTTTATTTGAATATCTTATTTAAATATGTTGCATGTTCATACTTCCTGTATCATATTTTTTCATACTTACGTGCTTTTATATATTACTTTATAACTTCACTTAAACCTAAGAAAAGTTACCTTGAAAAGAACCAAGTATCTTAATTTTCATGAAACCAAGCCCTTCTAGTAATTTATATACTTTGTCTGATAATAAATTTTAGCCAAAGCTTGCTTGCTTTAAAAAAAAAAACCAAAACCCATTTCACATTTATTTATGAATGTTATGGCTTAAAAAGCATAGCCTCGCTGTAGAGAAAAAACGAGCACATTTATAAATTATGTTTCTGCCAGTCTGCACAGTACTTGAAACATAAGCTCTCCTGGAATGTATTTTACTACATGAATTCATTTGTTGTCACTAAAATCTCATCTTAATTTGACATCTCCATTGTGTTTAGATTTTAGAAATTCATCCTTTTTTATTTTATCATCTTAAAACACTATAGTTTGAAGTATGTAATTTGTGAGTTAAAAACTTACTAAACAAATAAACAGTTTGTTAGTAGGGAATTAGGGATCACTCTGTTGTGTTTGTAATAATATAAGTATACTTTTGTCTTTTTTATAGCTGGAAAGAGATGCATATGTCCAGGCACTAGCAAGATTTACTTTACTTACTGTGAGTTCTGGTATTACTGAAATGAAACAGAAGAACATTGACACAATAAAAACCCTTATCACTGTGGCTCATACGGATGGAAATTATTTAGGAAATTCATGGCATGAGGTATAAGCACTTCATTTTCAACTTTGCAGTTTGGTTTATAAAATGATTTAATGCTTAATATTCTACTCACTGACATGCTTAAAGTGTTTAGGAAAAAATTTAGTGTATTCAGGATATGTTTATTTAGCTTTTTATAATGATTTATAATGTAGCCTATATTTAAATCCTGGCTCTGTATGTTTAAGTATTTCTGTAATCATTTTTAACTTGGAATTATTATTTTTTCTAAATAATGAAGATTCTGAAGTGCATCAGTCAGTTGGAGCTTGCACAGCTTATAGGAACTGGAGTGAAACCTCGATACATTTCTGGAACAGTACGGGGCAGAGAAGGATCTCTTACTGGAACAAAAGATCAGGCTCCTGATGAATTTGTGGGTCTGGGGCTAGGTGAGAATTTTTAAAATTATTTTTATGAAGTATCAGAGATTATTAACTTGTTCAATATATATAACTTTATTAATGAATTGTGAATTAATAATGGATAACTTTATTAATGAATTATGAATTAATAATGTATTAATGAAATATAATTAGAGGAAGATGATAAAATGCCCTTTGGCTAACCTTATGGGAAAAGGAAGAAGACCATTTTTGCCTGGTCTGGTTTGCAACATTAAGTGGCCCTTAGTCTAAATCTCATAGTTGGGAATAAGAGAAAGGCACAATTTAAAATGACCTATTTTCAGCACTAAGCAGGAAACTTAAATGAGTGAAGGCTTGTATAAGATGATAAATAGTTGGGGCAACTAGAGAAGGCATTCACATTCACTATGCAGTCCTAACAAAACTCTGGTGTAGAAACTTTCCCATGGTTCCTTATCTGCTCAGTGTGGCCAGGAACTTCCAGATTTAACCCAGTAGAACAAAGGAAAATACTGGTGAGAATGGCTACAGAAGATCTAAAGACAGTACATTGTTTTTTAAGATTGTATTTATTTGACAGAGACACAGCGAGAGAGGGAACACAAGCAGGGGGAGTGAGAGAGGGAGAAGCAGACCTCCCGCCTAGCAGGGAGCCCAATGTAGGGCTGGATCCCAGAATCCCGGGACCATCATGACCTGAGCTGAAGGCATTCGTCCAATGACTGAGCCATCCAGGAGCCCCAAAGACACTAGATTTTGAGTCATAAATGGAAACAGTACCACCAGGGAAGAAACAACATTTAAGACTATCTTTGGCTTTGGGGCGCCTGGGTGGCTCAGAGGAAAAAGCCTCTGCCTTCGGCTCAGGTCATGATCCCAGGGTCCTGGGATCGAGCCCCACATCGGGCTCTCTGCTCAGCGGGGAGCCTGCTTCCCCCTCTCTCTCTGCCTGCCTCTCTGCCTACTTGTGATCTCTGTCTGTCAAATAAATAAATAAAATCTTAAAAAAAAAAAAAAAAAGACAGTCTTTGGCTTTGAATACCATACTTTGGGGTTTGAATTCTTTCATATATCTTCCTTATTGTGTGCAAGTTACTTTAACTCTCTGAGCTTTGGTTTCCACTTCTGCAAACTAATAGTAATATCTACTTATAGAGGTTTTAGGATTAAATAAGAATATGTATAAATGGACTTCACACAGTGGCTGGTATATTAATGGTTTGTGGATTGTTCTCTAGCCATTTTCCCCACCCCACTTGCATCCAAGAAATTTAGAGACATGACTTAAAGAGCAGGAAAGAGATGAGATCTAGGAATATTTACCTTTTAAGGTTTCTACTCTAGCACTATATTTCTGGATATTTTCTATCTTTTTATCTTTTAGTGATTTCTCTGTTGTTGCTCACAGTAAAAATTTTTAAGGAAATCAAAAAAACCTTCCAAGTTTGAAAAAATGATCCATAGGGAAAGAAGCAGCACAGGACCATGTGTGGCTTCAAGCTGGACTGGGGACAGTTATTTCTTAGTGATATAGTTCAGCCGTGGCAGCCAGCAGGGCCATTTTGTTACCCCAGTTGGATCTTAGATGTGGTGGTTTTAGGATGTGAAGGTGTAGACCTAATAACTTACCAGCAGGATTTAGAACCAGTGAGCACATTTACGGTGACTTGTATCACCTGGAAGTCTGAGATAGAGATGAAAAATACTTACCAACAAGTGAAATGAATGTGCATTGATTGATTCAGTAACTTTTGAACCCCCTCCCCCCTTTTTTCATTTTTCTTTTTGGACACAGCCTTAGGAGTACAAGAAGACTAAAATAATGACAGGTGCAAATTGCCAGGGCTTAACTTCGGCAAGTAATAGAAGTAGGTTACACTAAAAATAAAATACTGGTGGTGTATTTTATCTTCTAAAGGTTTTAGTCAAATAAGGAAATGATACTTGCTGATAATGTTTCCTCATATACTTGAAAGTAAAATTAATTTGATCATTATTTTGGGACTATTTAAGTTGTAAGAATATGAGATGACTTGCCTTCTCACTTCAGGAAAATGGAATTTACATAAAAATAAACACTTTTTGGATCTGGAAGTGAAATTAAAAGTTCAGGCTTCCAAGCCACTCAAGCAACCAGCCATATTCTTCCACTTCTCTTTCAGGCTTTATCTAGATTTCATCTTATGCCATCTACTTCTCTTTTTGGCATTCTCCATTCTCCACTCATTCCTGATTGATTAGGTCTCTCATTTTTGAGTCTATATCCTAGAGGGATTCAGTCTGTTGACTTGGCCCCTGTTGGGCAGAGTCTTCCCTTCAGGCCATCTCATTGGTTATCAGCTAGCCCAGTGTGGCAGATGTCCATCCCTGTCCATCTGTGCCCTGTCATTTACTCAGGCAACAGATGTTTTCTTCAGCGGGATGCTATAGTCAGAATTTAGGCTAGAGGAGGATGTAGTCCAGACATTCTGTATATATATGGTCTTTAAAAAATAAATTAATATCTTCCTTTATTGATAGCATCCACCTTCTAGTGTTCCACATAACTACAGTAATGGGGCTGAGTATATGTTTATCTGACTTTCTGACTTATATGTTTATCTGACTTTCTGACTGATAGCAAGTCTGTATTTCCACCTTTTGGAAACATGAAACTTAATTATTAAGGATACACAGCATTTTTTTTTAAATTTTATTTATTTATTTGACAGAGAGAAATCACAAGTAGACGGAGAGGCAGGCAGAGAGAGAGAGAGGGAAGCAGGCTCCCTGCTGAGCAGAGAGCCCGATGCGGGACTCGATCCCAGGACCCTGAGATCATGACCTGAGCCGAAGGCAGCGGCTTAACCCACTGAGCCACCCAGGCGCCCCGCATGTTTTTGTTTTGTTTTGTTTTGTTTTGTTTTTAAGGATTTTATTTGTTTATTTGAGAGGGAAAGAGAGAGCACAAGTGAGAGGCAGAAGGAGAAGCAGACTCCCCGCTGAGCCGGGAGCCTGACAGAGGGCTTGATCCCAGGACCCTGAGATCATAATCTGAGCCAGCAGATGCTTAACCAACTAAACCACCCAGACCCCCACATAGCATATGATTGTTAGAATTATAGCCATACTATGCTTTTAAGGTGTATGTCAGAGTTTAAAAATTCAGTGCTTTGGACATACAAATGTTTTTTTTTTATGATTTTATTTATTCATTCGATAGAGATCATAAGTAGGCAGAGAGGCATGCAGAGAGAGAGAGGAAGGGAAGCAGGCTCCCTGCCAAGCAGAGAACCCGATGCAGGGTGCCATCCCAGGACCCAGGGATCATGACCAGAGCAGAAGGCAGAGGCTTTAACCCACCGAGCCACCCAGGCGCCCCGGGACATACAAATCTTAAGTGAATATTCACTCCTAACTCTTTGTTCTTTATCTAAGTATTTGTGCTTTTGAGTAATTTGTTTGGTAAAGATGGAACTATTAATCTATCATGGTGTGCTGTTATACAGATCTTTGGAAGATTCCATGTGTTTTTGAAATAGGTTCTTTGGATTGGTAAACAAAATTTTTTTGATTCCTCTAAATATATTTTGTAATGATTACAGATTACTATGGTAAATATAAAAATAAAAGCTTTCTAGGAAGGACATTCAGATGGTACACGAAAGAAGTTAGTGGTTATGAGCATTACCTTTTTCTTACAGATTTTTCTTCATTAAATTCCTGTAATGTGCTAATGTGCTCCAAGTGTTGCTTGACACTATTTTCCTAACCACTCCAGTTCTCTTGTCACTTATTTCAGGTTTTCATCCCTTGTTCACTTGTATTATAGAAATAGACGCTTTGTCTTTCTAGCTCTAGTATCTTCTATTTTGCTGTGTTTTACGGATAGTACCAAAATTATCTTTTAGAAAATAGGTTGCACTGGGGCGCTTGGGTGGCTCAGCTGTTAAGCGTCTGCCTTCGGTTCAGGTCATGATCCCGGGGATCCTGGGATCGAGCCCCGTATCAGGCTTCCTGCTAAGTGGTGAAGCTTGCTTCTTCCTCTCCCACTCCCCTGGCTTGTGTTTCCTCTCTCACTGTGTCTCTCCTTCTCTGTCAAATAAATAAATAAATCTTTAAAAAAAAACAAACAGGTTGCATTATGTCAGTCTTCTAAAAAGTCTATTGTTGCTTGTTTTCAGTCTTTTTTTTTTTTTTTTTTTTTGAGGTTTATTTATTTGAGAGAGAGTACGCACACATGGGCATGAGCAGGGGTGAGAGGCAGAGAAGGAGGAGAGGGAGAGAAGCAGACTACCTCCCAAGTAGAGAGCCTGACATAGGGTCAATCCCAGGACCCAGACTTGAGCTGAAATGAAGAGTCAGTCGCTTAACCAGCTGAGCCACCCAGGTGCCCCATATTATTCCCTGTTTTCAAAAACAATACACTAAGCATAACAAAGTTCTTCACGTTTTAAGGTTAGCCTTTCTTTCTAGCTTCCTTTCCTACTACTGTTCTGTTCCATCTCTCTTGTCCCCAGATAGATCCTCCATTATGGCTTTAACCAAGTGTGTTAAAACATGATGTTTAGGGACACCTGGGTGGCTCAGTTGGTTAAGCGGCTGCCTTCAGCTCAGGTCATGATCCTAGCGTCCTGGGATTGAGTCCCACATCGGGCTCCTTGCTTGGCAGGGATCCTGCTTCTCCCTCTGTCTCTGCCTGCTGCTCTGTCTGCCTGTGCTCACTCTCGCTCCTCTCTCTCTCTCTGACAAATAAATAAATAAAATCTTAAAAAAAACCAAAAACAAACGATGTTTACTATCATCCTTCCATTAGTTTGTATACACTGCTCCTTTTCTACATGATTATCCTTCTGGGTCCAACTTGAATTAATATATCATTATATATGAAGGTTTTCCATGAGCTAATACCCCTATTCTCCTTCCCCTACCAAAATTAGTTCCGTTTAGCAAAGCTTGTATTAAAAGTCATTAGTTTATCTTGTTGATGAAGGAATTACTGCATTTTACTAAAGGTGATTATAAGTCTCTCTCAGTCTGTGTCTCCTGGTAAATTAAAAACTCTCTGAGGTCAAGGATCACATCTTTTTTACATTGTTCAGTTCCTGGTGGAAAATTGGAATTCAGCTGCTTTAAATAATATCATCATCTATTATGGTTGCAGTCATAAAGGCATTTAGTGAGTATCTGGTCAGTTGAGTGAACAGCTATTTCTTAGTATCTCCTTTGGACTTAATATGGAGTGATGCCGAGAAATAACAACAACAACAACAAAATGTTGTGTTTGACCTGGTTTCTTGCCTCAGGGAACTTTTAATTGTGCTGAGATGGCAGCATTAACACACCATAGTAATTTATGTGAAACTGTATGGAAGAAATCCTGATCTGACTATTACTTATTTAAGTAAATGCTTCGTTCAGAGGAAAAATGGGAGGGATCCTTCCTGCGAACTCAGTTTGGGTTTTAGATAGTTGAGGGATGGCCTGAATAGATTTTGTAATGGCTAGAATGTTGAAGGGTACTGCCTTAAATGCTAGGCTTTAAAAGTTTATGCTTTATCCTGAAAGTCATAGTGAGCAGAATGAATATGATGAGATAGAAGAACTAATCTGACCGGAGACTAGAAAGAGAGATTGGAGAGGGGAAAAATTAGCAGCAAGGAAAGCAGTCAGGAAACTATCCATAATCTGGCCCTGGAATTACAGGGCTCTAAACTGAGTAGGGATGAAAATGAAGGAATGGTTCCAGAAACAGTTCAAAAGAAAGATTTAGTGATTGGTTGAGGAAGGGAAAGATATCAAAGATGATTTTGAGGGGCACCTGGGTGGCTCAGTAGGTTAAAGCCTCTGCCTTTGGCTCAGGTCATGGTCTCAGGGTCCTGGGATCAAGCCCCACATTGGGGTCTCCGCTCAGTGGGGAGCCTGCTTCCCCCTTTCTCTCTGCCTGCCTCTCTGCCTATTTGTGATCTCTCTCTCTCTCTGTCAAATAAATAAAATAAATCTTAAAAAAAAAAAAAAGATGATTTTGAGGTCAAGAGTTTGAAAACTGGGAAAATTGTTTTGCTGTCCAACATATGGAACTGATTTTGGAGGGAAAGAGAAATGATTCTTTTAAATAAGAAGATATTGGAAAATACAGTTAAAATTTCCAAAAAGCGTGTGTAAATAGAGGACTAGAGATTGAAAAGAGAGATCTAATTATATGGAATTGAGAATCCTAAGAAGATAACATTAGAACTACAGTTAGTACTATTTCTTAAACGTTAAGGGAAATTATGCGTACTGTCATTAATTTTGTGGTCTGAATTCTCAGTGCCCCTAATTAATCTCTGGAAGTACAATTTGTCTTTATAACAATCCATGACCATATGCCATTTAGTATAGCTGATTAAGCGCATTTGGCCTTGATAGGTCACTGATGCCAAAAAAATTGTTTACCCAAAGCTTTGTTTCTTTCATAGGAAAATAACTGGTTTCAGGAATATGTTTTAGAACTATAAGTATATTCTTCCACTGAATTATTTTCGAACTGAAATGACTCTCTTTTATGTGTGGTAGTCGGAGGAAATGTGGACTGGAAGCAGATAGCAAGTATTCAGGAATCCATCGGAGAAACCAGTTCTCAAAGTGTTGTTGTTGCTGTAGATAGGTAAAGTATTTATTTTTTTCCTTTTTCAAATGAATACTATTTTAATTCTATAACATTTAAGTACATTTTGCTCTGTAATGGTTAAAAAAAGAAAAATTATTGCCAAAATAACTTTCCTTAAGTAGTAGACTATATAGTGTGTTAGACGGTGATCTGATGGTGAAGTACCTATAATTTTGCTCTTTAGATCGTGGAATATCTGAAGGAGATAAACAGTATGAAAATTTACATTAATATAAATTAGAAATTAATGGGCATTAGGGAAATGGTTATCTTGATGAAAAAGAAACACGTTTTATTTTCTTTATAGAAGACTAATTGGTATCATTATTCCTTAATGAAAATGGTGTGTAATCTTTCAGGTTCTGTTTGATGTAAGACTGCATTATGGGTAAATGAAGGATTTGCTGGCAATTCTCATTGCAGACTTCTTTGGAAAGGATTTCAGAGTGTGTCTTATTACCAAGTATTTCTCATTTCTAGTTTATTTTCTAAAAGTGACCCCATACTAAGCGTTCTTTTGAAGATAAGCTTTTTCTAGATGAATGCCCAAATATTTGAAACTTAACATTTTACAACACTGACATTCAGATTTTTTAATTACTTCTGTTGAAACTTGTAGATGTATAGTATGTATTTTTTCTTGGTGCTTGGAGCCTTGTGCTAATCCAGAATTTTACTTCAGATAAAACTTCTTGCTCTTCAGTACAGACTGAACTAGAGTATTCAGTGGCTACTGACCCTGGAAATATACCCTGCCACTTTTTCTTTGAAAAGAACTTGTAATTTTCACTTGCAGACTCTTTTTTTTTTTTTTTTTAAATAAGGGAAGGAGGTCATTTGCCTTTTCCTGGTGAAGGCTAAAGAAAGATTGCATATTCTCTAATACTCCCTGTATGACTTGAAGGTTTACCATGTGCTTGGCACTTTTCAAAGTACTTTCCTGGTATTACTTATCACTTAATACTTCGAGCAACTTCATGAGATGAGTATTATTATTGTCCTTAATTTATAAGTGAGGAAACTGAGACGGGGTGCCAAAATAACCTGCTCATCCCCACAACTAATCTTATCTTGATTATTGTTGAAATAACTGTTTCATCCACAAAGAATTTTGAGGAGTGGTGCCAGACATATATTCAGGCAGCATGTCTTCTTGAGCATATGCTCTTATCCTCTCCACCTCTCTGCCTGCATGTACAGCTGGAGAGCAGTGTAATAATGTATGCCCTTCTGCTTTCAGGGTAGCTTGTTTCCAGATGATTTTACTATCATTATGAGAATCTCTTCAGGCAAGAGTTAACATTTTACCTACTATTTATATCCATAGTATATTTTATATGACCAAAGCCAGTTCTAATTTATTCATCCATCCACTGTTTGTTGCGAGGAGACATACCACTTGTTTGAGTAAATGATACGCCTCTCCATTTTAAGAATTTAAGGTATTTTAGAGGAGTCTTAACATAAATTCTGTTAGTACTTTGTTGTCTCAAACTTGTCATCACCAGATAATTTCTGCAAACATAAATCCATTGATTTTACACAAAACCTCAACATTTAAATTTTAACTCGTAATGTAAGCATTTAAAGTTACATCTTTAATTTACTATTAGATTATATTCTTGTGTGGTGCTTTTAACTTTCTCATTAAATTTCTTCTGAATTTCTTTCTCACTATCTGAGTATATTTTCATATGTAATATTCTGACTCTAAATTCATAAGCTAAGTCAGATAACTTAGGAGGTATTCAAGTCAGTGTTGTGAACGTTGTCAGGTATCCTGGAAAGTTTTGTACTTGTAACAAGTCGTTTTCTTATCCTTAGGTCTGGTGTTCTGAATAATGACAAGTATAGGAAGTAAATGTTTAAAATCAAAGTAAATTTTTTTGCTTAATTTTAGTGCCTGTTTATTAAGAGAAAAAATATATGATTTTATTAAAAGCTATTCTAACTGTACAGGAATCGATTTTGTCCAGGAATGAGTTACCACTAAAAGTTAAAAGCCAGTACCATAGTTTATGATTTTATTAATTTTAACCACACCAGATCTATCTTTATTCTGACCCACCTCACACTTGGAACTTTCTGTCTCCCTTCAGAAAATACATGTAGCTCATCCCCAACTACATTTGCTCATAATATCTTCTGATTAAGTCTTAGAAATAAGTGTTAACTCTGATACTTGCACTGTAAAAATTTTTTACATTTACAGTAATTTAGTTTACCTCTGTATTACATACAGTTTAGAGTTTATGTGGTCCAGAATCTGCAGGTTTTGACAACTTTCTTTCTTTCTTCTTCTTTTTCTTGTTTTTTTTTTTTTTTTTTTTTTTTTTTTTTGGTATTGCTGCATTGCTTTTCATTTTGTGGCTGAAGCAGTAATCTCTAATTTTGTTTTCCTGCCCATAGTTTTTAGGACATGTTATTTATTTGTTTGTTTGTTATTTTATTTATCTATCTATCTATCTATTTATTTATTTATTTATAGCATTCCAAGATTCATTGTTTATGCACCACACCCAGTGCTCCCTGTAATACGTGCCCTCCTTCATACCCACCGTCAGGCTCATCCAACCCCCCACCCCCTGGACAGTCTTTTGATATTAACACACAAGATTCTGGTGCATCGTCCTTGGCTTTTCATACAGGGAATGTAAAATCCATTTCATAGACTGATTTTGTGAAACATAGCTACGTTCTCTTGCCTTAGTTTATGAAGGTGAACTTGAAATACCTTCACAGACTGTCAAGCTCCTACCATATGGCTTATCTGTAGCGGGGCATTACTAGAGATAAAGTGACCCTTCAGAGGCTACCAAAGTGAGTGGGAATTTGAATGTCCTTTTTCAGGATGCATGCTCCCTCTAACTTTTGTCACGCTGACTCTATAAACTTGTCTGATTGCTACTGGTATTTCTTTGTCTTTGTTCTCCATCATTTTAGGGCCTACAGAGAATTTGTTGCTTCTTTCCACTGTAATTGCATATAATCTCCATCTCTGCTTCTGTTCTTGACTCCTTTACTCTTTGTAGTTTGCTTCCTTCTCTGTCTAAAGAATTTTTTTTTCTTTTCTTCCTTTTCTTGTTGTTTCTCCTATTTACTGTTTAGTTTTGTTATTGTGGTTATTTTTTTTATAGCCATCACCTATGAGAATACCTGTAGTTTGAGAAATCGCCTAGTGACATTTATAATGTGTATGCCAGCCATTTTCATTTTTGTTCATGTGAGAAGTTGTAGGCTTTGTATATTTCTAATCTCTGGACCCAGTCTAACCACTGGATTAAATGGGGCCTTAATTATTCTACTTTTCCCCCAGATGATGTTCTCAGCCAGATCTTTGAATTATTTTGTTCTACTGACAAGAGCAATAGAGGAAATCTTAAACTATTCCTTTAGCAGGAGATCAGGGTATGAGTCATCATGTTGTCAGTTTTTGTCAAATATGTTACTCATTGCCAGGACACATGGACAGACATTCAAGGGCACTGAGGTTAAAAAATCATGATATACTTACAACATGGGTATAGTGGACATAGTAGGGAAAAAACCAGGATATATTTTAAGTGTTTATGTTTTGCTCAGGTAAGTGTGAAGCAGTATATCAAAGTAGTTAAGAGGGTGGACCCTGGAGTATGCCCTTCCTGGTTTGAATCTTGGCTGTAGCATTTACTAATTCTGTAACTTTGAGGAAGTGATTAAATATATTTGTTCCTCAGTTTTTATTTTTATGAAATTAGAAGTATACTAGTCCCTACTGCACAGGCTGTTTGTGATTATTAAGTGAGTGGATATATCATAAAACACCTAGAATAGTACCCACTTTTTGATTATTGGTAGCTATTACTGTTACTATGATTATTTTTTCTTTCTTTCTTTCTTTTTTTTTTTTTTTTTTTTGGTTTCAGATTTATTTATTTTAGAGAGCGGTGAGCGGTCGGTGGGGAGGGGGGCAGAGGGAGAGAGCATCCCAAGTAGACTCCATAGTAAGCATGGAGCCCAACAGGGGGCTCAGTCTCATGACCCTGAGATCACAACTTGAGCTGAAACAGGAGTTAGGCACTTAACCAACAGAGCCCCCCAGATGCCCCAGATTACTTTTATTTCTAAGCTTAATATTTGACCTGCTTCTGCCTTTAACATTTCCTTTTTGCCATGCAAATCCTATGGTACACAGTATAAATTGAGGAATATCAGTTCACTCTGGAAGGTGCATCAAACCCTTGGTTACAAACCCGGAGCATCAGTAAAAATGCAGACTTTAGAAGAAGACTAATAGGTCTATGCCAAAATCTTACATGAAACTTTGAAACAAAGAAAAAATTCAGTGAAGAAAGCTGGGCAAACCTGGACAACACAGCTTAACTCTATAAACATTTGATTTTTCCAGGAAAAATTATTTAGCCACTTCTTAGTTAAACTATAGAGACTATTTGCAAGCTTCTGTTAGGTTGCTTATAATTTAACATAATGAGTTTTCTAATCAAATGTATGTTACTTGTAAAAACAAAGAACTTTTCATCTTAAGAACATGTTTAATGCTAGTAGATAATCAGGAAAAATTAAAAAATACCTTCTGTTTTGTACTCTGCCAGTTAGTCACTTAGTTTTACAAACTGATATTTTCCTTTAGAGTCTCGTGTTGATCTAGTGTTTGTGTAAGCTTACTAATAAAATTAAAACAATTTATTCTTTATTATATTTCTGAATGCAAAGGAGGGAGGGAGGAACATCCAAACTATACTTGTTATGAAATGATATATTAAAATTTAGTTGACTACCTGATTTTTTGTTCTTCTAAACCAGATTTAAAGTAGCAAGTACCTCATGCTACTTTTTGAATTGATATAACAGATGTAAGAGTTTATAAATTTTTGAATTATGTTTCTTTTCTTTAGAATATTTACAGGGTCTACAAGGCTAGATGGAAACGCTATTGGTAAGTATATACATTTATTTCACTTATAAATTGGTTTTTGGCTAAAAGACTTGAAAGTTAAGCTAACAAAATATAAATTTATTTATATTATAGTGGATTTTGTCCGTTGGCTCTGTGCTGTGTCTATGGATGAATTACTTTCCACTACACATCCAAGAATGTTTAGTCTACAAAAAATAGTAGAAATATCATATTACAACATGGGAAGAATAAGATTGCAGTGGTCTCGAATTTGGGAAGTTATTGGTGATCATTTTAATAAGGTATTTGAATAATTGTAGGATTTGCTTACATTTGTAATGTTTTTTGTTTAAAATTCCTTAAAATCTAATTGAGATTTTTTTTCCTTTTCTACCTTTTTTAAATTACATTTTTGTAATTAAAAGTAGGGCAACCTTTGAATCCTGTTTTGTTTTTTTAAATGATTGCTCTAGGCTTTAAGTATTTAGTTAAAATGTGTTTTTCTTGGGGTGCCTGGGTGGCTCAGTGGGTTAAAGCCTCTACCTTCAGCTCAGGTCATGATCCCAGGGGGTCCTGGGATCAAGCCCCTCATCGGGCTCTCTGCTCATCAGGGAGCCTGCTTCCTCCTCTCTCTCTCTGCCTGCCTCTCTATCTACTTGTGATCTCTGTCTGTCAAATAAATAAATAAATAAATCTTAAAAAAAATAAAAATACAGTATGTTTTTCTTGTTGAAAAATATTGTTAGTACACCTTAGTGCCTTTGTGGAGAATTTTAGGATTTACCAATTTGTGTTCTTAGTGATAATATTTTTTTCTAAAACAAAAGTGAAGAAATAGACTTTCACTGCTGACATTAGCACCCTATATTTCTGTTGCCATTACAGGTTGGCTGTAATCCTAATGAAGATGTAGCTATCTTTGCAGTAGACTCCTTGAGGCAATTGTCAATGAAGTTTTTAGAAAAAGGGGAGCTTGCTAATTTCAGATTCCAGAAGGATTTCTTAAGACCCTTTGAACATATAATGAAAAGGAACAGGTATTATATTTGTTGAATTGCTTAATATCAGAAAAATACCTTATTATTTTCCACAGCAGGGGGGAAAACAGAAGAAAGGAAAAAAAAACTGATGGGTTTTATATATATGCATATCCAAGCAATTATATTAATATTTTAGGTCTCCAACAATTCGAGATATGGTTGTACGGTGTATAGCACAAATGGTTAATTCTCAAGCTGCTAACATTCGGTCTGGATGGAAGAACATTTTCTCTGTGTTTCATCTAGCTGCATCCGATCAAGATGAAAGCATAGTGGAACTTGCATTCCAAACAACAGGGCACATTGTCAGTGAGTATTCTTCTGCCTGCATTCAAGTTAAAAAAAAAAAAAAAAGGAAAGCTTTAATGTTTTCAGAAAATAATAGAAATATAAGATCACAGACCTATTCTGGGTTTTCAGCTTAACAAGGTTTGCCTGTAGAGAGTTCGTAATGATAGTAATATTGTTATTACATTATTATAGTTAACATTTATTGAATGTTTACCAATGCAAGAACAGTAAGCACATCGAATGTGTTTCCTTTGGTCTTTACAACAACTCTGTGAGCTAAGTATCTTAACTATCCCTTTTTAAATAGATCAGGAAACTCAGACCCAGTGAAGTCAAGTGACCTGCATGGGTGCATGATTGAGTTACTGGGATTCAAAGCAAGGGAGAGGTTTTTGACCACTCCGTTATACAGCCTCCTTTGACTATAAGGAGAATTAAATACCGAGGTTGTAAGTTAAGCCTGTCTGAAAGATGATAATGATGACCCTCATCATTTTTAATAGATTAAGAGACTGCAGTACAGATAGGTTGAACATAATTTTGTATATTGATCTCAGCAGCTACTGATTCAGTACCTACTGTACTGTCACTGTATTGTGTGTTGGGTTTATGGTATAAAGAAAACACTGTGTACCTCTCCCCACTACTCAAGACAGTCAAGTAAGCAGTAATGACAGATATGAAGTGATGTCTGTTAGACATCAAAACCCTTCATCTTTAAGTATGCTTTAACTTCTGGGGTTGGTTTTTTTTGTTGCAGTTAATAATAATTGAAAAAATTATTTTGATATATTTTCCATCCTTTCAGCTCTTGTGTTTGAAAAACACTTTCCAGCGACCATTGATTCTTTCCAGGATGCAGTGAAGTGTTTGTCTGAATTTGCGTGCAATGCAGCTTTCCCAGACACAAGTATGGAAGCAATTCGACTTATTCGCCATTGTGCAAAATATGTGTCTGATAGACCTCAGGTATAGCGTCATTTAGTAAACAAAATTTTGCTGAGTATTTATTTCCAGTCTGAGATCAAAGTTTATTTGGGAATTGAGGGAATATGAAGCATTTAGTTTTCAGTAAACCCCAAATTATCTGAACTTGTTTCAGACCTAAGTGATTAGTAGTGATAGCTATCATTTATTAAAGGTGTCAGGTGTTTGTTTTTCCAAGTGTAATGATAGCTGTCATTTACTAAAGATATCAGGTGTTTTTCTGAGTACTTTACATGTATTAACTTGTTTAATGTTCTTAACTTTATGATATAGGTAGTGTTACAGCCCCATACAGATAAGGAATCTGAGGCACAAAGAAGTTAAAAAATGTGTCCATGGTTGCAGGGCTAGTAAAGGAGACCTAGGGTTTGAACTGAATCCCATGTCTTTAGCCGTTAGCCCATACTATTTCCTGCATGTGGTGCTGTACAGTACTGAAGTTGGCTGTCTGTGGATGAGCGTGGACTCAAGCACTGAAGTAAAAAGTTGAATTGGCAACCTGGCCGCCAGCCTTAACTTGCATATCTGAATCTATCTCTAACTATCATCAAGAGAATTTGGTAGTAAGATTTTTTACTACATACTAATGTGTACCTATGGGGGAGCTTAGTACTTTTTACATGCATCGACTCATTTGACCTTCATACTTCCCAGGTAGCTGATAAGGCACATGCAGCCTTATCAGGGAAAGGATAAAAATGGATAAAAATCCAGGGAAAGGATAAAAATGGAAGCCTGGTTTAACCTGCCGAATATAATAATACAGAAAAGCTGATGAAAGATTTGAAGCTGAAACCAACTTCAGGACTTTAGTGCAGTGCTCTTCATAGACAGTTACAATCTCTATCTTGCTATAAATTGTTTATCAAATTGGCTCACTTTTGATTTGTAGAGCATTTAAAAAATTTGGAGGGAGAAATAATACACAGGTGTTGTGTTTTACCTGAAGTATATCTACCTTTCTTCTTGAAGGCTTTCAAGGAGTACACAAGTGATGATATGAACGTGGCGCCGGAAGACAGGGTTTGGGTGAGAGGATGGTTCCCAATTCTCTTTGAGTTATCCTGTATCATCAATAGATGCAAATTAGATGTAAGAACCAGGTAACAATCAGTGTTTGTAACTACAATTTTGAAAGGCTCATTTTGACTTCATTTAACTTTTCTTATGTGAACATAAGTTCAGTAGTTGAAGGCCATAAGTCCATAAGTCATGTGTTTTATCAAATATAGTCATTATTTGATAGGCAGATTTTAAAATATGTTAAGTGGAGCAACAGTAAAAATGGAAATACTACTTTTTCTTCAGATTTTAGTCGAGCATACTACTTTGAGTTTTGGCTTCTCTGTTAATTTAATAGTTTACACATTCTGTCTTTTCATACATTTGTTTCTACTTAAAAATTGAAGTTAGTAGCAAAATTATTTCCTGATGAATGCTAAAAGAATTTCTCTTTGCACATCCTTGGTGAACTTTAGATAAAGAACCATTTCTCTTTGAAGACTGGTCTTCAGAGTAACAGAGTTTTGAATAATATAGGTCTATTAAAAAAGAAGCACACTCTTTCACAAGTATATTTTCAGTAAAAGATCTATATGAGTATATAGTTTATTTGTAAAGAAACTTCTGTGGATATAATGTAACTGGATGAGGATTCAGTTCACATTTAGTTACAGCTCATGTTAATCCCATAGAAAATTTTTATCCTACATTTTTTACTGCCAAATTGACATGACTGATTTGTATATCCTGTTACCTGTCGACAAATGCTTGAGGCAACATGAGTTTAATTATATGTTTAAATAAAATCTGTCTTTTATATAGCCCATCTTCTTTTTAGGGAGAATCATTAATCATTTGGGCAATTAACTTTATTGGATTTTTTTTTAATTGGAAAGGTAGTAAATAGAGACTTGTAAGATATCAGTGATAGAACTATAATGAAGGAATGAATCTCTCCTTCCTCCTCTTATACCACAACCACCCTCATTCCCATCCAAGGTGGAATGTGATACATATCCTAAGAAACTTCATTTTTATTTGTTATCATGGAAATTTTTATAAAATTAGGTAAGCAGTCCAAAATAGGATTCAAACCTTGGGAATTTGTAATAAAATTTCATAATCACAAGAACAGTATACAGCATTTTAGACATTGAAAATTGTTTGGCAGTGGACCTGTTAGGAACTTGATAAAATTCAAGATAGCCCCTGATTCATGTAAACTAAATTATTGAGATTTATAGCTTTGAATTGACCAGCCATATCATTGGAGCAGCTAATATATCATGACAGACACATCAGATAAACTTGGCATACATACATACATACACGCACATATCCGCCCTTGTTTCTTTGTAGAAATTTATTTGATGAGGAGATGAAGGGTCTTCCTGCTTCCTTAGTTTTTGAGCCTGTTCTTGTCTGGGACCACCCACTTTCCTTCTTGCCATATCCCATCTTGAGATTATGAAGGAGTTCTGGTTGTTAAAGAGAAGAGAAAATATGTATTCTAGTTAATAAAGGAGAGGAAAAACATGAGTAAACTTTGTTCAGTAATGGCATTTTCTTATTTCATTCCAGGATCTTTAAGGACTGATTTTAGATTACATTTAAAAAATGTAATACCATGATTTGTGTAACAGGTTAATTACACAGTACCTTCACATGTGTTCTCATCTGATTACCTTAAAATCTTATAAATTTAGGATTGGTTAATTAACCTAGGGTCTCACATACTCTTTTTCCCTGTACCAGCAATTTAAGTATTGTTTCAAAAAGGTTTCTTGAACTGTGAAAATCATGGAAACCTCTGTAGCTCGGTGTTTACTTTGTGGGCCTGGAAAAAAACAGGATTCCCACATCCCCTTATGCCTAGCTGTGGGATTTAGCATCCGGTTACTTAGAGTGGGAGGAAGTGGATTTCAAGCTCAGGAGATGGAGGAAGAGGGAGCCTTGTTCATTGTAGGGGGAAACATGAATTCCAGCAGGCTTCTCCAAAAGAAGAGTATGTTACTTCCACAGGAATTTCTTCACTATGGCTCCTTTACTTTTCATTATACACATTAGGTACTTATGGATCAAATAAACTGCTGTGAACTTGCTATAGGACCAAAGTACCATTTGCACGCTTATTTAACAAATAGTTAGAGCCTATTACGTGCCAGACCCAGAGGTAGCATAGCAGCAAATGAGCTGAACTGTGAACCAGTCCTTATGGAGTCTTTCAGATAACATTTGGTTTTGGCTTACCATCAGAGTTTTTAGAAATATAGACTTTTTTCTTATTGGAAAGATACCTATTTTGCTAGAAGAAAGTAACATATAAAGAACAGATCAAGTTTTTTAATGATTACATGAAGGGATTATTATTTAGAGGAAGATAATAAGGAATCAAGAAGGCAGTGTTGAGTTTTAATTTTAACACTTATTCAAAAGACAGTACATGTGATACTAAGCAGTTTATTTGTTCAATAAATACTTATTATGTGCCAAATATTGTTCTATCCCTGGCATATAGTAGGAAACAAACTGCCACATGAATGTCTTAATGGATCAGTTTTATAAATCTTTTAGTTCAGGGATAATCTATGAATGGTTAAAATGTAAGCTAAAAGTCCTGTATGCTAAAAGTCCTATAACTCTTTGAGAAAAATTTCCCAGAAACCAATTTTATGATGATTATTCACAATCTTTAATTTCATTTACAATCTTAAAATGCTGGAATGATGGGGTGGGAGTGGGAGAAAAGTGAAATAAAACATTTTAAGGCCAAGTCCTTTGGAATTTTCTCCTACATGATGCATCCCAAAGAAACCAGTTTTACAGTGGAAATTTCTTAAAACTGAATATCTTTTATTAGTTTAAAACCAGTTTTAAACTTTTTTAGTAGCTTTATGACCTCTAAGAACTATTTTAAGAGGGTATTCTGATATGGAATATTTTCTGTGTTATAGCTTCCCACTTGTGTTTTATTGTTTTAGGGGTTTAACAGTAATGTTCGAGATAATGAAAACTTATGGCCACACTTATGAAAAACACTGGTGGCAGGATTTATTTAGAATTGTTTTCAGAATCTTTGACAACATGAAATTGCCAGAACAGCAGACAGAGGTAAGAGAAAAAAATTTCATTTAACACAGATAAGTTAAAAGGTTCTGAGTATTTTCCCTAATACAGTTTAGTAGATCAAATCAAGTACTTAGAAAAGAAAAAAAGTTCCCGGAGAGCTGTTCATTATAATAAATAAAAGTTATGTCTTTATAAAAAAAAGAATCCTATTTGGGGATAGAACTGAGTTAATGAATTGGTTGTTTTCAGTGTTTTTGTTGAACTTCCAGTTTCTTTCCTCATTATAATATTGCCACAACTACAGATACCAGTAGCTTTCTTTATATTCATAGTGACTTCTTATTCTGAAGTAAAGAATACATAGTAATAACTTTTATTTATTTTATTTCAGTGTTTTACTACAAACCAATTATAGCATGAATCTCAATAAATGTACGGAGAGAGCCTCAGGTTTTCTTCTTTTGTCCCGTACAGCTGTATTAAATGAAACATCAGGGACTGTGTGGCCTGCAGCAGGTTTTACTTTAGATCTGTGATTTTTGAATCTACAGGTAGACTGTTACTGAAAACATCTGATAATGTAGACATCTGTATATGCACTGGCACAAAACTGTACATGAAAATTATCACTAGTCCAGATTAGTCCTTTATGTATTTGAGAAAAATAAATTATTTACACTTATTTTGTATGGCCCTATTAACCATTTATGGTATTTTCAAGTAACCATACTGCATGAAAGTTTTATTTTAAATTTATGCGAAACCCACTTAGATAAATTCCTATTTCCTTCCTCTGTATTTCTCTTTTATGTTCTGTCATATCATGGAGCAAGGCCAGATGTTGATATTCATGCATATTGTTTGAGAAGAGTTATAATGTTAATAGCAAGATAATTCAGTGATAATTTTTAAAATCAAAAATAATGCAAAAAATTTAATTACTTTACATAAATTGTTACAGAATGATGGAGAAAAATAGATCTCAGTGAGTTGAGGTGAATGTAATATTCTAGAGTGAAGTTAAGTGGTCTGAAAGGAAGATGGACAGCCTTAGCTTTTAAACATGCAAGCATATTTCTTCTTTAATTCTGGTTGTTGACAAATGGTCTGACCTTCTTTTAATGACTTTTTTGCCTTAGAAAGCTGAATGGATGACTACAACTTGTAATCATGCACTTTATGCGATCTGTGATGTATTCACTCAGTATTTAGAGGTACTCAGTGATGTACTTTTGGATGATATTTTTGCCCAGCTCTACTGGTGTGTGCAGCAAGGTACGTCTATAGCAAATAGTGACACAAAGTGTTAAATGTGGCCCTGACAATACATAAATGAATTGCTCTTTTCTTTACAGACAATGAGCAGTTAGCACGATCTGGTACAAACTGCTTAGAGAATGTCGTTATTCTGAATGGTGAGAAATTTACCCTAGAAATCTGGGATAAAACTTGTAACTGCACACTGGATATCTTCAAAACCACAATCCCACATGCGTAAGGATTTTACTTTATTTTATATTTGTATATTGAATGATAGACATAAAAAGTTTAGTTATTTTTTTTAACAAATTCTTTTGAAAAACCTCTGTGTTCCATGAATTTGTATTTATTTCAAATCAGAGTTCTATAAACCATAGGTGATACTTGAATTAAATTCTTTATAATCAAAACACTTCAGTCTGATTCGTCATTTGATCATTGATCGTATTGAGGTGATTCTTCTTTTTAATAGGGTTTTATTTATCCAGCTTAGAGCAAGCAGTGGTTTTGAATTTTAAAAAAGCAACCAAAAAACTTAACATATATTTCAGTTACTATAGACTGAATAAGGAAAATTTATTTATAAATATATTTTATAGTTAATTATCCTCTTCTAATGAATTAGTTTGGAATTGAATTGTGGTGAAGGAGTTTTTATTAATGGAGAAACTGAGATGTAGTCTCACTAAATGACTAATAGCATCTGGATTATTTATAGGACGTACTTGAATTTACTTCCCAGCTCAACTTTGGGGATCTCTGACCTACAGAAAGTTTTACTTGAGATTTACTATTTTTAAATCTACTTAATAAGATGTTTTAAATCTTACTTAAAACATCTTAAGTAGATACATGTGTATGTACTGACATAAAGCAATGTATGAAAATTAGGAGTTCAGATTTTTAAGCATCATAAACTTTTTCTTGACATGAGTGAAATATGTTTACACTGATACGATCCCCTTGTCAGTATCCTAATAATATTAATAAGACACTGGAAGTCAAACAAAAGGGACATACCTCTAGGAAAGCAGTCTGTAGGTGGGTCTATACTGAAAGGACAAATACCGGTCAAACTTTTCTTATTTTTTAGTGCACATTTTATTGGAACAATGTAATGTACTTGACAAGTGATCCATTTTTGTCAGTTTACCTATGTCAAAAGACAGTATGAAGTCTTGCCTAGCTGTTGTCCCTGTGAAGTCTTAACAAAAACCAGCCAGGCTGAACATTCTTATTTTTTTATTTGTTTTAGGAACTGCCTCTGTTTTAATTTATTGGATTACAAATGCAGGTTAAGATACATGATCTTAAAGATCATCTAATAAGCATTTTTTAATAGAAAATAACTGTACCAGAGTTCTTTCCATATTGAATTGAAATGCTATTATCTACCATTGTCTACTCCATTTCCCAGGATCTCCTGCTTCTCAGAAGCAAAAACTTGGGCCTTAGTCATCTTTCTATTCTAAGTATCCAGTCAGGGATGGCAAGTTAGTTTCTTCTTTTGGGCCAAATTTTATTTCATTTATTTTTATACATTAAAAAAAATAGAATCTAAAGAGTTCTATGAATTTTTGAAAAGTCTCAAACTTTTCTCAATCTCACTTTAGGAAATATTTAATGACATTACTACTTAGAAAAAGTGAGTTTAAAGTGTTTGAAACTTTCAGAATTTTTTTTTAAACTGATGACCCATAGTATCCTTTTGATTATATTACATGCTAGTTGATTGATTTCTGGAAATACATATTTTAAACTTTTTACTAGATTTTTTCAGTAGTAGTCAGAGAAGGATTATATTGTTTTGGGCATATTCTTGTGACTTTTATGCCTGTTCCAAAATACATGTTGGATGTGTCCTGTTTCACACTCAGTGATTGGTGTGACTTTGGTATTTTAAAGGCTCTTAACCTGGCGTCCCTCTTCTGGAGAAACTGTTCCCCCACCTCCATCTCCTGTGAATGAAAAACAGCTGGTAAGTTTTCATAAATAAATCATATTTAAAATTGCTTGTGAGAGGTAACTTTACTATGGGCCAGATTCTTTTCTGTGAGTCCAGGTCTTTAAAATAGATGGCATAGGGGTGCCTGGGTGGCTCAGTGGGTTAAAGCCTCTGCCTTTGGCTCAGGTCATGATCCCGGGGTCCTGGGATTGAGCTCCACATAGTGCTCTCTGCTCAGCAGGGAGCCTGCTTCTCCTCCTCTCTCTCTGCCTGCCTGTGCCTACTTGTAATCTCTGCCTGTCAAAATAAATAAAATCTTTTAAAAAAATAAAAATAAATTAAAAAGATGGCATAAATTTGTCCAGAATTCTTAGGTTAAGCTTCATAATGGTAAATTCCCGGGTGACTAAAATTTATCTCTGTACGTGCCATGAAGGAAGTATTTTAAATTATTTTATAATGTAGACAGTTTGAGACAGAATAAAATGATGTCGGGAATTTCAAGAGCCAGGCATGAGATTATGTAAGGATTTCCATGCCAAGGGACACCTGGATGGTGCAGTTGGTTAAGAATCCTCTTCTTAATTTCAGTTCAGATCTTGATCTCAGGGCCCTGAGTTCAAACCTTGTGTTGGGCTCCATGATGGGCATGGAGCCTACTTATAAAAAGAAGAAGAATTAAAAAGGATTTCCATGCCAAGCTAAAGACATTATTGGGTATTTATTTTAAATTTTTAATTTGGATATAATTTAACCTATGAGAAATATTACAGTAACAGTTCAAAGAATTTTAATATACCCTTCACCCAATGTATTTATTTCCTAGGTCTACCACAACAAATGGTAGTGGCTTAAAACAACAGATATATTGTCTCATTCTAGGAGGCCAAAGGCCTAAAATTAAGGCATCAGCAGGACTGCATTTTCTCCAGAGGCGCTAATGGAGAATCTTCCTTTGCCTTTTTCAGCTTCTAGTGGCTCTTGGCAACTCTCAGTGTTCCTTGACTTGTACACTCATCATTCCAGTCTCTCCCTCCATTTTTAAATGTCTGTGTAAAAGTCAAATCTGTTACGTATCATACCTGTTTCTCCTTTCTCTTTTAAGGACACTAGCTATCTCTTTAGTATCTATAAGATATAAGCCAGCTCATCTCAAAATCTTTAATTTAATTACATCTTTAGAGACCCTCTTTCCAAGTAACCTTCGTAAGTACCTGAGATTCCAACTTAGATATTCTGTTTTGGGGCCACTGTTCAACCTATTGCAGTCTTTACCCTCTGGCACCCAAAAATTCATGTTCGTTCATCTTTCAGGCAAAATGTGTATTCATGCCATTTCAGTATTCCCAAAAGTTTGAACTCATTATAGCATCAATAAGTCCCAAATCTGATCTAAACATCATATCTAAAGTCCCAGATCTCATCATCACAGCCATCTAGATCATGTATGTGGTCTCTTCTGGGGGCATCTTCTGTCCCCATCTGTGGATCTGTAAACCTAGAAAACAAATTACCTGCTTGTAAAATACAATGGTGGGACAAGCACAGGCTAACCATCCTCATTCAAAAAGAGAGAAATTGGAAGGAATAAAAGGGTCACTGGTCCTAAACAAGTTCAAAACCCAACAAGACAAATTGTTTTAATTTTCAAGGCCTGAGGGGCTTCTGGGTGGCTCAGTCAGTCAAGCATCTGCCTTCAGCTCAGGTCATGATCCCAGGTTCCTGGGATTGAACCCCAAGTCGGGTTCCCTGTTTGGTGGGGAGTCTGCTTCTCCCTCTCCCTCTGCCCCTTTCCCCACTCATGCTCTCTTCTTTCTCTGTCTTCTCTCTCAATCAAATAAATAATCTTTCAAAAAAAAAAAAAAGTCAAGGCCTGAGGATAGTTCTCTGTACCTTTATACTCTGCCTTCTGGGCCCGTGGCTCCTTCTTGTGCCCCAGCAGCTCTTCTTCTTAAAGATTAGCATGTGTTTGCAGCCATGTAGCCTGCCTGTAGAATCCCAGAGATCTGATAATCTTCCTTTTATCCTATGTCTGTTCCTGTGAGTCTAGGCTGGCTGTGTTCTGCTAGTATATCATTCTCAAAATCCCGTGGGTCTCTCATGCATGTCAAGAGTGTTATTTATGGAACCTTTCTGGATAACTTTCTCTCTGTTCCAAGCTTCTCCTGAGGTGTTTGATTGGATCCATTGGATATACACATCTAATCTCTTTCATCAAAATGTTATCTAACTATCCGAAGAAATGTTTTGGTAACAATAAATTTTCTGATTTTAGCATCCTTCACAATCTGGATAGGCCATGATTCTCCAAATTATCAAGTGCTAGGTTCTTTTTGCCTAGTAGTTCCTTCCTGAGTATCTCTCTGGCCTCACATTTTTCTATAAACACCAAGAAGAAACTGGGCCACATCTTTAACCTTTTGCTTAGAAATATCCTCAGCTAAATATCAAAGTTAATCACTTACAAGTTCTGTTTTCCACGCAAGTAGTACAGCACAATTGAACCAGATTTTCTGCTACTTATTTAACAAGTATCACCTTTCTTCCATTATCCAATAACATGTTCCCGATTGCCTTTCGAGACCTCACCAGAAGCACTTTTAACATTTGTATTTCTGTACACATTCTGTTCCATGACCGTATGTGTATTCTTTAAGGGTGACAGAAGACAGAAGATTTCTCCATCAGGTATTTCACCACCTTCTACATCCTCACCAGAATTGAATTTAATGTCCATGTTCTACTAACAGTCTCTTCAAGGCAATCTAGGCATTTTCTGTCATATGCCTCAGAACTCCTCTGGCTTCTACCAGTACCCAATTCCAAAGCCACTTCCACATTTTTACGTATTTGTTATAGCAGTACCCCACTTCACGGTACCAGAATCTGTATCAGTCAGTGTTCTACTGGAGAAATGGAACCAGTGGGAAATATCTGTATCTATCCATGCATGTATGTATACTATATGTATGTGCATATATCTGTCTTCTTTTTAATTTAAATTTCACAGAATTGGCTCTGTAAATATGGGTGGCAATAATTTGAAATCTGTCGGGCAGGCTGGAAACTCGGGCGGGAGCTGCAGCAGCAGTCCACAGGCAGAATTACTTGGGAGACATGAGGTCTTTCACTTGATCACGTGAAGCTCCAGCCATATTATTGAGGATAATATCCTTTACTTAAAGTCAGTGGGCTGTAGCTGTTCACCACATCTACAGAATACCTTCACAGCAACACTTGGATTTGTGTTGGAACTGAGTAACTGGATCCTATAGCCTAAACAGGCTGACACATAAAACTACATGACACCACGTTTCTCCAGATGTTATTTCACTACATTTGCTTTATCACTTCGTCCCTCCTTCCTTCCTTTTGCTCTCACTGTCCCGCCCCACACCCACAAACTTCAGAATTCTTTGAAAGCTAAAAATAAGATGTCCTTTATTCCTTCAATTCTTTAGTATTTTTCCTTAAAAAAAAAAAAAAAAGAACAAAAGTACTTACATAAGCACAGTGCTATTAACAAAATCAGGAAATTACCATTAAAACAGTACTATTACTTAATCTGGCCTTATTAAATTTAAACCCAAGAGGCCAGAGGTAGCATACTAGTGTCCTTTGGTCAGTTTGTACCCCCCCCCCCCCACAACTTTTAAATTTCCTAAGTAATTGTCAATGTCTGAAAGTTAGATTTCACAGAAGAGTTCTACTCTGAATTGATCTTTAGAGAACAGTCACATGTGGTATATTGGGGCCACATTGCTCCATGACCCTGATCTGCAAGAGGTGTCTGTTCATTACAGATTCCAGCACTAACGAAGTCCTGTTTCAAGCCCGGAATGAGCTTGCTCTCTTTTTTGTTTTTCTTAAATTTGGCCCACCCCTGCTTGCTTTGTGGGCTTCTCTTTTGCTGCTTCTGCCATATAGTATAGTAGTTTGCAGTGTGGGCTTTGATGCGAGACCAAAATGAAATCCTGGCCCTGCAGTGACTGGTTCTGTGGCCTCAGCAAGTTACCTGACCTCATGTTAGAGTGAGTCTTGTGATTAGAATTAAGTCAGGTAGTGCACATAAAGTTGTTGGAACCACATGTGGTGGCGTGAGTGCTGAGAGGCTGGGCTGCTGCTGGGTTGCATAGAGGGAGCCATCGGTGCCCCTCAGGACCAATTCACAGTCTCCTCTGTGAGCTGCTGCTGCCTTCTCAGAGCTGCTACTGCTCCTGCTGCCACTGCTTCTCTCACTCTGCTTTCCTTTGCTTTCTCTTCTCTGTACAACTTAGAGTTTGCCAGTAAGTTGCAGTATTTTCCACACTGTCATTCTCAGCTGAATATTTCCTGCCATGCACTAAAGGACTACTTCCTAACTTATTTTTTGTTTCTTTCATTAAACTTTTGTTTTAATGGGTCTGAAAATTCTGGGATAGATTTTTGATCAAGTGGTTTCCATTTAAAAGTACTAATCTTAAAAATTAAGAACTTAAAATTGCCACATACACACAGAAGGCCCACAAAACATTCTCCTTTCCTTCTGAAGGTTTTACAATGCATTGTAGCATTAACCAGTTTTTTATTATTAAACTTACATGGCCAACTGATACAAACATTTCTGAGACCGTTCTTCCACTACTGATTAAGACTGGGGTGGCGTGTATTGAGGATAATATTCATTTAGCCTTCCAAGCTTTCTGGGCAGACTTGGTGACCTTAGCAGCTTCAGCTGCCTTCTTGTCCACTGCTTGGATGACACCCACAGCAGCTGTCTGTCTCATGTCATGAACAGCAGAATGGCCCACAGGAGAATGGTCAGAGAAGCTCTCGACACAAGTAGGCTTGTCAGCAGCCATATCAATGACAGTGGCATCACCAGGTTTCAAGAACTTGGACCGTCTTCCACCTAATCCTGGAACAACAGTCAGTCTTCTCCTTCATCTCCACAAACTTGCAAGCAGTGTGACATGTGTGACAATCCGGCACAGGTGCATGTCCAGGACTGATGTGGTGAAGAACTACTTTTTAAAAACAAAAAATAGAAAAATACCCAGTTAATTAAAAAAAAAAATTTTTTTTGATAGTACAGAAAATAGGGTAAAAAATACAAGTCCCTTTTTACACTGCCCCTTCAGCCACAACTCCAGTGTTTAATACTGTGATGTCTATCCTTCCACCTATTTTCCCATTCATTTCTCTATATAGTTAATATTAATTATATGTAGTGTTTCAAAAATTGAAATCTTATTTGGAGACTGGCATTTTATATTTGGAATAGCTAGGAGATATCTGCACTTTGATACATAGAGATTTCTTTCATAGGAGCTCCTTTTTCACTGTAGGGTCCTTTTTTTTTTTTTTAATTTTTTATTTTATTTTATTTATTTGACAGAGAGAGATCACAAGTAGGCAGAGAGGCAGGCAGAGAGAGAGAGAGGAGGAAGCAGGCTCCCTGCTGAGCAGAGAGCCCGATGCGGGACTCGATCCCAGGACCCTGAGATCATGACCTGAGCCGAAGGCAGCGGCTTAACCCACTGAGCCACCCAGGCGCCCTGTAGGGTCCTTTTTAAAAGGGGAAGTGTGAGCATATTCATGATACAAAGCTATTCTAAAAAATGCAAAGATTACACTCAAAATCATCCTCTTTTACATTGGTTAATCAGAAAGTAATATGCCTAACTTAAAAAAAAAATTCCTCTGATGTAAAGGAGACTTTTTAAATCCCAAATACTGTGACCTAGTTTTTTGCACATTTAGTTTTCTGGGATGAAGCTTCTTAGAAATGACCAGAATGTTCAAAAGAGCCAATGACCAAAAAAATTTTAAAAACCAGTGCTTTAAAAAAAAAATGGTTTTTACTTATATTCAGTAAGACATTTTTAATTGTCAACTGATTAGTTTCCCCCTTAAAATATACTTCTTAAAATGTACAAGTTAAAAAGAGTTGGTTTTTTTATAGTTAATTTTAAACAATAAACATTCCCTTAAAGAACTTACAAATTTAGGTATTGTTGTATGCATTCTTCCATTTAAGTTTTTATCTAAAAGTGCATTATAGGGGCCTGGGTGGCTCAGTCCTTTGAGTGTCTCCCTTCGCCTCAGGTCATGTTTTCAGGGTCCTGGGATTGAGTCCCCAACTTGCCCAGGAGTCTGCTTCTCCCTCTTTTGCCCCTCCCTCCTGTGCTCATGCACACCTTGCAGGCGGACTCTGTGTGTGTGTGTGTCTCTCCCTCTTCTCTCTTAAATAAGTAAAATCTTCAGAAAATATTTTTTTGAATGTATTACAGGCCAGTGTGGCCAAAGAAATTACCCAACTACTCCACTGGGTCTATATAATTATTACTAAAGTCCTCTTGTGTATTAAACATGAAAAATACAAAGATGAGTAAGAACAATTATAACAATAATAATATGGCTTTAGATTTGTGTAGTACTTCACTGTTTAAAAAATATTTTCAGATTTGATCCTTTCAGCAATTTTTTGAACCTGTTTGGTACATTACCCCCGTTTTATATGAAACAGCAAATGAAAAATCATAAACTGACATTTTAAATCTAAGTTAAAATACCAGTTTTGATTAGTACTCTTTCTAGGGAACGTAAGCCTCTGCCTTCTTTGCAGAAACCCAGGTGAAGGTCGCTTCTGGCTGAGACTGTTAGGTTAGAGTTCTCAGTCCCTCTGAAAACCTTGTTCTGGATTCTACCTGGAATGTGTAGTATTGCCATAACAAAATAAAGCTAGAATAGTAATGCCAGCTATCACATATTGTCTGACACTGTGCTAGTGCTTTGCATTTCTTACCTTATCTTTAATAACTTACAAGAAAAATGTCCTCTCCATTTTCAGGTTAGAAAACCTTAACTCAAAAGAGTGTTCTTTGCTTTTCCAAGGTTATACTTAATGCTGGAGCGAAGGTCTGGTATAGTTCTGTTGGACTTGAGCTTTTCTTCCTGACACCACACTCGCAGCTTCTCACTGACCTTTCTGGTCACCAGTTCTTTTGGATGACAGAATGTCTTTCCCTAAACTCATCCCTACAAAGCTTTCCTGCGCACCACCTACACAAAGCTTGCAGAAATGTCCCCCACCGCTGCCACATATGTGTTCTGTTTAAACAGGTTTCATGACAGTTCATCAATATTGCTGACTAGCTTTTCCACACAGTGAAGCCTTGCATTTTTTTTTATTGTTTTTGGGTGGTACCAGGCCCGAAACAAATGAGGGGTAGAAAGGAAGATTTTCTCTTAAAGGCTGTCAGCATAGGTAACTATTTTTTTTCTTTTTTATTTAAAAAAATTTTTTTCAGTGTTCCAAAATTCATTGTTTATGCACTACACCCAGTGCTCCATGAAGTACGTGCCCTCCATAATACCCACCACCCCACTCCCCTCCAAAACCCTCAATTTGTTTCTCAGAGTCCAGACTCTCATGGTTTGTCCCCCACTCCGATTTCCCCCAAGCATCGGTAACTTTAAATAATTTTTTCATTGTGTCTGGTATCACACTACATAAAATGTCCTTTTCATAATGACACACATCATTTTTTTCAAAAACAACATAGCAGAAACTGTTTTCATCCTTAAGTTTTATTCATTGTACTTATAATGAATTTTTTGTTTTATTAGGATACAATATCACAGAAATCTGTCGATATTCAGGATTCTGTTCAGCCAAGATCTGCAGATAATAGACAGCAAGCACCACTGGCTGCTGTCTCTACTGTGAATGAAGAAGTCAGCAAAATTAAACATACAACAAGTGAGTTATGTCTCCTAATAGTGTGTTTTGTTTTATATAGGTAAAGGATGAAATGTTTGCTTTTACTTCTGATATTAACAGAATATATACTGTAATTGATGGTGTAGTCACTCTGTTACCATGTGTGTTCCAACTTAGACATCCACTAATACCTGTAGTACCAGCTTTTTCCGTAGATGCTTTCAGCTCATGTTTGTGTCGGACACATAGGTCTTTTCTCAAGCACATGAGTCTTCTCTCTCCATTCCCTTCTGCATGTTAGCCCCATATCGTTTCTGCAAAAGTGGGGCCTGAGGGGCCTTTCTCTACAGTGTTTTCTAAGCAGGAGCACCCAGCTTCCTGTGGAGCCAGCCTCCTTTACACTCAGCTGCCCCATACCACGTCTTCTCCACTCACCCTCGTAGTTCTGTTCACAAAGAAGGGGAATCCCTTCTGTGTTTTACAAAATTGATCCAACTTTGTTTACTGAAGGAAAATTACAACACCAAGGAAAAGCCACCTCCTCCCTAGAGGAAAGCAGGACAACTCTAATTGCTTTTCTAAAACGAGGTGAAATTCACATAAGAAAAGTAACCATTTCAGGGGTGCCTGGGTGGCCAGCTCTTGATTTCTGCTAAGGTTGTGACCCTGGGTCCTGGGATGGTGCCCCGGGTCAGGCTCCATGCTTATCAGGGAGTCTGCTAGAGATTCCCTCTATCCCTCTGCCCCTCCCCTGTGTGCATGTCTAAAATAAATAAATCCTTAAAAATTTTTGGTACATTCACAGTGTTGTGCAGTCACCCTAATGATCTTTTCATGTGCTTATGCCATATGTATGTCTCTTCTTTGGAGAAATACCTATTCATGTTCTTTGTTCATTTTTAATTGGTTTATGTCTTTTTGTGTTGAATTTTAAGTTTGTTACACACTTTGGATACTCTACCTGTGTCACATATGATTCGCAGAAATGTATATTCTCTGTTGTATAAGTCTTATATTACTTTGATAACATTTTACACAAAGTTTTTCATTCTGATGAAACCCATTTTTTTTTTCTTGCTCTTGCTTTTGGTGTCATAGCTAAGAATCCATTGCCAGATTTAAGGTCATGAAGGTTTTCCTTTTAAAGTTTTTTATGCTTTTAGTCTCTACATTTAGGTCATTGATCCATTTTGAATTAATTTTTTTTCAGGGAATTTTTTATTAATCTTAGGTGCTTTATACTCTTTCGTGAGAGAAGATAGGTTTGGTGTCCTACTTGAAAGGAGTTTCTAGCTTCAGTCGTTGTGTTCTGCTAAAACTTTCTAAAAGGGAGATAGGTAGTGGTGAGTGGCTTATTTGCATTTTTGATTCCTGTTTCTAGAGAACAGCATGGCTTGTGCAGGAATCCATGACAGCTTTAGTCTGCACTGGAACATGCCTTGAGGACAGAATAGTGAATGACTTCTCTCTCAGCCCCAAGATGGAATTTAAGTACACTTAGCTTTGTAAAGGAAGGGTGTGCTCATCGTATATTAGAAAGTTATCACATGGCTAATCTAGGAATGTACCTTTAACTGGAGCAGAGTGCTGCGCCCCGCCCATCCTGAGCTGAGGACTCATACTTCTTTCCTTCTGTTAGACACTCCTCTCCCTCTCCCCTTGAAGTTCTTTGGGAACAGTTCACCATGGGATTGTTGACTCAGAATAGGTGGAGCTGGGAGAAGAACAAATGGCCACCATGTTCCCGTGAGCCCTTTCATTAAATGGACAGGTGATGGCTCCTCTGCTGTCTGATGGAGGCAGCCATCTGCTGTCTGACTCTTTCCTACTCAAAGAATCGTAACACAGACCTGAGTACTTCATCCTGCCTGTAGGATGTACACTTGCAGAAAACATGACTGCCCCATCTAGCCTTGGCTCTGTAGCTGCTGTCCCACATAGTTAATCTTTGCTTAGCTTGGGTGAACCAGTAACACTGTCACCTACCATGACTCTGGCAGTATCAACCAACCCTAGTTGTAAAATTTGTCCAAACGGATATTGTCCCCAAACAGGCTGCTGGTCATTGCTAGTGAGTCTAAAGTTAAGATCCTTATCCTCCAAGGACACCAGAAAGCAGAGAGAGGTCCAGCTTTGCCCATTTAATCAGAGTGGAGCCTCGTCAGGTGTACTCTCAGTTCACCCTGCTTCTGTTCCCACCCTTAGCAGCTGATGTTAGAACTAATGAGAACACATCCTGTCAGATGTCAGCTGACTCCCAGCTGTGCTTTCAGGAGTCTCCTGCTCTAGGAACTGAGTTTTAGGACTTGAATGGGGGAGGTGAAGGAATGACTGATATGTGTCAGCTCTGACTGAGGTAAAGGACTAGGAAAAAGACACTGAAGAAGAACAGTTGTGGGACTTGTGGCTTCCTTCTTTTTTGTTTTGTTTTGTTTTGTTTTGTTTTTTTAATATGTGATCTAGTAGTAAGTATTAAATACAACAGCATTTCTGAAAACTACCTGGAAAGGAACCTTTATTAATGAATGACATCAATAAGAATAAATCCATGTGAGTTGTTTTGCTGTCCCTAAAACATTAATTTAAGTTCCACAAATTGGTACCACAAAAGGGAATTTGTACTAAACGCAAAAGTAGACTGAAGAATTCTAAGTCATCCAGTGCTGAGCCAGTCGTTGCCCTAGAGTGGTAAACAGCCTGCTCCCGTTGGGCAGTCACCTGCCTCTGGAAAGCTCACTGGAAGAGCTGGCCCTGACATCCCAGGATTGAGGTATGACCTTGGGCCTCCCTTGGAGTCACATGTCAGCACTGCTCTTGCAGCATCTCAGTAGTTGAGACCTCTTTTCCTACCTTGTGCTTCAGCATTTGCTTAACTGGGACAGTCAGGGAAATACAAAGCTCTTCTATGAACATGTCCTTATGGGTTGGGGGATTGTCAGAAATACTTTGTTGAGCAGATTCCTTTGAGCTAGAGGAATTAGCTGTGTTTCATCTTGCCTGGTCAGCATGGAGAGCATTTTGTTACTTTGAAGTTTGGTTAGTTTTGTGATCATGTACTTAGCATAGCTTTTTATAGATTTCTTTGTTTATGGATACATTTGAAAAATATAGTGTGCTACAGTTTTTAACCTGGATCCAAATGAAATATGTGCTCTGGTTAACCCTCAGTATTACCCCATTTGTCAGAATTTGTGGCTGTCCCTCACTTCCTTTCTCACAGATCTGGTTCCTATTGTTTTCTTTTGGTATAGGTTTTTATATTACTTACATTCAAAGGTCAAACGAGTTCTAGTAAATGCTACTAAAATCTTAGCTTTTAATCCATTTGTTACATTTTATTAAAGGATAACCTAAATCTTATTTTGAAAGTTGTAGTGAGATCTTTTTGAACATTATTTACTGTTCTAAGTCCTTGGGAATATTTTTGTTTATTTAAAAAATTAATTTTGTAAGGCTTTTCTAAAAATTGATTACTTTTTTATTGAGTAGTGCTTATGTGCAAAAGCAGTATGTCCTCAGTGTGAAATGTTCAGATAACCTTCATACATACAAATATTTCCTTAGCATTATAATGTCATAGAAATTATAAAGGATTCAAAATAATTTTTGTTTGCATGTGCATTGGGGTGGGTTTCCTCACAGAATTTCCAGAACAAAAATTGTTTGCCGCCCTGTTGATTAAATGTGTTGTGCAGCTGGAACTCATCCAGACTATCGACAACATTGTGTTCTTCCCAGCCACAAGTAAGAAGGAAGATGCTGAAAACCTAGCCGCTGCACAGGTACAGACATGGGGGGAATGGCTGCTTTTACAAGTTGAGGAGAAGTTGGCTTTCACAGTCTGGACTTCAGAGCTTAGGTCACATTAGAGATTTCATTCAGGGGCCTTCATCACAGAAATGTCATTTTAAACCATGGGACTGAATGACATGCCCTAGGCAGTAGGTGTGGACAGCTGAGAGGAGCTTCGCTGACCGGGACCCCGGGGCTTCTGTGGTTAGAGCTCCTAGTGATGAAGCAGCTGGTAAAGAGCCTGAGAATAAGAATCTATGAGGCAAGGGGAAAGCAAGAGACAGTGGTGTCCTGGAAGCCAAATGAAGAAAATGTTTTGAGAAGGATGTGATTCTCTGTCAGATGCTTAGAGGGCCAAGTAATATTTCATCTAGCAATGAATCACCCTCTAGCAATTTGGTAGACTTCAGTGACCTTGACATTGTGTTTAATTGTAATGTTGGGGACAAAAGTATTACGGAAATGGGTACAAGAGAGAAATTGGAAGCAGCAAATATTGTTAATTCTGTCAAGGGAAGTTTTGCTGTAAAGGGGTATAGAGAAATAGAATAATTGCTGAGGAGGATGGAAGGGGGTCAAGAGAAGGGTTTGCTTTGTATTGTCTTTAAGATTGACAGTATTGCAGCATTTTCCCTGATGAGAGTGCTCCAGGGAAGAGAGAGAACTGAATGTAAAAGACAGGGGCACTTGCAGAACAGAGTTTGTGGGATGTCTCTTCTGATAGAGATGAGAAGAAAAATTATCCACCAAATGAGGCTGGGAAGAGAGTTCTAGATACATAGAGAAGAGAAAACATGAGTTAGTCATCCGGGAAAGCAGACTAGGGCAGTGCAGGATTGCTGGGCAACACCCAGAGCCCACTTTTAAAAACCAGTCTGTTTTCTCCAGTCTGTTTGTTGTGTGGGTGTAGATGTGGAGTAGGTGGTTTTGCCAGCTAATTAATCTAAAAAGAGCGAGGGATTATGCAAGAGAATAATTATAACTGGAGCGCATGGAGTCTAAACTGATTAAGAAGAGAAGAGAGGACCTAAGTCGGGGAAGGAACAGGAAGGGCTGTAGGCTCTGACAAGAGAAGAGCTCCTGGAGTCAAAAGATAGGAGGAGGGAATTAGAAAGATAGCAGGTGGCCCTTGATGACGAGGATGCATGGAAGGAAGATTCTGGAAATGCAGTAACGAAAGATGGACCTCTCCCTATTTCCTGTTGCGATAAAAGAGATAGAGTTCTGTGGCTTGATCGTAAAACTGAACTTTGAGGAATGTTGAGCTCTAAACTTACTAAAATTTGTGAACGTGTGTGTGTGTACACATGTGCTGTGGTGGTTTGTTTTCCAAAGAGAGATGCTGTGGACTTTGATGTTCGAGTTGATACACAAGATCAAGGAATGTACCGCTTTTTAACATCACAACAACTTTTTAAGCTACTGGACTGCTTATTAGAGTCCCATAGATTTGCAAAAGCATTTAATTCCAACAACGAACAGAGGACTGCTCTGTGGAAAGCAGGTAAGTCGCACAAGTATTACATTTTAATGTTCACCATTAACACTTGTGTACCAGAGGTGTACATTTATCAGAATTCATTGTATAATTCGGGTGTATGCATTTTACACTATATGAACTTTTTACCTTAATAATAGTAGGAAGGCAGTCTACCAGCCAGAACTTTTATTATAGTATATAATAATATGTTTATAATATATACTATAATGTGTAATATAAGCTACTGCTAGGAGAAATTTGTTTCTCCCTTGTGTAATCAGTCTGTTACTTGATTTGACTATACATTTTTTTTTTCATGTTGTTGACCCATTCTGGGCCTCCCTGTCGATACCGTCAGCATATAAAAGGTGCCCTTTTATGAGAAAAAGTGTGTAAAGGTCCTGACCGTGACATCCTTGCCTATGTATTCAGATGACATCTCCGTGCTTATCTGGGAATGGCCATACCTCAGAATGGAAGTGGATATTTTGAGGGAGGGAGGCATATTTTTTAACAAGTTGGAAAATTTGGGGTATAATTTAATTATATAAATATAGTATATAATTAAGTATAATAATTGAACTGACATCTGGTTTTCTACTTAAGAAATAGTTGTTTGGCACCTCAGGTAAAAAAAAGTGCTGGAAGAGTGAGAGGCAGCAAAATATGAAGAAAAAAAGAGAGCTAATGTTTATTGAACATCAAACTCTGTAAAATAGTGTTGGATACTTTATATTTGCATATTTTACTTAATCTAAAGTGATTGTTCAACTCCTAATTAAGCCCATGGCTTTGCTCTTCCTTTTCCCTGTATTGCCTAACTTCCAGGAAGAGTAGTCTATATTCATTTTTTCCCCTTTATTCAACCCAAGTTGTTTCTGCCATTCAACCAGGACCACTCCTGCTAATGTCACCAGGTTCCCTGTTTCCATATACATTGGGCCCTTCACCATGCTGGTGGCCTTTTGAAACCTCTCACTCCTGAGAGGTCTGTGCCTGTTCATCCAGGAGCCCTCCTATAAGCTGTACGGAGCTTTCAGGTGTAGTTTCATTCGAGGAGTTTTGCTTTCCGAGGCCAACATGGTTTTGTATATCATATTCCGCCCTTCCCCTAGCCCCCGGCTTGAAAGGACGAACATTTTAAACCTAGAAATTACCTCCTACTTGGGCCTCCAGTCCATTGATCTCCCCCTACAGTCTCAAGGTGTGCCTTCTCTGAGCAATTCCTGCACTGCTTTGTAAGCAGCAGATGCTACAACTGAATGTACACAAAATGTGCCTTCATACAAGGCTTTTTGTCTTTCTGTGAGATGCCTTCCTAAATTAATCCTGGAAACTTCCCTTTCCTGCAGGCTTCAAGGGCAAATCCAAACCTAACCTTCTGAAGCAGGAGACGAGCAGCCTTGCGTGTGGGCTGCGCATTCTCTTCCGGATGTACATGGATGAGAGCCGGGTTAGTGCCTGGGAGGAGGTCCAGCAGAGGCTTTTAAAGTAAGACTCTTGGTTCAGTTTCTGCCTTTGACCCATGTGGCTGCATGGTACAGAGTAGGAAAGGGCTACTAGGTTTGTACTCAGGGCAGAGTCCATATCCTAGTCCCGCTGCAGGACCATTCAGATAGCTTGGGGCCTAAGGAAGAGATTGTGAAAATTAGATTGTGAGTCCTATAGATGGACGCACTTTTGCACAGTTGATGACATGAGCAGATCGTGTCTGTTGTTACTGCTATGGGACAGGAAACAAGTTTTCTCCCTTAAAATTTAAAACTTTAGAGATTTGGGGCTTTTTCATGCCACAGATAACTGTATTTTTACAAACAGGTCATATGTGAAAGTGAAAACCTGCCTGCATTTAGTTTGAAAAAATATTTGGAGTTTTGTTTAGTGTTACCTTTTTTGCATTCTCTTTTTACTTCATGACAGCTTGAGATTCTGTTCTTTAAATTTTAAACTCATGCTAAGAATGAAATATGCCTTTCAGAAAGAATGCTGTCTTCTTCATTGTATCTGCATATATTCTCAGGGAATAGATGTTCTCAGAGACCAATTAAGTACATTTTAGAACTTCAAGAGATGACTTTGTCCCTGTTTCCCACTTTACTGATGAGATTTTTAAGACCCAGAAGTGTCTCACCTTCACGGTGAGTGTAGGGAAGAGCCGCCCCAGATTTCAGCCCTGGTTTCTTAACACCAGGCTTGTACGTGTGCTGCTGCACAGGGTCTCTGAAATTCAATGGAACTTTCAGAAAAATGCGTTTCCTGATACATTGTAGTGGTTTCTTTAATGTCTGGTTTTCTTCTCATTTAAAAAGGATACGTTTATGTTGACACTCTAGCTAGTGTTAGCAGATAGACTCTTAATCAGTTCCTAGTAGTCCCTCCCCACCTCGTCCAGCTGTTGTTCCTCTGTGAATGCCTGCCTGTAGCAGCAGGTATGCAGCACATGTCAAGTGAGCCTTCTCTGTTACAGTGTCTGCAGCGAAGCCCTAAGTTACTTCCTTACTCTAACGTCAGAGAGTCATCGAGAAGCCTGGACTAACTTACTGCTTTTGTTCCTAACTAAAGTTCTAAAGATAAGTGACAATAGGGTAAGTATGAGATGTCTTCTCCAGCCCAGCATTTCTAGCCTGACCAGCATCATGCTCAAGCGGGAGGCAGGGGTGCCAGCTTGCAGACTTGAGGCTCAGAGGTGGAGCCAGCAAAGCGCAGGCCATGGTGCCACTTTGTCCTGGACCACTGTGGCCCCTTTCCTCATGGGTATTTCCCATGAGGAGGGTCTCCCTCCTCATCCTGCTTTGTTGTCTAAGCAGTGTAGGGGATTCAGTAAAGAAGGAATCAGAATCCTTTGGGACACCCTGAGAAGCTTCTGGGTCCCCCACACTTTGCAAGTCCCATCCTGACCCCTGAAGTCGCTACTGCTTCATTTTGAAAACTGCCATCCTGCCCAGCCTCTGGCCCTATACTCTGTCCTCACCAACACTGTCTCTGGGTCTGAGGCTTGTGCTCCAGGCTTCAGCCATTCCTTTGGCATATTTATCGGTTCCATGTAACACAGGGACCCTAGTGATTGGGCCATAAACTCATTTAAGAATTTGAAAGCGGTAGAAATGATGATCAATTTAAAAATATGCAACTAAATACATACAACTAAATATACACAACAACATATGCAAGTAAATATATACATTGAGATTTTTTTAAATATGCATTTTCCTTTTTATAATTGGAAGCCAGTTGCTGTGATCCCTGAATTGGTTTAAAAGTGCCTAGTTGAGGTAGCCGGAGATTGGGGTCAAGATGGTGTCACTCGGTGTTCAACAGATGTTCATCCCAAGTCATGTGCTCTAGTCTACCTGCATTTACCTCTGACTCCTGGGCTGGATAAAGCTTGGAGAAGTGACCTAAGGCACCAGCAGCTGTGTGGCCAGGAAGGCCTCCAGACCCCAGTCTGTCTGGTTCCACCACGGGCTTCTGTGGCACCATCGATCATACTCCTTTCTAGTCCCTTGTTGGGTGTGGAGAGCAGCAGAGAGAAAACAGGCAGGCAAGTTGTATTCTGTGGAGGATTTAAGAACTCCAGCAAAGACGACCACAGTACCTCAGTTAAACTATAAATGTGGAAAGTCTGATCTTTGCCTGGAGATTGCAATTTTATATCACAGTGTTAGGTAGAATTTTCCATAAAAATTAAAATTTTCTTCAAGAAACAAGATTGTTTCAATAACCCATAGTTTATTAAAAAAAACCTCAACCGTGGTTCCTGCTTGTCTTCTTACTTTTGCTTATTACCCAGGAAAAGCAGTGATACTAAAAGTTTGTCAGAAGTTTGTCAAGGAAATGTAATGGGAAATGGTTTTCAAAATAAGGGTAGGTAATTGAATAACATTTGAGTGAATCTTTTGAATATCCCTTCTTCAGTTCCATAATCAGTACGGTCCCTGCTTTACGCAGATGCCTTTCCTCTGTCTTCATTGATCAGTGTGGGCCCCTGAAGGAGTTTGATTCAGAAGGTTCTTGAGTTACTGTGGTTTGGAATGCAAGCACCGCTAATGGAGCCATTTCTTTCCCTCTCTCCCCAGTTTAAAGCTCATGCTTCATTCTACTACCCTCTCTTATGTGAAATTATGCAATTTGATTTGATTCCTGAACTTCGTGCTGTTCTTAGAAGATTTTTTCTGCGAATTGGAGTAGTTTTTCAGATATCACAACCACCTGAACAGGAACTTGGAATAAATAAGCAATGAGGGCAACTCGGTATTTTTCTGTTGGCGTTTACATCCCTCCGCTCTTTAAAAAGGACCTTGGAGCTGAGGTTTCCTACCTGAAAAACGGTTTCTCTGAATTGCAGTGTTTGAGGGTTACTGGTAAAGATGCTTAGAACTGTAACTCAAACTTGCAGTGCTCCAGTCCCTACTTAGTAATCTGGTGGATTCTGTTTGTCATGTTGGGCTCATGTTGAGCAGAAAGCCTGTTTCCACAGTGTCAGCTTGTGTTCATGTGTCCTTCCCTGTCCGTGGCAGCAGGGAGAGCCCCATACATTTTCAGCAGGTGTGGAAGTAAAACTTTACCCAAAGAACTATAGATGTAAAGATTTGAACTTCTGCAAGAAGTACAACTCAGGAGAGCTGTATTTTGAAGGATAAAATGTTTATAATTGGGGGGTGGGAGGGAGAAGAAGAAATTATTGTTCATGGTAAAAGATATTTAGCAACTATGGTATTCTTATTCTGAAGATTTTTGCACACTCAGGCTATCTGAGATACTGGTAATCATCCTTCTGTGAAAAATGTACAGAGATGCAGGTCTGTAATATAAAAATCTTAAACATTATATAGTTCTTCCTGCACTGTTTTATTTTAATTTCTTTATTTTCTTATTCATTTGCTAAATACCTATAATATTTTGTCAAATGCACTAAACATTTGGGTTGAACTTTTTTTGTCTTTTTTATTTTGTGGGGGTTTTGGTTTTGCCCTTTTTTGTGGGGGGTGGAAAATTTGAGGGTTTAACATGCCCAGAAAGCTGTTGTGGCTGACACTTGTCATGACCAACAACAAAAAAAGTAGAAAATACTCCTACTGACCTAACTACCTGTAATATACTTCTCTTAGGGCTTCTAAAGATGAGCCATTAAAATAGAGTTGATCCTTCATGGACTGAAACTTGAATCACTGCAAAATGAATCTAGGTTGCTGTCACTTTCTCTTTTCTTTTGGGTGGCGGGGCTTGATGTAGATTTTACTCTATGTACAGAATTTAATGTTGAATATGTTAAAATAACAAATCTGGCATGGTTGGGGGAGTTAGATTTACTGGAAATGTATTCATACTGTGAATTGTGCTCCGATGGTTAAAAAAAGACAAGATTGTCAAGCATTCCGTATTAACAGTGGATGTAGAAAATTTTTTCAGATGGATAAAATGTATATGGTACAGATGTAAAGTTTTCTATGTAAAAAGTTCTGTACAACTTTCTGTACAATATTGATTCTCATCTGGCATATTCTAATCAGGTTATAGGTCAATAAAGTTTTTGGATTATTTCATCAGTGCAATCAAAACCTGTGTAATCTACAGCCCCATGTTTCATTGATTCTTTGTTAAAAGCTGAACAATTTAGGAATATTCTTGGCCAGAACTACAAATTCAGTGTTCTTTAGTTCTGATATTTTTCAGCTTTTGGCATTAGGATCATGTTTTCTCAGCCATAGGTTATTCATAATTAAAATTATGTAACCCAAAATAAGGCTACACTGTGTGAAGGCTAAGAGAGCTGAAGTCACTTTTGGGGCAGTTTGTCGGGGTCATTGTGTGTCCTAGGATTTGTGTGATACTATGGCATTGAACAAAAAATGGAACATTAAGATAATGATTGTGTTTAAAAATATAAGTCTTCAGTCTTTGCTCTCATACCTTAGATGAGTTACTGAACAATGCATTTATAGGTATAACATATTTACTACCCCCAAGACAGCCCCGTGCAAGCCCAGATAGATACTAGAGCTGGGAGTCACCTACCTTCATAGCTGGGAACCACCATGACCTTCCAATCTATCTGATGGGTAAGTGTTTCAGATAACCTGGTGGTTTGTTATTTTGTGGTATAGTTTCAGGACCCTCCCCACAGGAGACAGAGGCTTTCACGATACTTTCAAATGAAGATATAAGAGGAAAAATCTTCACGTAAAAGAAACAATGATTAGGTTACAAAGTTGAGTATAAAATATGCGTAGCTAAAATTCAAAATGGAGAAACTTCACACTTGTAGTAAACTTGTCTACACTGTCCGCCATTAGTTCCATTAGTGGAAATGTACAAGAAGGAGTGTCTGGGGGTGTTCTCAGCCATCATAATGCTAAAGACCAAGGAATTATTTCCCAGATTTTGATTTAATCTCTACTTTTTTAAAGGTACCACTTACGGAGTGATTAGGAAGACGTGACTCACTTATCCAAGGGTCCATGATGGCACAGCAACAATTCTAGTCTCTGTCCTTGGACCCTGGGTGGTCCTGTCTTCAACTTCTAAAACACCTTGTCTCGAAACCTCAATTCCAGTTAAAATAAGAAATTGACATTGATAATAAAAAATAATTTATTTCTATTGAGTAGTTGTTAAGTCATACAAATTAGTAAACGTAATGTCTTCATTTGCATAAACAGAGGCAAAAAGATGTATTTAATGTATGGCTTATGGGAATAAAATCAGTTATGATTGCCCCATCATTTATACTGAATGAGTAGCTGTAAAAGACATGGAAATAACTAGCACATTTGATTCATTACCTAGCAACTGAAATACTCAGCTACAACCAATGTATTTATTAAATGAATTATTTTGAATAGCGTTACCAATGGCAAATGTACATACAAGCATATTCAGGTTTTACAGTATTGTTAAGACACTTGTTTTATTCACCTTATCTTACTGACAAGCAGAATTTAAAATAATGCACATATGGTAGTTGATTCCAAGAGTTCATTACCACCCCAATTTATGGCAAAATTATGCAAAAATAATTCTGTATAATTATACATTATATAAATTAATCATTGCCTTTTATTTATGTACAGAATATATACATCTTTATTATACATCATCATAGGGGGAAAACACCTTATATACAGATGATACTTGGGTAAGTAACAGGGCCAAAAGTAGCACACGTATTATTAAAGGTTCCGATTTGACATTCCTTTCACCTTAAAAGGCACTGCTGGGTCCAGTACAGATTTATTTTAACCATGGGCTGTAGACAGGCCCTGCCAACTGTAAGTGCCTGGTTTTCCAGGAACTTGCTGCTGCTCCTGGTTCAGCTGCTCAGCCATGAACCGTTTCAGTGTTTCTGAGGTGCCTGGGCGGAGCCAGGGCTCAGTGGCTACAGAGTTTGATCCATCGTCCCCCACACGCTTCATGTCATCGGGGTCAACCAGTGAACTCTCATCATCTAAAGGAGGCAAGAGGGACATGACTCAGGTAACACTGGTGGCCAGGAGTTGAAATGCACACAGATCTCCTTCCTATAATTTAAGCCATTCCAGCCCTGCATTTCTCCACAGGATTACGTTCTACAAAGTACTCTTTTGTCCAGGTCCCTCATTTAGAGGTAGGAAGAAAACGGTCAAGTGAATAGGTGACTCTGTGGTGCCAACACCCACAGGGATTCCAAAACAGCAAAGTAAAGAGCGATAAACGTTAAGCTGACTGCAGAAGTGTATGCAACCTTACAAAACTTTTAAATTCAGCGAAGTTTTAGAAACTCCAAACCTATTATTGATGCTCTAAGGAGAGGAAATCCTTTTAGGAAAGCACTAGATAGGTAGACAGGAGATGAAATTACATCCATTCTTGTACCTAATCTAAGAGGTTGTTGTCTACTCCATTAAAAGGTAGGTCCTTAAGTTTCATTCTTTAATTGAATATACTCAACTATTTCTGTATTTTACTTATTAGATATAATAGGAAAATCTGCCTTCCTACCCTGTGATGTCTTTTTTTTTTTTTTTTTAAACATCTCCCGGTCTGTGAAGAATTAGCCCAGCAAAGGGATATGTGCAGTCAATTTAATAAGCAGTCACTCCACATCATACCAAAAAGCTCCTGTTTGAAAGGACAATGTTAAAAAGAAGTTTAGAAGCTGAAAACCTGTAAGAGATTCTTTAAATGCTCTACTTTTTTCAATTTAAATATACCCCTGTTAATTATTAATCACCCTTACTGGTTCTAAAAGAAATTTAAGAATAGGCAATCCTCAGTGCAGACTTAAAGAACTGTTTTCCCACTGGTCCACATTTTTTCAGGTACGATATGAAAAGTACTGCTTCAGTTTACCATATGTGCTGGCATTTGATATGGAACTGCCACCAGAACATATGATACCCTGACTCCTAGAGATTATAGGAGTATAGTTTTAAATTTAAATGAAGTGTTAAAGATAGGAAGATTGCTATTAGGCTTATTGTATGTAGCCTCACAGACTAAAGGGAATTGTCCCAAAAGACCACTCTATTGTTCACTAAAACTAGTACTGAGGGGTTCACTAGCTGCCTAAGGAATCATCCTGTTGGTCACCCAAACAATGAGAGACCTAAGAAAAACACTAAACCTTGGCTTCTGTTCTAAAAAGAAACATCAACCTGGGGCTGCTTTGCTTTGTCTATGGCACTAAAAGCCAAGCAAAAAAGTTAAAAAAAAAAAATTTTGTTCGTAGTACTATAAACTCATAATAGATGTGTTCTCTAAAGACTTCAAAGTTGTCAAATGAGTTTCTAATAATTCCTCAGTTCGGTAAGGGGAGTGAGATGCTGATACTAACCAGCATTTTCCCTGATGAAAGCAAAGAGCCTGGATATATGTAATAAAAATTTCATCGGTTTAGAATCCACTCAGGTGACACCTGGGTGGCTCAGTTGGTTAAGCGTCTGCCTTCATTCAGCTCAGGTCATGGTCCCAGGGTCCTGGGATCAAGTCCTGCATCAAGGTCCTTGCCCATCAGGGAGTCTGCTGCTCCCTCTGCCTGCTGTTCCCCCTGCTTGTGCTCTGACAAATAAATAAAATTTAAAAAGAAAAAAAAAAATCCACTCAAAAAGCATACCCTCTCTGGTAGAATGTGATGAAAAATTGATCCGGAGTCCAGGTTTTCCTGGATAGTGTCTGTGGTTTTAGGCCTTACAACTCAAAGGGATTGCAAAATTCACTGCATCGTCCCCCAGCCAACAAGTTTGGCTGTAAAACTTCTTGTAAACTGTTTGAGTTCTTACAGAATGTGCTGTAGTCCCTTAAGACTGGCCATTTACCTGTATTAATCAGTTTATTCTGAAGTTCATTCAGTTTTCGCATCCGTTCCTCATTTTTCATCCTAAGCTGATCAATATTTATACTGGACACAGATTTTAAAGAGAGACCATCTGGTGGCATATTAGGATGATTGTTATCCTGTAATTAGAAAAGAGAATTTTTGAAACAAACATTGACCTCAATCAGTGAACCTAAAAATATTCTTGCTCCTGATAAATATATAGTGTAAGGAATAAAGTAGAATATAAATGCTACAGATTTCCATTTAAGTTCTGGTGTTTATTCATGCAGGCTCCGGTAAATAATAATAATAATTATATGTGATAATAATATGTAAATGCTGCCAGGCTGGGTGAAGATGGGAAATTTTAGGACCCAAAAGGTAAAAAAAAGTGAAACAACGGGCTAAGAATCCATTAAGCTACAGTAATCAATTCAGGTGGTAGTGGCTTAAAGCGAGACCTAGATCAATGGAATAGAGTCCTGGAACAAACCCTTACATTTATGGACAAAAAGGCCAACAAAATTCACTAGGGGAAAGAAGAGCCTTTTCAACAACATGTTACTGGAACAACTGGATTGTCCACAATGCGAAAGAATGAATTTGGATCCCCACACCTCACATCAATTGCAAAAATTAACTCAAGAGTAGATCTCTGACCTCCTTAGAAGAAAACACAAGTAACTGGGTTAGGTAATGCTTTCTAATTATTAGACCCCAAAAGCACAAGTGATAAAACAGAAGATTGGTAAGTTGGACTCCCATCAACAATGTAAAAGACAACCCACAAAATGAGAGAAAACTATGCAAATCATACCTGTAATAAGGGACTTGAATCTCAAATACATAACTGACAAATCAACAATAGCCTGATTAGAAAATGGGCAAAGGATTTGCAGACATCTTAAAAGAAGATACTGAACATCATAAGGGAAATGAAAAACCCACAATGAGACTTCACACTCCCTAGGATGACTATAATAACTATAATAAAAGAGACAGTAACAAGTGTAGCCATGATACAGAAACTGGAACCTTCATCTATTGCTAGTGGAAGTATAAAATGGTGTAGCCACTTTGAAAACCAGTCTGGCAGTTCCTCAAAATGTTGACCATAGTTACTTCTATAACACAACAATTCTATTGCTAGGTATGCATGCAACAGAAATGAAAATCATCAGAAAACTTGTACACAAAAGTAGAAACAATCCAAATGTCTATCAAGTGTTGAATGGATAAACTGAATGTGGAATACCCATTCAAAGGACTATTACTCAGCAATAAAAAGGAGGCAAGTACTGACATGCTAAAACTTGACCATATCTCATTTCTGTGTATCCATCCAGAAAAGGAAATACTATGGAGACAGAAAGTAGACTGATGGTTGCTGGGGAAACAAGTTACTTCCACCTACTAAAGCTACACATGTAATAATGCTAATAACAGCATTTATCCTTTGTGGACCTGATTCAGTGCTAATGGTTCATATATATTATCTAACTGTATCTCCATGTCACATATATAGGACAGCAACAGTTTAAGAATTTGCCCAAAGTTATCTAGTCAACAAAGTACACAACGTCACAAGGGCTTTTTACTGGGTATACTATAAAAACATTTACACAGGGACACCTGGGTGGCTCAGTGGGTTAAAGCCTCTGCCTTTGGCTCAGGTCATGATCCCAGGGTCCTGGGATCGAGCCCCGTATCGGGCTCTCTGCTCAGCAGGGAGCCTGCTTTCCTTCCTCTCTCTCTCTCTCTCTGCCTGCCTCTCTGCCTACTTGTGATCTCTGCCTGTCAAATAAATTAAAAAAAAAAAATTTGCACACATTCTATGAAAAGAATATAGGTTGAATATCAGCCTTCCTATAGAATGTGACCTTGGACAGGTTATCTGAACAAAATACTTTATAGTAGGCTTAAGTGTCTAAGAGGATAAAGCATACTTTGCAATAAACGTTTATCAGTTGCTTCTTGTACTTTCTGAAATCCAAATATTCTGCAACAGAGGAGGAGGAAGATTAGGGTGTGGAATGAACATTCTGTGCCAGGGACTGCTAGGCTTATAACCACACTAGGAGATAGGAAAACACTACCTCAGAGAAGCCAAGGTACCAGAATTCAATGACCTACCTAAGGTTAGGGAACTATTTGGTGGTAGAGCCTAAAGTTACCTCTATCCACAGCAAGTGCTCACTCATTACTGGACCACCCCAATATATTTTTTACTTTTACTTATTTATTTTCAAACATTTTTAAAAATTTATATTCAATAAATATGTAACATATTACTGGTTTCAGAGGTACAGGCCTGGGATTCATCAGTCTTACATAATACCCTGTGCTCATTATATCATCACATGCCCTCCTTAATGTCCATCTCCATTAACCTGTCCCTCCACCCATCACCACTCCGGCAACCATCAGCACTCTGTTTCCTATGGTTGACAGTGGCTTATGATTTTTCTGGTTTTTTTCCCCCCCCTTTTTTCCCCTATGATCCTGTCTTTTGTTTCTTAAATTCCACATATGAGTGAGTAATTGTCTTTCTCTGACCTATTTCACTTAGCATAATACCCTCTAGTTCCATCCACATCGCTGCAAATGGCAAGATTTCATTTTTTGATGGCTGTAATATATGTTATATATATATATATATATATATATAATTAATTAATATATATAGACTTGGTCGTGGTGAATAATCCTTTTACTGTACTTTTGGCGCCTACTGCAGAGGGTTTTTCGATTGTACCTTTGGATCCTATTGGCTAGTACCTTGGTGAGAATTTTGGCATCCATGTTCATCAGGGATCTTGGTCTGTAATCCTCCTTTTTGGTGGGGTCTTTGTCCGCTTTTGGGATCAAGGTAATGCAGGCTTCATAGAAAGGGTTTGGAAGTTTTCCTTCCATTTCTATTTTTTTGAAACAGCTTCAGAAGAACAGGTATTAATTCTTATTTAAATATTTGATAGAATTCCCCTGGGAGGTCATCTGGCCCTGGGCTCTTGTTTCTTGGGAGATTTTTGATTACTGCTTCAATTTCCTTGCTGGTTATGGGTCTCTTCAGGTTTTCTCTTTCTTTGTGATTATTTTGGTAGTTTATAAGTGCCTAGGAATGCATCCATTTCTTCCACATTGCCTCATTTGTTAGCATATAGTTGCTCATAATATGTTCTTAAAACTATTTCTTTGGTATTGGTCATGATCTCTCCTCTTTCATTCATAATTTTACTTATTTGGGTCCTTTCTGTTTTCTTTTTGATAAGTCTGGCTAGGGGCTTATTGATCCTAATAATTCTTTCAAAGAACCAGCTCCTAGTTTCCTTGGTCCATTCTACTGTTCCTTTGGTTTCTGTTTTGTTGATTTCTGCTCTAACCTTTATTTATTCTCTTCTCCTGCTGGGTTTAGGCTGTATTTGTTGTCCTTTACCAGCTCCTTTAGGTATAAGGTCAGGTTGTATATTTGAAACCTTCCTTATTTCTTGAGAAAGGCTCATATTGCTATGTCCTTCCCTCTTAGGACCTCCTTTGCTACAGCCCAAAGATTCTGAACAGTTGTGTTTTCATCATTTGTTTCCATGAATTTTTAAAACTCTTCTTTAATTTCTTGGTTGACCCATTCATTCTTGAGTATGATGCTCTTTAGCCTCCATGTATTTGCCTTCTTTCCAACTTTCCTCTTGTGGTTGAGTTCTAGTTTCAAAACATTGAGGTCTGAAAATATATAGGGAATGATCCAGTCTTTTGGTACCGGCTGAGACCTGATTTGAGACCCAGGATGTGCTCTCTTCTGGAGAATGTTCCATGTGCACTGGAGAAGAATGTATATTCTGTTGCTTTAGGATGGAATGCTCTGAAGATATCTGTGAAGTCCATCCAGTCTAGTGTGTCATTCAAAGTCCTTGTTTCCCTGTTATCTTCTGCTTCGATGATCTGTCCATTTCAGTTCCCAGGGTGTTAAAGTCCCCTGTGTTTCTTTGATTTAGTTATTAATTGGTTTGTATTTTTTGCTGCTCCCATGTTAGGGGCATAAATATTTACAACTATTAGATGATCTTGTTGAATAAACACTTTAATTATGATATAGTGTCCTTCCTCATCCTGTATTATAGTCTTTGGTTTAAAATCTTATTTGTTTCAGGGTGTGCGGATGGCTCAGTCGTTTAAGCATCTACCTTCAGCTCAGGTCATGATCCCAGTCTTCTGGGTTCAAGTCCCACATCGGGCTCTCAGCTGAGCGGGGAGCTTGCTTCTCCCTCTGTCCCTTCCTCCTGCTAGTGTATTCTGTCACACACTCTCTCTCATTCTCGCTCTTAAAACAAACAAACAAACAAACCTAACTTGTCTGATATAAGAATTGCTAACCCAGCTTTCTTTTGATGTCTATTAGCATGATAAATGGTTTTTTACCCCCTCACTTTCAATCTGGGGGTGTCTTTGGGCTTAAAACAAGTCTCTTGTGGACCAAACCAATTTAGCATGGGTCAGAACCCGGACCTCTCCTAAACTGAAAAAGGAAAAAAGAAAAAGATACTTCATACATACAAAGTCCAGTCCTTTCTGTTTGTTCCTCCTGCGCTCCCTTGCAGAGGGCACCTGGGACGGTGGAGGGAGGATGTCATCTTCAATGGCAGGATATGTCTCGCCATAAGCACCTAGGAAGACCACACAAAGGAGAAGCCTTAAACATCCATCATTTCAAATCTTTTTACTCCGTGCTAAACCAATACTTTGTTTTTTACTAACTTTAAGGTATTATTTACATATAATAAAATTCAGCTACTACAAATGTATTTCCAAACAGCTCAGTAACTTTTGTGGAATACATATTTTATCTATGTATTCACGAGGTGATGGACCTGTGAATTGTTTCTAGTTGACAGTTACTAATTTGCTGTGAACATTCGTGTACATGTCTTTGTGGCCATATGTTTTCATTTCTTTGGGGTATATTCCTAGGAGTGAAATTGCTGGATATTCTGTTTAACTCTATGTTTAGCCTTTTGAGTAACTGCCAAACCATTTTCAGAAGTGGTTCTATCATTTTACAATATAAGAAGGTTCTAGTTAACCCATACACCAACACTTGGTATTGTCAGTCTTTTTGATCACAACCTCTCTAGTGATCGTGGAGGTAATCCATTTAGAACATTTAGAATTTTTCCAACTCTTTATTTTAAAAGACTATTTTGAAAAACCTAAAGGAAAGTTATAATACAATAAATACCTGAAATCACCATTCTTATGTTGCCACATATACTTTATTTTATATGGGGGGTGATGGTGTTAATGGTGAACCAGTAAGTTGACACTTCATCTCCACATAGTGAAGTATGTACTATCTAAGAACAAGGACTGTCTCCTATATTATACCTTTATCACATTCAGGAAATTTAATATTGATACAATACTACCATTTGCCCTATAAGTGATATTCAAATTTCTGATATTTAAAACGTACAGCTTTTTTAAAGGCAGCAATAACTACATTTTACTGAAAGAGATGTGGTTTTTTAAAATTCCAAAAATAAAGTTTTGTGATTTCTGTATATACCCAACCATTAATGCACTTGCTTTAAAAAAAAGATGAAAACAGGGTGGAAAACACCCCGTCCGCACACTCATAGCTTATCTCGCTATCAACAGAGTGGTATGTTTGTTAAAATCAGTGAACCCGCACTAACGCATTATCACCCAACATCTGTAATTTACATTAGGTTACTCTTGGTGGTGTACATTGCATGGGTTTGGACATGTATCCAGTATGACAATACCCACAGGATAGCTTCACTGCCCTAAAACTCTCCTGTGCACCACCTATCCATTCCTTCCTCTGTATCTGCTGATCTCTTTGCTGCCTCCATAGTTTTGTCTTTTCCTGATGGTCATAAAGTTGGAATCCTATAGTATGTAGCCTGTTCAGATTGGCTTCTTTCATACAAATGCATTCAAGGATCCTCTGTATCTTTCCATGGTTTTGTAGCTCATTCCTTTTCAGCACAGAATAATAATATTGCACTGTCTGGTTGTATCACAGTATATTTATCCATTCACCTTCTGAAAGACATCTTGGTTGCTTCTAGTTCTTGGAAATTACTGATAAAACTGCTGTAAATATCTGTGTGTGGATTTTTGTATGGACATAAATTTTAACTCCTTTGTGTACATATCAAGTAGTGTGACTGCAGGATTGTTAAGAGTATGTTTTGGTTTCTTAAGAAACTTCCAAACTGTCTCCCAGATGGCTGTACCATTTTACATTCCTATCAGCACTGAGTGAGAGTTCCTGTGATCTTGGCCATTCTAACAGTGGTATCTTGTTATGAATTTACATTTCCCTAAAGACATATTTTCATATGCTTATTTGCCATCTGTAGGTCCTTAGTGAAATATGTTTGGATCTTTTGCCCATCTTTTAATTGAATTGTTCCTTATTGTTGAGTTTTAAGAGTTCTACTTGGTTGTGGTAACATTCCTTTATCAGATGGGTCTTTAGCCAAGTATTTTCTCCTAGTCTCTGGCTCTTCTTCTCATTCGCTTGACACTGTTTTTAAAGAAAAAGTTTTTAAAGAAGTCTGGCTTATCCAATCTCTCTCTAATGGATTACACCTCTGGTATTGTATTTAAAATGTCATCATCATCCCTAAGTTCTTCTAGGTTTTCTCCTCTGTTATCTTCTAGGAGTTGTATAATTTTGCATTTTACATTTGGGTTTATGGTCCACTTTGAGTTGTTTCTGTTGAAAGGTGTAAGATCTGTGTCTAGATTCCTTTTCTTGCATGTAGATGTCCAGTTGTTCTAGCACCATTTATTGAAAAGACCATCTTTTGTCCATTGAACTGCCTTTGCTCTTTTGTCAAAAAACAATGGAATGTACTTGTTTGGCTCTATTTCTAGACTCTATTCTGTTCAACTGATCTATTTGTATATCCTTTTGCCAATACCAAACCACTTGATTACTATTAACTTATAAAGTTGAAGTGTCAGTCTTCATCTTTGTCCTCTTTACATACTGAGCTGGCTATTCTGGATCTTTTGCCTCTCCATATAAACTTGAGAATCAGTTTGACTGGGATTGTATTGAATTTATAGGTCAAGTTGGGAAGAACTGGTATCTTAAACCATACTGCATCTCCCAATCCATTAACATGAAATCACCTGTTTTATTTCATAAGTGTTTTATAGTTTTTCTCATAATAAAATCAGTATGAGATCTGTATCTACACATTTCTTTTTTAGGGGATGCTAATGTGAGTGATACTGTGTTTTAAATTTCTGAGACCACTTGTTCATTGCTGGTACATCTAGGAAAGCAACTGACTTCTGTGTTTTGACCTGGTATCCTGCAACCATGCTGTAACTACTTATTAGTACCAGGATTTCTTTTATTCATCAGATTTCCTACAATCATATCATCTATGCACAAAGACAGTATTATTTCTCCCTCCCAATCTGTATTCCTCCTTTTCTTGTCTTGGCACATCAGCTAGGACTTCCACAATGATGTTGAGGAGCAGTGAGAAGAGACCTCTTTGCCGTTTCCTGGTCTTTACAGGAAAGTTACTATCTCCTCATCATTAAATATGATGTTGGCTGTACAGTTTCTGTAGATATTCTCTACCAAGCTGAGGATGCTCCCTTATAGCCCTAGTTTGCTGAGTTATCATGACTGGGTGTTGGATTTTGTTCAGTGCCTTTCTGCATCTACTGATACTGATCATGTGATTTTTCTTCTTTTGCCTGTTAATAGGATGATTACATTTTGATTAATTATATTAACTGAATATAAACAAGTTTGCCTACCTGATATAAATTCTACTTGGTTGTGGTATTTCATACATTGTTAAATTCATTTTGCTAATATTTTCCTGAGAATTTTTGCATCTATGTTCATGAGAGGTACTGGTATGTAGTTTTCTTGCGCTCTTCTCTGTCTGGTATTAGGGTAATGCAGACACTCAGAATGTGTCCCTCTGCTTCTGTTTTCTGAAGAGGTTCTAGAGAACTGATAGAATTCTTCCCTAAACATTTGGGAGAATCCACCAATGAAGCTATCTGGACCTGGTGCTTTCTGTTTTAGAAACTTATTATTGATAGAATTTCTTTTTTATAGTCAATTTGTGTTTTTTCCAGCTTAATTTACTACAGACATAGAACACTGTGTAAGTCTAAGGTGTACAATGTGATGATCTGATATTACATATATAGCTGACCCTTGAACAGTATATATACATATAAAGTATGTGTTAATTGTGTTATCAGTAAGGCTTCAAGTCAACAGTAAATTTTTTGAGGAGTCCAAAAGTATATATATATATATATATATATATATTCTTCCAAAAAAAGAAGAGAAAATGTTACTGAGAAAATACACTTTCCCCAGTACTGTATTTACAGAGAAAAAAATCCACAGAGAAGTGGATCCGCACAGTTCAAACCCATGTTGTTCAAGGGTCAATTACATATTGCAAAATGTTTTTTTTTTTACAAGAAGGCTAGTTAACACATCCTCTTCCTCCTTCACAGAATTGCCATTTTGCTGTTCTTGTTATGGTGAGGACATTAAAACTCCACTCTCACAGCAACGTTCATGTTTATAGTACAGTACTGTTAACTGTAGTCAACATGCTACATATTTAGATCCTCAGAACTTTCTCATCTAGAGAAAAAGCCTTACCCACATTCACTAGAACAGTGGTAACAGTCATGACCATAGGATATTTGTGGGATATCAAGAAGAGAGATTGCTATATCTTTGGTCTAATATAATGAAATAGTCCAAGACACAATCTTGAGTGCCCCAAACTGTCTTAATTTTTGGCAGGAATAGGTCACATTGCCCTGATGCCTCCATAGACAACCTCCCTATCCTATTTCCTTCCTCCTGGTTTCTCTATCTGTACTCACTCTCCACAATATGACACCCTGGAGGACACCCTGAAAAGAAACACTCACTAAAAAAGTATAGGCTAGTTTGGAATTTTCATCTCATGAAATACAACTAGTATGTAGGATATTTAATTCCCTGATGGCCCTAAGACAGCAGAAATGCTTATGATCAGAGTACATAATTACATGTGCATTACAGTACTTAAGAAGATAAGTAAAGGTACTGTGAGATTTATTTTTCCTTAAAACTAAGAATATCCTTATGACCTTTTAAAATTGAAAGATTCACATGCAGTTTTAAGAAATCAAAGAGGTCCTTTGCATACTTTGGCCAGGTCCCTCCAGTGGTAATGTTTTGCAAAAGAAGGCAACAGTCTCACACCCAGGATACTGATACTGATAAAATATCCTTGATCCTGACGCACTGATCTCTTAGTAGTATTCCACTGATTGGATGTACTATACTTTAACCAATCATCTACTGAAGGATATCTGGGCTGACTCCAGTTTTTGGCTATTATAGTAAAGCTGCTATGAAAATTCATGTACAGGTTTTTGTGTGAACCTTTCCTATGACTACTAAAGTTCATTTTAGTTACAAAGTTTTTAGAATCAGAGTAAGTCATATTTGATAATTATTAAGTTAATAAAATAGAACATTCCCTTTCTACCACCTTACAAAACAGAGAGTGAAGTGCTCATTTTGTTAAGTATGGAGAAGTATACTTAAAAGAAATATAAATGCTTAATATTTAAGTAACTAGATTGGTAAAAGAAATATACTCACCAATAAAAGCACTATCAGATTCCAATAATGAAGTTTTCAAGAAATCATCGGAGTCCTCTCTAGGCTAAAAGAAACATCATGTATTAATGATTTTTATTAGTCCTGTATGGAAAAACAACAAATTTGTACCAAGAGGCACAAGTCTCTACACTGTCCCAAAAATTAGCAAAAAATGAATGGAGAAAGGTAGGACTGGCTGCTTGCCTCCTACACCACATTCCAGTGCCCAATAAAGAAAGACCGGTTTTATTTAGGGTCACAATACTGCGATGAAAACAGTATGAAGCAATGAACCCAATTAAACATTAAAAGTCTTTAAACTGGTACGCCTGGTTGGCTTAGTTGATTAAGCATCTGCCTTTGGCTCAGGTCATGATCCCAGGGTCCTGTGACTACATCCCGCATGGGGCTCCTTGCTCAGCAGGGAGTCTGCATCTCCCTCTGCCTGCCACCTCCACCAACTCTTCTCTCTCTCTTGATCTGACAAATAAGTAATAAGTAATATCTTAAAAAATAAATAAAAATTAAGTCTTTAAACCACAGCCAAGATTCATTCATTCTTTCAGTTATTTGTACAGTGTACTTCCTATTATTTCCTCCATGCCAGAACAAAGATGAGTAAGAGTTTCTGCTGTGGAATGGATCGTAATCTCATGGGGGAGAGAGGGCTGTGTCCTCAGACAATGACAGCCCTATGAGACAGCAGTTGTCACAAAGGTAGAGCACAGATACAGAGGAAACATAAGAGTAGGGGGGGAAATACCACTAGGATTGTGTTTATAATGAGCTCTCAAATAAGAGATTAACAGATTTACACACAGAGAATACTGTCTCCTTATATGTTGGAAGGAGCCTAAAGTCACATACCACCACTTCCCCAGCAGATTTCTAGGATGTGCTAGAACACTCCACTGAAGAGCTAACCATTAATTTCTAAATACATTCCACTAATACACAGCATTATCAGAATTCACAGCATTATCACTGAATTCTTCCATATGTTGCATTTAACTTTCCTTTTTTATTTAACACCTACTGATTCTACTTTTGCTTTTTGGCATGAACAGCTTCTAATATTTACCAAATGGTCTGAACCAGATGTTCCTAGCACCGCATACTACCCGGCCTCTCTTGCTCATCAGAGTCCTTCATGTATCTGAAAAGTGATCCAAGTCCAGGTAAGCTCTATCTTCTCCATGACAACCTGCCCCACTTTTCATTTGTGTTTGCTATACAATCCAGTTTCTAGGGTGATGAGGACCCCAAAATTTATTAGCTTCTTGGTAACAGCCATGATAAGCTGTTTCTGCTGAGTTACTACTCAGCAAAATATGGTGTTATTTTAATCTGGGATTTTAACCAAAATCCCAGTTGTTAAATTTCAGTATCTTTTCACTGAGAAATGTGGCTGTCACATTCAGAGAAACCTACCAACCTGCAGAGATTTCAGGAATAGGGATGGCATGGGGACAAGGAGGAGCTCTCAAGACCACCTTGGTTTCAAGCCTGGGCTGTGCAGCTTACCACTGCGTGATCATGGGCCCACCGTTTCCTCTTCCGTCAAAGAATGCATATCTTGTATACTTGAGAGAAATAAACATCAAGTACCTAGCACAGATAGGGTGGTCACTCTCTAACTGGTAGCTATTAGCAACATCATTATCACTTCAAATGAAGCACCAACAGCTACCAACTGGTGACCATGGGCTACTAAAACAGCTGAGCTGAGCCTTACCTTTATAATCTGAAAATGCAATAATATTGTTGCTGTTACTTGTGTGTATGAAGGTTAAATTTATTTCCAACCTCAGTCTTTCCCCCTGAACTCCCTTACCTGTCTGTTACTTGCCAGTTCCAACTGTTTGTCTAGCAGGCATCTCAAAACTTACCATGTTTAAAACTAAGATTAAATACCTTGCCTGAAGTCACACGGCTAAAAACAGACCAATCTGAACAGCCTAGCCCTGAAGTCTTGTAACCACAATATACTTCGTATAACAATATGCTTTCTCTCTACATATTCCACTAATACATCTCTAAATACCCACTACAGGGATGAGACAAGAGTTAAATTCTTAACTCAATATTCAAAACTGGATTACTCACTTACCTAAAAATTTTTTATCCCCCAAAAACTAGCTTGGAAAATCGTAACTGGTTTCTTACCATTCTGCGGTCCCGTACTCTTGCACTTGGGATGGCATCCAAGTCAGCTGTAGTTAATGGAGAAAAAACATTTAAAAATAAAAACTTTTACAATATCCTTTGTGACTAGCTCTCTACTGTAAATTTTTTCAACTATCACATTTTAGAATGTTAAGCTATTACTTATTAATTTATAATTATATATATAAATATATTTATAACTAGTTCAGCATCCATTCTAGTTGAATAGATAAAAGTAAAAATCATTGTGAACGTAAAACTGAAGTCTGCAGGAAAAGAAAATAATGCAGGATTCTTCAAGCTTCACTCATATTTCCACAATCTGGGTAGAAAGTTGCTGAGTGGACTTAAACACGGGTCCCTCACATGGAATTTTTCAGCTCCAGGCACCTGGTTACACAGAGACTCTGGAGGAAGTATACCAAATGCCCCCTCCCTTTTTTTTAAAGATTTTATTGATTTATTTGACAGAAAGAAATCACAAGTAGGCAGAGAGGCAGGCAGAGAGAGAGGGGGAAGGAGGCTCCCTGCTGAGCAGGGAGCCCAATGTGGGGCTCGATCCCAGGACCCTGAGATCATGACCTGAGCCAAAGGCAGAGGCTTAACCTACTGAGCCACACAGGTGCCCCAACCAAAGCCCCCTCCTCTTTGATTTGACCAGTTTTCCTATGTGCATCCAATAGTGCATTTTGTCCTTTAGGGACTGCCTTTAGGAATAAATAGGGTACGAATGAATGATAGCCTATACTCCTTCTTAGAATATTTTATACCATGCTTGTGATTATTTTACCATATTTAAACCACATTCTTATGAACTCAGTCATCATAGAGTTCACTGGAAGTTGGTCGGTGGCTGCTGTGGAAGATGGATACCCTCGGTGCCCAAATGCACCTGCATCTATCCACCTGGGGACTACTTTTCAGTTAACCAGCCGAATATGCCAAGACTGCACCACATCAGATCAGCAGGGTCTCCTAAGGAAATATTCCACCAAAATGCTTATAAAGGTTAAAAATGTACTAGTTTCTCTTTTCTGATGACATGCCATAGAATGTGGGTTACCATGCTGTCAGAGGGTGATGAGACCATTGTGAAAAGTTCTGTATCAGATGGATGAAAGACTTCCCCTATATCAATCTTTATCAAAGCCTTGACCTGGGCCTAAAATGGTGCGCAACTTATTCCTGTGATTATGTCTCATGGTCAAAAAAGTTTCCTCAGATCCTGAGGCCTGAGAATGAGAATGTCTTATTACTGGACTGTTGTGTTTTAGGACTTATTTTCCATTGCCACCCTCAACGGCCTGCAGGACTCTAGGCCAACGGGGCCCACAAGATGCTGTGCTCTGTGAGGCAGTTACCCCCACTCTGCTGTCAGGTGCTCCCCTACCCCCAGTTCCATACTCCCATGGGACCCTAGATTTCTCCTTTGCAGCACTCAGTACGCTTAGGCTTATTTAGCCTCTAACTCCTCCAACAAAGTATAAGCTCCTTGACAGCAATAGCATATTTCATTCATCACCACATCCCCTGGATATGCATCAGTACCTGTGCTCACCACAGGCACTCAGGAAGCATCTGTTGATTGGCTGATTATACACACACACATTCACAGCCCAGTGTCCCTGAACAGATTTTATGCCCTACCAAAACCTGTCAGACACACATGGCAAAGAAATGCCCCACAGGGCACTGGAGTGTTTGCCCAGCACTCCTTCCCTTGGTTCCTACTTCCTGCTGCAGATGTCACGTGGCCAAGCTGAGGTACTCCATCCTCCCTGGACCCCTCTCACCCACAATGTGCCTCGGCCACACCCATCAGAGCCCTCTCGGGGACCTGTCCTTTTCTGGGGCTATCTGCCAAAAGGGCCATGTGAGCATGGAGCTACCAGTGGGAAGCTGCCTGGGACTGCAATCAACAACAGAGAGAAAAAAGGCTAACAACAACAACAAACAACCCAGTGCTACTCTTTGAGACAGGAATGACGATTTCTTACCTTCAGCACCTTCCTGCATCTTCATTCTATTCAGTTTCTTCTGCTGCTCTCTTAGCAGGGCTTGCTGCTGGATCTCTAAGGTGTGGTGATCTCTTGGAGGATCTGGGTACATGAACTTCAGGTCAACCCGTGTTTCTGAATCTAGTACAAAAAATATATAGGTAAGTTCAATCTTGTTTCCAAAGGAGATTTTATAAAACTTCAGTAAACATATGAGGAATGTAATTTCAAAATCAAGGAATAATAATGTATCACCAAAGTCAAAATGTATTAAAATTATCATAAAACTCAAGAACACGAAATTAATATTCTGTAAGTAAATGGCCTTTCACAAACTTAGCAACATTAAAAGGAACTCCCCCACCACCCCACCCCAGAACAAGCAGTAGCTTATTATGCATTCCCCCTCCGTACTTCCCCACTCCCCAAGATTTCCCTCCAGAGCACACAGCTGGGCAACTATGTACACGTATAGCCACGCAGTCAGTCACACAGCTACAACTCAGGGAGCCATTAAACACTAATCGAAGCCAGTCCCTAAAATATACTGAAAAAAATGAAAACATAATGTTATCAAGCCAATTAATATTTTCACCCTTGTAAATATGCAAAAAGCAAGATAAATGCAGACTGGCTGGACCTTTAGGAGAGAGGTCATTAGTGGAGGAAATGACAATCTAAGAATTCATCTATGCCACAAGTTCAAGAATATGAGGTGAGCAGAATGAAAATGATAAGACTTAACTTTTAAATCTTGAGAACAAAATGTAGTTCATATATCTAAAAAGCCTTGAAACTATTATCCCCTTTGATCTCTAATTATACTGTTGGAATATAATTTAAAGAAATTATCCTAAATATGTAAAAAGCTTTATGATCAAAAGCTATCACCATTACCATATCCCATGTGAGAATAAGCATGAAAAAGACAAATAATGTCTTGGCTTATAATGAAAACAGTCTGACTGCGCAGGTCCCCTGACCAAACTCTGAGACCTACTGGCTTAATACACTGCCTGGCATATAGTAAATTATCAATAAATCATAGCATTAAAAGACAACAGTAAATGTAACTGATGACACTTATAAATCTAAATGAAAAACAAAAGAGAAAATTAAGTAACAGTTTTACTGTTTTTTGTTTATTGTTTGTTTTTGTTTTAAATAGGCTCAGAAAGAAGACTAGAAATATGAATGGTGCTTATATTTAGGTGGTTTGAGCAAGGTGATTTTCCTCTCTAGTTTTCTGTTTTTTCAAAACTTTCTGTAATAGATACTAATTTAAAAAGCAAAAAGAAGAAAAGTTCAGTTCTGGTTCATCTGATATAGATCATATGACCACATATCCAACAATTTGCCACTTTGACTCCAAATCCTGCTCTATTACCTGGTCCAAAAGGAAAATCACATATAACATACATTTTGGTTCCTCTATACATTTTCAGTCTCCTAGGACCTGTGTCTCCTGGTAATCCTATTTCTCTACTAAGCTTTCTCTGCTCCTTCTAAGTGCTACATCAAAATCAAATCTTCTCAACTCTCTTCCTTCAAATATTCTCCATTTGCTCCTGCCTGAGTTACTCAGGCACCCTGCTCTCCTCATTCCTTCTTTTTCCCATACCCTACACACACCTCTTACCCTGTCACAGCCCTTCACATTAGCATTCTACCCTGTTCTCCCAGCTCTTCCCAGCCAAGCCTACCTCCTCCAGGAGCTGTCTTATGCTTACTACCTCCAACACTCTGCCTCCTAGTCAATCCTCATTCCCAATGTTAATGGGCTTCTGGTGCCCTAATTCCACTGAAAAAGATCTAACCGAGGTCACCAGTGACTTCTGATCCAACCAACGCTTTGCACTATTCCTCTTAAATGATCCCTTCTCCTTGACATATTCTCTTCCCTGAGATTTCGGGATACCACATTCTCCAGTCACTCTGACTGTTCCTTCTCAGTCTCTTTCTTAAGCTCAGCTTGCCTTGTCGCCGTTCCATTAATGACAAGTGCTACTCTTCTCTTTAGTCTACCTGATCTAATCGACTCCGGAGAGGCTTTAAAAGCTGTATGTTCTGCAAAAGAAAAGAGTTAGACAAACTCAAGTTTCACCTACTAGATTGGTAAAGTGAAGAACTAAAATATATAGAAATTTTATTCATCATTTTTTGAAATAGGTATCCTAAATGAAACTTTACTTTAGAAAAAGGATACAAATAAGCACTTGAATATGGTTAGAACACAGGCTGTATCTCAAAGAGCAGCATTCTACTCACCTCTATCTTTCAGCTCATTGAAGTCATGAATATTCTGAAAAGTAGTAACATCTAAGCCCTTAGGCGACTGTCTTCTGACAGGAGCTTGTAGCCGATGCCTAGCCATGTCAAATATATCCATGGGATTCCTTTCTCTTTTCCTATAGACAGAAGACAAATTTAGGTAAATGTGTTTTAATGTGAGGCAAATCAGAGCTTACATTTAACTCCCTCTACAAGAAATTTGGAATCTTATATCACACGATATTACAAAACTTTAGTATCTGTTATTTCAATCTCCTATACTAAAAAATATAGTAAAGGTCAGTGTACTCTCTCAAGATATTCTGATGTAAAGGCCCTTATTAGGAGAATAAATGAGTTAGCTTTACCTTAGAATATTCACATAGTAGAAAGACCACAGTCTTTGAAGTCAGCAAAACCAAGATTCAAAGACAAGCTTTGCTGTTTTCTGGCAGTTTGACCTTGACTTCATCATCTGTATGATGCAGATGATGTCTATTCCTTCTAATTAAGTGAAGCTATACACTGTAAAGTACCCAGCATTGTATATGACATATATTAGGTAATCAATAAATATTATCTTCCCCTCAGCCTAAAATAAAAATTATACAGAGAAATATGGTATTAATACACTTCCCAATATATAGGGTACTATCCACAATCTCCAACACTAATTTTACAAGGCCTTTCAGGGAATTCAATTATCTAATTAGTTCATTTAATACTCTACTTCTGTGGTACCTAGGAAGTTAATGTAATGGGCAGGGGGCTTAGTGAGTTTCCTGTTAGGGTTCTGGGGGAGTGACCAAGAAGAGGAAAGGGATGGGGGACAGTGTCTCTAGCCCTGAAAGGAAAGACCTACCAGTGCTTCCTGCAGCATTTGATAGGCCCTTCTATTTCTGAAAATGAGGATTTAAGCTATAATTGTCAGAGGCTTGGCCCAACTCCTGCCTTCATTTCTTCATTCCACTAAATCTTCCCTAAGCACCTAGATGGGAACAGCTCAGATCCCAAAAGGCAATACCATGGCTCTTCTGGAGTTTCCTTTCCTAGTGAGGGTAAGGAGTCACGGGGGTCACAAAAGTACCCTGCCAAGGCTGACAAAGACCTCCAAATAGTAAGCCACCTAGGGTGACAGGAAATGCAACACAGATTCATTATAATGCAAAACAAATATTAAAAAGGCTTCTAGGAGGCCATTAAACTCTGTTTAAACTGCCTAGTTTCCATTACGGCTATAAGTTAAATAGGCTGCTAAGTTAGGAATTAGATTATTAGATCTTCCTTGGATATGAGCTGCCTAATATTTGTTTTGTGCCTAACACAAAGTAAGAGCTCAAAAATGTGAGCTTAATTAATGAATAAGAGATTCTTTTTATGAAACAATTTATAAAACTGGAATAAGAATCAACTCAAATGTCTCCCACTGTGATACATATTGAAAATTAAACCAAAGTAAATGTATTTAACCAGTTCTTGCTAAATGATGGCAATCTAACATATATTCTCTAACTTAAGTTAGCATGTAGAATTTACAAGGTACTTTCAAATACATACATCTATTTATTCTTCACTAAAATCTCATGGGGTAAAAATTATTGTTACCACTTAAAAATGAGAAAACTGAAAAGCTGCCTGGCTTCTCTTGTATTAGTTTGTCAAAAGACAGTACAGTGTTCAATTTATGAATGAAACAAAGAAAATAAGTGTCAATAAGTTAAACATGCATGTTTAAATATGCAAAGCTGCAATAGTGAAGACATTCATAACATCACAAAGTAAATTAAAAAAACTATACTGACCTCTCAATTACTTAGAAATAGTTGATAAATAAAATCGAATTGTCCATTGAAAACTACCAGCATGTGTTTAACATTTCATTATCTAGCCATTCTGTATTTTTGAAATTTTCTCACTCTGTTTACTTAGCCAACCAAGCTTGGAGGTTAAGCTGCTATATTAAACTCCTATCACATACTGGATTACAGTCTTTTTTTTTTTTTTTAAGTTTTTTTTTTTTTTTTAATTAATTTGACAGAGAGAAATCACAAGTAGATGGAGAGGCAGCCAGAGAGAGAGAGAGATAGGGAAGCAGGCTCCCTGCTGAGCAGAGGGCCCAATGCGGGACTCGATCCCAGGACCCTGAGATCATGACCCGAGCCGAAGGCAGCGGCTTAACCCACTGAGCCACCCAGGCACCCCACTGGATTACAGTCTTAAACATCACTATAAATTTAATAAATATACAAAATGATACACCAGGAATAATGACAGATATGTTTATGACTTAGTAAACATACATATATTAAATTATCTAGCTCTGTCCACTAATAGGATCTAGAAGCAAAAAGACACCCAGCAAGCATACCCAACATCCAGAGCTTGGTTTCTAAATACCATTCTCCATGAGGAAACATGGCTTTCTGGAGAAATGGCTGATTTCAGGGCTGGGGTAGGGGAGATACAAGAGGATCCTGGAGTATGTCTTATAATACCAAAGAGGAAGTGCTCAGAAAGAATGGAGAATGGATTATACCCCAAAGTACAAAATAAATATACACAAAATTGAATAAATCAATAAAGGGAAGAGAAGAGGCAATTTTTTTTTTTTAAGATTTATTTATTCTAGAGAGAGAAAAAGAGGGAGAGCGCAAGAGCACGAGCAGGGGGAAGGGCAAAAGGAGAAAGAGAGAGAAGGAGACTCCCCACTGAGCTCAGAGCCCAGCGTGGGGCTTGATTACATGACTCCAAGATCATGACTGGAGCAAAAATCAAGTCTGATGCTCAACCAACTCAACCACCCAAGCTCCCCAAGAAGGGACAAATATTTCTTACAAAAAAGCTCTAAATAATATATATAGATAACTAACCCCATCTACAGGAGATGGAGCTTAATTCTACATCCTAAGCTGTGTGCCAAATTTGTTGATTCTTGTCCTAATAATAGTAACTGCGCAGAGAAACCTGGCAAATTCTACTTTAACCAAATGATGAAGGTTCCCATCCCCAGGAATGTCATGTAGATGCCATATACCTTTGTTATATAATGTGATGAAAGGACCATCTACCTGTGCTCTTCTGTCCAAAGACCTTTAACACCAGTCTAATCATGAGTGAATTTTAGATAAACACAGACTGGGAGATATTCTTATAGGATTCTACCTGGCCAATACTCCTCCAGACTGTCACAGTCATGAAAACAAAGAAAAGACTCAGAAACTGTCCTAGACCAGGGGAGACTAGGAGATATGACAAATAAATGCAATGTGGTACCTATATTGATTAGATTCTGGAACAGAAAGAGAACATTAATAGAAAAACAGGAGAAATCCAAAAAAGTCTGGAATTTAGTAGTAATGTTCCACTATTAGTGACAGTCAGACTCTAGTAACACAAGATGTTAACAATTGGGAAAACTAAGTGAGGGTCATATGGAAACCCCGTACTATGCTTACAACTTTTCTTTAATTTAAAATGATGCCTAGATAAATCATTTATTTAAAAAATAAAACCTTTTAAAAAATAAGTGTGGTAGTTATCCACTTTATTGATTTTAAAATCTACCAAAAGACTGCAATCTGCAGTTTGAAGAATAGTACTTTAAAAAATTTATGAGTCCTTTTGGCAAAAATGATCAGAAATGTTTAATAATCTAGAAGTCATTTTCTAGAAAGTAAGTATTTTATAAAATAGATTGTTGATGGAAAATGTAAAACATAGTTTTAAAATGTAATTATCAGGCGCCTGGGTGGCTCAGTGGGTTAAAGCCTCTGCCTTCAGCTCAGGTCATGATCCCAGAGTCCTGGGATCGAGTCCCGTATCAGGCTCTCTGCTCTGCAGGGAGCCTGCTTCCTCTCCTCTCTCTCTGCCTGCCTCTCTGCCTACGTGTGATCTCTGTCTGTCAAATAAATAAATAAAATCTTTAAAAAAAAATGTAATTGTCTATGATTATTCCAACTCTGAAGTTTTTTGTTCCTATATCATTTTCCACCTCAAAGACTAAATTTCTGTGCCTGATTTTGTAGAAGACTAAAAAAGGGAAAGTAAAGACAATGTCCTCATAATTTTCTAGTATTGTTTCAACTATCTCTTTCTCAGCGTGGACTTCCCTACCACTTAGAGTAGCTTACAAAGCAACTTCTGCACCAATTTGCCTTGTGTACATAAGGACTGAAATTAATCAATTATTTTCACTCACTGATTTCCGTGATGAGACAAAGAGTCCATTCTCAGATAAACCTGGAAGAACGGTGTGCCACCAAAAACTCATTCTTTACTAAGTCTAATCCTATCAAACATTTCATGATTAGGGCTAGTATTTCTGGTATTCCTTCAAAAAAGTACTACTACTTTCTTCCTCCCCGACCCCAACATCTCTGTCACCATCACCACCACCACCACCATCATCATCATCACCATAAATATATTATTGGCAGTACGGAAGGACAGATAAAACACTCAATATAAATGTTTTATATTAGGTTAAATAAATATACATTAAATATCCCATATTTTTGCAGAGAATAGATTCAACAGGTATGCATAAATGTTTTATAAAGGCAACTTAATCTACATAAAATTCAAGAATGTCTAAGAGTCTAAGAGAATATTGGTGGAGACAGTCCAAGATAGGAGAGAAACAGCAGACCTTAATTTTGTCTGGCTACAGGAATTCAACCAGTAGCGATCAAATCATTCTGAATACCTATGAACTCATCCCAAGATCTAAGGAAAGAACAGCTGCAACTCTACAAATAGAAAAGCGACCACTTTCTGCAAGGTAGGAGGTGTGGAGAAATGAATCCAAAGCTATATATATGGGAGGGTAAACCTCAGGGGGAGGGAGCCTCCCTAAGCCAACATCAGAAACTGATACAGCAGCCAAGCAAAAAATCAGTAAGGGATGGCCCTGCCTGAAAGGCACACTCAGGTGCTGAAAGAGAGCAGAAACCTAGGTGAGACAGTATGGTCTTAGGATCCTCAGGGTCACAGAAACACTGGGGATGCCTAAGGGTGGCAGAGCTCCTAGGGTTTGAAATGGGGAAGCAGGCTGCAATCAGAAAGCCCAGGTGTGGCTGTCAGTGTTTCCATAAATCATGAACTACCAAACAGCTTGGCAACTGCACTCCAAGCAGGGGTCCACCAAGCGGCAGAACCAACCCAACTTTTTTCCCCAGGGAAGCAGTGGCACAAGTGTGCGCCACAGGAGGCTCAGGGTTTGGAGACTCCAACTGAGTTGTATGCCTAAGATAGAAACACTTGGTCCAAGCTGAGTGAGCATAGAAGTACATATGGAGACCAGGGAGATAGATGTAATTGACCGCTTATCTGTGAGGGTGCACTGAGGAGTGGGCCCTGACCTTTCAGTGTGGAGCCAGATATTGGGAGGCTGCCATTTTCATTCTCATCCTCTAAAGTAGAACAGAAAGTTTTCAGGGAACAAAACCACACAGAGCAAACTGGACCACTGTACTTAGCATGGCCCCCTGGCAAGGGCAATGAAGTTCTGATTGAAGCAAAGACACTTGAGAATCAGCAGAACAGACCCTTTCCCAGAAGATCAACAAGAACATCCAGCACAGACCAAGTTTAGCCATTAAACAGAACTGCAAAACTCCAGCACTAAGAGAAAACAGTATATAGAATTTATGGTCTTTTGCCACAATTCTTAGGCTTTCAATTTTAATTTTTCTGTTCTTTTTCAACCAATTTCTTATTTTTTATCAACTTTTTAAAAATCTTTTTAAATTTTCATGTTTACACTGACATTCTAGCCTTTCATTGTATTTAAATTTATTTTTGTACATATATGAAAGTTTTTCTTTCTTTACAATTTTAGGATGCAGTTTCTTCTAACAAACAGACCAAAATACTCAGGATGTAGTGTATTGCTCTGTTCTGTTCAGCTGTCTGTTGATATTCCCTTTATTTGTCTTTTAATTCTCATTTGTTTACAGTAACATTCTAAACTTTATTGTATTTAATTTTATTTTTGAATATGTTTAAGTTTTTCTTTCCATACAATTTTGGAATCTAGTTTTCTAATAAACAGACAAAACAACACACAGGATCCAGTGTATTGCTCTGTTCTGTTCACCTGTCTGATTATATTCTCTCACTGCCTTTTTAAAATGTTTATTTATTCTGGTTTCACGTCTCCTCTGATTATTATAATTAATATAAATTATAATTTATATAATTATAAACTATAATTTATTATTATATAATATATATTATATAATCTGTTGTAATTCATATAAGTTATAATAATTATAAACTATAATTAATATATATAAGTCCTCCTCTAAAATTATCTGGGGTCATTGTTGCCACTTTAGTATTTTGTTCTCTTGTTCATCTATTCTTCTCTGGACAGAATGACAAGACAAAAAAACTCACCTCGGGGAGGAGTGAAGATGGCGGAGAAGTAGCAGGCTGAGACTAATTCAGCTAGCAGGAGAACAGCTAGATAGCTTATCTAAAGATTGCAAACACCTACAAATCCAACAGGAGATCGAAGAGAAGAAGAGCAGCAATTCTAGAAACAGAAAATCAACCACTTTCTGAAAGGTGGAACTGGCGGAGAGGTGAATCGAAAGCAACGGGAAGATAGATAGATGGGGGGGGGGGGGGGCTCCTGGCAAGCGGCAGAGCAACGGAACACAAAATCAGGACTTTTAAAAGCTCTGTTCAGCTGAGGGACAACGCTCCAGAGGCTAAACCAGGGTGAAGCCCACACGTGGTCAGTGTGGCCCCAGGCCCCAAGGGGTCAGGGAAGGATCGGGGTGTCTGCGTGTCTTGCAGGTATTAGAACGGGGAAGAGACAGAGCCGAGGAGTAAGCTCCCAGCTCGGGGTTACCTTGAACCGGTCGCAGACTCGGTGCTCGGAGCATGGCCAGAAGCCAGGGACACGGGAGTAATTGGGCTCTGCTCTCTGAGGGCGCATTGAGGAGTGGGGGCCCGGGATCTCGGCTCCTCCCCGCAGAAGACCAGGAGGCCACCATTTTTATTCCCCTACTCCGGAAATCTACGGAAAGCGCTCAGGGAACAAAAGTTCCCAAAAGCAAACCGAAGCGGATTAGTCAGCCTGCCTGGCTGGTGGTAAGGGCGGTGCAATTTCGCCTCAGACAAGTACGCTTGAGAATCACTACAACAGGCCTCTCACCCAGAAGATCAACAAGAAATCCAGCCAGGACCAAGTTCACCTACCAAGGAGTGCAGTTTCAATACCAAGGAGAGCAGCGGAATTCCAGAGGAGAAAAAAGCAAAGCACAGAACTCACAGCTTTCTCCCATGATTCTTTAGTCTTGCAGTTAATTTAATTTTTTTTCTTTTTCAATTTTTTTTCTTCTGCTAAATTTTTTTTAACTTTTACCCTTTTGTTTTTTAATGTTTTTTAACTAGTTTATCTAATATATATATATTTTTCTTTTTTATATTTTTCTTTATTTGTTTTCCCTTTTCTTTTTTTAATTTTCTTTTCTTTTTTTTTTTTTTTTTTCTGAACCTCTTTTTATCCCCTTTCTCCACCCTCACGATTTGGGCTCTCTTCTGATTTGGTTAAAGCATATTTTCCTGGAGTTTTTGCCACCCTTTAGTATTTTACTTGCTCCTTCTTATACTCTTAACTGGAAAAAATAAAAAGGCTAAAAAATTCACCACAAAAAAAGGAACAATATTCAGTACCGAAGGCTAGGGACCTAATCAATACAGACATTGGTAATATGTCAGATCTAAAGTTCAGAATGACAATTCTCAAGCTTCTAGCCGGGCTCGAAAAAGGCATGGAAGAGGGGCGCCTGGGTGGCTCAGTGGGTTAAAGCTGCTGCCTTCGGCTCAGGTCATGAACTTGGGGAACTGGGATCGAGTCCCGCATCGGGCTCTCTGCTGGGCAGGGAGCCTGATTCCCTCTCTCTCTCTCTCTGCCTGCCTCTCCATCTACTTGTGATCTCTCTCTGTGAAATAAATAAATAAAATCTTTAAAAAAAAAAAAGAAAAAGGCATGGAAGATATTAGAGAAACCCTCTAGGGAGATATAAAAGCCCTTTCTGGAGAAATAAAAGAACTAAAATCTAATCAAGTTGAAATAAAAAAAGCTGTCAATGAGGTGCAATCAAAAATGGAGGCTCTCACTGCTAGGATAAATGAGGCAGAAGAAAGAATTAGCGATATAGAAGACCAAATGACAGAGAATAAAGAAGCTGAGCAAAGGAGGGACAAACAGCGACTGGACCACGAGGGCAGAATTCGAGAGATAGGTGACATCATAAGATGAAACAACACTAGAATAATTGGGATTCCAGAAGAAGAAGAAAGAGAGAGGGGAGCAGAAGGAATACTGGAGAGAATTATTGAAGAGAACTTCCACAATATGGCAAAGGGAACAAACATCAAAATCCAGGAGGTGCAGAGAACCCCCCCTCAAAATCAACAATAATGGGTCCACACCCCATCACCTAATAGTAAAATTTACAAGTCTTAGTGACAAAAAGAAAATCCTGAAAGCATCCCGGGAAAAGAAGTCTATAACATACAATGGGAAAAATATTCGATTGGCAGCAGACTTATCCACAGAGACCTGGCAGGCCAGAAAGAGCTGACATGATATATTCAGAGCACTAAACGAGAAAAGCATGCAGCCAAGAATACTATATCCAGCTGGCCTATCACTGAAATTAGAAGGAGAGATTATTTTAATCTCTGCCAGGACAAACAAAAACTGAAAGAATTTGCAAACACTAAACCAGCTCTACAGGAAATATTGAAAGGGGTCATCTAAGCAAAGAGAGAGCCTAAAAGTGGTAGATCAGAAAGGAACAGAGACCATATACAGTAACAGTCACCTGACAGGCAATACAATGGCACTAAATTTATATCTCTCAATAGTTACCCTGAATGTTAATGGGCTAAATGCCCCAATCAAAAGGCACAGGGTATCAGAATGGATAAAAAAACAAATCCCATCTATATGTTGCCTACAAGAAACTCATTTTAAACCTGAAGAGACCTCCAGATTTAAAGTGAGGGGGTGGAAAACAATTTACCATGCTAATGGACATCAGAAGAAAGCAGGTGTGGAAATCCTTATATCAGATCAATTAGATTTTAAGCCAAAATATAGTAAGAGATGAGGAAGGACACTATATCATACTCAAGGGATCTGTCCAACAAGAAGATCTAACAACTTTAAATATCTATGCACCCAACGTGGAAGCAGCCAACTATATAAACCAATTAATAACAAAATCAAAGAAACACATCAACAATAATACAATAATAGTAGGGGACTTTAACACTCCCCTTACTGAAATAGACAGATCATCCAAGCAAAAGATCAACAAGGAAATCAAGGCCTTAAATGACACACTGGACCAGATGGACATCACAGATATATTCAGAACATTTCATCCCAAAGCAACAGAATACACATTGTTCTCTAGTGCACATGGAACATTCTCCAGAATAGATCACATCCTCGGTCCTAAATCAGGTCTCAACCAGTATCAAAAGATTGGGATTGGGGCGCCTGGGTGGCTCAGTGGTTTGGGCTGCTGCCTTCGGCTCGGGTCATGATCTCAGGGTCCTGGGATTGAGCCCCGCATCGGGCTCCCTGCTCCGCAAGAAGCCTGCTTCCCTCTCTCTCTTTCTCTCTCTCTGCCTGCCTCTCTGCCTACTTGTGATCTCTGTCTGTCAAATAAATAAATAAAATCTTTAAAAAAAAAAAAAAAAAGATTGGGATCATTCCCTGCATATTTTCAGACCACAATGCTCTGAAGCTAGAACTCAATCACAAGAGCAAATTTGGAAAGAACCCAAATACATGGAGAATAAACAGCATCCTTCTAAAGAATGAATGGGTCAACCAGGAAACTAAGAAGAATTGAAAAAATTCATGGAAACAAATGATAATGGAAACACAACGATTCAAAATCTGTGGGACACAATAAAGGCAGTCCTGAGAGGAAAATATATAGCGGTACAAGCCTTTCTCAAGAAACAAGAAAGGTCTCAAGTACACAACCTAACCCTACACCTAAAGGAGCTGGAGAAAGAACAAGAAAGAAACCCTAAGCCCAGCAGGAGAAGAGAAATCATGAAGATCAGAGCAGAAATCAATGAAATAGAAACCAAAAAAACAGTAGAGCAAATCAACGAAACTAGGAGCTGGTCTTTGAAAGAATTAATAAAATTGATAAACCCCTGGCCAGACTTATCAAAAAGAAAAGAGAAAGGACCCAAATAAATAAAATCATGAATGAAAAAGGAGAGATAACAACCAACACCAAAGAAATACAGACAATTATAAGAACACACTATGAGCAACTGTACGCCACAAATTTGACAATCTGGAAGAAATGGATGCATTCCTAGAGACATGTAAACTACCACAACTGAACCAGAAAGAAATAGAAAGCCTGAACAGATCCATAACCAGTAAGGAGATTGAAAAAAGTCATCAAAAATCTCCAAGCAAACAAAAGCCCAGGGCCAGACGGCTTCCTGGGGGAATTCTACCAAACATTTAAAGAAGAACTAATTCCTATTCTCCTGAAACTGTTCCAAAAAATAGAAATGGAAGGAAAACTTCCAAACTCATTTTATGAGGCCAGCATCACTTTGACCCCAATCCAGACAAGGATCCAATCAAAAAAGAGAACTAGAGACCAATATCCTTGATGAACACAGATGCGAAAATTCTCACTAAAATACTAGCCAATAGGATTCAACGGCACATCAAAAGGATTATTCACCACGACGAAGTGGGATTTATTCCAAGGCTGGAAGGTTGGTTCAACATCTGCAAATCAATCAATGTGATACAACATATCAATAAAAGAAAAAACAAGAACCATATGATACTCTCATAGATGCTGAAAAAAGCATTTGACAAAGTACAACATCCCTTTCTGATCAAAACTCTTCAAAGTGTAGGGAGAGAAGGCACATACCTCAGTATTATCAAAGCCATCTATGAAAAACCCACCACAAATATCATTCTCAATGGAGAAAAACTGAAAGCTTTCCCGCTAAGGTCAGGAACACGGCAGGGATGTCCATTATCACCACTGCTATTCAACATAGTACTAGAAGTCCTAGCCTCAGCAATCAGACAACAAAAGGAAATTAAAGGCATCCAAATCAGCAAAGAAGAAGTCAAACTAGCAGTCTTCGCAGATCATATGATACTATATGTGGAAAACCCAAAATACTCCACTCCAAAACTGCTAGAACTTGTACAGGAATTCAGTCAAGTGTCAGGATATAAAATCAATGCACAGAAATCAGTCACATTTCTCTATACCGACAACAAGACAGAAGAAAGTAAGGAGTCAATCCCATTTACAATTGCACCCAAAACCATAAGTTACCTAGGAATAAACCTAACCAAAGAGGCAAAGACTCTATATTCAGAAAACTATAAAGTACTCATGAAAGAAATGGAGGTAGACACAAAGAAATGGAAAAATGTTCCACGCTCCTGGATTGGAAGAATAAATATTGTGAAAATGTCTATGCTACCTAAAGCAATCTACACATTTAATGCAATTCCTATCAAAGTACCATCCATCTTTTTTTAAAAAATGGAACAAACAATCCTAAAATTTATATGGAACCTGAAAAGACCTTGAATAGCCAAAGGAATATTGAAAAAGAAAGCTAAAGTTAGTGACATCACAATTCCAGACTTCAAGCTCTCTTACAAAGCTGTCATCACCAAGACAGCATGGTACTGGCATAAAAACAGACACATAGATCAATGGAACAGAATAGAGAGCCCAGAAATAGACCCTCAACTCTATGGTCAACTAATCTTCGACAAAGCAGGAAAGAATGTCCAGTGGAAAAAAGACAGCCTCTTCAACAAATGGTGTTGGGACAATTGGACAGCCACATGCAGAAAAATGAAATTGGACCTTTTCCTTATACCACACACAAAAATAGACTCAAAATGGATGAAAGACCTCAGTGTGAGAAAGGACTCTATCAAAATCCTTTAGGAGAACACAGGCAGCAACCTCTTCGACCTCAGCTGTAGCAACATCTTCCTAGGAACATCACCAAAGGCAAGGGAAGCAAGGGCAAAGATGAACTATTGGGATTTTATCCACAAAAGCTTTTGCACAGCAAAGGAAACAGTTAACAAAATCAAAAGACAACTGACAGAATGGGAGAAGATATTTGCAAATGACAGATCAGATAAAGGGCTAGTGTCCAAAATCTATAAAGAACTTAGCAAACTCAACACCCAGAGAACAAATAATCCAATCAAGAAATGGGCAGAGGACATGAACAGACATTTCTGCAAAGAAGACATCCAGATTGCCAAAAGACACATGAAAAAGTGCTCCACATCACTCGGCATCAGGGAAATACAAATCAAAACCACAATGAGATATCACCTCACACCAGTCAGAATGGCTAAAATTAACAAGTCAGGAAATGACAGATGCTGGCGAGGATGTGGAGAAAGGGGAACCCTCCTACACTGTTGGTGGGAACACAAGGTGGTGCAACCACTCTGGAAAATAGCATGGAGGTTCCTTAAAACGTTGAAAATTGGGCTACCTTATGACCCAGCCACTGCACAACTGAGTATTTACCCTAAAGATACAAATGTAGTGATCCGAAGGGGCATATGCACCCGAATGTTTATAGCAGCAATGTCTACAATTGGAAAGAACCTAGATGTCCATCAACAGATGAATGGATCAAGAAGATGTGGTATATATACACAATGGAATACTATGCAGCCATCAAAAGAAATGAAATCTTGCCATTTGCGACGACGTGGATAGAACTAGAGGGTATCACGCTTAGCAAAATAAGTCAATCAGAGAAAGACAACTATCATATGATCTCCCTGATATGAGGAAGTGGTGATGCAACATGGGAGGTTTGGGGCATAGGAAAAGAATAAATGAAACAAGATGGGATCGGGAGGGAGACAAAACATAAGTGACTCTTAATCTTACAAAACAAACTGAGGGTTGCTGGGGGGAGGGGTGTTGGGAGAGGGGGGTGGGGTTTTGGACACTGGGGAGGGTATGTGCTATGGTGAGTGCTGTGAAGTGTGTAAACCTGGCGATTCACAGACCTGTACCCCTGGGGATAAAAATATATGTTTATGAAAAATAAAAAATTAAAAAAAAACTCACCTCAAAAAAGAGAACAAGAGGCAGTAATGAAGGCCAGAGACCTAATTAGTATGGACGTGAATAAAAGGTCAGAACTAGAATTCAGAATAATGATTATAAAAGCACTAGCTAGGCTTGTAAAAAGCATAGAAGACATTACAGAAGCCTATCCTGGAAAAAATAAAAGAACTAGATAAAAAAAGGCTATTAATGAAATGCAATAAAAATGGAGGTTCTAGGGCGCCTGGGTGGCTCAGCGGGTTAAAGCCTCTGCCTTTGGCTCAGGTCATGATCTCAGGGTCCTGGGATTGAGCCCCACATCGAGCTCTCTGCTCAGCAGGGAGCCTGCTTCCTCCTCTCTCTCTCTGCCTGCCTCTCTGCCTACTAGTGATCTCTGTCTGTTAAATAAATAAATAAAATCTTTTTTAAAAAATGGAGGCTCTGTCACAATAATGAGGCAAAAGAGTGAATTAGTGATACAGAAGATAAAATGATGGAGAATAAAGAAGCTGAGAAAAAAAGACATAAACAACAACTGGCTATAAAGGGGAGAATTCGAGAGGTAAGTGATACCATAAACCAAAACAATGTTAGAATGGGATCCCAGTAGAGGAAAGGGAGTAGGGCACAATGTATACTGGAGCAAATTATAGCAAAAACTTCCCTCATCTGGGAAAGGAAATAGGCATTCAAGTCCAGGATGCACAGAGAACACCTCTCAAAATCAGGTAAAATAGGTCAGCACCTTGACATATAATAGTGAAACTTGCTAATCTCAGACACAGGGAGAAATTCCTGAAAGCAGCTTAGTACAAGAGGTCCCTACAAGGATAGAAACATTAGACTGGCAGGAGACCTATCCACAGAGACCTGGCAGGCCAGAAAGGACTGGCATGATATATTCTGGGTGCTAAATGCGAAAAATATGCAACCAAAAATACTTTATCCAGCAAGGCTCTCATTCAAAATTGAAGAAAGCATAAAAATGCTTCCAGGACAAACGGAAACTGTAAGAATTTGTGATCACTAAACCAGCCCTGGAAGAAATATTAAAAAGAAAGAAAGAAAGAGCCCAAAAGTAACATAGACCAGAAAGGAATTGAGACAATATATACAGAAACAGTGACTTTACAGGTAATATAATGAATGGCACTAAGTTCATATCTTTCAATAGTTACTCTGAATGTAAATGGGCCAAATGCCCCCAAAAGACACAGAGTATCAAATTGAATAAAAAAGTAAGACCCATCCATACACTGTCTGCAAGAGACTCAGTTTGGACTGAAAGACACCTCCAGATTGAAAGTGAGGGGGTGGAAAACCATTAATCATATTAATGGACATCAAAAGAAAGCTGGGTTAACAATTCTTGTATCAGACAAATTAGATTTTAAACCAAAGACTGTAATACGGGATGAGGAAGGATACTGTATCATAATTAAAGTGTATATCCAACAAGAAGATCTAATAGTTGTAAATACTTATGCCCCTAACATGGGAGCAGCCAAAATTACAAGCCAATTAATAACTAAATCAAAGAAGCACATCAATAATAGTAGGGGACTTTAACACCCCAGGAACTGAATTGGACAGATCATCGAAGCAGAAGATCAACAGGGAAACAAGGGCTATTGAATGACACACTAGTCCGGATGGACTTCACAGTCCATCACAGTGCCTTTCTTCAGGGCACTCCATCCTAAAGCAACAGAATACACATTCTTCTCCAGTGCACATGGAACATCTCCAGAAGAGATCACATCCTGGGTCTCAAATCAGGTCTCAACTGGTACCAAAAGATGGGGATCATTCCCTGTATATTTTCTTTTTTTTTTTTTTTAAGATTTTATTTATTTATTTGACAGAGAGAGAGGCATCAGGTAGGCAGAACTGAAGGCAGAGAGAGAGGGGGGAAGCAGGCTCCCCGCAGAGCAGAGAGCTCAATGCAGGGTTTGATCCCAGGACCCTGAGATCAAGACCTGAGCCAAAGGCAAAGGCTTAACTCACTGAGCCACCCAGGCGCACCCCCTGCATATTTTCAGACCACAATGTTTTGAAACTAGAAGTCAACCACAAGAGGAAAGTTGGAAAGAACTCAAATACATGGAGGCTAAAGAGCATCATACTAAAGAATGAATGAGTCAACCAGGAAATTAAAGAAGAATTTTAAAAATTCATGGAAACAAATGGAAATGAAAACACAGCTGTTCAAAACCTTTGGGCTGCAGCAAAGGGGGTCCTAAGAGGGAAGGATACAGCAGTATGAGCCTTTCTCAAGAAATAAGAAAGGTTTCAAATACTCAACCTGACCTTATATCTATAGGAGCTGGTAAAGGACAGCAAATACAGCCTAACCCCAGCTGGAGAAGAGAAATTTAATAAAAGATCAGAGCAGAAATCAATGAAATAGAAACCAAAAGAACAGTAGTACAAATCAACGAAACTAGGAGCTGGTTCTTTGAAAGAATTAATAAGATTGATAAACCCCTGGCCAGATTTATCAAAAAGAAATGAGAAAGGAATCAAATTAATAAAATCATGAGTGAAAGATGAGAAATCATGACCAACACCATAGAAATAGTTTTAAGAACATATTATGAGCAACTATATGCTAACAAATGAGGCAATCTGGAAGAAATAAATGCATTCCTAGGGACTTATAAACTACCAAAACAATCACGAAGAAAGAAAAAACCTGAACAGACCCATAACCAGCAAGGAAATTGAAGCAATAATCAAAAATCTCCCAAGAAACAAGAGCCCAGGGCCAGATGACCTCCCAGGAGAATTCTATCAAATATTTAAATAAGAATTAATACCTGTTCTTCTGAAGCTGTTTCAAAAAATAAAAATGGAAGGAAAACTTCCAAACCCTTTCTATGAAGCCTGCATTACCTTGATCCCAAAAGCAGACAAAGACCCTACCAAAAAAGAGAATTACAGACCAAGAAGATCCCTGATGAACATGGATGCCAAAATTCTCACCAAGATACTAGCCAGTAGGATCCAAAAGTAAAACTGAAAGACCATAGCCAATAGACTCCAACAGTATATTAAAAGGATTATATACCACGACCAAGTGGGATTTATACCTGGGCTGCAAGGGTGGTTCAATCTCTGCAAATCAATCAATGTGATTGATATACTACATTAATAAAAGAAAGGACAAGAACCATATGATCCTCTTGATAGAGGCAGAAAAAGCATTTGACAAAGTACAGCATCCTTCCTTGATTAAACTCTTCACAGTGCAGGGATAAAGGGAACATATCTCAACATCATAAAAGCCATATATGAAAAGCTCACAGTGAATATCATTCTCAGTGGGGAAAAACTGACAGCTTCTCCTCTAAGGTCAGGAACACGGCAGGGATGTCTACTGTGACTACTGTTGTTTAACACAGTACTAGAAGTCCTAGCCTCACCAGTCAGACAACAAAAAGAATAAAAGGCATCCAAATTGGTAAAGAAGATACTCTATGTGGAAAACCCAAAAGATTCCATCCCCAAATTGCTAGAACTCATACAAGAATTCAGCAAAGTGGCAGGCTATAATATCATACACAGAAATCAACTGCATCTCTATACACAAAAAATAGACAGAAAAAAAAGAAGTAGTCGATTCCATTTACAATTGCACCAAAACCCCTAAGATACCTAGGAATAAGTCTAACCCAAGAAGCAAAGGATCTATACTACAGAAACTACAGAACACTCATGAAGGAAACTGAGGCAGACATAAAGAAATGGGAAAATTTTCTATGCTCATGGACTGGGAGAACATATATTATTAAAATGTCTATGCTACCTCAAGCAATCTACACATTCAATGCAATCCCTACCAATATACAATCAACTATTTTCACAGAGCAGGAACAATAATCCTCAAATTTGTGTGGAACCAGAAAAGACACCAAATAGCCAAAGGAATATTGAAAAAGAAAACCAAAGCTGGTGGCATCACAATCCTGGACCTCAAGCTCTATTACAAAGTTCTAATCATCAAGAAAGTATGATACTGGCACAACACAGTCACATAGATCAATGGAACAGTAGAGAGAACCCACAAATGGACCCTCAACACTCTGGTCAGCTCATCTTGAATAAGGCAGGAAAGAATATCCAGTGGAAAAAAGACAGTCTCTTCAACAACTGAAGAGTGCTGTGAAAATTGGACAGCCACATGCAAAAGACTGACAGTGGATCATATATCCTTACACCATACACAAAAATAGAATCAAAATGGATGAAAGACCTGAAAGTGATACAGGAATCCTTCAAAATCCTAAACCCAGGCAGCCAATTCTGTAACCTCAGCCACAGCAACTTCTTGCTAGACACTTCCCCAAAGGCAAGAGAAACAAAGGGAAAAATTAACTACTGGGTCTTGATCAAGATCAAAAGCTTTTGCACAACAAAGGAAACAGCTGACAAAACCAAAGGACAACCAACAGAATGGGAGAAGATATTTCCAAATGTCTTATCAGATAAAGGGCTTGCATCACAAAATCTATAAAGAACTTATCAGACCGAACACCCAAAGAACAAATAATCTAATCAAGAAATGGGCAGAAGACATGAACAGCCATTTTTCCAAAGAAGACATACAAATGGCCAACAGCTACATGAAAAAATGCTCCATATCACTCGGCATCAGGGAAATCCAAATCCAAACCACAATGAGATACCACCTCACATCAGTCAGAATAGCTAAAATCAGCAAGTCAGGAAAAGACAGATGTTGCTGAGGATGTGGGAGAAAGGGAAACCCTCTTACACTGTTAGTGGGAATGCAAACTGGTGCAGCCACTCTGGAAAACAGTATGGAGCTTCCTCAAGAAGTTAAAAATAGAACTATCCTACGACCCAGCAATTACAGTACTAGAGATTTACCCCAAAGATACAAACGTAGTGATCCAACTCGGCACATGCACCCCAATGTTCATAGCAGCAATGTCTATAATGGCCAAACTATGGAAAGAGCCCAGATGACCACTGAGAGATGAATGGATAAAGAAGATGTGATATAAACATATAATGGAATACTACTCAACCATGAAATTGCCATTTGTAATGACAAGGATCAAACTGGAGTGAAATAAATCTAAGCTAAGTGAAATAAATCAATCAGAGAAAGACAACTGTCATATGATCTCAATCATATCAGAATTTATAAAACAAAACAGAAGATCTTATGGGAGGAGGGTAAAAAATAAAATAAGAAAATTTCAGAGAGAGACAGAAACCCCAAGAGACTCTTAATCATATGAAACAAACTGGGCATTGCTGGAGGGAGAGGGGTTGGGGGTTAGGGTGAACTGGTGATGGACGTTAAGGAGGGCAAGTGAAGTAATGAACATGGGAATTACATAAGACTAATAAAACACTGACCTCTACTTCTGAACCTAATAATACATTATATGATAATTAATTGAATTTACATGAAAAAAAAAAAGTAAAAGCATATTGGTTAAAGAAAAAGCCACTTTGCCAAAAAAGGAAAAAAGAAAAAGGAAACCTATCACATGTTACAAACAAAAATAGACTTAATAAATCATATACTGTTTTAGATTGGTTGCACTGAGTCCTTCCACTAGGATATAATTATTTAGCTATATTTCTTTTCAGGGAAAAGGCTATTTCAGTATTACAATTTCACCAACAATCTGTTAAAAACTTTTCTTAAGCATGCTACTTATCCATTCTAATATATGCGATTTTAAAATAAAGAAATAATCCTGGTCCAAAACTGTAGAATTACTGGATAGGTTCTGATTTATGTGTAACTCCTTTTCCTGAAGACAAGAACAACAAAACACAAGAAGAAACAAAAAACTCGAGTTGAAACTTGCCTTATATGAATTTCATCATCACTGTCAATGTGTAGCAACCGCCCTTGTAGACGCCGTTCTTCACTACGAAGCTGTTTTCTCATTTCTGATAACTCCATAATTACATTTTTTTTCTCCTCTGCAAATTCACATTAACAAGTAAAAATTAAAACAGGCATAATCACAGAAGATTAAACATTAAAACATAACCACACTTACACAAAACTAAAATGCTTAGAGACAAAATTTTATGAAAGTCATTTTTAATGTTTTATAAATACAGATCATATTTATGAATACCCATAAGATACACACATTTCTGAAAATACAGGAACTGCCAGACTTTAGAAATATCTTGGGCTGGGGAGAGAGCAACTATAAAGAAGCAGCACAACATAAGAGAGTTCCTTTGCGGTGATGCCGCAGTTCTTCTTGTTCGGTTTGGGTTTTTTTAAAGATTTTATTAGAGAAAGAGAGAGAGAGAATATAAGAAGAGGGGAGAGGCAGGGAGCCTGATGTGGGTCTCAATGCCAGGACCCCAGGATCGTGATCTGAGTCAAAGGCAGACACTTAATCACTGAGCCACCAGGCACCCCTGATGCCACAGTTCTATACCTTGATTGTGCAGTAGTTATACAAATTATACATAATACAAACGCACAGAACCACACACAAACACAAACACACACCAATTACTTTGTGTTAAAACTGTGAGACCTGATGGAGGTCTGTAGAGCATACCAACCAAGCCAAGTTCCTGGTTACTGTTCTATATAAGATAGTACCACTGAGGGAAGCTGCAGGAAGGTACACAGGACTTCACTATGCTCTTCTGCAACATTCTGTGAGTCTTTAATTATTTCAATAAAAAGCTTAAAAGAGAAATATTACAAGTTACAGACTTAATAGTTAACTCTACCTTCTGCACGGAGCTGGTTTCTCCTGGCAGGTACCGGAGGAGACTGTGCCCTGGATATGGAACTTTCCTGTTTAACAATCATAACAAAGATACATTCAGTATGTCTTCCCTATTCAGAAGCTTGAAAAGAATAATTTTTTGAAGGAACTATACGTAAAAGGAACCAGATTTCCCCCTATCCAACCTATACACTTACCTAACATGTGTTTTTCTTTCCCGTCACAACGGAAGTGTCCTTGCTTCATCCAAATACAATCCTGTCACCTGTCCTCTGTATCTAGTAAGTGACTTCGACCTCCTCCAATCACTCTATTTTCTCAGCTTATGCTTAAAAGTCTCTTCCTTCTTGTGTGCCTGGGTGGCTCAGTTGGTTAAATGACTGCCTTTGGCTCAGGTCATGATCCTGGAATGCTGGGATAAAGCCCCACATCGGGCTCCCTGCTCCACAGGGTCTGCTCTGACCCTCCACTTCTTATGTTCCCTCTCTCTCTCTCTTTTTCTCTTTCAAATAAATAAAATCTTTTTTTTTTTTTTAAGATTTTATTTATTTATTTGACAGAGAGAAATCACAAGTAGATGGAGAGGCAGGCAGAGAGAGAGAGAGGAAAGCAGGCTCTCTGCTGAGCAGAGAGCCCGATGCGGGACTCGATCCCAGGACTCTGAGATCATGACCTGAGCCGAAGGCAGCGGCTTAACCCACTGAGCCACCCAGGCGCCCTCAAATAAATAAAATCTTAAAAAAAAAAAAAAAAATTCCTTAAAAAAAAAAAAAGATTCTTACCTCCTCCTTCATCATCATCTACTATCCCTTCTCTACTTCCCTCCACAGCCATCCTTTCAAGAATAGATGCAACATGGTGTCTACTTTCTCATGCCCATTCACTTCTCACCACACAGCTACTACCTTTGCTTCTACCCTATCACTCCACTAACACAGCTCTTACCAAAGTCACCAGGTGATCCCCAAATAACACATTCAATGGGCATTTTACACCCTTATTTTTCTTGGCCAGTAGCAACTGATATTGCCATTCTCTGTCACGTTCTCTATCTTTATTTCCTTTCTCTGCTTCTTAAATTTTTAATTCCCTGGTATTCCAATCTCAGCTCTTTTTACTTCCCCCAAATTCATCCGAGACAACTGTACTAATATGACAAGGAAATATGTTAGTGGCTTCCAAATCTACAAAACCAGTCGAGAGCTCCTTCCTTAGGCACAAACTGTATCTTCAACCACCCACTCTATATAAATCTAACAAGAAACGTGAAAGTTGTCACTGACACTTACCCCCATAAACATAGTCTGTAAATGCCAGTACTTGTGTCTCTTAAATATCTCTTAAAATTTTCACCCAATCTCAGTTCTTAGTGTCACTGGCTTTGAGTCCTAAAAGTCTCACAACTGGACTCCTACAAAACCACTGTAACTTCTCCCCATGTTTACGGTCTTACCCAACCTCTAAAATACATCTTCACACCAGTGCCTGAGAGAACGTTATATAAAACAAATATGGCCATTCTCCAACTTATGACATGTCATTCTCCTACTTAAAGTATTACAAAGCATCCCCATTCATTATCTACCACACACCTATTAAATCAGAATCTCAGAGGGTGGGATTCAGGACAATGTTCTAACATTTGCTTTGTCTATTCTGGTAATTAGTCCATTTGGTATTCACTCATTTATGGGAATAAAGCCAAACTCCCTACAACATCCTACTTTTGGCCTGACGTCTAACTCTGTTGACGCCCTGGTCAGGCCTTCTGAGGCCAGCCCAAACCATGGTGTATTCTTCTCCATTTGTGTCATATGGTTTACACTTCCATGATTTTGATTCCTCCTCATTATGGCAACTTCCTACTCATTCTTCAAGAGTCAACTCAAGGATCAACTCTTCTGGAACATTCTCCTAGCTCTCTTTTGATCACAGCTCAGTCAAAAGTTTAAGGGACTTCATTAGCATAACTACAGCTAGCCAGATAATGTATTACCAAAGAAAAGGCCTTGAGAGGGTTGGACAAAAACCATTTGCTAAATTATACTCTGTCAAAAGAATTTAAACTTTATGACACCAAGCATTATCAGTTACAGCTGATGCAACAAATAAATGCAAACACTGTCTATATTTCAGAATTGAAAAACTATAACATAGCTAAATATGATGAATAAAAAAAAAATCTCATTCAATTCCCCTCATCGGAAATAACTTAGCTAAGATTAACAAATCAAAAGAAAAAATATATACCTGAATAAAGGAACTTATAATGCTGTCAACTGAAGGAGGTCTTTGAAGTCTGCTTGCAATTTTGTTCTGAAGAGCAGGAACTACAGGAGAAGGCTGTCTCAAGCGCTGGAGGAAAAAAATTATACGTATATATGTGTACATACATATATATGTGTGTATTTTTATACACACACACGCATATATAAACAAATATGTATATATATACACACACACACCAACATAAGTATGCATATACACATACACACATACATGTATGTATACATATATATGTGTCTGTGTACACAAACACTCCTAATAGTTAATAACACCATTTAGGGAGTTCAGAATGCTATTGTTTTTATTTAATAAAATACTTTTTACCAAAACAAAGTCAGAAATTCAATTATGTAAGATCGAAAACATCAGTTATGATAAACATAAATTGATTTAGATTTTAAAACAAAAGGACTCTCAGATGAGAACAAAAAAATTCAACAAACATAAGTAAAGCAACAGCATACCAAGTATTAGGAAAACAACAAAAACAAAAAATAGAACTAAGAAAAACACTTGTCTTAATAATAAAAAGAAACAGGACAATAGAAAACACAAAAACTATTTTCTGGAAAATAATATAAATCAACCTATAAAATCTAGATCCCTTGTCACCAAGAGCATCACAATGAGGGAATTTTCCAGAGCACAACAGCATTCTATGTCTCCATAAGAAATAAAAGAGGGTTTCAGTTTACGGCATAATCAAGTTAACAGCTCCCAACTTCACATAAAATCAAAATGCAGAGAACATATAATTTCCCAACAAAATCCAATAATTATCTGGTTAAAAAACAAAAACAAAACAAAAAACACCCAGCCCAGACTATATGTATGGATGTTGAACTGTTCATTTTGCATGGTACAAAATCAAATATCACTTTCACTGGTGACTTTGACAAAGTTAGAAATAGATTTTCTTTTTTTTTAAGACCACTAGATGCCCACAAGCACAATTATAAAAACAAAAGAAACCTTCTAAAAGACCACAGAGGATGAAGCAAACAAAGCATGCTCCACATAGTGAGAAAACAAATAACCATCAAGGAAGCATAAAAGAACAAAAAAAGTCAGAAATTCAATTAATATGATCAATATATTGGGTATGATAAAAACAGATGGATTGATGGATTTAGGTATCACTGCTCAAAAGATAATTCTCTGATTAGGATAAAAAACTGAATTAAAAAAAAAAACACATAAAACCAAATTTAATAAACAAAATATACAAGCTAAATAAAAAGTAAATGGTGACACAAAGGTAAAAACTAAGAAAATGGACAAAAATATATCAGGCATAAATGAATAAAAAAAAATTACAGCTAGTAATGATAACTTCATAACTGAGAGCAAAATACATTAAAGGGAATAAAACTGGTTTAAAACTATGGTACTTCACAACTGAACTAGAACATTCATAAAACTGTATTTTCCTAAGGAAAGCATTTTCTCTTAAACATAATAAGAAATTGGCAGGAACATAACTGGAAAACTAACAATTATCTTTTATTTTTAAATAATTTTACAAGAAAATATTCTCTGTGTTTTCCATTCAACTTCGCTATAAGCCTAACATGGCTCTAAAAAATATAAATGCTATTAATTTAAAAAATGAATGCATGATATTTCAATAATGTTTTAAAAGGTAGAATAAATATATATCCAACTTTAAGAATAAATGGTATTGCCTAACATTACTAGAACACTGAAAATAAATAAAACAAACAAAAAACACAGGTGTTACTTATAAATTTTCTCTCAAATAATGTTTTAGCAGATTCTAACTGCAAACACTTACTTCTATCACCATAAAATCCTGAGGTGAGAAATCAGTTAGTGTATCTGAACCCATCAAAAATGGCTCACGTTGTCTGTAGTATACCAAACTACATCATAAGTACACTAGATGAGCCCACTGGTTAAAAGTAGTCTTTTTGTGAATGCTGCTTAGAAGAAATAATGTCCGTATAAATCTAAATTTTTGAAAACCATTTTCTTTTTTTTTTTAATATATACAATGATATGGCCTTTATTAAAAGCAACAATAAAACAGTTTATTGTTAAACAGCAACATGTTTTAGGCACTACTGGATGAAACTTAATAATGATAATAATGGCTAGTTTTTTTTTGTTTTAAGATTTTATTCATTCATTTGACAGACAGAAATCACAAGTAGGCAGAGAGGTAGGCAGAGAGTGGGGAGAAGCAGGCTCTCTACTGAGCAGAAGCCCGATGCGGGACTCGATCCCAGGACCCTGGGATTATGACCTGAGCCAAAGGCAGAGGCTTTAACCCACTGAGCTACCCAGGTGCCCTAAAGCTTTTTTTTTTTTTAAGATTTTATTTTTTATTTTTTTTTAATTTTTAATTTTTTATAAACATATATTTTTATCCCCAGGGGTACAGGTCTGTGAATCACCAGGTTTACACACTTCACAGCACTCACCAAAGCACACACCCTCCCCAATGTCCATAATCCCACCCCCTTCTCCCAACCCCCCTCCCCCCAGCAACCCTGAGTTTGTAATTAAATTGGGCTAAACCTACAGCACATACAGAGTTTTTCAAGATGTGGTCCACAGGCCAACTACATCAGAACCCCCAAGAATGCCTGTAAAATGCAGATTCCTGGACTACCCTCAGATTTATTAAAATCAGACACTTTGTATGTAAGACCTCAAGATACATTTTTAACAAATCCCCAGGGATACTTATGCATATAAAATTTTTTGAAATACAGCTTTGAAAAATGACCAAGGGTGTAAACTGGAGCTTCATAGGGCCCAAGTATCTTCCTAGAGAGAAAACCTCTGATAACTTTGATTGACCACACATGTAATGGTGAATATCAACCAGTCTCAGATACTGACTTCAAACCAGTCTACTGTGACCCAGCAGTTTCTTTTTAAATTTCCAATCCATCAAGGATAAAAGTGTAAAACAGTAAAAATGAAATACCAAATACATTAAAAAATTTTAAAAAGACATTACACAATTCAAGTCCAACTTTCTTAGAGATCCAACAGACATAAAATTAATTTGACAAATTGCTACAAAACTTTCCACTTTCCATTTCTGCACCTAACTCTTCTCACGAATAGCTGGCTGGGTGCTACTCCATAGACCATGGGAACAAGACTGACTAAGGTAAATAAACCCCTTATATTCACTGGGGGACAAAAAGCAGCAAAGCAATGGCATGACCTATATAGGAAGTTCAGTGCGCTGTACTGAGATGAAGTAGCATGATGGAAGGGAGGGGAAAAAAGCAATTCCTCCACTCTCCCTTTTGCTAAGGCCACAGTGAAAGTGGTTTAAACTACAGGTTTAATTGACATTTTTGTCTGAAACTTACCTTTGTTTCTTCCCCGATTATATTTTCTCTTGCATAGTAGTGTTGAAGCTGCAGATTATGTTTTTCTTCCTCTTCTTTCTTCTTCCTTTCTGCTTCTTTTCGTCTTTCTTCAGCTAACCGAATAAGCTCTTCATTTTTTAGCCTTTGCTTTAAAGAGAAAAATACAACACTCCAAACATACATCCTGTAGTCCATTCAAATACCTGTTGCCTTATTTGTTTGAAATAAAGAGATAAAATTGAAGATACAGATGATATAGTGTTTTTTAACAAAAAGAAGATGTCTATTTAACAATAAAGTTTTAGGCATCTTTTATGACATCCTGGTCAGCCTAAACTAATTTTTGGCTTAAAAAAATCATCACTTATCTCTTTTCTTAACTTAGTTTTTACTTCAATACAATAGTATCCAATAAATGGATACTGATCTGAAATTTTCTAAATGTACTCTAGGATTGTTCTTCTCTGAAATACCTTTCCAAGACAAAATAAAAATTTCACTGTCAGGGTAAATAGAAAAACAATGTAGGAAAAAAATGCACCTCTTCCTCTTTCTCCCTTTTTTTTTCCTGTTCCTCTTCATACTCTTGCTGAATTCGCGCTCTCTGTTCTGCAAGCCGTTTTTCTTCTTTTTCCTCTGCAATTCTCAGTCTCTCTCGCTCTGCTTCCTCTCTTTGTTTCTTTTCCTCAATCTAATAAAGAATGAAACCTAGTTACTACTTTGGGAAACTAATGAAAGTTAGAATACCATGTAATATTTTGTAGTATCCTATGAATTCAGCATTCATACCCTATTTTTAAGTTCCTAAATTTTTCAGTTTCCTATATTTATTAGGGAGGCTACATTATGTAATGTTGAGTTATGAGTAAAATTCCAGCTCCACCAAATACTTAACTCACTGAGTGACTTTAAGGAGACATTCTTACTCAGCTTTGTCATCTGGTAAAAAGAGTTATTAAGATCTATATCTCCAAGGAGTGCTTTATGATCTATACAACAAAACCTCATATTTAACACTCAGTTCCCTCTTCTTACTACACACACACACACACACACACACACACTCACAATTACAAAGTCACTTCTCCATTACCGGTCACAACCATAAATGGATCACACACCCAAGAAATCCACAGAAATGCCATTCCAACAAAAATGCTACACAGTAGGGGCGCCTGGGTGGCTCAGTGGTTTAAGCTTCTGCCTTCGGCTCAGGTCATGATCCCAGTGTTCTGGGATCGAGCCCCAAATCGGGCTCTCTGCTCAGCAGGAAGCCTGCTTCTCCTCCTCTCTCTGCCCACCTCTCAGCCTACTTGTGATCTCTGTCTGTCAAATAAATAAATAAAATCTCTTTTAAAAAGAATGCTACACAGCAGTTCAACAGAAAGAGGAAATCTATCATCTAGGTCAGCTGTTTTCAAGCTGTATAATACAAAGGTGCATCAAGAGTCCTGCATCTATTTTACCAAATTTTATCCTACAGCTGAAAAGATTAAAGTTAATTATGTCTAAAGCTGTAATTAAAAATGGTACATTACTTATCAAATTTTAACCACATAAGGACTTCTGCTGCATTAACTTTAACACTATAACTTTTTTATGCATACACGGAGCTAAGGCTTCCTTCTTGGTACACAGATTTGAACATTTTATAACATTTCTTTTGACATTTAAGTTTGGGGATACTTCCTGTCTGACACTTCAGTGTTGATAGTAATAATAAATACCATTTAGATATTTTAAATTTTCTTCGAGTTTTGTGTTGGATTTTGCTTGTGAGAGAAAGTTTTAAGGGGCTGCCAAAAGAAAAATATGTAAGCCACCATTCAAGAGCAATCCATTCGCAGGTGCACTGAGGATTTATAGGCTGGGAGAACTGAAGGTTAAACTTAGTCTAAAAACTGACATAGTCAAACCTTCCCCTACTACTACTTTTTTCCAGAGAGAAAGACTCTTAGAGCCCTCTAAAAATTTAAGTGCGTATGATACAGGTATGATACTTAAAGTCAGGAGACCTGGATTCAAGCACTGGCCTCACAATTTGCTGGCTCTGCCACCAGAGGTAAGCATCCTAGCCTGGATTTTAGTTGCATGTCATAAACCAGAAATAATAATACATTCTTCGGTGAGCCTGAAGATTAATGAGATATTATATGCAAAAGTACCTTCTAAATAATAAAAGGCTATATAATTCCAAGATTGTTTTTCCCCCTTAATTCTACCCTAAACCATGCTAACACTCGTTAAGTATAATAGCAGTTACATAATTTTGACTTGCTGTCATTATGGGCAGTATAGCACAGGGCATTTCAAGTTCAATAGGTGACTCTCTGACCCTCAATCAGCAGCTATATGAGTGGCCAATACTGTAGGACTTCTTTTTTTTTTTTTTTTTTAAGATTATTTTTTTTATTTATTTGATAGAGAGAGATCACAAGTAGACAGAGAAGGAGGCAGAGAGAGAGGGGGAAGCAGGCTTCCTGCTCAGCCCAATGCGGGGTTAGATCCTAGGACCTTAAGATCATGACCTGAGCTAAAGGCACCCCCTGAGCTACCCAGGCACCCCCTGTAGGGACTTCTGACGCCACTCTCTTGCATTCAATATCTCTATCCATTCTGCTGATCCTTACAAAGGTCTTTCTATCCATTTCCATTGTTGCCACTCTAGTAAAATACCCCTGCTTCCAATTTTTTAAATCCCTCAAAAATACATCTTAAACACTAGTGCCAGATCAGTCACCCCATACCCATTACATCACTGCCTTATTGAAGAGTCCACAATAATTAGGATTAGAAAGCTGACATATTTAAGTAGAACTTTTTAAGGAGAATTTAAGAGGTTGGGATTAGACTGGATAGCCTTTGATATTGGACTAAGGAATCTGGATATTTTCTGTAGAAAAGAAAAGTTACTACCAGTTTTTGAGATAACATGAGAAATCATATCAAAAGGAGACCACCCAGACATAGGATGAATCTGATAATGGGATGTTAAGGGGCATGGAGGTGAGAAGAAAATTAGGAGTCCTTCTCTTTCACCTCAGGCTCCACCCCTAGTATTCAGCACAAAAGTAGACACAGTATGAGTATTCAATCATTCTGTTTGTTTAATAAACCCTGGATACTCAAGTGTCTTCCTTTGGGCATTTCCACCATTTTTTAAGTGCTATTTGCTTACATACATAAATGAGGCAAATAATGGCAAAATGTGATTACTTCTGATTTTTAATAATTTACAAACTCTAGTGAGTCAAGAATAAATCATCTGGGAAAAAAACCCTGATTTTCTACTAACCCATTAAGCATCTAGACATATTCATTCTACGCCTAATAAGTGAATATTTTATTTCATTCAGTTTTAGAAATGTCAGAATTCTTTAACAATTAATGATTTAATAAAGCTTAAAAAGGAGTAGGACAACTGGAATGCCTAATATGTCTCTATATTCCCTTTTCAGATATAAATGAAGTAATATCATTTTAATACTACCTATATCTGATGTAAATTAAATTATCTTAAATAACTGTGGAGATATTTTAGAATTTATTCTTTATCCCATGAATAAAATCTTTGCAAGTTTAGTTTATTAAATCCTAACAAAACGTGGTACCTGGGTGGCTCACTGGGTTAAGCCTCTGCCCTCAGCTCAGGTCATGATCTCAGGGTCCTGGGATGGAGCCCTGCATTGGGCGCTCTGCTCAGCAGGGAGCCTGCTTCCCCCACTCTCTCTGCCTGTCTCTATGCCTACTTGTGATCTATGAAATAAATAAATAAAATCTTAAAAAAAAAATTTTTACTAAAACTTTGAAACCATGATAAAATAAGCACTTCACCTGAAAACGAAGAAAATTCTTGTATAATTCTTGCTGTTTAATCTGAAGTTCAGTTGGAGGCTCACAAAATATATTTCCCCGAGCAAAAGGAGAGCTCTGTGTTTGCATATAACCTTGAAAGAGAAATTTTGCAAAAAACATACCATTACTCAATGGTTAGAAAATATAAAGGTTAAAAAATAAACTTTGCTACTAATTCCATATTGTGAATATATGTGCTAACTACGGAAGTCGAGAGGTCAAAAATCAGAAGAGTAAGGCTGAGATTAGAATCTGAAGACCAGCTGAAAACTAATGAGAGAAAGAAAAAGGGTGAAACAAAAATAGAGTTGAAAAATCTACTATGTCTATACCTGAAAGACACCAAGGAAACAAAGATAATAGCCTAAACAACTTTAACTACAGGACAGACTTTAAAGTAAATTTGTATAAGAAAAAAGTACATTTAAATTCTTATGTAAATACCCTCTTCTTAAGAATATTCTTAATTATATATTAAAATGTAGTACATATACATATATTTTAAAATTTTGTCTTCTAAGACAAATCAGTAATTCCAAGTCTTTCCATCTATGGTTCACAATAGTTAAAAAGCCAGCTCTGAAAACATTTTTTGCAAACTAGAATGATTCTTTTATCACTGCAATAATTTTTTTTAAAAATTTCAAAGTAATGGTATATAACATGAACAATAAAAATATGCTATATATTCCTATAAATAGGATAATACTCTGGGGAAGGATTAAATGATTTCATAAAGACAACCTGAAAAATAATGATACCCCAGGAGTCTTTCTTCAAATGCAGGGAAGCCTCACATAACTTTTTATATTATTTTTTAGTTACTGACTTAGTCTTTATACCATCAATCTAAAGCATTTCTTTCTCTTACTCATGTTTGCAGTTTAGCTGCCATTTAGGCCTATTTTTCCTTTGTGCTTAAGTTTACTAATGCTTACTTGAATAAATCAGCAGAAAGTCAACTCAATACTTAAAACGTTATAATGAAAAGGTGGATTAGCAAAACAAAATTAAGTTTTCAAAAGTAAGCAGTTTTTAAAAAATACATGACTAAAATAAAATCATAGAGAAACACATGCTCTAACCCAATGTATATAGGCATCTTAATAAGCAAACACTAAGTCATATTAGTATGGGCTTCATAAATATGGTTCTGCATCCTAGAACCATAAAGTAAAAGAAAAAAATGAACTTGAGGAAAGGCCTCAAACAGGACTAATGAAGAGAAAACATAAGCACACATTATAACATTCAATTTTAAGATATATTCAAGTTCCCTAAGGCCTTTAAAATATTAAATGCCACATGTATATGTGTATGTGTAAACACACCAAAACCCTGGCATTGTTCAGAAAGGCAATAGGCAGTTAATTCTGCTGTGATATTTAATCATTCAGCTTGCGTATTTTCTTGAGAAAGGGTCACAGAAACTTGATTTTGTCCAGTGTTTTTGTTTGATAAGCAAAGTTAAGTTTCTGCTTGATAAGCAGAGCTAGATGCCTAAATCATTATTAACATGATAGAGAAAGTTCTGGGTGAAGACACAACTACAAACACCAGGTGTGGAAGAAAGGCTAGAGAAGGAGTACGTAGAACTGGGATCTCAATACAGACTAGTAGAAGAAAGAAGTAAAGAGAAAAATAATGATGTATCCAAAGAAATAAAAATTCCCTTCAATAAAATGAAAGGTGTTTTTACTGCACAATGAATTAATACAAAGAGTGGAAGCCAAATTAATAATTACATAAAAATTTAAAAATTCAATTTTAGTGCTCCAAAAATGAAGACTCAATCCACTAGGTAAAAATCTATTGTGGATTAAAGTAAGAAAGCACTTTCTCATAATTAGAGATCCAACAGTGGTAAAAGCTGTCCATGGAAACCACAAGTAGCACATCTCCTAAAATGTTCAAAAAGAGCACAGAGATTAGTGCTACCATCAAAGATGAAAGGCTGGTAATTCTAATCATATCTGCCTATTAAATGTGTCTGTTTGGACAGGCAGTCATGGGTTAAAAATTTTTTTTTTAAAAATTGAAGATTAAATGATCAGTCAGGGATATTTTAGGACTTTCTAATGTAAAGCTCTTTACTAGTCTAAAATCAAAACTTTAGTGGAAGTACAAAAATAGAATTTGTAGTAAATAAATGATTACTTTTACAGGCATCAAAATACAGTGCAAGGTGATAGATATATCTTTTAAATTTCCTTTGATTTTAAAATATGTAACATATTTTCATATAAACTTGATAAAGAAAGATGACAAGTTTCCCTGTCAAGTCATAAAGAAAGCTACTGAATAATTTCTTATTTATAGAACCTTTAATTCAAGGATGTTGTTCCATAAAAAATCAAAATATTGCTTAAGAAAGGGAGATGTGACCAGATACAGAATTAAACTTTTAAAAAAATTAAACTTCATTTCTTTGTCCTTTGTGGTTTCACAAGGGGAGGCAAATGATTACAAAATAAGTAAAAAATAAAATTAACAACTAAAATAAAAATAATAAAAATAAACAATTTATTTGTACAATATATCATATCACATCTGATGCATTTTCACTAATTCAAATAGTTATGGGTATAAGAAGCAAGAGAGATTATTTGTCTGTATATGTGTAAAGAGACTATTTGATTTTAAGAAAGTCTTCCCACCAGCAAAATAAAAATTTTAACAGCAGCTAAAGTATCCATAAGTTATAAGGCTGAGAAGAAATACACAGTATTAAGAAGCAAAGTATATTTCCCTATTCACATTTGTCAAAATATTTAAGAAAAGGTATTATGAATAACATATAATGCTTCCTGACTCAGTGTAACCAAGTTTTCAAAATCACAATATGACCTTTGTCAGGCAAGAGAAGAGAAATGCTATGGAACAACTTTAGAAATGTCAACAAACAAAAAAATAGAATGTGATTAAAAACCTGAGTTTTTATTTGTAGAATCTTCTAGGTTCTCAGCATTTGAGGTGGCTAAATTTTGGTCTAGAGATACAACAGCCCTTTTATCTTCATATGTTCTTGCATCTGGGTTATGGTAGGCATCTATATTTTGTCTGTGCATCCTATTCAAATCAGCTGAGAGGGAAAAATAAGCCATTTATTTCAACACATACACTTTTGTAATTAGTATGCTTAATACATTTTCTAAAAGTAGAGAATCAGAGAGAAAACAAGACAGAGTTGGAATAAATCAATGGTGTCTTGAAGCCCTGAAAATAGAAACAGAATTATTAAAACTTCTAAGATTTTCAAAAAATAACTTATAAAACAAACTCAAAATCAGTAGAGAGCTTAAGAATGTCAGTAGATCTTTGACAACTCATAAAAACTATATTCGTATCTATGTTACTTAAGAAGTTGGCATCTCTTTAATATAGAACAGCAACAATTCAAAACAAGTCATAGTGACATTTCTTCAAACACGTTAGTATTTCTAATGAAAAAATATAATCATGTACCACAGAGTTTTAAAGTATATCCATAAACTCTTTTGATGGTCTTCCCTTAAAAGATGGAGTTCAATTCCCCTCCCTTTAAGCATAAGCCAGAGTTAGTAACTCACTTCTTATGAATAAAATATTGCAGGATGATGGCATATGACTTCCAAGACTACTTCATAAAAGACATTATGGTTTCCATTTTGCTTGATCTACTGGATCACTTACTCTGAAGAAAGCCAGCTACTCTATCATAATGGCACTAATGGAACCCTATGGAAAGGCCCCTATGACAAGGAACAGAGGCTTCCTGAGCCATGTGAGGGAGCCATATTGAAAACAGATTCTCCAGTCCCAGTCAAGCCTTCATATGACTATAGCCCTAGGTGCTATTTTGGACCCCAAACTCATGAAAGATCCTGAGATAGAAATACCCAGCTAACCCATTCAAAAACTGACTTACAGAACCCCAAGATAATGTCTGTTACATTAAAACATTACACATTGCATAATTTGTCACAAAGCAGTAGATACAACACACAGATCACAAAAATCTGAGCACAAAGAATCAGGTAAAACAACAAGTCAATCTTAAAAACAAGCTGTAACAAAATAAAAAATAGTTCTTCTCCAAAAAACAACTGGGATAATAAGGGACTAGCTGAAATCACAGAGAAACTGATTGCAAAAAGAACTACCAAGAACTGGTAAGGCAAAAGTAGCTAGGTGCTCCTGCAATCATCACCAAATCCCGGGATCTATCCCATCACTAAATTCTGGATATGGAAGGTAAATGAAAACAGAAGGATGATGATAAAATTGAGGTCATGAACTAACAGCTGTGGTCCTTAAAGTCACCAAATTACATAAAAAAAACTCAAATAGGAGATCACTATCTCATCATCCAATATTCACTAGAACAGCATAAGAGCACTCCATATAAATGAGAAGTCACTATAAATAACAATACATACAGTATTCTTCCATTTTCTATTAGAAGAGTATGGTATATCAAGCTCGCTCCTTCTAAGATGATAACCTGAGCTCTGTTACCAAATTAATGAGTGTTCAGGGAATGCAATCTCATTTTGATATTCACTTAGACAAACCATAAATTAAGAGATAAATGTTCTATAAGTAAACAAACACATGAACATGTGTTACTTCACTGTTGTGATTATACACAGTCCTCTCAATGTCAATAAGTGAATGTATTTATGTAAAAAGAAAGTGATGTCAGCAGAGTGTATAATTAGTTAAGACTATCAGATTAAACAATCACAACAACTCCATATTGCTACTTATTGGAAAACACTATCAATCAAGTAGTCACTCCTTGTCTGTCTTTCCGTGAGGTGGTTTGAATAATCAAAGGTTTAAAATCAGCTAAAAATCAAAATTAAAAAAAGGGCTTTGGTGAAGAGTATAATTTGCCAACTGCAAAGATGCCACTGAAAAATGGCCTTTATTTAAAATGTATACCATATCATTTAATATAAAACTACTAGCATTGCAGAATAATTCTACAAAGAAAAGAATAACAAAAGAAAATATTATAGATTAACAAATGGGAAAAAAGTCCTACTCTCTGAACAATTTATCAGACCAGGACTAAATCATGTGATAGCTACAGTAAACAATACTTGAAACTTTTTCACTCCTTATTTAATTATCTTTTTTTATAAGCCTAAATACTTTGAAATTAAAATTTTATTTTTTTAAGATTTAGTGATTTACTTTAGAGAGACAGACAGCAAGCATGCACATGCATGACCTGGGAGAGGAGCAGAGGGAGAGAGAGGAGAGGAGGAGACTCCTATCTGAGCACAGAGCCCACCAGGGTGTTTGATCCCATGACCCTGATACCATGATGGTGCTCAATTCCATGATATTGATATCATGATCTAAGCCAAAATCAAGACTCAAACAATCAACTGACTAGCCACCCAGGCGCCCCACCAAATTAATTTTGTGAGTTAGCTGTTGGTTGATGGAAAATACCAAAACATTTTAAGAAAATGTCTGAAAATATTTCTATAGACCCAAGATTATTCAGCAATCATGATTAATTATACAAACTCTTCTACAAGTCAATTCAGAGAGCTAAAGAAAATTTCCAACCCTAATTTCACTAATACCACATATTTCAAAATTAACTTACAATATACACACTTAAGATCACAGTCTCTAAGGCAAATGAAAATCTAACTGGTGACTTATAAAATAAATCTCATGAACTTAAAAATATTAAAATAACAAAAATTATATTCTCTGAACAAAAGAGAACATATACTAGAAGTGATCAGAAGAAAGTTACCTGGAAAATACCCAAATATATGGAAATTTTAAAAACTCAGGTCTAAATAATAGGTCAAAGGAAAATCACAAAATTAGAAAAGTTAATTGAATGAAAATGAAAATACCACATATCAAAATGTGTGCTACAGTTAAAGCTATACTCAAAAAAAAATTTATAACATTTTTATTTATTTATTTAAAAAAAATTTTTTTTAAAAAGGAAGAAAAAGAAAATTCCCTGCCCAGATGGCTTCACTGGTAAATTCTAGCAACAAAACAGGAAACTTTTCCCTACTCATGTTGATGCCAGGATCAAAGAGCAGCTCAACATTTAAAAAATTAGTCAATGTGGGGCACCTGGGTGGCTCAGTTGGATTAAGTGTCTGCCTTAGGCTCAGGTCACGATCCCAGAGTCCTGGGATCGAGCCCCGTTTCAGGCTCCCTGCTCACCACAGAGTCTGAGCTTCTCCCACTCCGGTGGCCTGCTGCCCTGCCTACTTGTGCTATCTCTCTCTGTCAAATAAAAAATTTTAAAAAATCTTTTAAAAAATTAGCAATGTAACTCACCATGTATCAATAAAGAAAGATGTAATTATCACTTCAAAAGATATAGAAAAGCACTTGACAAAATTCAACATATATTCATGTGAAAAGTATGAGGAAGAATAGAAGAGAATGTCCTAGACCTGATTAAAGAAAAAAATCTACGAAAAAACCTACAGCCAACATTATACCGACTGGTGAAAAGACTGAATACTTTCCACCTAAAATCAGATAAGACAAGGCTATCTGTTCTCATGATTTCTAAGCATTGTACTGGAGTTCCAAACAAGTGTAAAACACAAACAAAATAACTAAAAGGTACGGAAAGAAGGCAATGGAAAGGAAGAAGTGAAACTGTTTGCAAATAACATGATTGCCTACATTAAAAAATCCCAAAAAACCTACAAAAAAAAAAAACTACTAAAACTAATGCATTAAGAACACAGAAAAATCAACTGTATATACGAGCAATGAAAAAATGACTACTGATAATTTTAAATGTATTATTTAACATTTAAAATAGCATTAAAATACATGAAATACTTATGGATACAATTAACAAAACATATTACAATACCTGAAAACTGCAAAATACTGCTAAAAGATGTTAACTAAGAGTCAATAAGCAGATAAATATTCCACATTCATGGATCAAAAGACTCAATATAGTTAAGATGCTGGCTGTCCCAAATTGATCTTTTTGTAAATGAAATCTCAATGAAAATCCTACCACACTTTTTTATTGAGGTTGGCAAACTGATAGTAAAATTTCAATGAAAATGGAAGGGAGGGAAGTCAAGTAGACAAAACAATCTTGAGAAAGAAGAACAAAGTTGGGAGACTCACACTTCTCAATTTCAAAACTTACTACAAAGCTATAGTAATCAAGAGAGTATGATATGGGCATAAGGATAGACATCTAGATCAATGGAACAGAACATTAAAGGGTCCATAAATAATTTTGTGGTCAACTGATTTTCAGCAAGCACATCAAGGCAATTCAATGTACAAAATGTTCTAAAATTGACTTTGTGATTGTAGCACAGCTCTGTGAATATACTAAAAACTGCTGAACTGTATATTTTATTTTCTTTAAATATTTTATTTATTTGTTTGTCAGAGAGGGAGAGCAGCAGGCAGAGGGAAAAGCAGGCTCCCTCTAAGCAAGGGGCCCAATGTGGGACTTGATCTTAGGACCCCAAGATTATGACCCAGGCCAAAGAAAAATGCTCAGCCAACTGAGCCACCCAGGCATTGTATGTTTTAAAGGGATAAACATTTCATGGGAAATGAAAGCTCATTAAATTAAAATTTTAATTTCTCATTTAGAACACTATGCTAGATTACTGAAGATGTTAGCATTATGGGAAGCTAGGTGAAGGGTACACTCTATATCTTTGTAACTCTTCTCTAAGTCTTGAATTATTTCAAAATAAAAACTTTGTTTGCTTTTTTTAAAACCACAATGAGATGTCCTACCTACTTAATAGAAAGGCTAAATACAAGGACTGATGAGAATATAATGCAACCAGAAATCTTGTGCTTTGCTGGTAAGAATGCAAATTGGCACAACCACTTTGGAAAATGATCTAGCAGTTTCTTACAAAGTTAAATATACACTTACTTAATGGAATTCCCAGGAATTCCATTCCTATGCATCTAGCCAGGAAAGACGAAAATTTATGTGCACAAGAGCTGAAGGTAAATGTTTATAACAGCTTTATTTATAACAGCCTAAACTGTGAACAAGCCAAATACCCATCAACTGGTAAAAGGATACACAATCACGGTACCTCCACGTAGTAGAGTTCTATTTAGTAATAAAAAGAAGTAAACTACAGACACATACAACATGGATAAACCACTAAAACTAAGGAGAAAAGGATACAAAAGGCAAAAACTATTTTGTCAGAATGCAGATCAGAGGTGTTGGCAAGGGTTGGATAAACTGGAAATGTTCTGAATCTTGATTGTGACTGTGGGTCCTGGAATCAGTTGTCAAAACTCATTGAATAATACACTTTAAAAAGAATGAATTGTGTCATATGCAAATTGTGTCTCAATAATCACATAAAAACAAACATAAATCTAACTGGGGCAAATACTATACATAAAAGAAATACAAATATGAATCAAAGATGTGAAGAAACATTTAATCTAACTATTAATCAGTTAGAACTAAAATACTTCTGCTGTCTTTCAAATTGGTTAGGTATTTTTTAATTTTATTGATTTTTTTGGAGTAGTTTTTAAGAATTTTAACATATGATAGATTCATGTAACATCACTATCCCTAAAATCGTTTTAAGAATATACATGTATATAACCTTTAGAAAGGGGCTTCTTTCACTTAGCTTAAGTTCTTTGAAGAGTTTCAAGTTACTATGCGCATCAATAGTTCATTCCTTTAACTGCTAGGTAGCAAGCCATGGTATGAATGTACTACAGTTTGTTTAATCATTCACCCATTAAAAGTCATTAGAATATAGTTTATTTTATTGGAATTTAAAAAAAAAAGAACTTTAATGAAAAAGGAGCTAAGAGGAGAAACAGATTTTTAAGTGTCACACAAATAATAAAAATGAGAAATATTTACTTTAAAAGGGAGGGTTGATGCAAAAAAAAAAAGTTAGTGCTATTCTAGTCATCTGGGTAACAGATTTTAATATTTATTAATAACTACTTCCTGTTATAGACATCTTCCCCAAAGAGCTAAGGATAAACATTAAATTTCCTTAATTTCTTTGCAATAAAAGACCAAAGATAAAACAGGAGTAACTAGAGAAGCCAGAAGCCAAATTAAAGTGGGCCAACAGAAAGTACAGAAATTATATGATCTTGGTCATTATATGAAGTAAACAAGAATACAGATCTTTACAACATGTTTCAAATAGAATAGATAAATCACATTCCTTCCCTTCCCTCCCTCTCTAAAACAGATCAAGTTACAAACAGATAGCCCTTAAGGGATGAGTTTACCTGCTTTGAAAATACCATTTAAAAAAGAGTTCCACTGTATTTGATAAAATAATATACTTTTCTATCACATGGCATGACTGTCGCATTAAATAAGCAAAGTAAACATTACTGTTAAAAATGAAAAACACAGAAAAGTCTGCTTCATTACTATTAGGTCAAACAATTCTAAAGCAGTATTTTATAATTCAATAATCCATATTTATCCTACTCCCTACCACCAACTAAACACATACAGAACAACATAACTGTATTGCGTGAACTGGAAATAATCTTAGAGGCCAGCTTCAAAGTCCTAGGAAATTATTCTATTCCAGTGTTTACCAAAGTTTCAGGCATTTAAGCACCTCCTTCCCAGTAACTACTATGTTTCTATCAATTCACAATTTAAATTCACTACAGCAAAGACTTGACTAGATGCTTATCAATGTCATATCCTCTTCCTAGGCACTATAATTAGGTCTCCTTATAATTAGGTCTGAATATTGGAGCAAAGAGACAAAGCAATATTCCCTCCACCTCGAGACCAGAACCCCCCCAAAACTCTCAACTAATTCTCCCACCACTAAACCCTGTTTGGCTGCTAGAAGTGAAGGATTTCAAAGTGGATGAATGATACAAGAAAAGAGCCCTGAATTCCTGAGTTACCTCTTGGAGGAGACCCACTCAAAGAGCATCCGAATGAGACATAAGTGAGAAGTAACTTTTATAGCCTTAAGCTTTCAGCCACAAGCTTCTGATAATTAGGGGGTGTTTGTTAAAGCACTTTTTGTTAAATGCCTGAACTAATTAATACCTGTATTTTAAAAGGATATATTATAGCATTATCCAATGAAAAACCAGTTTTTTTTAATATATATTCAAATCAACAATTAATTTTTAAGATAAGAAATGTTTATCTATGTGTCATCTAAAATCACCTCATCTATAAAAAGAGTAAGAGTTCCAGTCTTCAAACCATGAACAAAGTATGAGGTGAAGATAGGAAAGGAACAAATCCTTTGGGAAGAAAAGATGTACCTTAGCAATTTAAGTGGGTCTCATACATCTTTTTAAAAAGCCATCTTTAACAAAGCAAAAGCATAATATTTAAGAACTCTTAATAACTCAATAACCAGAAAGTATTCTGACTACATCCCTCAACTATCCCTATAATAATGTGTAATACTTGAAGAACAAAATGAAATCTACATTTTTACCATTTACTGGGTTTCTAGTATTCATTTCTCTATTCTAATAAAACAATTTTCAAAAACCTATCTTTGTCTCTTTTTATCCTGATCTAAAAGTTAATCAGAGACCATCCCAATATACACAACAAGTTGTATAAGACCTTTTTTTTTTTTTTCAAAGAGCTGGCTGTTGTTGTTTTTATCTCAAACATTTAAGAGGGGAAGAGAGAGTATGTGAAAGTTGGGGGGGAGGTGTCAGGCAGAGGGAGAGAGAGAGAAAGAATCTAAAACAGGCTACACACCCAGCACAGAGACCAAGGTGGGACTCGATCTCACAACCCTAAGATCATGACCTGAGTTGAAATCAAGAGTCAGACGCTTAACCGACTAAAAGACCCAAGCACCCCTCTAGATCAAATATTTATGAGAGTAAATAACTTAAAGACAAATCAATATGTTTCTGCAACCTACCAGAAAGTTTCTGAGATCTGGTCTTTATTTTTCCATGGAGTCCTTGCACTGTGCAGGTATATGGCATTTATGAAATACTGCACCCCACAACTATTTCAGATCACTTATTTTAAATATGTCTTACTAGTTTAAAAAAAATTTTAATAAGAGTTTTGTTATTTTTACCAGGATGATTTTTTAAAAAAAAAATCTCTAACTACCGGTTTGGGTAAAAACCTGACAACTTGCTGGGGGGAGGGGGTTTGGGAGAAGGGGGTGGTATTATGGACATTGGGGAGGGTATGTGTTTTGGTGAGTGCTGTGAAGTGTGTAGACCTGGTGATTCACAGACCTGTACCCCTGGGGATAAAAATATATGTTTATAAAAAATAAAAAATTATATTAAAAAACAAACAAACAAAAAAAAAACCTGACAACTAACATGAGCTTTTCTCTGCAATTGAATTATTATCATTAGAGGATGAAAAAACATGTAATAGGGGCGCCTGGGTGGCTCAGTGGTTTTGGCTGCTGCCTTTGGCTCGGGTCATGATCTCAGGGTCCTGGGATCGAGCCCCGCATCGGGCTCCCTGCTCCGCAGGAAGCCTGCTTCCCTCTCTCTCTCTCTCTGCCTGCCTCTCTGCCTACTTGTGATCTCCGTCTTTCAAATAAATAAATAAAATCTTTAAAAAAAAAAAAAAGAAAAGAAAAGAAAAAACATGTAATAAAATTAAATGAATACTCAAAAAAAAAAAAAAAGACTTTCTAACCTGTTATTATATGTATTATAAAATATCTCTTTTGCATTAAGCTATATAAAAAGAGACCTTGCCTTACAGGCTATGATACTCACTTCTACCCCCCCACCATTCCTTTAAAAATTTAAAAATATTTCAGTTTCTTTTAAAAACAACAGATCAATGGAAACGTACTTATCAGATTTCCTTTTGCATCTCTCAGAGGAGCACCACCTCCACCTTTTCCCCAGGGGTTGTAACTTCTCATTTCAGCTTCTAATTTAGCTTCATATTCTTCTTTTTCTTCACGTTCTTTCTTCCTTCTTTCTTCTCTTTCCCGAATCTTGTTAATATTAAGAAACATTAGTATTAACAAGTATTCTGATACAAAAAGTTTAGTTTTAATATTAGATTTTATTTTTCTTATTAGAGAAAAAAACTGGATTTTTTTCTTTTTACACAATCTGCCACCCTATAAAATTTGAAATCACAAATCTATGGAATACCCAATTTAAAAACACTTCCTTGGCTAAAATAAACAGCTGTTGGTTCCTCATATCATTGCTTCCAGAGTGCTTTCCAGCCACTGATGCCAGCTCTAACTATACAAATTCTTCCTTCCCACCAACCTCTACCAGAGCTATTCCTTCCTAAACCTTACTAGTTGCATGAGGACCAACAGGATCTCCCTACTTCCGTTTTTCATCTACCCTGTTATGGGACCTGACCAGCCATAAACTACTCCCCACATCTCACCAGACCTACTCATTTTACCCTTGGAAACTCCACTCCCAGAGGTCAAGAGGTTGAAGGTTCAAAGCTATTCAGAGAATTCTGGGTTACTTTAAGTACAACTTTATGAAAGCATACAAAACAGTCTTTTCATCATCAAATATAAGCACAGGCTGGTCTCTAGGCATGGAAGGCAATGAAAAAGTATCTATGCTTTGGAAAGTTACTCTTAAAATCACAACCACAGGGGCACCTGGGTGATTCAGTGGTTTAAGCCTCGGCCTTCCGCTCAGGTCATGATCTCAGGGTCCTGGGATTGAGCCCCATGTCGGGCTCTCTGCTCGGCAGGGAGCCTGCTTCTCCTTCTCCCTCTGCCTGCCTCTATACCTACTTGTGATCTCTATTTCTCTGTCAAATAAATAAATAAAATCTTAAAAAAAAAAAAAATCACAACCACAAACACACACACACACACACTCACACACACACACACAGAAGTCATAACCACATCCATGGAAAATTTAAGCAACCACCCCACCAAGGCTAAGAGGTCATCACATACATGAAATAAAATTCTAGAGTTAGGCAATGTAGCTTTGCCAGTGGTGTTATTAATATGCTCATTTGAAAACAGATATAAATTCAATCTTTTATTGTAGAAATCTACCATCCAAAAAATAAAGCTGTAATTCTACCTTTAAAAAAATCCATTTTCAAGGAGGCTGCCCAAGTAAAATCTGAACAAAAAGAGCTTTAGAAAAAAATCCAAGTGGAATTTTACAGAGAAGTACTTCAGATGGACATATATCCACTAAGAGTTCCAGAATCCTCTCAGAGATATGGATACTCCCCTAAGAATCCCATATATTTGATATAATTACTTTTAAGCAAACTTTCTTAAAATATTACAAACTACAACAGAACCCATTATCCTCGTCCCTAAAAATGTTCTACTTTTTTCTCTTAGTTCATATTCATAGCCTCATTATTCTTATAGACTACAACATTCAGAATCATCTTCAAGCCCCCTGTTCTTTATCATTCCCTCTATCTAAGTCCTATCAATAAATCCCAGAGTTGTCTTCTAGATGCCCCCCCATCTTCCCTATCTAGTAAGGGCCTCCTTACCTCCTGTCTGGACTGCCTCAATAGTCTATAGAAAAGTTTTCTCTGCCACATTCTTCCCAATCATATACATCACAACTAGCTATCCCTCTAAAACTTAAAGGTATTCACATCAACTATTCTTTTCATTCTCTGGCTTAAACTTTCTTCCCTTAGGCTCTCTGTAACAGGATAAAACTGAAAATTCCTTATTAGTTAATCCTTCACAATCCAGCACACTATAATACTTCAGCCCCTCTCCCACATCAATTTCCATTCCCTGAATATGCCAGGAATTTAAAATGTATTCATTGTTTAACATGCAGTTCAAGTATCAACAACACATGAAGCCCTCCTAACTGCCAGGCATTTATTCTTATCTTGTGCTTTCAAAATGTGCTTCCAAAAGTATTCTAATCTAGCTGCACCAAAATTTATCATAGTGAAATATAAATGAGTGGTATTGCTTCTCCTCTGCCAAGCTGAGTTCAAAGAGACCACTGAGCTAACACATAAAATGTTCAACATTAAATGAATGAACGAATACAATGAATGATTGAATGAATGAATGAATGAATGAATACCTGTTGCTGCAAAGCTTCTTGGTAAGACTGAAGTGACTGTTTTGAAGGCTTTGGTTTATCTTCAAAAAACAATCCTGAATTTATTGCTCGATCACTTGTAATTTTCAGTTCATTCTGTCCAACCACATTCCTATATCAAGTACACAATAATTTTAATCCATCTATGACAAAACAAGAATACATTTCTCCTTTGAAATAGTATACTGTTTAAGCATGTTTAAAAACATGGAAAAATGTTTCCCTAAAGGTCAAGGAGAAATCCATAAGTAAATGTCCCCTTACTAAGCTCTCTCAACTATCTCTGTTTCACAGTTAATGGAACTCCCAAATTTATTAGATCTATTTCTTGACCCACATGACAGATACATGGGGGTAAAAACTTGCTGATAATACATCAAGCAGTACATATATGACTTATGCACTTTTCTGAATGTAGAGAAATAACAATATAAGTCTCCCAATATCATAACTAATAATTTATTTAATAAATGTACTCTAATATAAAGTAATAACTTCTTAGCCGTTTCAAGAATATTATTTGGGACAGACAGTAAAAAGTCTGTCCCAAATAATATTCAAATTTTTGAAAAGCCTGCAAAAAATCAAAAAAGGAAAGTTTAAAATACATTATGGTTACATAAATCTCAAGCAAAAAAGTGCTACCATTTTGAAGAAAGTAATACATTTAAAAATCTGAATTACAAAAGATAAACTCAAGTATTAGATTTATAATAAAACTATATATTTTTTAAAAGATTTTTATTTATTTATTTGACAAAGAAATCACAAGTAGGCAGAGAGGCAGACAGAGAGAGAAGGGGAAGCAGGCTCCCCATTGAGCAGAGAACCCGATGTGGGGCTCGATCCCAGGACTCTGGGATCATGACCTGAGCCGAAGGCAGAGGCTTTAACCCACTGAGCCACCCAGGTGCTCCGAATAAAACTATATTATTAAAGAGACTACAGGAGGCTTTTCATCTCCAAAAATATCCTCATTTCAAATAATGAGTTCCTTTTGTGTATCTAACTTATCCAATTTATTTACAATCTTCTATAAGGATAAACAGATATGTTTATGTATACTGTCTCACTGGATCATGAGAGGATAAAATGAAAGATGAGGATGGGGTGGCTGGGTGGCTCAGTCGATTAAGTGTCCAACTCTTAATTTCAGCTCAGGTCATGATCTCAGGGTCATGAGACTGAGCCCAGCGCTACCTGTGGAGTCTGAAGATTCTTTCCCTCTTCCTCTCTGCTTCCCTCCCCCCACAAAAAAATTTTTTTTAAAAAAAAGGAAGGATGAGGGGAGCCAGAGCAAATCATTCCTAAAAGATGTTAACTTTTTCTTTTTTTAAAAGGTTTTATTTATTTACTTGTTAGAGAGAGAGGGAAAGAAAGAGCGCACAAGCAGGGGAAGCAGTAGACATAAGGAGAAGCAGGATCCCTACTGAGCAAGATGCCCCATGTGGGTCTTGATCCCAGTACCCTGGGATTATGACCTAACCGAAGGCAGATGCTTAACTGATTAAGCCACCCAGGCATCCCTGTTAGACTTTTTAAGAGGAAGGGGGCTCTGCATGTGTGAATGGAAAAAGGTTGAAAGGGGTCATTTAAGACCAATCTCTCAAAACAAACTGGCTACAAATTCCAAAATCTAAAAGAACTTACGAAACTCAACACCCAAAAAAACAAAAAATCCAGTCAAGAGACGGTCAGAAGACATGAACAGACACTTCTCCAAAGAAGATATACAAATGGCCTACAGACTCATGAAAAAATGCTCCACATCACTCAGCAGCACAGTAATAGAAATCAAAACCACAAGGTGATACCACCTCACACCAGTCAGAATGGTTAAATTAACAAGTCAGGAAACATCAGATGTTGCTGATACTGTAAAGAAAAGGAAACCCGCTTACACTGTTGGTGGGAATGCAAACTGGTGTGGCCACTCCAGATAAAAGTATGAAGTTTCCTCAAGAAGTTAAAAATAGCACTGACCCAGGACTCAGCAATTGCACTGCTAGGTATTTATACAAAGGATGCACACACAGTGATCCAAAAGGGCACCTGAACTCTAATGTTTATAGCAGCAATGTCCACAACAGCCAAACTATGGAAAGAACCTAGATGTCCTTCGATAGAAGAATAGATGAAGGAAACGTGGCATATACGTGTGTGCGTGTGTGTATATATATATATATACACACACACACAAACACACACAAACAATGGAATATTTTATCAGCCATAATAAAGAATGAAATCTTACCAGTTACAAAAATGTGGATGGAACTAGAGGTATTATGCTAAGCATTATGCTAAGCAAAATAAGTCAGTCAGAGAAGGACAAATACCATATGCTCTCACTCATATGTGGAATTTAAGAAACAAAACAGATGAACATAGGAGAAGGGAAGGAAAAACAAAATAAGAGGAAAACAGAGAGCAAGGCAAACCATAAGAGACTCTTAACCATAAGAAATAAACTGAGGGTTGCTGGAGGGAATGTGGGTATGGAAATGGGAAAAACAGGTGACAGGTATTCAGGAGGCCACTTGATGTAATGAGCACTAGGGTGTTATATGCAAGTGATGAATCACTAAATTCTACCCCTGAAACTAGTAATACGCTACATGTTAACTAAACCAAATTTAAATAAAAAAAATTTTTTTTAAATAATTCATTCTTTTTTATGGCTGAACAGTATTTCATTTATATGGATATAATACATTTTATTTATCCATTTATGGACATTTGAACTGTTTATACATAGAAGTATTATGAATAATACTGTTACAAACATTCACATAGAAGTCTTTGTGTGTACAGATATTTACATTTCTCTTAAGTATATACCTAGGAGGACAATTCAAGTGATGTCTGATGAGCATATTTAACTTAAGAAACTGCCGTTTCCTAGAACTGCTTTCTACATAATAATTATGTATGCAGCAATGCTGTAAAACTATTAATTTAATATTTTATCAGCATTTTAAAAATAAATAGAAGAAAAAAATACATAAAGCTATACTTTATTCTTTTTTTCTTTTTTTAAGAGACGTTACAGATTTTACTGATGATACTGATGGCTTAAGACTAGTAGAATCTCTAAAACTCTGCCCGGCTTATGAGACCTGGGATGGAAATTATGCCAAAGGTGATTCTAAGTGTTGGGTAAAGTTGGAGCAGTGATTCCTGAGCAAATGAAAGCTCCTCTTCCTCTCTTCCTTTTTATCCATCTTTCTCTGGTGATTCAGAGCTCTTACTACTTAGATATCATCCAGACCTTGAAGTGCACCAGAGAGACGACAGTCAAATTTATTGACATGCAAGAAAAGAATGTGACAAAGAGGTTATTAAGGACAATGCCATGCCAATATCAAACTGGAGAAGTGGATGACAATGTCAAAGTTATAGGAAATAATTTGGTCTTCACTATATCCTCAGATGCCCATCAATGTATCTCCTAATTTTTGAGAAGGGAATCTCTGACATTTTGAGAATTTGATTAAAACCTACTTTCATTGCAGAAACATATGTATGAATGTATATATATATATATATATATATATATATATATATATCATACACACACATAAATTATGCATACAATATTTCAATGGATTTATATAGCCCCTCTGAAACCTACATACCTCATGTTAAGAAATCACAAACATCCTTTTCAGCTCTGAAGTTCTTTAATTTGGTCCTAAATAAAACCCTGCTCACCAAAAAGACAGTACTTTGTATAGTGGCAAACGTTGGTTTACAAAATAATTATAACCTCTTCTGTTATCACAAATCATTACAATGTAATTTTGATAAGTTGCCTAAAGTGTGGCAAAGAGTTAAGGCTTTGCAGCCAAAAAAAACTACTTTTAGATTTCTACCTTAATTGCTTATTCAGGGAGGACTTAGGGGAGTCACTTTATATAGCTGAGTTACAATTTCTTCAGCTGCAAATATTGATACATATAATGTATAATGCATATAATGACATGACAGTAGCATATACTATTCTATAAACTGAAATTGCTGCTATTATGATAATGTTTTAGTAAATGTGTATCCAATTTGAACAATTAAAATTCTAAGGGGGCGCCTGGGTGGCTCAGTGGGTTAAGCCGCTGCCTTCGGCTCAGGTCATGATCTCAGGGTCCTGGGATCGAGTCCCGCATCGGGCTCTCTGCTCAGCAGGGAGCCTGCTTCCCTCTCTCTCTCTCTGCCTGCCTCTCCATCTACTTGTGATTTCTCTCTGTCAAATAAATAAATAAAATCTTAAAAAAAAAAAAAAAAATTCTAAGGACAAGTCATCCAGCAGTGAATAGTTTTGGGGACTGAATGGCAGACTTACAAGCCCCTTTCCTATAACATTTTTACCTATGAATTCAGCTGTGTTAAAGAAATAAAACATTGGAAAGACGACAGATCAGGTGCACATCAAAAGAGTTAACAGAATCGTAGGTTCCTTCCACCTCTAATTAGGCTAAAATGCTTGGAAATAAAAATAAATACATTAGGAAACAGTTTGTAAGAAATTAAGGAGGTTATTCCACTATTTAACTGTTACTTTATATCACAATTTTACACTCTGTAATGTGGCATTCAGAAAAACATAATAGAAAAAAAAAAGACAACTTAAAAAACGACTATACTGGGGACAGGACTCACAACTAACAGTAAATGGGTATGAGGGATCTTGTGGAGATGAGTTTTCTGAAACTGGAAACACTTCCACAATGGCAAAGTAGGGACCTCTGAAAATCTGTTACTCCATTTAAGTACTGAAAACACTGTTAAAAATTGCCAAAATCAACTTTTTTATAATTTTGAAAATTAATGTAAGGCTTGCAACAATCCAAGAAGAGTTTTAAAAAATGAAAAAAAGAAAAATTTTCATTAAGAACAACAATCTTTATGGCATGTGAATCTGTCCCTTCCCATTCAACTTCCACCTAGCTCTACTGAAACGTTAAAATCCAACAGCATGCCACAAATGGCAGCTGTAAAAACCAGCAGCACTGCCACTGGAAATGCAGAACAGGTTTGGAGCTCCCCCAAGAGCCAATTTCTAGGAAAATGTCTCTTTTGACCTATCTGGCAGCTCCCTGGAAAAGCCTGCCTTTATTTAAAGCATACTTAGAACTTGCTCAGTATCAATATTCTTATCATGAAGTGTTTGTAGAAAACAATCAACAGGGGTGCCTGGGTGGCTCAGTGGGTTAAGCCTCTGCCTTTGGCTCAGGTCATGATCTCAGGGTCCTGGGATCAAGTCCCGCATCGGGCTCTCTGCTCAGCGGGAGCCTGCTTCCCCCTCTCTTTCTGCCTGCTTCTCTGCCTACTTGTGATCTCTCTCTCTGTCAAATAAATAAATAAAATCTTAAAAAAAGAAAAGAAAAGAAAAAATCAGCAGCAATTGTGCAACACTGCAGTATCTGTGGCAGTAAAACCACTGGGGCAAGCAAAGGCCTGACCAATCCTTCAAAAAAATAAAATAAATAAAGAAAAATCAAAAGAAAAATTAGGGAAAAACATATCCACAGGGGCTTGAAAAACTAACATATTCCTATGACTCCAGAAAGTCACATGCATATGCAGAGTTAGCAGATATCCAGAAAAGCTGTGAGAACACCCTGATCTCTCACTTCTGCTGGTATTGAGGCTCTATGCTAGAAGAAGTAAAAGCTAAAGCAGAGATGGAAATTGCTGGAATATTGTCCTGAACATGCCCCAACACAAACACAAAACACTCAACAAAGAGTATTACAGATTTAAGTCTTTTAAGGAAATTTAAGCCCTTTAAGGAAATCTCTGTCCAGTCATGAGCTAATCATTAAGCTAAACGAGAAGAGGCATCAGTAGCCATATATAACAAAGAATATAAATTTTATAGAATTAGTTCATAATAGTTACTTTAAAAAGAGCCACAATGACAAATAGCAACAATAAGCCTTAGGAAAGGAGAAAATCAGGTTTCTACAGTTGCCACATTTCTTTTTATTTTTTTATTTTTTTTTAAAGATTTTATTTATTTATTTGACAGAGAGAGATTACAAATAGGCAGAGAGACAGGCAGAGAGAGAGAGAGGAGAAAGCAGGCTCCCTGCCGAGCAGAGAGCCCGATGCGGGACTCAATCCCAGGACCCCGAGATCATGACCTGAGCCGAAGGCAGCGGCTTAACCCACTGAGCCACCCAGGCACCCAGCCACATTTCTTTTTAAATGTCCAGTTTTCAATAACTAAAAAATTTATATGAGACTAGCAAAGGAACAGGGAGGTATAAAATAAACAGGAAAAAGCAATCAGTCAATACAAACTGTCCTTGAGGAAACCCACCTGTTGGACTTGCTGGACAAAGACTTTAAATGAGGCATTACAAATACCTTGGAAAAACTAAAGAAAACTATATCTAAAGAATTAAAGGAAAGGAAAAGAACAATGTTTTACCAATTAATATCAACAAAGAGCAATTATAAAAAAAAGATATTACAGGGTTGGAAAGTACAAAAACTGAAAAGATAAATTCATTAGAGGGTCTCAACAAGAGATTTTAGCAGGGAGAAGAAACAATCACTGAACCTGAAAATAAGACACTTGAGATTATCCACTCTAAGGAACAGAAGGGAAAATGCTGAAGAAAAATGAACAGAATTTCAGAGACCCTGGGGGACACCATCAAGTTTACCAATATACACATAATAGGAATCTCAGAAAGAAAGGAGACAAAGAAAGGGACATAAAGAATGTTTGAATAATAGCTGAAAATTTCCCAAATTTGATGAAAAACATTAATCAGCACATTCAGTAGCTTATTAAATTCTAAGCAGAAAAATTCAAAGATCCATACACATACACATTATAGTCAAACTGCCTAAAAACAAAAAGAGAATCTTGAAGATAGCAAGAAAATAACAACTCATCATGTATAAGGGATCTTCAGTAAGATTAACAACTTATCATAAACCATGAAGATGAGAAGGCAAAGAGAAGGAGATGACATTCAAAATGCTGACAGAAAAAGAATTTTAACTAAGAACTCTATACCCAGGAAAACTATCCTTCAAAAATAAAAGTAAAATTAGAATATGAAAGCTAATTAGGCCATTCTGTAAAAACTCAGAGAAGTCATCACTAACAGACATGTCCTGTAATACTGAATGGAGCACTTAAGATTGAAATAAGGGACACTTGACAATAACTAGAGTAATCACAAAGAAATAAAGAACATCAGTAACTAACTATACATACACAAAGATAAAAGATATTAAAAATATGTTTTTAGTGTGTATTCCTCTCTAACTTAAAAGACAAATACACAAAGAAAGGAACTAGAAAGGAAAAAAAAGAATTATAAAATTGTGTTGACAAGTTTAAGTGTATAAAGATGTAATTTGTGTGACAACAATGGCATCAAGGAAAAGGGAAGGAAAAATGGAGAAAAAACTTTTTACTATTTTAAATTAATATTGACCTAAACTCAGTTCTTTTAAATTAACACAGTAATTTCAATCTGTAACAAAAACAAAAAAGCCCACAAAAATAATAACTAAAAGAGAATTAAAAAGGAATGCTATAAAATATTTGGGACGCCTGGGTGGCTCAGGGGGTTGGGCCTCTGCCTTCCGCTCAGGTCATGATCCCAGAGTCCTGGGATCGAGTCCCAAGTTGGACTCTGCTCAGCAGGGAGCCTGCTTCTCTCTCTCTCTCTGCCTGTCTCTCTCCCTAGTTGTAATCTCTTTCTGTGTCAAATAAATAACTAATGTTTAAAAAATATATATTTAATATAAGGGCACCTGAGTGGCTCAGGTGATTAAGCATCTTTTTTTTTTTTTTTAAGATTTTATTTATTTATTTGTTAGAGAGAAAGAGAGAGAGCACACAAGCAGGGGGAGCAATAGGCAGAGGGAGAAGCAGAAATAGCCTCCCTGCTGAGTAAGGAGCCTGATGTGGGACTCAATCCCAAAACCCTGGGATCATGACCCAAGCTGAAGGCAGACATCCAACCAAGTAAGCCACCCAGGCATCCCAGCATCTAACTCTTTCACATGTCCTGCATCAGCATCAGGCTCTGTACTCAATGGGGAGTCTACTTCTCTCTCTTCCTTTCCCTCTCCCCTTCCCTGGTTGGCAGGTGCATGAACATGCTCTCTAAATCAATCAGCCAATCAATCAATAAAATCTTTGAAAAAATATTTAACATAAAAGAAGGCATTAATAGAGGAAAAGAAAAACAAAGAGTTGTTGTTTTTTAAAAAAGCAAAATAGCTCACAAAAATCCTATCTTAATAAGAATTGCACTATACATAAATTTAGGCAGAAGCTAGCAGAAAAAGGTGGGCCAGGGGACAAGGCGTGGGGAAGGGAGATAGAGGGCAACAACCAGGATGCAAAGGTATGCTGTCTGCAGAGACAGATTTTAGATTCAAATACACAAATAAATTGAGGGTAAGACATGGAAAATTATATAGCATGCAAGCTAAAAAAAAAAAAAAAAAAAAAAAAAACACAACAACAACAACAACAGGAGTAGCAAATTTCTAATAGAAAAATTCACTTAAGGTCAAAAACCATTAGTAGACACAAAAAAGAATCTCTTATACTGTTAAAGGGTCAACTTAACATTAAGAAATAATAAACATACATGTACATAACTACAGAGATTTAGCATATAAAAAGCAAAAACAGAAGAGAACAGAGAAATCAAAAATAATAGAGACTTCAATACTTCACTTCTAATAATAGATAGGACAACTGAACAACTACATAGAAGATCAACAAGGAAATACAAAAAATAATACTATAAGCCAACTAAATCTAAGACACACTGATGGAATGATCCACTCAACAGGACAATACACTCTCTTCTCAAGTTTATAGAGAATTCTCCAGCACAGACCATATGTAGGTTATAAAACAAGCCTCATTAAATTTAAAAGGACTGAAGTCATACAAAGTATGTTCTCTAACTGCAAAAGAATTATACCACAAGTGAGTAAGAAAAGAAAATTTGAGAAATTCACAATTCCCAGGATCCTGGGATCATGACCCAAGCCAAAGGCAGACGCTTAACAAATGAGCCACCCAGGTACCCCAATTTTGTGGAAATTAAACAACACACTCTAAAGTAACCAACAGATCAATGAAGAACTTAGAGGAGAAATTGGACATAGGGATAATCCTCTCACATCTTCAAAACCCTTAAAGGGCTCAGCCTGACAGAAACTTGGGGCCAACATCTCACCTAACATCTGGTCCCTCTTCTCCCCCTGAGAAAGTGGATTAACTCTGTCCTGCTTATGGCTCTATTTGTGCAATTCTTTGTCACCCATATCACCAGGCCACCTTAACATTTTGGTGGTCCTATATATGAGGACTGGACACTGCTTACCATGATCCATCTCAACCAGATCTCCTTGTCAACCAATATTAAGTGAGTCAAATTTTTCATTTTTAAGAGGACTCTGTGAGATCTTGAGTATTAGAAATTATTACTAAGTGTTGGCTGATTTACCATGGCAGAATCAAGCCTCAGCACTGGGCTCAGTCAACAATCAGTGTATTGACCACTGGAGGGACACCTCTTCTGGGTCCTTCCGGTCTTGGGACCATCAATCCCTTTCCCTCACAGGGGACCTTGAGTTTGGGCAATACCCTTTTCCTCTTGGGCTTGGTATTGGTAAGGGTTTCATCTTCTTCTTGGAATGCTGGGTCAAGATGTCTCCCTTCATGATTTTTCCCTTTGTTCCAGTCTTCAAAATCTCCTTTCTCCTTTTCCTAGATTTCCGGATAGTCAATACCATGTCTACCCTTCTTAAGGAATTGAAAAATACTTCGAGGTGAATGAAAATAAAGAAACAACATACAAAATGTCAGGGATGCAGCTAAAATAGTTCCCAGAGGAAAATTTATATTTATATACACTAAAAAAGACATCAAATCAATAGCCTAACCTCCCACCCTCAAAAACTAGAAAATTTAAAAGCAAACTGAAACCAAAGTAAGCAAAATGAGTGAAACAAAAAGATCAGAGAAGAAATAAATGAAATGGAAATTAGAAGCACAAGAGAGAAAATCAGATAAATGAACAGTTAATTCTTTAAAAAGATCAACAAAATTGACATAAGTTCAGCTAGAATTTTTTTTTTTTTGGTCAAAAAAAAAAAGACTAAAATTACTGAATTCAGGAATAAAAGAAAGAGTATCACTACTGACCTTATAAAAATTAGAAAGACTTATGTAAGGGAATACTATGAACAACACTATCCCAAAAAATTAGATCATCTTGATGACATAGGTAAATTCATAGAAAGATACAAACTACCAAAACAGATATAAGAAAAAGTTAAATAAACTGACATCAGGTAAAGACACTGAATTAGTAAAATAAAAAAACAAAAAACAAACAAACAAATAAAACTACCCACAAAGGAAAGACAAGACCCAATTAATTTCCTGGTAAATTCTACCACAATGAAAGAATTAACAACAATCTTTCACAAACCCCAAACAGAAAATGGAAGCACACTTTGAACTAACTCTATTAGGCTGGTACCATCCTGATACCAAAATCAGACATGAACGGGCACCTGGGTGGCTCAGTCAGTGAAGCACCCAAGTCTTGGGTTTCAGCTTGGGTCATGATCTCAGAGTTGTGGGACTGGGCCCCCCACTGGACTCCACCATCAGCTCACAGTCTGCTTAAGATTCTTCCTCCCTCCTTCTTCTCTCTTTCCCCCACTCATCCACTCTCTCTCAAATAAATAAAAAAATTTTTTTAAAAATCTGACATGAAAACAAAACCAAAGAATAATATCACTCATAAATACAGAGGCAAAAGTCCTCAACCAAAAATTAGCAAACTGAATAATCCAGCAACACATAATAAGGAATAGTACTTCATGACCAAGTGGGATTTATCACACGATTTCAAGGTTGATTTAAGATCTGAAACTAATTAATATAATACACCATATTAATAGAATAATGAACAAAAACCTTTGAAGCATCTCATTAAATGCAGAAAAACCATCTGGCAAAATTCAGCTTCTAATTTAGAAATATGTTGAAATATGTTAAAATTCTAAATACCATTTATGATCAAAACAATCAACAAAGAATAAAAGGAAACTTCGTCAATCTGATAAAGGCAATTACAAAAAACCTGTAACTAATATCATACTTAATGGTTATAAATGTCTTTCACTTAAGATCAAAATAAGATGAAGATACCCACTCTCATAAGATATATTCAACATTGTACTGAAGGTTCTAAGCAAGACAATTAATGAAGAAAAAGAAATAAAAGGTGTAAGAAGGAAAGGAAGAAATAAAATTATCTTCATTTACTGATGACATAATCATGCATACAGAAGATGCTAAGAAATCCACTAAAAACTGTTAAGAGTTCAGCAAAGTTGCAGGATACAAGATCAATACACAAAATTCAATTGTATTTCTATAAACTACCATGAATAATATGGAAACGAAATTAAGAGAACAATTCCATTCACAACACCGAAGAGTATTAAATACTTTGGAATAAATAAACAGAAGTTAAATAGTCTAAAAGTTACAAAACATTGTTGAAAGAAACTTAAAAACCCCAAATAATTTTAAAGAAATTCCACATTCATGGATTGGAGACTTAATATTGTTAAAATATAAGACTAAACCATAAGGAAATAGAAAGTCTGGAAAGACCTATAATTAGTAAGGAAATTGAATCATTAATCAAAAATTTCCTGACAGAGTAAAGCCACAGACCTGATGGCTTCAATGGGTAAAGTCTACCAAACACTTTAAAGAAAAACTAATTTCAATCCTTCTCAAACTTTTCCAAAACCTTGAAGAGGAGGGAAGACAACCTAACACGTGCTAAAAAGCCAGCTTTACCCTTATATCCAAACCAGACAAAGATGCTACAAGAAAATTACAGACCAATATTGCTTGTGTCCACTGATGTAAAAATCCTCAACAAATACTAGCAAGCTAAATTTAAAAGCCTATTAAAAGAATTAAACACCATGGTCAAGGGAGGATTTATTCCTGGAATACAAGGATGGCTAATATATAAAAATCAATCAATACTATATACCACATTAACAGAAAGAAAGAAAAAAAAAACACATGATCACCTCAACTGATGCTGTAAAAGAATAATAAAATTCAACAATCTTTCTTGATAAGGAAACTACCTTAACATAATAAATACCATATTTAAGAGACGGGAAGCTTTTCCTCAAAGTTCAGAAACAAGGCAAAAGTACCCATTTTCTCTACTTTTATTGAACGTAGTATAGAAAGTTCTAGCCAGAGCAATTAGGATAGAAAAATAAGTAAAAGGCATCTAAATTGGAATGTAAGAAGTAAATTTCTGTTAGTTGATGACTCATAATCTTATACAGAGAGAACTCTAAATCCTCCACACAAAAAAATACCTGTTAGTAAAACAAATCCAGCAATGGTAGGATACAAAGTTAACACAAAAATCAGTTGCATGTCTATACACAATAAATAATCTGAAAAGGAAATTACAAAAGTAATTCCAATTATAATAGCATCAAAGAGAACAGAATATTTGATGCAATATAATAGTATCAAAGAAAACAGCGGTAAAAGACTCGTACATACACTGAAAACTTTAAAACACTGCTGAGAGAAATTTAAAAAGACAATAAATGGAAATGTACCCCATTCGTGGATTAGAAGAGTTAATACTGCTAAGATGTCAATACTACCCAAAGTGATGCACATATTCAATGCAAGCCTTATCTAAAACTCAATGAATTTTTTTTTTTTTTTGTAGAGGAGACACCCTTACTTTTATTTTCTCAAGGGACCTCAAATAGCCAAAAAATTTTTTAAAAAGAACAAGCTACAGGACTTATACTTCCTGATTTTAAAACTTACCACAAAGCTACAATAATCAAAACAGCATGGTAGTGGCACATAAAGAAACATATATAACAAATGAATAGAACTCAGAACTAAATGCATGGATGCAAAGTAAAATAATTTTTGCAAGAATGCCATGAACATACAATAGGAAAAGTACAGTCTTTTCAACAAATGATGCTAAGAAAATGATAGTCACATGTGAAAAATGAAGCTGGGTCCTTAATAACGCTTCCTACCAAATGAATCAAAATCCTCAATGTAAGGCCAAAAATTATAAAACTCTTAGAAGAGGGGCGCCTGAGTGGCTCAGTGGGTTAAGCCGCTGCCTTCGGCTCAGGTCATGATCTCAGGGTCCTGGGATCGAGTTCCGCGTCGGGCTCTCTGCTCAGCAGGGAGCCTGCTTCCTTCTCTCTCTCTCTGCCTGCCTCTCAGTGTACTTGTAATTTCTCTCTGTCAAATAAATAAATAAAATCTTTAAAAAAAAAAAAAAACTCTTAGAAGAAAACATAAAGCAAAATCTTCACAATTTGGGGGCGCCTGGGTGGCTCAGTGGGTTAAGCCTCTGCCTTTGGCTCGGGTCATGATCCCAGGGTCCTGGGATCAAGCCCCAATCAGTCTCTCTGCTCAGTGGGGAGCCTGCTTCTTCCCCTCTTTCTCTGCCTGCCTCTCTGCCTCATTGTGATCTCTGTCAAATAAATAAATAAAATCTTAAAAAAAAAAAAAAACGCTTCATAGTTTGGTTTTGACAATAATTTCTTGGCTGGGACACCAAAGACACAGCCAAAAAAAAAAAAAAAAAAGGCAAATAAAACTTCATGAAGATTAAAATTTTGTGTGCATTGATAGTGTTGCTAGGTACTATCAACAAAGTAAAAAAGCAACACAAAGAATGGGGGAATATATTTGCAAATTATTAATCTGATAAGGAATTAATATCCACAAAAAAAGAGAACTCAAGATTCATCAACCAAAAAACCAAACACCCAATTAAAAAATGAACTATGACTTGAACAGACATTTCTCCACAGACAGACAAATGGTCAATAAGCACATAAAACTTCAGTCAACAACAGTAATTGTAAGGAAATCCAAATAAAAATCACAATGAGATAACAATTCATATCTATTAGCATGGCTCTTATCAAATAAAACAAAAATAACAAGTGTTGGTCAGAAGGTGAGAAACTGAAACCCTCATATACAGTTGATGGGAATGAAAAATAGTACTGCTGCAGTGGAACACAGTATGATGGTTACCTGATAGGTAATTACCATATGATCCAGCAATTCCACTTCTGGGTATATACTTTAAAGAACCAAAAGCGAAGTCCAGAAGACATACTTGTATACCCATGTTCACAGCTGCATATTTGCAACAGCAAAACATGGAAGCAACCCAAGTGCCTATTGACGGATGAATGTATAAGCAAAATGTGGTATCTACATATGAGGAATATGATTCAGCCTTAAAAAGGAAGGAAATTCTGACTTGTGCCACAACATGGGTTAACCTTGAAGCATTATAAGTAAAATAAGCCAGACACACAAAAAAAAGTTACATGAGACTTGTCTTCTATGAGGCATCTGAAGTATTTGAAATGACAGAAACAGAAAGGGGCAGAAGGAGGGGGAAATAAGGAGATGTTTGTTTAACAGGCAGAGTCAGTTTTATAAGATTAAAAGAGTTCTAGAAACAGGTGGTGGTGATGGTTGCACAACAATATGAATGTACTTAATACCATTGAACGACACACTTAAAATGCTCAAAATGGTAAATTCTATGTTATGTGTGTTTTACCACAATAAAGAAATTGAAAAAAAATTAAGGCAATACTGAGCAGGTCTGCAGATTCCATATAATGTCTACCAAAAATCTCAACTGACTTTTTGCGTAAATTGGCAAGCTTATCCTAAAATTCACATTGAAATGCAAAGGACCTGCAGCAGCCAAAGCAATCCTGGAAAAGAAAAACAAATTTGGAGAACTCACACTTCCCCAATTTCAAAACTTACTACAGCACGATGATAATCAATGCTCCTGGCATAAGGATAAACACACAGATCAATGGAATAAAATACAGAATCCCAGAAACAGAATCACAAAAATTAGTGCAATGGATTTTGACAAAGATGCAAAAGTAATCCAATAGAGGAAAAGTAATCTTATTAACAAATAATGCTGGGCACCACTAGACATCCATAGGGAGGAAAAAAAAACCCTTCAATCTAGACCTCACATCTTACCTAAAAATTAACTCAAAATGGATCATGGACATAAATGAAAAACTATAGAACTTTTAGGGAAAGGGGAAAAAAGAAACAAAACAGAGAAAATCCTTGGGATCTAGGCCTAGAAAAAGAATACTAGAACACTAGAATACTAGAATACTAGAATACTAGAACACTAAAAATACGATCCATAAAAGGAAAAACTGGTAAATTGGGCTTGATCAAAATTCAAAAGTTTTGCTCTATGCAACACCCTACTCAAAGGATAAAGACAAGTTTTAGACTGACAGAAAATACTTGCATACCAAATATCTGACAAAGAACTAGTATATAGAATATATCAAGAAGCTTCAAAAACTAAAAAAAAACAAAAAACAAAAAACAACTCCAGTTTAAAATGTGTAAAAAATGAGGCACCTGGCTGTCTCAGTCAGTAGAGCATGCAACTCTTGATCTCAGGGTTGTGAATTCAAGCCCCATCGTGGGCATGCAGACTACTTAAAAAAATAAATAAGTAAAATAAAATGTGTAAAAAATATCAAGAGACATTTCATCAAATATATGGCAAATAAATACATGAAAAGATGGTAAGCATCATCACTAGCAGAGAAACGTAAATTAAAACCCCAATGATGGGGGCGCCTGGGTGGCTCAGTTGGTTGGACGACTGCCTTCGGCTCAGGTCATGATCCTGGAGTCCCAGGATCGAGTCCCACATCAGGCTCCCAGCTCCATGGTAAGTCTGCTTCTCCCTCTGACCTTCTCCTCGCTCATGTTCTCTCTCACTATCTCTCTCTCAAACAAATAAATAAAATCTTTAAAAAAAAAAAAAAAAACCAATGATGTATCATTGCACACCTATCAAAGTGGCATAAACAAAAGTCATGACACCAAATGCTGGTAAAGATGTAAAGAAACCAGATTCTGGATACACTGCCAATATAAATGTGAAATGGTACAGTCTCTATGAAAAGTTTGGCAGTGTCTCATAAAACAAAGTTGTTACTACCATATAACCCACAATAACACTCCTGACCAATTATCCTAAAGAACTAAAGGCTATGTTCAAAACCTGTACACGAATATTTACAGCAGCTTTATTCATACTAACTTAAATGTCCTTCAACGATGAAATGTTTAAACTGTAGTACAAACATACAATGAAATGATACTTAGCAATAAGCATAAACAATTTATACATTCAACAACTGGATGGATCACAAGGGAATTATGCTGATTTTAAAGAGTAAACTCCAAAAGGTTACATATATGATTCCATGTTTACATAGCATTTTTTAAATGGTATTAAAGAAATGGAGAACAGATTAGTTGTTCCTAGTGCCTATGGAGGGAGTAGGGGCAGGAAGAAACTAGGTGTGGCTGAAAGGGCATGATAATGGATCCTTGTGATGAATGTTCTGTATCTTGAATGTATCCGATGTCATATATTTGGGCTATGTCATTGTACCACAATTCTGCAAGATATCTTCTTAGCATTACGAACTGGGTAAAGGAAATACAAGATGTCTCTATATTATTTCTTATAATTACATCATGGGAATCTATAATTATCTCTAATAAAAAGTTTAATTTTAAATAATAATGCTATATAGTAGAAAGATATTTATGATATATTTTTAATTTTAAAAGGTTACAGAACAATATAAACAATATAAGATAATTTTGGTGTATGTTGTGTATATGATTTTGTGACTAAATAAGACTTCCTGAATGCTCAGTTAGATGCACCTATCACTGGATGGGGATTATAGGTGATTTCAATTTTTTCATATGCTTTTTCTCTTTTTTTTTTTTTAAGATTTTATTTATTTATTTGACAGACAGAGATTACAAGTAGGCAGAGAGGCAGGCAGAGAGAGAGGAGGAAGCAGGCTCCTGCGGAGCAGAAAGCAGAAAGCTTGATGTGGGGCTCGATCCCAGGATCCTGGGATCATGACCTGAGCAGAAAGCAGAGGCTTTAACCCACTGATCCACCCAGGCGCCCAATGCTTTTTCTATTCTTATTTCTCAGTATGTATGCATAACTTTTCTAATGTTGAAAATAAGGTTTCTCTCAATATTTTAAAAGTACTTTCTATGAAACATTTTTTAATTTTTTAAAATACTTTTTAATTTTTTAAAAGTACTTTCTATGAAACATTGACTTAAAAGCAATACTTTGAATATACTAGTTATGCAATAATTGACAGTTAAGTTAGATTTGTTCTGAAAGAAAAACAATAGATTCTATGGAAGACAAATTATTATTTTAATAACTTACATAATCGGCTGTGCTGGCTGGTGGGTGACAGGAGCACTAACATAAGCTGTAGGCTGTACTCCCATCATTCCTGAACCATCTTAAAAGAAAACAAACACATTTATTTCAGAGTACCCATTTATTTACATTTTATTCCTAAAGAAAAAGTCACACACTGAATGTTACCTAAGGGAAAAATTTCGTATTTCCTTCTCAGGAGTTAGCAAAGAACATTGCAAGAAACCACAAAATAGACATTTCTTAAAGTTGAATAAAAAACAAGTAACTATGAAATAAAGCTGAGTTTTAAAATAGGGCATTTTTAAGTCAATAAATATGAATATCTGAATTAAGTAAAGCTGTGGTTTTTCAACTTACTTATTTTTGCTTACAAAAAAAATAATTTTCCTAACTGAATCACTAGGAAAAAATATTTAGCCTATAGATAACTTACAATAAGCAAGACTGGGATCCAAATTATTCCTGGTCCCATAAAAATAGTATGCATCATCATAAGGAGTCCGATAGTTAGTAGCTATAGGTGGCAGTAGGGGAGGAGGAGGCAGAGGTGCAATCCTGTATCAAAAGAAAATTGGAAAAATTTTCTCATATTTCACTGCAATTTTTTTAAATCAAGACCTAATTCTTTTGCACAATTTTATTGAAAACCTTATTGCTGCTTTAGAAAAGACCATCATCTTGCTTTAATTTCTTATCAAAAATTAGGATTCAAAAAGCAAAATATACTACCACATCTCAGGATTTAAGTTATAACATTTATGTAAGACAAAAACTTTGAATAACAATTCATTTCTAATTAGTCACTCTATACCAGTATTGAACAAACGTGGTCCCTGTCCCTCAAAGTAATACAGAAATAAACAGGCAATTACAGCCCAGCATGAAGTTAAACAATATAGATACACAGTGCTGTAGGAATATGGAACAGGGACATTTAACTCACACAGGGGAAAGGAGGAAAGAAGAAGTAAGGCTTTCTAGAAAAGACAATGCTTCTGCCATGTTGCTAGAGTCACAAAGAGAAGGATAATGCAGGAAGAAATAGCAAATAGATATAAATGGGATTATAAACGGTTCTATATGACTGGGGGGAAAGAATGTACTTTTTAATTCTAAAATAATTTATTGTTCTTTCTTTTTTTTTTCCCCCCCTAAAGATTTTATTTATTTGACAGAGAGAGAGAGAGATCACAAGTAGGCAGAGAGGCAGGCAGAGAGAGAAGGAAGCAGGCTCCCTGCTGAGCAGAGAGCCTGATGCGGGACTCAATTCCAGGACCCTGAGATCATGACCTGAGCCGAAGGCAGCAGCTTAACCCACTGAGCCACCCAGGTGCCCCAATTTATTGTTCTTTCAAAGGAAGTCATATATAATGTGAAAGAGAAGCCACTTAACAGTGAAGTTTGGACATAATGTTTTGTCTTTCATAAACTTGTGAAGACCTCTATTTCTGCACTTCATTGCTGATTAGGAAACATCTCTCTATTTGCACCAAGGCAATATTTTCTAACAGTAAAAATGGAAAAGGCAAATTCCTTTAGATGGCCAGAAAGAGAAAAGGAGAAAAGGGGGAATCCTGGAATGGAATGTCTTCTTTTTTTTTTTTTCTTTTTTTTTTTTGGAATGTCTTCCCTTTTGAGTGTATCTTAACAAATTATCTCTTGTTGAATATTTCAAAAACAATTCTGAAGAGCTAAGAAGGCATTCAAGTTCTCTAAAGTTATTAATATTTTTCACACTTACTGGCCACTCAATGTGTCTAACCTCACTAACCTCACTGCATAGGTACGTCAACAAAGCAGTCAAGAGAAACTGCTATGAAAGGGAAATGTCAGCATCATTATATCATAAATTTGTATAGAGATTTATACAGAATCTGATCTTTACAACAGCTCTGGAAATGTAGGTAAGAAAAAAAAAGACTATTATTTCACTGGTACAAATGAGAAAACTGAAGTTTTATAAAGGTGTAGTATTCCCAAAATTGCAGACAGTGGAGCCAACCATTTTAATCCCTAAAGCATTGTGGAGACCATCATACTATGCTCTGTAATTTTGATCCCACCTAGTGTTTTGAGTCAGGAAGTCATTAGATGAAACAAACAAAACATCTAATAAACACAGTACACACAGTGCTACAATTTCTTCGTTGTTAATAAAAGACTATATTTTCTGTGCTATACTTTCTTTCTATAAAGAAAGTGTGCTATAATTTCAGTAGAACTTAGTCTTTCATTTACAATTAACAAATTGTAGCACTGTGTGTACTGTGTTTATTAGATGTTTTGTTTGTTTCATCTAATGACTTCCTGACTCAAAACACTAGGTGGGATCAAAATTATACAGCACAGAAAATATCAATGTTAAAAAAGAAAACCACTTAATTAAACACTCTCCTATAATAAATACATTAATAGTAAGCAAAAAAACAAGCTCAAATCCTACCAAGGGAAAATAGCGCCGTCCAGAAAAATACCAATGTTCACGAGAAAATTTTCTTTATGTACAGTCTCATATAGCATTATGCCTTTTATCTATAAAAATCAAATCCTTACCCTAATACCTAAGTTATAGGTTTTATAATCTCAACATTTTTTATTTCAGGTATTTGAGTTGCTTAGCCTGTAAGTAATTGCAGAGAGACTTGAAGGAAATAGAAGCCAAAATAAAGCAATATATACAAAAGAACCACATGAGAAATTTTTTTCCGCTTAAACTGAAAGAAGTAATCAGTGTTTGCCAAGTGGAAATTATAAAATTGAAGAAAATGTATAGCTTCCTGTATGTTAAAAATCTTTAAAAAAAAAAAATGTGACCTAAAACTAAATACTAAATGCAGTTAGTTACACAGTCTAAAACTATTAAAGCATCTTTAAACAGTAAAAGAATGTTTTAATGATTTCCCTTGTTTTTATAAGAGAAAAGACTAACAACACAAATTTTAAGAGAAATTCTTTCACAGAAGCTGTTAATCATAGAAATATCTCTGAAGGACAACTTAATCTGCTTCAGCAAATCCTTGTAAACCTGTAATATAATGATACCTTACCTAATTCCCAAACACAAAACATTTTAAACAAGCACCTGGGAGGCACCATTTCACCAAGGGTGCAGGTGGGTCCAGTGAGCAAATCTTCATTCTGAGATGGGATGGAGTGAATTGATGGGATGGGTGGGGCAGATGGGGCAGATAAAGGAGGGAGAGGTGTCTGGAAAGCTACTCTGGGTCTTTCAGGTGGTATCGTCTCTTCAAAACGTCTTGGTGCCACACTAAACTGCTTTAGTCTATCAGGCTAAAATAAAGAAAAAAAATCTGTTTGTTACATATAATCATAAATTTAAAGGTAAAAATTTAAAGGTGGAAGGAACCTCAAAAGACCCTCTATCCCAGATTATAAACAGGCACTTTAGTTAGTAACAGAATAAAAGAATTTTTATAACTATAAAAGACTTTGAAGATCTAATCCTTATTTTATAAATGGGGTAAATGAGGCTCACTGAAAGTATATAAATCACCTAAGGCCTCACCATTAATAAGTAATCAAGCAAGAACTAGAGCCAGATATTAATTCTAAATATAAAACTCTATTATACTCTAACACTGTGCTATTTCTCTATCCAACTGCCTTTTCTGACATCAAGTATTCTCTAGAATGGTCAGCAAATGTTTTCTGATAGAAGCCAAACAGAAAATATACCAGGCTTTGCAAAACATGCAGTTTCCTCAGAACTACTCAACTCAATCATAGCACCAAAGTAGCCCAAAACAGTATCTAAATAATAAGTGAGGGTGTGCTGCAATAGAACTTTATTTACAAAAACAGGAAGCAACTAGATTTGGCCACAGGCTACAGTTTCCTAACCCCTGTTTTAGAACATCATTTATGTATCTTTTCCTAAAATTTGACATCAAAAGTCAACCCCAAAGTAATGGTTTAACTATTGTATCTAATGTTCTCATTTATTCTCATAAAGCAACTTGGCACTTAAAAGGCTGCTTCATTCAAATATAAATAAGAATGTCCATCAAATACTAATATAAACTATATATAATGTATCCATAAATTAAATGTTTAGCATACTACCATATTACATTAAAAAGTTCAAGATTTTAAAAGAAAGTTTTTGATTGTGAAAATTATTTCACAGGTATTCACTGATAGAGGAAAATATATTTAGCTTTAGAATTATCCTTTCTTCCCCACCATATTTAATTCCTCAGGAATGATTTCTCAGATTAATCTAAAAGTTTTATTCTATGAGCAGTCAAAAAGCACATTAGAGTAATATTAGCACAGTATTAAACTTCTTTAAATGGATAACTCAGAGGATATACCTAAAAGTTGCCTAAAGCTGAATAATTTTAAGTTGCTCTATTCTTTCTAAGAATGAACTTTTTAATGAAATTAAAGCTTCTTAGTCATCAAAGATAAAAACTTGCCTTAACATATCCCACTACAGAAAAAGCATATTTTGAGAAGAGCAATAAATTATTACCTCCTCCTTACTTAACTGCAATGATGTAATTCATTTCACTAAATGATGAGAATTGCAAAATTAAAGTAAAAACAAGATTATTATGTCTCTAGTTTTAGAGTAAATAAAAATTTCTAAAATGCTTAAACACTAGAATCAAAGATTTCTGTTTCTTTGGAAATCATTCAATCTAACTAACAAGAGTGGTAAGATAAACTCAAGAAAAATATTAATATTTATTGCAAATTAAACTGAGATAACTTTCCCCTGGATAGCACCTGTGAACAAGGCAGAAAGAACTAATTTAAAACAAACTAAAAAAAAACCACACACACACAAACAAAAACGCACATATGAAAAAGGAAAAATTATCTTAGAGGAATAAACAAGTAAGAGTTAGGACTTAGGTTTTATGAGAACTGAATTCATTACTATTCAAACTGGTCTACTATTATATTTTGCCCAATACCTTCTATCTCTACCTGTCATTACCACTGAGGCTTATTTAAATGAAAGAGTAAACATTAAAAGATGCCAGAAACACTTACTGATTTCTCAGGGTCTCGTACTCCAGAAGCTGCAACACTGAGTCCCATATCTTTTTCTCTGAACAAAATTAAAATTCTGTATATTAAACAGTTATAGCAAACACTATCAAAATCATAATCATTACTAAAACAAACTTAAACCCAAAGTTCATTCAGTTACATCTTCAAGTACAAGTAATTCCTTTAACTGACAATAAAATCTTAAATAATTCTGAAAACTACATTTTTTATTTGGTGCAAAATAAACTAGATTTCACATGTAAACTGACTTAAGTAAGTCTTAAAACTAGTGCCTGGAGTACTTCAAAGCCTCAGCAATTCGCACAGAATTACAGAAGTAAAACAAAATCTTTACTTTGCGAAACAAAAATGTTTAGGGAATGTGTATGTTTTGTTGACTAAAGGGTAAATAATTAAAAATTAATATCATACTTTTAAAGTATTTAAACAGAGTTTTTAAGAAAAAGATGTTACCAAAAAAAAAAAAAAATGATGTTAGAAATGACTAAGATAAAACAATAGATAATGGCCTTTTCTAACATAGAGGGAAAAAAGCAAAACTAAAAGTTAATAGTAGGGAGAAAGACAAACCATAAGTGACTCTTAATCTCACAAAACAAACTGAGGGTTGCTGGGGGGAGGGGGTTTGGGAGAAGGGGGTGAGATTATGGACATTGGGGAGGGTATGTGCTTTGGTGAGTGCTGTGAAGTGTGTAAACCTGGTGATTCACAGACCTGTACCCCTGGGGATAAAAATATATGTTTATAAAAAATAAAAAATTAAAAAAAAAAAAGTTAATAGTATATGGCCTCTGGAAACAAGATATCTATTCCTAATTGTAAACTATAATTATTATTTCACAACTATTTCTACAAGAAAGATTACAAACACTGAGAGTCGGGGGCACCTGGGTGGTGCAGTAGGTTAAAGCCTATGCCTTCGGCTCAGGTCATGATCCCAGGATCCTGGGATCAAGCCCCACATCGGGCTCTCTGCTCAGCAGGGAGCCTGCTTCCCCCCTCCCTCTCTCTCTGCCTACTTGTGATCTCTGTCTGTCAAATAAATAAATAAAATCTTTAAAAAAAAAAAAAAACACTGAGAGTCGTATACAATATAAATCTATATGGATTTATCGTGATTATTTTTTTATATTGCATTTATGGGTATGCTTATAATTTCACATTGTTATAAAACAAAATACTTCCATTTCATATTTGTGGGCATGTAGATAACATTAAATGCTACTCTAAATAAAAAATTGAAGAAATAACCAAAGGTATATAAAAGGCCTGTTATAGAATATACAAAAAGTCTATTATCTGTTACCTATGGCACCATAAATGAACGTTCATATAGTATTTGTTTTATTACCTTAGCTGATATAGAATGTAGAGGCTGAAATAGAAGTGACTTTCAAACACATAATCATCTTGGGAAAAATATTCCCATATTTTACTATATAATTGTCATCACCATATCATTTTACACAAAAGCATTTTTCAAAGATTTTATTGATTGATTGATTGATTGATTGATTTTAGAGAGAAGGAGAAAGAGTACATGTGAGCAGGGGGAGGGAGAGAGAAGAACCTCAAATGTCCTCTACAGGGCTGACACGTGACCCAAAATCAGGACCAGAGCTAAAATCAAGAGTCAGATTCCCAAATGACTAAGCCACCCACATACCCTACATAAATGCATTTTAAGTTCAAACATCTTTTTAAATGCAAACCTTCATTACCGTCTCTTGTTCTTCTGTTGTTCAGCCATCTGTTCCAACAGTTCTAGTCTGTATTTCTCTTTCCTTTTCTGAATAAGTTGTCTATCTTCACTTCCTAGAAAGTGGAAAGAAAAAAAAAAAAGATTTTAACTCTTAAGCAACATCTTCAACTAGAAACTTAGATTTTAAAAAGCCTCCATTTTTAATTATATCAAAGAGTAATTAATTACGGCACATGCAGAAACTATAAAAGGTAAAAGGCAAAATTGCATATTACCTCTTCAATTAATTTCATAATTTCTGAGTATCTTTTATATGTCAATCACCAAACACATCACGCTTTCCCAAACCTCTAAACTTAGTTGAAAACCTTAAATAAAAGAATACTCAGGGCACCTGGGTGGCTCAGTAGGTTAAGCCTCTGCTTTTGGCTCAGGTCATGATCTCATGGTCCTGGGATGAAGCCCCACATTGGGCTCTCTGCTCAGCAGGGAGCCTGCTTCCCCCCGACTCTCTGCCTGCTTCTCTGCCTACTTGTGATCTCTCTCTCTCTGTGTCAAATAAATATATGAAATCTTTTTTTAAAAAAAAGAAAAGAAAAAGAATACTCGGGGCACCTGGGTGGCTCAGTGGGTTAAGCCGCTGCCTTCGGCTCAGGTCATGATCTCAGGGTCCTGGGATCGAGTCCCGCATCGTGCTCTCTGCTCAGCAGGGAGCCTGCTTCCTCCTCTCTCTCTGCCTGCCTCTCTGCCTACTTGTGATCTCTCTCTGTCAAATAAATAAATAAAATCTTTAAAAAAAAAAAAAAAAAAAAAGAATACTCTAAGGGAGCCCGCATGGCTCAGTCAGTTAAGCATCTGACCCTTGATTTCACCTCAGTTCATGACCTCAGGGTCATGGGATTCCACCCTGCATGGGGCCCCACACATTGCTCCCTCTCCCTTTGCCCCTCCCCACCTCTCACATGCACACTTGGTCTGTCTCTGAAAAAAAAATTTAAAAATTAAAAAAAGAATAATAATCCCCATCCCCATTTTTCTAATAATTGGGATGATATCATCACTAATAACTCCTACAAGCCCCTTAAATTTGGTAAGTGTGTCCAAATTGAACACCTCAAAAGCAACTGCTCCTCTTTGTTTTTCTGGTAACAACAATAATATCAACCCTCTAAACCTCATGTAACTTTGCATGCTCATCATCTCTTTATTCACTTCATGTGTGGATCCTCTTATTATTCTCACCACCTTTAACTCTGGATAGGACCTGTCTACATTTCACCTGAATTGCAGCAATAACCTCCTGATTAGTCTCCCCATTCGCCCTCTCTCCGCTCATGATTTTGTGATTACTGTGATTTTTTTAGACTACAGTTGACAATGTTACATTAGTTTCAGGTGTAGACATTGAGTCAACAAGTCTTCACATTATGCTATGCTCACCGGGAATATAGCTATTATCTGTAACCATATAATGTTTTTATATATCATTGACTATATTCCCTATACTGTGTCTTTCATTCCATGACATTCATTCCATACCTGAAAGTCTGTATCTGACACTCCCCTTCATCCATTTTGCCCATCTTCCCACTCTGCTCCCCTTTGGCAATCATCACTTTGTTCTCTATATATTAGGTTTGATTCCACATTTTTGCTTATTCATTTGTTTTTTTAGATCCCACGTATGAATGGAATCATATGATAGTTGTCTTTCTCTGACTAATCTCACTTAGCCATGATAACAACTCACTCTATCAAGATTTTTGCAAGTGGCACAATCTCATCCTTTCTGTGGCTGTGTAATAATCCCCTGTCTGCATATTCCACTTCATTATCCTTTTGTCAACTGATGGACACTTAGGTTGCTTCCACATCTTGGCTATTGTAAATAACACTGCAATAAACATAGGGGTACATATATCTTTTTAAATTAGGGTTTTCATTTTCTTGGGGTAAATACCCAAAAGTGGAATCACTGGATCATACTGCCTTTTTTTTTTTTTTTAAAGATTTTATTTATTTATTTGACAGAGAGATCAGAAGTATGCAGAGAGGCAGGCAGAGAGAGGGCGGGGAGTAGGCACCCTGCTGAGCAGAGAGCCCAATGCAGGGCTCTTTCCCAGGACCCTGAGATCATGACCTGAGCTGAAGGCAGAGACTTAACCTCTAAGCTACCCAGGCGCCCCTAGTACTGCATTTCTATTTTTAATTTCTTGAGGAACCTCCATACTGTTTTCCCCAGTGTACCAATTTACATTCCCACCAACAGTGTTTGAGAGTTCCTTTTTCTCTATACCCTAACATATTATTTCTTTTCTTTTTTCATTTTAGACATTCTGACAAGTATAAGATATCTCATTGTGGTTTTGATTTGTATTTCTCTGATGATTAGTGATACTGGGCATCTTTGCAAGTGTCCTTTGGTCATCTGTAGGTCTTCTTTAGAAAAAATATCTAGCCAAGTGCTCTGACCATTTTTAATCAATTTTTTAAAAGATTTTCTTTACTTATTTGATTCAGAGAGAGAGCAAGAGAGGGAACACAAGCAGGGGGAGTGGGAGAGGGAGAAGCAGGCTTCCTGCTGAGCAGGGATCCTGATGTGGGGCTCAATCCCAGGATCCTGGGATCATTACCTGAGCTGAAGGCAGACCCTTAACAGCTGAGCCACCCAGGCACCAATTTTTTTCTTTTCTTTTCTTTTCTTTTTTTTTTTTTTTTTGGTGTTGAGTTGTATAGGTTCCTTTTATATTGTGGATATTAAACACTTATTGGATGTATCATTTGCAAATATCTTCTATTTAGTAGGATGCCTTTTCAGTTTGTTTATGTTTCCCTTTGCTGTGCAAAAGCTTTTTATTTTGGTGTAGTTCTAATAGTTTATTTTTGCTTCTGTTTCCCTTACAGGAGACATTTCTAGAAAGAGTTGCTACATCTAATATTGGAGATACTACTGTGTTCTCCTCTAGGACTTTTATGGTTTCAGGTCTCACACTTAAGTCTTTAATCCATTTAAGTTTATCTTTATGTATAGTATAAGAAAGCTGTTCAGTTCCAGTCTTCTAAATTGTAGCTGTCCAGTTTTCAAGCACCATTTATTAAAGAGATTGAAGAAAGAAAGAAAGAAAGAAAGAAAGAAAGAAAGAAAGAAAGAAAGAAAGAAAGAAAGAAAGAAAGAGAAAAGAAAGAGAGAGAGAGAAGGAAGGAAGGAAGGTAAGGGAGGGAGGGAGAGAGGGAAACTGATCTGTCCAGTGTTATGCCAGTGCCATACTGTTTTGATTACTGGAAGCTTTGTGGGACTATCTTGAAATCTGGAATTGTGATACCTCCAGGGTTGTTGTTGTTGTTGTTTTTCCCCTCAAAATTTCTGAGTCTTTTGTAGTTCAATACAAATTTAGTATTATTTTTTTCTGGTTTTGTAAAAAAATTCCATTGGAATTTTGCTGGAAGTGTAGTGAATCTGTAGATTGCTGTGGGTAGTATGGATGTTTTAATAATACTAATTCTTCTACTGGTGACTAGGTGGTTCAGTTAGCTGAGCATCCAACTCTTGGTTTAAACTCAGGTCATGATCTCTGGGTTGTGGGATCAAGCCCCACATTCAGCAGAGTCTCCTTGAAATTCTTTTCCTCTTCTCCTTCACCTCAGCCCCTCTGTGTGCCTGCACATTTGCATCTGCTCTCTCTCTCTACACCCCTAAAAAAATATATATAAATAAATCTTTTTTTTAAAATACCAATTTTTAATTCAAGAGCATGGAATATCTTTCCATTTGTTTGTGTCCTCCTCAATTTCTTTCATAAATGTTATTACTGCCTATCATAATGATACTCCTAATCTAGATATGCACCTTCTGGAATACCACACAATCACTGGATATCAAAAATGCAACTCAACCAGCAATTTCTCTACTACCTTAATTATTAGTCTCCCTATCATCAGTGACTATAGAGCATCTAAGTATGCCCATTAAGCCTAGATGTTAGCAACAGTGAAGCTCCCATAGGAGTAAGATGATTATATTAAGCAAGCTTAATAATGTTTTACATCAAAGTAGATTGATCCATTCTGCTTCTGATCATTATGGAGTAATAAACATAGAATACAACCTCCTACCATAAAAAGAAAATAATAAAACTAGGCAAAATATGAAATAATTATTTTTCAGACACTAGACAATAGGTAATACAAGACTATAATAACAGTGAAGGAAAATTAAGATGAGCCCTTTAAGCATCGCCACTTCTGCCTGAATACAATTTCCAGGCCATGGGTACAGGGAAGGAAAACCAAACAAAGCCAGAAAACTAAGCAAATCAGATAAAGATAAAAATTCAGGAGGCTAAAATGTCTAGAAGTTGGGCGCCTGGATGGCTCAGTCATTAAGCGTCTTCTGCCTTAGGCTCAGGTCATGGTCCCAGGGTCCTGGGATACAGCCCCGCATCGGGCTTCTTGCTCAGTGGGAAGCCTGCTTCTCCCTCTCCCACTCGGCCTGCCTGTGTTCCCTCTCTCACTGTGTCTCTCTCTGTCAAACAAATAAATAAAATCTTTTTAAAAATAAAATAAAATATAAAATGTCTGGAAGTGTAGGGCAAATCTTCAAAAAGAAGCGAAAGAGCTTCAGGGGCACATAGGTGGCTCAGTCAGTTAAGCATCTGAATCTTGATCTCAGGGTTATGAGTCCAAGCCCCACATTCAGCTCTACTCTGGGAACGGAGCCTACTTTAAAAAAAAAAAGTCTGTGGAGGGGAAGCCTCAGACTTTACTATGCTTCGTATATAAATGCACAGGATAAAACTCCAATAAGCTGGACAAAAAATTATGAAGGACACAAACTGAAAAATTCTTGGACATCCCCAAAGTAGAAATTCCAGCTTTAGCTCGGAATAGGAGTTCTCAGTGGTCTCCTATTCAAGGAAGAGCCCCCAGAAAGGTGATTTGATAGTAATAGGACCGAACTGCCCCTATGAAGTAGGCTACTTTAAAATGTCCCGAATAAAATTTTTTAAAAAGACCTCAAAAAGGTTAGTTCTTCAGTATCAGAAAAATGTGACTGTGGTAGACAAAATTCTGATAGATCCCATATTCCCTGCCTTCTGGTGCTGATTCCCTGTATAAAACTCTCCCCTAGGCAGGACCTATGACTTGCTTCTAGCCAACAGAGTATGACAAGGTGAAAGGACCTTGCCAATGTGATTAGGGTCCCAATTCCAGATCAAATTTCAAGTCTGAATTCATCAAAAGGCAGATTATCTTGGGTGAGCCTGATATAATCAGGTAAAAGCCCTCCCTGAGTTTGGAGATTCTCCTTGCTGGCATAATAAAGTGAGCAGCCATGGTAAGAAAGCCCACGTGACAAGAAATTATGGATGCCCTCTAAGAACTATGGGCAGTCTCCAATAATAACATCCAGTAAGAAACCAAGGCCCTCAGTAATACAGCCACTAGTAAATGAATTCTGCCAACAATGTGAATGTGCTTAGAAGTAGATTCTCCCCTATTCAAGATTCAGATGAAGAAAACAGCCTACACATTGATTATTATAGCCTTCAGAGACCTGAGCAGAGAACCTGCCTAAACTCCTGACCCACAGACACTGTAAGGTAATGTGAGATGTTCTGAGCCATAAAATTTGTGCTTATCTTTGAATCAGCAATAGAAAACTAATATAATGACCATTAACCATTAGAAATGTTAGTCAATAGAAAAAAACACATGAACAACAGAAGATGGAACAACAAAGATATTAAATTAGCTATCAGAACTATGCCCAAGTATTAAATAAAAATAGGAACACAGGGACAACTGGCTGGTTCAGAAGGTAGAGCCTGTGATTCTTGATCTTGGGGCCAGATTTCAAGCTTCACGTTGAGCATGTAGCTCACTTAAACAAACAAACAAACAAACAACAACAACAAAAACTGTGTTCCCTCTTTTGCTGTGTCTCTGTCAAATAAATAAATAAAAGCTTTAAAAAAATATTTTTTAAAAAGGGGCGCCTGGGTGGCTCAGTCCTTAAGTGTCTGCCCTCAGCTCAGGTAATGATGTCAGGGTCCTGGGATCAAGCCCCGCATCGGGCTCCCTGCTAAGTGGGAAGCCTGCATCTCCCTCTCCCACTCCTCTGCTGTGTTCCCTCCTCTCTTACTTGTCTCTCTCTGTTGAATAAATAAAATCTTCAAAAAATATATTTTATAAAAATCAACTGGGTTTAATAAAACTTTAAAAATATGTATTTCTAAAGATTTATTTACTTGAGAGAGAGAATGTGTGCAGGGGGAAGGGCTGAGGGAGAGAAAGAACCTACAAGCAGGCTCCCCAGCTGAGCTTGGAGTCTGACACAGGGCTTGATGCCTGCACTCTGAGATCATGACCTGAACCAAAAGCAAGAGCTGGCCATTTACCAACTGAGCCACCCAGGTGTACCACCCATCTTTGTTTTTTTTTCTTTTTTTTAAGATTCATTAAAAAATATATATATATATATATTTTTTTTAAAAAAAAATAGGACCATAATGAGGAAGAAATAGAAGTTGTTATTTAAAAAAAAAAAAATGGGGAGTTCTGCTTCTACTTAGTAGAAAGCTACAAGAGAACACTGTTCAAACCCTACAATGGGGAAAAAGCGCATCATCTATAAAACTGTAACTTTTAAAAAGCCCGTTAGAGAGCTAAGGTTATAAGCAACCAAATGAAGTGAATTCCAAAGGGTATAGTAAAAACCAATTCAAAGAGAGATGGGATAATCCAACAAATTTTTTTACCTTTCCTAGAATGTGGAGAAGTAGGCAGCTGCCTTAAAAGGAGGTATGAAACCTGAAATGTTAATGAATTCTTAAAGGCTTTCTGTGGGCTAGAGTAAAAAGATAGATTCTCTGGAAAACCCAGACACAAGAGGAATCTGCACTCACTTCTCCACCTCCACCAGATGTTTCTGAGAGAGACTGGAGACAGGACAACATGAGACACAAGAAAGAGACCATTCTGAGGCCAAATAACACTGCATGCTTTCCCAATCCTTCTTTCATAGAAAGCAACAGCCATATTCTATTGGTTGAACAGCAGAAAACCTTCTGGACCCAGCATTCTGCACTTATGAGGTTCTATTACTGTTAGGGGGAAGGGTAGGAAATTCTCACCCAAGACCCTCCACAAACATAAAGGAAGAGTTTGGCTACCACTCTGGGAAGCATCAGGAACACTGAGAGAGACTCACTTCTGAGAACCAGATGCAAAGAATCAGCCTTCCACCAAAGAAAAGGCAACAGAAATCACTCTGTCAGAGTCAGGCAGGTTCTGCTGAAAATTAAAGTGCAGGCACACTGAGAAAATTCCTCCAGCACTCCAGGTCCCACACTAAGACAGAGAATTTAAAACATTTCTAAACAAATGGTAGAAGAAGAGTTGAAAATCATTAAACATGCACAAGACATGAACATCACTATCAACCAAATGATGTACTTGACATATAAAAACCACTACACTCAACAACCATATAATGCGCATTCTTTCAACTACAAACTAAAACTTCACCAAGATGAACTATATTCTAAGCCATTAAAAACATTTTTTAAATTCAAATTTGAAATAAATGAAATTATACCAACTTTTTTGGATCGTAAGGGAATTAAACAAGCAGTCAATAATAAAAAGACAGGAGGAAAATCCCCAAATATTTGAAAATTTAAAAGCATACTTCTAAATAATCCATGATTCTTTTATAAACCCCATAATATATTGTTATTTTTGCTCTAAGTAGTCATTGTTTTAATTTTTAAAATAAAGCAAAAGACTCCAAATTAGATCCTTGAGGCAAAATTATAGGAAGACAAATTTCAATTCAATTGAAATGAGAATTTTATAACAATCTCATTATGCTACCTCTGGAGTTCCCTATGGTTCCATACATATATAGGCTGGGCAGGGGGGTAACTCATGAGATAAATCACTGGATTAAATGATTTTAAATGGTTTGTCCTAAGCATTAGAGTCTACTGTCTCACCAAATATTCATGCATAAATTTCAGGATTACAATAATGGTAAATTTATGCCATTCAATGTTAAAATTTCAGGGCAGAGTAATCCGTTTATTGATAAAATTATTTGTCAGTGGGCTCTGAACAAAGAAAGCCATTTCTCCAATTTTTCATGTTTAACAAAATACATCATAAGAATGAAGCCTTTACTCTCACCTACTAATAGGTTACACTGGTAAATTCTCACTTAAAGACACTACATTAGAATAAAACTCTAGGGGTGCCTGGGTGACTCAGTAGAGCAGCTGACTCTTAATTTTGGCTCAGGTCATGATCATGGGGTCCTGGGATCAAACCCCACATCAGGATCTGATTGTGTTCTCTCACTCTCAAATAAATAGATCTTAAAAATAAAAAAATTAAAAAAAAATAAAACTCTAGTTGCTATGCCCTATTTTCTCATAATAGCCATTTCAAGAAAACAAAAATTTGAGAATATCTCAATAAAATGTCTCTAATCCTAGATTTAAATTACTGGCTACTTTCAGGTTGAATGAATCTAAACTTTTATCCAATTTCCTCAAATACTTCCCTTGAAATCAAATTTCAGGTCATTTGTTCTAATAGTTTTTACACAGAAAACAGACTACTTTTCTATTTTAAAGTTATACATAGGAAATAAGTAATGCCCTCTCTTCACACTGTTTCTGAAATTATGACAAGTAGCAAATCAACATTCTTATATTAACCAGTGACCTTCATTTCTGATAAAATAAACAGAAAATCTGTATTATGATCATGATTTGAACAAGCACCTTCTCAAACTACTGGGAAAGAACATAGGAAAAGGATGTTTATCAAGGGATAAAAAGGTTTAGTTCAGGGAAACTAAACTTATAATGTAAGGCAGTTCTATACTAGCTAAAGAAGAAAAAGAAGAAGAATGAAGAAAAAAAACTATTGCATATAAAACAGAATATAAGAAATAGCTACACTACAATGAAGTTACTGAAATTAATATTTCATTTATCTTCTATGGAAAACTCATCATTAAATAAAGTTATTTCACTTTAAAGTTATACAAGGAGCTATACAGTACACATTAACTATTTAGCATATAGAGTCTACCATAAAGTAAGCACTAGATAAGAGTTTTCTGTTATTAATAAAAATAGTTTTAATGACAACACTGACATCTCACTAAAGACCCTATCTAGAAAGGAAGGAGCAAGATAGTAGAGAAGTAGAAGATCGAAATTTTGTAGGGTCCCAGGAATTCAGCTAGATAGTTATCAAACCATTTTGAACACCAACAAACTCAATAGGAGATAGAAGAAAAGAATAGCAGCAATTCTACCATTTTCTGGAAGGTAGAACATGCAGAGAAGTGAATCCAAGGCAATACACGGAAGATAGGGAAGACAGACCCCAGAAAGGAGGGGCCAGCTCCCACAAAACAGAGAGCAGCAGAGCACAAAATCAGAACTTTTAGAAGTCTACTCCACTGAGGGACATTGCTCCAGAGGCTAAGTGGGGGTGTGGGGGAGCCTTCACTGCAATAGTGTGGTATCAGGTCCCTCGGGGTCACAAAAAGACCAGGGGTGCCTGTGTGCGGCAGAGCCCGCGGGTACTGGAGCAGAGAAGCCATCTACAGAGATGGAGACAAGGACTGGTCTCTCAGCTGGGGGTTACCTTAAAAAATGATCCCCGGCAGAGTCAGGCCACTGCTCTTCAAGCAGGGAACCCACAAGGCGGCAGAATCAGGGAGATCATCCCCCTTCCACCACCAGGCGGAACGGTGCATGAGCACACTACAGGAATCTGCTGGGTTTGGAGACTCCAAATGGGGCCATGTGCCAGAAACAGAAATGCACTGTAACAGGCCAGGTGAGCATGAAGCACAGCCAGAGACTGGAGAGACAGGAGTGACTGACTGCTTTTCTCTGAGGGCGCACTGGGCAGCTGGGCCCCAAGCACTCAGCTCCTCTGGGTCAGATATTAGGAGGCTACCACTTTCGTTCTCTTCTGCCATGCTGAACAGAAAGCATTCAGGGGAAAAAAAGCTACCGAGAGCAAACCCAAGCAGATTACTTAGCCAGGCCCCCTCTAAGGGCAGTGGAATTCTGCCCGGCAAAGACATTTGAGAATCACTACAATAGGCCCCTTCCCCAGAAGATCAGCAAGAACATCCAGCCAAGACCAAGTTCACCAATCATGAGAACTGAGGAACTCCAGAATGAGGGGAATGCAGCATAAAGAGTTCATGACTGTATTCCCCATGATTCTTCAGTCTTTCAAAGTCAAAATTCATTAGATTTCATTCTTACTCTATTTTTTTTAACTTTTCCTCTTTCTTATTTTAATCTATTTTATCTTGCTAATACCTTTTAAAAAATCATTTTTAATTTTCACTGCTATAGTCATATTCTATCCCTTCATTGCATTTAATCTTATTTGTTGTATACATATAAGTTTCTCTTTATTTAAAATTCTGGGATACAGTTTCTTCTAACAGATCAAAATATACCCTAAATCTAGCATACAGCTTGGTTCTAGTCTCCAGCCTGATCACATTCTTTCCTTTTTTTTTCCTTTCTTTTTTCAACCAACTTCTTATCAATTCCTTTTTTAAAATATTTTTTAATTTTCATGTTCAGTCATATTTCATCCCTACAACATGTTTACCCTTATTTGTGTGTGTGTGTGTATATATATATGTTTTTCTTCCTTAAAATTGTGGGAGGCATTTTTTTCTAAGAGACCAAAATACACCCAAAATCAAATGTGTGGCTTTGTCCTATTCACCAGCCTAATTATATATGTGTGTGTGTATGTGTGTATATATATATATATGCATATATATACATTTTATGTATGTGTGTATATATATGTATATGTATATAGATATGTACTTTTTTTTCTCCCCTCCATTTCAGGTCCCTTCTGATTTGGTTAGCATATATTTTTCTGGGGTCATTGCTACCCTTTTAGCCCAAGGCCAGATGGCTTCCCAGGGGAATTCTACCAAACATTTAAAGAAAAATTTTCCTGAAACTGTTCCAGAAAAAGAGAAATGGAAAGAAAATTTTCAAACTCATTTGATGAGGGCAGCATTACCTTGATCCTAAAACCAGACAAAGACCCCATCAAAATTACAAATCAATATCCCTGATGAGCATGGATGCAAAATTTCTCAGCAAAACCCTGGCCAATAGGATCCAACAGTACATTAAAAGGATTATTCACCATGACTAAGTGGGATTTATTCCTGGGCTACAATGTTGGTTCAATATCTACAAATCAATCAATGTGATAAAATACATTAATAAAAGAAAGAATAAGAACCATATGATACTTTCAATAGATGCTGAGAAAGCATGTGACAAAGTAGAGCATCCTTTCCTGATCAAAACTCTTCACAATATAGGGATAGAGTGTACATCCCTCAATATCATAAAAATAATCTATGAAACACCCACAGCAAATATCATTCTCAATAGGGAAGAACTGGGAGCTTTTCCCCTAAGGTCAGGAACATGGCAGAGCTGTCCACTATCACCACTGCTATTCAACATAGTACTAGAAGTCCTAGCCTCAGCAATCAGACAACAAAAGGAAATTCAAGGCATCCGAATCGACAAAGAAGAAGTCAAACTCTCACTCTTTGCAGATGATATGATACTTTATGTAAAAAGCCTGAAAGATTTCACTCCAAAACTGCTAGAACTCCTATAGGAATTCAATAAAGTGTCAGGATATAAAATCAATGCATGGAAATCAGTTGCATTAATAAAACAATAATAAAACAGAAGAAAGAGAAATTAAGGAGTCGATCTCATTTACATTGCATTCAAAACTGTAAGATACCTAGGAATAAACCTAACCAAAGAGCAAAGACTCTGTACTCAGAAAATTATAAAGTATTCATAAAAGAAATTGAGGAAGACACAAAGAAATGGAAAAATATTGGGGCACCTGGGTGGCTCAGTGGGTTAAAGCCTCTGCCTTCGGCTCAGGTCAGGATCTCAGGGTCTTGGAATAGAGTCCCACATCAGGCTCTCTGCTTAGCAAGGAGCCTGCTTCCTCCTCTCTCTCTGCCTACCTCTCTGCCTACTTGTGATCTCTCTCTGTCAAATAAATAAAATCTTGAAAAAAAAAAAAAAAGAAATGGAAAAATGTTCCATGCTCATGAATTGGAAGATAAGAAATTGTGAAAATATCTATGCTACCTAAAGCAATCTACACATTTAATGCAATCCCTACCAAAATACCATCAACTTTTTCAAAGAGATGGAACAAATAATCCTAAAATTTATACGGAACCAGAAAAGACTCCAAATAGCCAGAGGAATGTTGAAAAAGAAAACCAAAGTTGGCAGCATCACAATTCCAGACTTTAAACTCTATTACAAAGCTATAATCATCAAGACAGTATGGTACTGGCACAAAAACAGACACATAGATCAATGGACCAGAAGAGAGAGCCCAGAAATGGACCCTCAACTCTATGGTCAACTAATCTTTGACAAGGCAGGAAAGAATGTCCAATGGAAAAAAGAGAGTCTCTTCAACAAATGGTGTTGGGAAAACTGGACAGCCACATGCAAAAGAATGAAAATGGACCAATTCCTTATACCACACACAAAAAGAGATTCAAAACAAATCAAAGACCTCACTGTGAGACAAGAATCCATCAAAATCCTTGAGGGAACAGATAGCAACCTCTTCGACGTCAGCCACAGCAACTTCTTCCTAGAAACATGCGAAAAGCAAGGGAAGCAAGGGCAAAAATGAACTATTGGGCCTTCATCAAGATCAAAGCATCTGCACCGCAAAGGAAACAGTCAATAAAACCAAAAGACAACCGAAAGAATGGGAAAAGATATTTTCAAATGACATATCAGATAAAGGACTAGTATCCAAAATCTATAAAGAACTTACAAACTCAACATCCAAGGAACCAATAATCCAATCAAGAAATGGGCAGAAGAGGGCGCCTGGGTGGCTCAGTGGGTTAAGCCACTGCCTTCGGCTCAGGTCATGATCTCAGGGTCCTGGGATCGAGTCCCGCATCGGGCTCTCTGCTCAGCAGGGAGCCTGCTTCCTCCTCTCTCTCTGCCTGCCTCTCTGCCTACTTGTGTTCTGTCAAATAAATAAAAATTTAAAAAATCTTAAAAAAAAAAAAAAAAAGAAATGTTTAAAAAAAAAAGAAATGGGCAGAAGACATGAACAGACATTTCTGCAAAGAAGACATCCAGATAGCCAACAGACACATGAAAAAGTGCTCCACATCACTCAGCATCAGGGAAATACAAATCAAAACCACAATGAGGTATCACCTCACACCAGTCAGAATGGCTAAAATGAACAAGTCAGGAAATGACAGATGCTGGCGAGGATGCGGAGAAAGGGAACCCTCCTACACTGTTGGTGGGAATGCAAGCTGGTGCAATCACTCTGGAAAACAGTGTGGGGGTTCCTCAAAAAGTTGAAAATAGAACTACCCTACGACCCAGCAATCACACTATTGGGTATTTACTCTAAAGATACAAATTTAGTGATCTGAAGGGGCACGTGCACCTAAATGTTTATAGCAGCAATGTCCACAATAGCCAAACTATGGAAAGAACCTAGATGTCCATCAACAGATGAATGGATAAAGAAGATGTGGTATATATATACAACGAATACTATGCAGCCATCAAAAAACCCCCAAATTTTGCCATTTGCAATGAAGTGGATGGAACTAGAGGGTACTATGCTAAGTGAAATAAGTCAATCAGAGAAAGAAAATTATTGTATGATCTCTTGGATATTAGGAATTTGAAAGGCAGGATGGGGGTTGGGGATAGGAGGGAAAAATGAAACAAGATGGCACTGGAGAGGGAGACAAACCATAAGAGACTCAACCTCAAGAAACAAACTGAGGGTTGCTGGAGGCAGGACAGGAGGGACAGGGTGGCTGGGTGATGGACAATGGGGAGGGTATGTGCTATGGTGAGTGCTGTGAATTGTGTAAGACTGACAATTCATAGACCTGTACCCCTAAAAAAAATAATACATTATACGTTAATAAATTTAAAATATACCAAAAAAAAAAAGAAAAAGAAAGAAAAAAGCCTTGTCTAGAACAATCTGCAAAAGTTTAATCAACTGGATGTTTTGTACATACCAAAGAGCATTCCTGCAAAAGGACTACAGAGCTCTCTGTTAGATTTGGATGGTTCATTGTCTCGAGCACTAAAACAAAAAAGAAAAAAAATTAGAGGCCAGATGATTTTCAAGTAACAAAAATTTAAAGTAAACCGTAGGTATGAGTTATGGGGCTTTCAAAGTACTATGGACACCATAATAGTCACATATTTTAAAGTCAGGGTAAAATCACAGCATTTTCTTTCTTTATACAGTAGGACCTTGATATTCACACTCTATAAATATATAACCTTTTTCTTCAGCTTGCATCAATGGCTCTATAGATTCCCAATAAAACCCTTTTTCATAAGAACAGTTAACCCAGTTAGGAAAATGAATATAAATACACATAAATCCTAATAAAAAGAAAAGAGATACTTATTCACGCGCTTGAAAAAGATCATCTCTTAAAAACCCCTTCCTTATAGAAATAACAAGGAAAAAAAAAAGACAACCCCTCAATTGAAACCCAATCAGACCCAAGCAGCAAATTATCTTTACTCAAGCACTTGTACATAATACTTTTTTTCAAAGAAAATAGACACCTTTCCTGACATAGGACATTACTATCTTCATTATACACTACAAATTGGGAATCATTTGTACTTATGTATAAAATAAGAAAGCCACCAAAATGATAAAAACTATCAACAAAAAGAGAACATAAATATAAAATACATATAATTTCTGTTTTTTCATCATGACAGAATTATTATGAGCACGAATTTTACAAAGTAAGCATAAAAGTTACCTACCTACTCAATGGGCTGAAAATTTAAAAAAAAAATTTTTTCAAAGGAAAACTCACATTGCAGGAACATTTTCAATTTATTTCCACTCAAGTTATATCACTCCTGTAACTCCCAATGTAAATTATTGAATTTTAATCCATTAAACTACATGCTTATTTCTCCTTACATTATTTCAAACAAATTTATATATACTTTATAATTATAGGGACTTATTTGGAACACCTTGGCACACTTATAATCAAACATTGCTGTTCAAAAGAATGCTATAAAGTACTATAAATTCTCATTTAACACCATTCACTTAATTCTTTTATTTTTCCCTTTAATTAATTTCTTATTAAATAAGGACAGCTGTTATACTATACCGTTCTACTTATTCAGTAAGCCCATTTTTTTGGTTTTTGGTTTTTGTTTTCTTTAATTTATTTGACAGACAGAGATCACAAGTAGGCAGAGGCCAGCAGAGAGAGAGGGGGAAGCAGGCTCTGCACTGAGCAGAGCGCCCAATGCGGGGCTCGATCCCAGGACCCTGAGACATGACCTGAGCCGAAGGCAGAGGCTTTAACTCACTGAGCCACCCAGGTGTCCCCAGTAAGCCAGTTTTAGTGGTTGCCGTTTCACAGTGTAAAGACTGAAAGGCAGAATTCATATGACATACTATACCTTTTATTTCCAGCAGATGAAATGCGTATGTTTGACTGTTCTGTGACATCACCACCATGCTCCATGGGAGGTACATCCCCTCGTCTGTTCCCGTACATCCTTAAAAACACATTAGCTTATAGAGCTTGCTCCACGTACAGTGGACCTTCTTACATCTCTTTGGTGCTTTTACATTTGATATTGGAAATGTTAAAGGGAACAAAGAGTTATAATGAAGTTTTACTGCAAACACATTTGAAAATTAATTTGACGGTGATTTAATTCAAGTATGACTTACTGGTTAATAAGAGAAACAGAGTTTGGATTCAATAGTCTTTAAAACAAAGGTTATTATAAATTATTCCAATATAACTTCTAGAAAATTTTAATTTCAAAACTCTGCATATACTCATTTTATCATTCATTTAATTCAAAGAATTAATTAGTACCTATTACATGTCAAGTACTATTTTTTTTTAAGCATTGGGTATGTGAACATGGTCCTTGCCCTCATGAGCATTACAGACAATTTCACAATGAGATCTCTTTTTTAAACAAAATTCATAGATTCTGGAAATTATCTCACTGCATATATAAAGCTTTTTATCTTAAAAATGTAGCAGCTGTCTTACCATTAAGTTAAATGTGGCAAGGCACAACATTTGCTAACACTGTAAATCACATGGAAGAATAAATATTAGCAATAGGTGAAGGGAAAACATTATAAACAAATAGTCTGATACATTGGTAAAAAATTATCACTTTACTCACAAGGTCATGAGCAACAAAAAAGAAAGAAAGGAATTTTTTTAATCATTTCAGAAAATAATCCTTAAAATTTTTTCAATTAATCTTTTTTTTTCCACTTGGCAAACACTGACTTCTTCAGCTTAACTCCTCATACCAGAGAAACCAACATGACTTTTCACACCAACATTTATCAGCATCCATGAAAATCAGCATTTCACACGTTATATTTCTTCACGTGGATGTTAACAAACTATATTTTCTCTCAAAAGGACTATTAGAGAGAAATATGGCTGTTAAAGTATTATCAATATTGTGAGTGAATTTCATTTTCACATTAAGAAAAATGGCAATTTTTAGGAGAAAAACTTTTCGTTCTCCACAGAGCTAGCACAGAAGTCTTTCTTCACTTGTGTCCATCACACAAGCCGCTGTCAATATTATCTGTGGAGAAAAAATTATCCAGAATTGTGACCTTCAACGTATCTGACCTGGAATGACACATAAATAGCTTTAAAAAAAATTTTTTTTTACGATTTTCTTGATTTATTTGACAGACAGAGATCACAAGTAAGCAGAGAGGCTGGCAGAGAGAGAGGACAAAGCAGGCCCCCTGCTGAGCAGAGAGCCAGATGCGGGGCTCAATCCCAGGACCCTAGGATCATGACCTAAGCCAAAGGTAGAGGCTTTACCTCACTGAGCCACCCAGGCACCCCAAATAACTTCAATTTTTTATCCATATCTAAAGCAACAGAACCCTCCACAAGCCCTTCCAAAAAGGAATGTCAACTTATTTCAACTTATCAAAACAGAGCTGGTTTTAGATCTAAAACCTATGTGCTCAAATCTGTTTTAATCTGACGTAACAGTTTAGCATCTCTCATTCCCTATTTCTACCACTTAAAGAATTGATAAATATAAACTCAAATTCAAATTTGTAATTAATAATGCCAAGCAACCAGATTTAGTTATACTTGTCTATATTCAATATGCATGAGCAGAAAAAAGTTAATAGCACAGGCCTAAAATTGCCTATCCATAGAAATACCTATTTGGAGGGCAGGCCCTTAGCTGGCACCTGGGAACATAGATTTTGGGGGGAGTCCTACCATTCTCAGGACTAATAAAGAGTGGCTCACTGCACCTAAACTGTTTATACAAACAATATAGTTTTTGCTGAAATCTGCTTTCCTTCAAGAAGTTCAGAATTTTCATATATCCTTGGTGCCTATGTGACCAGCCCCCAATAAAAACATTGGGCACTGACTCTCTAATGATCTTTCCTAGTAGACAACATTACACCCATGTCGTCATATTTCAATGCTGGAGGAATTAAGCACGTCCTGTGTGACTCCACTAGGACAGAACTCTTGGAAACTTGTGCCTGCTTGCCTTCAGATTTTGTCCAAGACTCTTTTTACTTTGCTGATTTTACTTTGTATCCTTTTGCTGTAATAAATCATACCCATGAATATAACTGTATAAGGAAGTCTTGTGAGTCCTCCTGATGAATTACTGAACCTGGGGGTAAACTCCCATGACTCAACAGACAAAAGTAAATGTGTTGATGTGGTACAGTGGTGCCTCCCAGCAAATTAGAGAAATTTAAAGTTACAAATTTTTAAAAACCTATCTCGCCAAACTATGGAAAGAACCTAGATGTCCATCAACAGATGAATGGATCAAGAAGATGTGGTATATATACACAATGGAATACTATGCAGCCATCAAAAGAAATGAAATCTTGCCATTTGCGACAACATGGAGTGTATCATGCTTAGTGAAATGAGTCAAGCGGAGAAAGACAACTATCATATGATCTCCCTGATATGAGGAAGTGGTGATGCAACATGGGGGCTTAAGTGGGTAGGAGAAGAATAAATGAAACAAGATGGGATTGGGAAGGAGACAAACCATAAGTGACTCTTAATCTCACAAAACAAACTGAGGGTTGCTGGGGGGAGGGGGGTTGGGAGAAGGGTGGTGGGGTTATGGACATTGGGGAGGGTATGTGCTTTGGTGAGTGCTGTGAAGTGTGTAAACCTGGCGAGTCACAGACCTGTACCCCTGGGGATAAAAATATTTGTTTATAAAAATAAAAAATTTAAAAAAATTAAAAAAAACCCTATCTCGATTTTAAAAGCTAAAATTAAAGGCTACTTATTATATACTAAAATTTATCCAAGAGTTTGTGACTTTCTGCATTTTCAGTTAGGTTTCCTAAAAACAACATTGAGACTTGCAATTCTAGCTTATCTTTATGCAGTTGTACCAAAGTATGATATATCCAAAGCATCTGTATTCAAAGCATCTGTATACCAAAGTATGATATATCCAAAGCATCCAAGCATTGTATCCAAAGCAAAAAATGTTTTGTAGGTTCTTCAGTATATATAACTATCTTAATAAGGTAAGCACCATAAACACAAAATGTCATTTTCAAAGTCCATTCTAAACTAAAGAAATTTAAGAAATTATTTTTGGGTAAAGTTAAGGTCTGATTGTTAAATTCTATAGTAAAATTATAAGGCTTCCTAATGAAGTGCCCATAGGGAATATAGCTTTAAAAAAAAATCATTACCATAACAATAAAAATCCCGTCTTGTCTTGTCATGATAAAATCAAGACTAGAGAAACGTTTAAGAGGCCAAAGAAAAGTAGAGACATACATTTCACTAAAAAGGATAAAATAAAATCTTAAGGCATCCTATTTAATTTTATGGAATGACTCATGATATGACTATGCCTATTTTGTTAAATCAATGAAAAATTACTATTTACAGAGATTTTATAAATATTTTTTAAATTTACTACTATATTAAAAACAAAAACAAAAACAAAAACAGAAGGGAAACCAATAAGCTATAAAGCCAAATTACAGAATAGCAAGTAAGCTACCTTATTTCCTATTAAAATACCCTCATAATTATAATGGAATTTCCTTAATTTACTGAACTTTTTTTTTATATTTCTAATAAATCTAACATCTAATCACTATTAACTACCCCTGTCAGCTCCTTTAACAGCTGTTATGTGGTCTTATAATATATCTTAAAAACCTCTATTGAGGGGTGCCTGGGGAGCTCAGTCAGTTAAGCGCCCAACTCTTGATTTCAGCTCAGATCATGATCTCTAGGTCAGGTCATAACAGGCTCTGTGCTGGGTGTAGAGCCTGCTTAAGATTCTCTCTCTCCCTCTGCCCTTCTCCCGACCCCACATATACTTGTTTGCTCTCAGAAAAAAAGAAACAAACAAACAAACAAACAAAGAAAAAATGAAAAGAAGCCTTTACTGAGACAATGAAGTTCTCCAGAAAGACGGGAATTGGTGAGAGCCAATAGTGTTTTCATCATTTCTATCTCTTCTCTTCAATCCTCTCAACATTAAGGAAAACCAATGAATGGTAATAGTAATGAACTCAACTAAATGTCTAAGAACAATCTGATTCTAATGAAAGTTCAGGAGTTCAATTTGGGTCATTTGTTTCTGAGAAGTCCTTTCTGTTTAGTTATACCTTTAAAGCCAGTACCAGATTAATTAAAACTATCCCTGAGACCCAGAACCAATGTATCTAAATATTCTATGGCTTTAAATCCATAGATTGGTTTACCACACCTCAATACACTGATTTTGTCAGAGACAACCTCAAATAAGAATTTGCTTTCTTTGACAAACCAAATCAGATTTAACTGAAATAATAAAATAATTGTAAGTGGTTTCCATCATCCTATCAAAAGAAAAAGTTTAACAGGTATGCTAAATGGAAAAAGCTTTTTCTCTCTCTCTACTTCCTGAAGACATGGGTCAATAACTTTAATTAGGTTCAAACCTCAATGCCCAAGCAAACCAGGTATAAGCTAGAGGCCAAGTTTACTCTAAAAATTAACACATGTGTCTACCTTCCAAAAAATAATTACTCTTACAGAAGCAAAGCAAATTCTCTAACAGCATAAGTTTTATTCCAGCTAATTTAAATATAAATGAACAACTCCTATGTGATAATAAATAACTTATTTTTTTCCTTAACAAACCACCGAATCAAACTACTTTAGGAATAAATTTGCAATGTTTTATGCTATCAAGAATAACACACTGTAAAAATAAAATATTTACCATCTATTGGTCCTAGACTCATACAGCTCAAAGCAAAGAAGAAACAAATTTCTCCTTACTTAAAAAAAATCATCTAATTCATAAAATGGCTACATCATCTTGTTTTCATACCAAGAACTTCTCTAATGTGAATGAATTCTGCTATTATACTCTCCTAAATGTTAAAAGAAAAATACTGAGCTGTTAACTGTGGGTTACCATTTTCCTCACTGTTTTCGGTTATTTCAAAATTTTATTTGCTTTAATTCAGTAACAGTGTTTTTCTAATATCAAGGTCATCTTTAAAATGGAGAAAAAAGTTAGTATTAGAGGTCCTTCCAGAAACAAATGAAAATTAATATGTATTAGGAAAAAAAGTATTAAATAACTCAAGTTTTAATGAACCATTTCTCCTCATTTACATTTTACAATTAAGCATGCACATTTCTTAGAATGTCCCACAGTAAGTAAGCACGTACTCATCTATGTGACTAACATACAGATTCTAATTTCAGATGGAATGTTATTTCAGAATTTTATTAAATAACTACTAAGATTACAAACTAACAAATATCAACAGTTAAATATAATGAAAGTGCTAACTGCATTAATCACATAAAAACTTTAAAAAAGCATGTTTTTAAAGCTAAAAGTTTCTTTTACTCATTAACATTGGTTATAAAGTAAACACAATAAAGTGATATATTAACTTATCCAGTTCAAGTTAAAAACTAATAAAGACTAGGATGACCACATTTAGGTAGAGCCCACAAACTTCAAAGTACTACGAAATACACCACTACCTTCAATTTCTAAAGTTCCTCAAACATAAATTTTAGTCAAATTGTAAATATTTATAAATAAATAACACATAAATAAACACACACGCATAGACAAAGAATGCAAGTGTCAAGCAAAATGCTAACTACCTTGTTAATTATTTAAAAACACTGGCCAATGATTAATGATAGTTCAGAAGTGTAACATCATTCCTGGGCTTTAGCTTTCCCACATCTAAAGTGGGTAAAACAGTTCATTAATAAATACATTATCATACTTGAAATTATTTATGGGGTAATTAAAAAAAAAGTGAGACCAAAAATATAAAACTCAAAAATTGTTTTAAAATTAAAACTGGAGGGGCGCCTGGGTGGCTCAGTGGGTTAAGCCGCTGCCTTCGGCTCGGGTCATGACCTCAGAGTCCTGGGATCGAGTCCCACATCGGGCTCTCTGCTCAGCGGAGAGCCTGCTTCCCTCTCTCTCTCTCTCTGCCTGCCTCTCCATCTACTTGTGATTTCTGTCAAATAAATAAATAAATAAAATCTTCAAAAAAAAAAATTAAAACTGGAATTTATCACATGCTGACTTTTAGAAGAAAAAAAGAGAAAAAGAGAAACTTACAAAAATGAAGGGAAATTAATTTTGTACTTCTCATAACCAGTTATAATTATTTTTTGTCAAGAACTTCAGGTTAATATTACATTATATCATGAATAAATGCTTAAACAAAAAACAAGGAAGAACATTACATAATGATAAAGGGATTAATCCATTGAAAGGAGATTAACAATTGTAAATATCTATGCAGCCAACATAGGATCACCTAAGTTCATAATGCAAATATTAAGAAACATAAAGTGAGAAACTGACAGTTATATAATAATAGTAGAGGAATTTAACACCCCACTTACATCAGTGGGTATCATCCAGACAGAAAATCACTAAGAAAACAGTGGCTTTGAATGACACATTACATCAGATGTATAAAGAACAGTCCATCCAAACACAGCAGAATACACATTCTTTTCAAGTGCACATGAAACATTCCACAGGATAGATCATATGTTAAGCCACGAAATAAATCAGAATGAATTTAAGAAGCCTAAAATCCTATCAAGCATCTTTTCCAGCCATAAGTATGAAACTAGAAACCAATTATAAGGGGAAAAAAGAAAAAGACAGAGAGAGAAAGCAAGTAAAGAAACACAAAAAATGTGGAGGCTAAAAAATATTCTACCAAGCAATGGGTCAATGAAGAAATGAGAGAAAATCTAAAACACATGGAGAAATATGAAATGGCGAACACAACAGTCCAAAATCTTTGGGACACAGTGAAAGTCCTAAGAGCATTTCACAGGCCTACCTCTAGAAACAAGAAAAAACCTCCAACAAACTAATCTTATACCTAAAGGAACTAGAAAAATAACAAATGAAACCCAAAGTCTGTAAAAAGAAAAATATAACAAAGATCAGAACAGAAATAAATAAAATGGAGAAAAAAAAACAATAGAAAGGATCAATAAACAAAACAAAATTAATAAACCTTTGGCCAGACTCATCAAGAAAAAAAGAAAAAGGACTTACATAAGTTCAGAAATGAAAGAGAAGTAACAACTGACACCAAAAACACACAGCGGATTTTAAGAGACTACTATGAAAAATTATAGGCCAACGAATTGGGAAAACCTAGAAGAAATGAAAAAATTCCCAGAATCATATAATCTTTCAGGGCACCTGGGTGGCTCAGTGGGTTAAAGCCTTTGCCTTCGGCTCAGGTCATGATCTCAGGGTCCTGGGATCAAGCTCTGCATCAGGCTCTCTGCTCGCAGAAGCCTGCTTCCCCCTCTCTCTCTCCCTGCCTGCCTCTCTGCCCACTTCTGGTCTCTATCTGTCAAATAAATAAATAAAACCTTTAAAAAAATAAAAAAATAAAAAGAATCATATAATCTTTCAAAACTGAATCAGAAAGACACAGAAAATCTTAACAGACTGATTACTAATAACGAAATTGAACTGCAATTAAAAAAAACTTCCAGGGCGCCTGGGTGGCTCAGTGGGTTAAGCCGCTGCCTTCGGCTCAGGTCATGATCTCGGGGTCCTGGGATCGAGTCCCGCATCGGGCTCTCTGCTCGGCAGGGAGCCTGCTTCCTTCTCTCTCTCTCTCTGCCTGCCTCTCCATCTACTTGTGATTTCTCTCTGTCAAATGAATAAATGGAATCTTTAAAAAAAAAAACAACAAAAAAAAAAACTTCCAGCAAACAAAAGTTCCAGAGAAGATAACTTTCCAGGTGAATTCTAGCAAATATTTAAGGAAGAGTTAACACCCATCCTTCTCAAATTATTCCCAAAAAATAGAAGAGGAAGGAAAAGTTCCAAATTCTCTCATTGAGGCCAGGATTACCCTGATAATCAAAACTAACAAAGACACTACAAAGAAGAAAAAAGAAAAAAAAATTACCCACAAACCTACAGGCCAAAACACCTAATGAACACAGATGCAAAAATTCTCAACAAAATATTAGAAAACCAAATTCAATAATACATTAAGAATCATTCATTACAATCAATTGGGATTTAGTCTAGGAATGCAAGGATGGTTCAACAGATGCAAAACAATCAACGTGATACAACACATTAACAAAATGAAGGATGAGAGCATATGATCACCTCCACAGATTCAGAAAAAGCATGTCACAAAATACAACATCCACTTATGATAAAACTCTTAAAGTAGGTTCAAAGGGAACAGACCTCATCTAATAAAGGCCATATATGAAAAACACACACTTAACACCATACTCCATGTGGAAAAACTGAGAGCTTTTCCTCTAAGATCAGGAATAAGAGAAGGATGTCCACCCGTGGTACTTTTGTTCAACACTGCAATGGAAGTACAAATCATAGCAATCACACAAGAAAAAGAAGTAAAAAGTATCCAAACTGGTAAGGAAGAAATAAAACTTTCACTCTTTGCAGATGACACGAAACTATATGCATAAGTTGTAAGATTCTACAAAAAAACTACAAGAACTAATAAATGAGATCAGTAATGAAAATTAATATACTGGGTGGCTCAGCTGGTTAAGCATCTGCCTTCAACTCAGGTCAATCTATAACAAAGGAGGCAAGAATCTACAATGGGGGAAAAACATTTCTTCTATAAATGGTGCTGGAAAAACCGGGGGAAAAAAAAAAACTGAACCACTTTCTTACAACATACACAAAAATAAACTCAAAATGGACTGAAGACCTATACACGAGACCTGAAACCATAAAACTTCTAAGAGGAAAACACAGCATTCTCTTGGACATTAGCATTAGCAACAAATTAATGGGTATGTCTCCTAAGGTAAGGGAAACAAAAGCAAAAACAAACAAACAAAAACTACCAGGACCACACCAAAATAAAATCCTTTTGTACAAAAAGGAAACCTGTATCAACAAAATAAAAAGCAACCTATTGGAAATATCTGCAAATGATTCATCTTACAAGGGGTTACTTTCCAAAACATATGAAGAACTCATACAATTTAAACCCAAAAGCAGATAATCTGATTAGGAAACAAGTAGAGGACCTGAGTAGTCAGTTTTTTGAAAGAGAGATACAAATGGCCAAAAGACACATGAAAAGATGCTCAATATCTCTAACCATCAAGGAAATGCAAATAAAAACCACAATGAGATAGATATCACATCACACCACTGAGAATGGCTAGTATCAAAAAGACAAGTAAGTGCTAGTTAGGATGTGGAGAAAAGGGATTACCGTACAATGTAGTGGGAATGTACACTGGTGCCGCCACTATAGAAAACAGTATGGAGATGGCTCAAAATAATAAAAATAGATCCACTATTTGATCCAGTAATTCCACTACTGGGTATTTAATCAAAGTAAATGAAAACCCTAATTTGAAAAGATACCTGCACCTCAATGTTTAATGCAACATAACTTACAACAGCCAAGCAACCCAAGTGTCCATCCATAAATGAATAGATAAAAGAAGATGTGGTATAGATATAAAGTGAAGTATTAGCCATAAAAAAGAATGAGATCTTGCCATTACCAACAACATGGATAGACCTAGAGGGTACTATGCCAAGTGAAAATAAGTCAGTCAGGGAAAGAAAAATATCGTATGATTTCACTCATATGTGAATCTAAAAAATAAAACAAATGAGCAAACAAACAACAAAAAACAGAAACAGACTCATAAGTACAGACAGCACTCTTGTTGCCAAAGGGTAGGGGTATGGATGGAAAGGGCTAAATAGGTGACAGGGATTAAGAGATATAAACCTGTAGTAAAAAGTAAGTAAGTCACAGAGATGAAAAATACAACACAGGGAATGCAGACAGTATTATAATAATAATGTTGTATGGTTAGAGATGGTAACTATATATATTGTGGTGAACACCTCATAATGTATAAAACTGACGAATCCCTATGTGTGCACCTAAAACTAATATAACACTGCATATCAACTATACTTTAAAAATATTTTTTTAAAGAATAAATGGTTAAAGCAAGAGGCCAAATGCAGTTACACATTTCTGTAGTTTCAAAAACTTTACTAATAAGTAAAGTCATTTTTCCGATCTATTACTCTGCCTCCTAAATAAAAACTACTTAATTACAGAAGTGAATTTGGGTTTGTTTTTTTTTTTTTTTTTTGCTGGAATTAAGGAATCTACAAATCTGCAATAGAGAAATTCAATTGTAACCTCATACCTTAGAGACATATGTGTAAGTTTATGCATTAACAAAATGGAAGTATTACATAATAATGATTTAAATTTGAAGAATATTTCTAAACATTGTAAAACATGTAACAGGAATTATTCTCACTCATTCTCATGTTTAATCTATTCTTAAAATACTACCTGGAGAAGATTATATAAAAAAGGTCCAAAGAGGTCCTTTTGACTGTGGAATATATATATATATATATATATATATATATATATATATATATATGATAGTTCTCAGATAATTAGGCTGAAATTCATTTGTTCCAGTATAAAATTATTGCAGAATATAATTATAAAAATAATAGATTAGGGACGCCTGGGTGGCTCAGTTGGTTAAGCAGCTGCCTTCGGCTCAGGTCATGATCCCAGCGTCCTGGGATCGAGTCCCACATCGGGCTCCTTGCTCAGCGGGGAGCCTGCTTCTCCCTCTGCCTCTGCCTGCCATTCTGTCTGCCTGTGCTCGCTCTCTCCCCCTCTCTCTCTGATAAATAAATAAAATCTTTAAAAAAAAAAAAAAAATAGATTAAACATATTTTAAAAGCAATCATAATAAGTTTCTTGAAATTCCAAACTTAAAAGATAGCATTACATTACATTTTAAAGATAAACAGATACCATAAAGAAAAAAAATGTTTTCATGTACAAAGAAGGCAAAACCAAGAGTGCAAGACTACCTGCAGTTCCCCAATTGAGAGCTCTTTTAGTTTAGGCAGGCTTTGACTACCTTCGGGTATAAACATTTTCAAATATAAAACACTGTAGGATTTAGACTGTTTTCTGAAGTACAATTAGATTCAAATCAGATAGAAATGAGAAGTAGCATTGCAAAATTATAGTCTATCACTCACATCACTTACTACTAAAAAGACTGGGTGACCAGGCCGTAATAGCTACAGAATAAAGAACAGAAGACAACGAAGTGTAAAGGTTCTGTATTATTATTAATAACTAAAATGCTCAATGCACAACATTATATCTCAGAAATGTTCTAAAATATTTAAATGGTAACCTACTTGGACTAAGAAAACAGGTCCCATAAACTCTTTAAAATTTAGATTTCACCCTTTCAAGTTAACATGTACTGACAAATACGGAACCATGCCATATTTCTATCTCCAAAAGTTTATGAAAATAGAGCAAATTTTAAGTATTAAGATAAGTGACTTAATAAAACAAAATCCCACTGTAGCAGGTTAAGAAATTATAAGTAGTGGCCCCCAAAAAATCATTCCAAAGAACTGAAAGGCATCTGAAAATCTGATAGTAAAAATCTGATACCATTTCACTTAAGTAAGTGTTTAATAAGTGACTTAAAAAGAGTGAAGAATATTGATAGAAGTACTGAGAGCACAGGAACATTAAAGGAATAAACTATATTTCATCTCTTTTAAATTGTCCTTTTAATCCACATTTTAACATCTGTAACTGGGATTGCCATCAACCTGGTTTTAAAGTTTTTCAAGTTATTACAAAGAGTTCTTGTTTCTCCTGTCATTCACATAGGGCAATAGGAATCTGAAACAACCCTGAATTCTTGCCTCAAGGTTTATCAAACAATACTGGCAACATGAATTCAGACTGCAAACCTGAATCAGTACTGACTTACAGTTCATAACATCAGAGAGGGGTTTTGTTTTGTTTTTTAATCCCTCCATTCAGTGCCAAAGTTGAAACATGGACGCTTCTTTTCTATCCCCTTCTGTGAAAAAATTTATTCCCCATTTAATTTTACATGAAGGTTGTTGCCTTTCAGTGTCCCAGCTTTATTACAGGGTCCCTTTTCCCCCCACCTTGGGGGGGGGGTTCTATTTGTTCTTTCAGTGGCACATAGAAAATAATCCTGTAACTTCAAATTGACAGCATCTTAGAATTAACCAATTATGCAGATAAATGAAACTGCTTCTCCATAACATAATCATAGAAAGTAACATTAATACTAAGCAAAGAAAGAAAATAAAAATGAAGTTGTAAATACCTGTCATTTGTATACACTCTCAAAAGTCTTCTATCAAAATCACTTTCATATCTAAACCTCTCGTCCATTTCTTCACTTACTTCAGGATCTTGATCAGGTCTGTAATACTGTCTATCAAAAACACGATCCTCATTAAACCTGTGAAATCTTCTATCTGGAATGTCACCTTTGTTGGCAAACCTTTGAGGTTTTTTATTGGAAATATCCACGACTTCATTAGTTTTTTTAATGAGTCTTCTATTCCTTAATTCAATTTCATCATCTAGTTGTCGGTATCTGTCCTCCTCTAGTCTTCTTTGGTTTAGAAGCTCTTCATATGCCTCCGAAGGAGTTAATAAGACATTTCTTCTAGGACCCTCTGAATTTTCATAAGATGTTTGTATTTGTGAGGGTAAATCAGGCTTAACCTGACTAATAGGTTTTTTATTTCTTTGATTCTTGTGCTGGTCAATTAAAAAAGAAAACAAAAAACAGATCTTAATGCAATGCTATTTCTTTTCTTTTTTTTTTTTTTAAGATTTTATTTATTTAGGGCGCCTGGGTGGCTCAGTGGGTTAAGCCACTGCCTTCGGCTCAGGTCATGATCTCAGGGTCCTGGGATTGAGTCCCGCATCAGGCTCTCTGCTCAGCAGGGAGCCTGCTTCCTCCTCTCTCTCTCTCTGCCTGCCTCTCTGCCTACTCGTGATCTCTATCTGTCAAATAAATAAATAAAATCTTAAAAAAAAAAAAAAAAGATTTTATTTATTTATTTGTCAGAGAGAGAGAGAGAGAATGCATGAGCAGGCAGAGTGGCAGGCAGAGGCAGAGAGAAGCAGGCTCCCTGATGAGCAAGGAGCCCGATGCAGGACTCGATCCCAGGGTCCTGGGATCATGAACTGAGCTGAAGGCAGCGGCTTAACCAAATGAGCCACCCAGGCATCCCTGCAATGCTATTTCTTATATTACATCCTTATATGATGCTTAGTCTATTTCTCATCTGAACTCCAAGGCCTAATCACCCAAAAGAAATAGCTATCTTTAGAAAAAAACTTCAAGGAAATGTTATCCTTCAAAACCTAATAAATAAAATATAACAAGCAACAGTGATATGGGTAAGTGGCTACAAAAAGGATAAACTAAATGCAAATTCCTATCCCAAAAGATACATATTTTTTTGCAGGTAATACTGCTTCAAAATATTTCAAATTAAATTCTTAATACAAACAATACAGAAGTGGTCAATTTTTGGCCCTATTAATATCAACCATTCTTAAATTGGGAAAAAAATCATATAACTAGAAATTGTCAGCATTTAAAAATCACTTAGAAGTAAAAATTAGGGGGGCCCCTGGGTGGCTCAGTGGGTTAAAGCCTCTGCCTTCGGCTCAGGTCATGATCCCAGGGTCCTGGGATTGAGCCCCACATCAGGCTCTCTGCTCGGCAGGAAGCCTGCTTCCTCCTCTCTCTCTGCCTGCCTCTCTGCCTACCTGTGATCTCTGTCAAATAAATAAACATAATCTTTAAAAAAAAAAAAAAAGTAAAATTTAGGGGCACCTGGGTGGCTCAGTACCTTAATGTCCAACTCTCGATTTTGATTCAGGTCAAGATCTCAGGGTCATTAGACAGAACTCCGTGCCAGGCTCCATCCATGTTGAGCATGGAGTCTGCCTAAGATTCTCACTCTCCCTCTCCCCCTTCCCTGGCCCCCTCCCCTGCCTGCTGGTACTCTCTAAAAAAAAAATTTTTTTAAATAAAAAGTAAAAACTAAACATCACTTAAAGCCAATCTCAAAAATTAAATCACCCCCATGAAGTTAAAAAGTAGGGTAAGTTCTTCAATAAGCAATAAAACCATTAATAAAACTAAAATATTAAAATGCCCTGTGTTTAGTTCAATTTGACTTAATCTTTAAAATATTTACATAAAAAACAAGTGAAATTTCCAACATATAAAAATATTTTCCGTGCCCCTGGGTGGCTCAGTGGGTTAAAGCCTCTGCCTTCAGCTCGGGTCATGATCTCAGGGTTCTGGGATCGAGCCCCGCATCAGGCTCTCTGCTCAGCGGCTAGCCTGCTTCCTCCTCTCTCCCTCTCTGTCTGCCTCTCTGCCTACTTGTGATCTCTGTCAAATAAATAAATAAAATCTTTAAAAATATATATATTTTCAAGTAAGTACAAAATGTTCAACCTCCGGTGTTAAAGATTTACTTTAAAATCAAAACCTACCTCAGTACTACTCTTTTCTACCTGTCTGAACTTGTCAGTAGATTCTTCTTTACCCCTGAGAAATTGATTGTATTCTTTATTGCGTTCAAGTTTCAACCTTTCCTTAAAATAAAAACCAAAAGGTAATGTTAAAACTCCTCAAAGTACCTTTAAAAAAGTACCTTTATGTTCAAACAAACTCATACAAAATAAGAGATCTTACCCAGAATCAAGCTTTATTAATAATTTCAAGGATAGAAGTAGTTGCAAGACACAAGAGAGGCAGGAAGAGGTCTGAAACAATCAATGCAATTCCCCAATTCTCCAATGCTTACTTGCCACATTAAAATAAGCATTACTACGCATTTAGGTCCAGGTTAATAGAGAAGATCTTTAACAGAAGGGAGCTGCTTCAACTAAAAGCATTCATAAATAAATCTTTCCCACTAGTAACTACATGACTGTGTTTGCCAGGAGACCTGTCATTATCATGTTTCCAAGATTTGACCAGGTTACCTTCTTTCTTTTTCAGAGACATCTGCTGCCTCTATTCCCCCACCCCACTCTCAAAAGACCTAGTGTTATTCATTTCTTTCCCAAGTATCAGGAAGGCTGATTACATAAAAACATTAAAAGGTAAAATTATCATAGACACTATAATATAAATATTCTGTTGAAACACATATTAGGAAATGTTTTTAAGCCTTCATATTTCCTTTGTCACTGAAACAGCACAATCTAAAAAAAAGAAATTAAAGATTACCTAGGTCATCTTTTGAAACTTATTATCTGTCTGTCTTATGTACTATGTTATGATCACTGATCTGGCTTGGAAATTCAGTCCCTACAAGGGGTATGCAGTGTTTTATCTCTACCACCTCTAAAGAGTAAGTACATGTATTTGTAGAGTGAAAGAAAACAGATTCAAAAAGCTCCAGATCACACCCTACATCAAAGCTCAGTATACTCTCATTCACTCGTCTCACTGATAACTGTGACACACAGCATGAACTTTATAGCTCAGAAAACAACGCTGAAAAACATAAATTCTAAATATTCAATTAATTCACATATTAAAGATATATCACATCATCATAAATGTTATGTTCAAAAGTTCTTTTAAAAACAGCACAACTAGAGACTCCACAGATTTCTTTAAAAAGACATATATTCAAGAATGGGAAATGATAGAATCTTCTGCTTGCATTTCAGTCAGGAGTACGTTAACTATTTTGATACCTCACAAAATTATTACCCACAATAACTACTCCTATCCACCTACCTTGGCAGATAGCCTCTCACCAATAGGAAGAGAAACTCCCAGGGTAGATGGATCTGTTTCACTCGTGGACAGAAAATTTTTCTGTATATATACACATTAAAAAAATATATTACCTAATTGCCTTTATGTTTCATAAATGTGTCTTTACATTCTATTTTCTAAACTATACATTATGCAGAGTAAAAGAATTAAATGGAGATGAAGACATAAAGTACAAAAGTAATTGGAACACAGAACTTTCTTCCAATCAAAAAGTCCCTGAAGAGGAGAATCGGGTCTTAATTTTCATTTGTAACATATATATTCCAGATGATTAAAAAGCAAGGGAAAAAGAAAACTCTTTCCCAATTTATATTTCTTTTCTAAGCACATATTCTTCATTATCAGTGCTCTACTAGTCTTTGGCAAATTTGAGGCAAATTTAAACTTCCTCACCAAGATCTGCATACATGCTGCAATAATGTTTTTTTACTAATTTTCCTGTGATAATTTATGAGGAGATATCCACTCAAATGCCAAAAGATATAAACTATGAACACTGTTTCCATATATGTATGACCATCCTTATTCATTAAAGATTTAGATAATGCAGTGTAGTATATAGAGCATCAGACTAGGATTCAAAAGACCTGGGCCCGAGGACTAGTCCCAACACTTCTCAGTTCTAGAACAATGAGCAAGTTGCTTAACTTCCCTGACTCAGTCTTCTTACATAAAATGAGAATGGTATCTGCTCTGCCTACCTACCAAAGCTGGTATAAGGTTCAAAGAGGATTAAAATGTAAAATATTTTAGAATACTATAAAGCAAACACAGGATGATTAAAAAATATATATGATCCCCAACTTGGTACTGCTTGGTAGTCATATAATCTGGAAATTATTTAACATCTCTGACTCAACTGCTTTATTTTTTAAGGAAGGGATAACGCCATCTAAATCATTAGGTTATGAGGATTAAATGAATTGATACTTGTTAAGCTGTATAGTCCCATGCCTTTTATTTATTCATTAAATAAGGAATTATTGACTACCTAAAACTTTCCAGTTACTTTTTTCGGTGGTAAGGAGACAAAAATAAGACTATATCCCCTCTATGTAAGAAATTTACAGTTCAGCTGAGGAAACAAACATGTAAACAAATAACTACAATATAATGTACCAACTGCTACAATATAACTACATTAAAAACATTTGGGAGCAGAGTGATTAGTATAACTAAATGATTAATAAGGTTTCATTGAGGGATGTCTGGATGGCACTGTCGGTTAAATGCCCATAGGTCATGATCTCAGTGTTGTGATCTCAAGCCCTGTGTTGGAATCTACGCTCAGTGGAGTCAGCTGGAGATTCTTTCTTTCTCTTCCTCTGCCCTTTGCACTAGTGCTTTCTCTCTCTCTCTAAAATAATAAATCTTTTTAAAAAATAAAAATATAAGATTTCATTGAATCTGAATTTACAAATAAGTTATGCTACAAAAGCTTATTTGAAAGCTGGTTGTTTAGAACTCTAAACTTATTTTCAAAGGAAAAAACAGGATACCTGACTAGATCCCTGAGTCAGTTTAGCTCTTACATTAAAAAGTACACCATTAACCTAGCCATTTTGTAGAGTTACACATGTACAAAAAAACATATTCAGAGTTGAACCCTGGGAAGACAGAGAGACAGCATCCTCACTCCTTCGCTGGGCAATTCACACTCCCAAAACAGGCCCAGAATGATGTTTGGAATGTCCAATAAATGAAAAAAACAATAATAATAAGGACAGCAGAGTGAGTTATTTTAAAAGCTCAATTTTAGACATATTCTCATTCACTCAATAAATACTGACTGCCGACTGCCCCAAAATGTTTGATATGTCTGAGATTCATCAGTGAAGAAAACAAAGACCCCCGCCTCCCTGAAGCTTACATTCAAGCACAGGAAACGGACAAGAAATAATAAACATAATGAAGAGTATGGTATGTTAGATGGGGGGAGTGGGAAAAATAGAAATCTAGAGTTCCCTTTTGGACATGCTCAACATGAGATATCCATTAGATTTCTAAGACAGATAGCCAAATGGAAAAGTGTGAAGTTTAAGAGAAAACTCTGGGCTATAAATATATATTTACTAATTCAATTTAAAAATTGTTCTGAGAATACATTTTCCCTGCACTTCTAAATGGTCAAGTGTCTTCTATTTTAAAAACGCAAAAGAAGATGGCAGTTGTTTAATGTTTCTTCTTGGCAAAATCTAAGGACTTTTTTTTTTAATTGAAATATCCATGCAATCCAAAAAAGTCAGAAAGCCACAGGAAAAAATCTAGAAAGAATAGGACTTCCTAAGGGGTCAAGAAAGCCACTGCAGCCACCTACCCAAATCCTATTTGGATTTTCCTTTTTCCATGCTTTCCTTTCCATGCCCACTTTCTCAGACGTCAACCAAAATTTGTCTCTTCCATATTAAGGGACTACTGCATCTCTATCACAACCATATTCTGGATACCCCAACACCAAAAACTCCTTCATACCCATTTGAATTTAAAGATCTCTTTTCCTTGATCTTTTTCTCTTTCATAAAGGCAATCTCTTCCTATGCCTCCTACCACCATTCTTTTTTAAGATCTTCTATGAGGAAATATAATATCCACAAGTGAAAAAGGTAACAGAGGAAAACCCAACCCAATAAGGAACAGTAGGAGATGAGGAGAATATTGAGAATATTGAATGTGTGAGATTCATTTTTTAAAGTTCTATAAAAGTATAATATTTTTATTTTCCAATATAAATTTATAAACACAATCTATGGGGTTGGGTGCAAAAATACTAAGTAATCCAAATCTTGACAACACAGAATTAAAAAAAAATCTTAGAATATCCTGAGTATCTATTATTTTATTAACGTTAATGTGAGCCTAATTTGAAGAAAAAAAACTGGCATGCTGAAAACAAATGGGCTTATAATAGCTATAAAATCTTTCTAAAAGATGCACAAGAAAGCAACAAAAATAAATGCAAAGCAGGAATCAAAAAGAATGCTTGATTATATCAATGAAAAATTACAACATACAGACTGCCATCTTGGTAAAAGCAAGGATACAAAATGTTATCATTCAAAAGTCTCAAAATCACAGATAAAGTTATTTTTCTTTTTAGCTTCAAAGCAATCTCATAAATGAAAATAACTGCAAGCTACTAGATCTAAAAGAAATAAAGAAATATAAAGGTTGCAGGCAACCCTACCTTTCTTTTTGCTTGTGTAATACCCTAAAGTCAAAGGAAACAAACCATTGGTAAAATGTATTCAAAGTTCTTTCTCTCCATGTGCAAATCAGAATAAATAATTATACACTTGGAACAAACATTATAAAGTATTAAAAAAACTATAGAGTATCTTGGGATGACTAGAAACATCATAATTGTTTAAAATAATGTGATAACCTAAAAATTAAATTGCATTTCAAAACTTGTAAGAACTCATTAGCAATTACGTAATTTAATCAACCATACTTAAAACAAGGGTTCCACTAAGTAAACAGATTAAATCATAAAGTAAAGACTTTGGAAGCTAAGTAAATATGTTAAATGAAGTTTTTAAAAGCTTAGCTGACAGGAAAATAAGTGGCAACTAGAATCCCATGTATCATTTTAATACATGGTCGTGGGGAGTAGAGGAGTAGGGAATCATAATCAGGTTTTTTTAAAACCATGATAATTCTACAAAGAACATGAACAACCAGAAGTTACAGTTTCATTTAAATTAAAACTATTCCACTGCAAAGATTAAGAATATGTTATTCCGTGGCACCACTTCTCAGCACCACTTTCTACCAATGTCATATATGTCCCTTAACTGTCACTATAATATCCTACTATTAGATATCAAAGATAACCTAAAAATTAACACTTTTGACTAAAACCTTGGGAAAATAGATTCAGCAGATGAATTCTGAAGCATAAGATCCAGCTAACAAGAATATATTACCTGAGTAAGATAACGTCTGTAATCCTGCCTCAATTCTTCTTTTAGTTTATGTTTCTTACGTTCATAATCTTCCCCAAGGGGTAAACTTAATCCATAATCAATTCCTAGAAAGAAAACAAGTAATATAGCTCATTTTCAAACCAATGTCAATTTCAACATAATCTGCTGTCACCAAAGCACAGTAGAAAAGAACAGAGTCATGTTTGATTCTGAGACTGGGATCAGGATAATGAATTGTTTATTTATTTATTTATTTTTAAAGATTTTATTTATTTATTTGACAGAGAGAGATCACAAGTAGGCAGAGAGACTGGCAAAGAGAGAGGAAGGAAAGCAGGCCCCCCGCCAAGCAGGGAGCCCGATGCAGGACTCGATCCCAGGACCCTGAGATCATGACCTGAGCCGAAGGCAGCGGCTTAACCCACTGAGCCACCCAGGCGCCCTGAATTGTTTATTTTAAATTTTTGGCAGGTTGGGGCACCTGGGTGGCTCAGTGGGTTAAGCCTCTGCCTTCGGCTCAGGTCATGATCTCAGCGTCCTGGGATTGAGCCCCGCATTGGGCTCTCTGCTCAGCAGGGAGCCTGCTTCCCCCCCTTCTCTCTGTCTGCCTCTCTGCCTACTTGTGATCTCTCTCTCTGTGTCAAATAAATAAATAAAAAGTAAAAATTTAAATAAATAAATAAATAAATAAATAAATAAATAAATAAATGAAATGTTTTGGCAGGTCATACATTCACACATATGGGAAATATCCCTCCCACCCATGAAATCCAGTCACCGAGTTCTCCTGCCCAAAACATCCAATATTACCATTTCTTGTATTTCCTTCCAGAAACTTCATGCATCTATAAACAGATACTTTTAAATTATTGTGTGTGCATGTTTCCTGTGTATTTACTTCTTCTTCCTTTAGGTAAATGATTCTGCATTGTTTAGCATCTGGCTTTTTCACACAGTATAAAATTAAAGAAAAACTGATTACCTTTTTTATTTCAGTTAATTCTACAGAAATTTCTATAAAGATAAATACCTACAACAATTTTAAGGTCTGTTTTCCAGTCTATGAAAATTAATAATGTGATTTTTTTTTTTTACTATAAGACTATTTTTGTTATAACATGTTCAAGGAAAAATTATTAGTACTATGCATGGCTCAGGCTTAAATTTTCAAGAACTTTTATTAAAGTTAAGCCACTAATTCTGATTTCATATGAATGGATATTAATTTTTATTGTGGTAAAATATACATAATGTAAAATTTAAATTTTAACTGCTTTTAAGCATACAATCAAGTAGCATTAATATATTCACAATGCTGTGCAAACATCACCACATACACAAAATTAAGGCCATTTCCAGATTTTTTTCATCATCCCAAACAGAAACTCCATAGAAGGATGTTAATTTTTTAAGAAAAACTTAAATTTTCATGGGCACCTGGTTGGCTCAATCATTAAGAGTCTACCTTGACTCAGGTCATGATCCCAGGGTCCTGGGATCAAGGCCCACATTGGGCTCCCTGCTGAGTGGGAAGCCTGCTTCTTCCTCTCTCCCTCCCCCTGCCTGTGTTCTCTCTCTCTCTCGCTGTGTCTCTGTCAAATAAATAAATAAAATCTTAAAAAAAAAAAAAAGTAAAGAAAGAAAAACTTTAATTTTCTTGTTTCCATATATAGAGCTCAAAAATCAAATTACATTTTGGGGTGATGGCCATACAACTTGTACATACTAAAAAAAATGAGAGTTGTACAATTTCAGTGGGGAAACTTTATGATATGTAAATTGTATCTCAATAAAGCAGTTAAAATCAAATTATATACTTTCAAGAAGCACAGAAAACAAATGAATATTTAGATTTTTGAAGCTCCTCTCCTTTTTAGTCCTACTATGTAATACCATAGCATTCAAAAAATTATCATTTCTAAATATTTTCCTTAATTAGTTAGCAATCCAAAGAACATAGACTAAATAATAGACCATAGTTTATAAACTAATATGGATATCACCATTTTTGTGTCTTACTCCCTCACAATGCAGCTAAATGATGGGACTTTTCATAAAAGTGTCATATAACTGCTTTATTACATCACTGAAATATTTCAGGGGGAGAAGGCCCAAGGGGTATACATATAAATGTATGTCTGTTGATTTTTATGGTATACTAAATTCCACTTTCCACCTTGAACATCATGGAATTCTCTTGAAAAACACTTCTGGTCTACATAATCCTGATAATAGTGAGTAAAGTAGGTCTCCTTAGGGATGCCTCTCACTCACGCTCCCAACTGTCTCCCAAAAGAATTTAAAGTATCCCGTATGCTTAAAATTTTAAATCATTCTAGAAAAGCATTCTTTCATCACATAGGAATCTAAACCTTATTTTTAAAGATATAACATTTAAGCCTAAAGAGAGAAATACCTTTGATTTACACTTTAGAATGGAGTATCACACATGGAACTAAATCATAAGGTCAATGAAGGTAAGGCCTTCATTTATTCAAAATTTACTCAATTTTATAATGCCTGGTATACAACCTATATCCAAGAAATGTTTATTGAATAAATGTATAAATGAATGCATGAATGAATCCTTAAATAAGAGGAAAGAATGAGAGAAAGGGAAAAAGCACACGATTTTTAGTATTTCATTTCTGATTTTAGGCAGTCTGCATAGACAAGCAGCATAATAACTAGTAAACAAAGTTACTTATCTCTAGTCACAATGGATACTCTACTGTGTCAAGGAGGAAAAGAAAACAATGCTGCAAGGATTAAAATGTGATTTTCATTTATAAATCACTATTTATACTAAGTTCAATTTCATTTATCAAGAATTTTTGCCTTTTACTATTGCCACAAACCGTATTTGTAGTAATTGTCTTAAGAGACAAGGAAGAATACATACTGATTGCCTTCTGAACTACTTTAAATTTTATTAAGTCTAAGGTTTAGTCAACAGAAAATACTAACTTTTTAACTGTTATTTTTGTCATCTAATACCAATATTTTATGGCATTAGAGGTAGGCCAGAGAAATAAAACAAATATATGGAACAATTTAAGTATTCTGTTCCTTTTAAACTATGCATGAACTATGGCATCTCAATTGACTTAATTAAGAAACATGGTCAGACTTACTTATTCAGAGCAGTTGTCTTATAATGGTTTTAGTGGCAAATAAAGCATCAGTGTCATCTTAGCTTCATTTGAAGTGATGTCACTTTACCAAATACATCAGTGACTCTAAGACAGTTAACATTATGCTTCAGAACTGTATCAATTACAAGTATTAGTTTCTACAGCAGTTATGGGGTAAATAAACTATTTAAAACTAAAATATGCAATCTTTTTAAAAATTAATTTACAATGCTAAACAGAATGATAATTTAAAATATAACTAAAATTTAGTGAAAAAAATCATCAACTTCCTGTTGTCTATTTCCCAAAATCTTTACATTAACGGTAATTTTCTAGTTTAGTCTAAACCTCAGAGCTTTTCTGCAATGTAAAATTCTGTTGTTTCCTTTCTGATAATTTTTAAATTTAACACTGTAATTGCTTTCTTTATAATTCTTTTACAAATTTCCATAAGCATAACTGTATTTAAAATGAACTTTTAAAAATCACACAAAATTTCTAGTAACAAGAGTAAATCTCTATCTTACTTTAGTAATCTGTAATCATCTTGCTTGATTTCCAAAATAATTACTTTAGAGCATGAAAAATAAATCCAGAAAATTTCGGAGCCTAAAATACAGATCAATAATATTTTAATATAAGATTAAAGGACATTGCCTAGAAATGGATAAAAACACATAGGGACTATGGTCACGGAAGATGGATTCTTCAAGTACCCAAATTTAGAGGTAAGGGAGTTGAAAAGGAACCAGAAAAATATATTGAAAAGGAGTCTGCTGGAAGTCTTCCAAGCTACCTCCAGGCTGAGTGATTCACTAGAAAGACTTACATAATGCATTATATTAATGATTACAGTTTATTACTATGAAAGAATACAAAGCAAAATTAGCAAAGGGAAAAGGCTCACACAACCAAGTCCAGAGGTAACTAGGTACAAACTTCCAAGAACTCTTCCCCAATGGAATCCCATAGGACACAACTTGTTACAACATAATGTGAAGTGTTGTCTACTAAGAAAGCTCATTAGAGACTCAGTGCCCCTGGTTTTTATTTAGAGCTGTTCACATAGACATCCTCTGCCAAGCATACACCAAGATTCCAGATTCCCCAAAAGGAAAGCAGGTGTTCTACTTGATCATAGGGCTTACACAAACAATTTTATTTAGGCACAATGACCTTATCATTTAGAGGAAGTTTTAGACCAGTACAGGAAACTGTTTACTACTTAAGTTCAAGATACTAGCCACGGGCCAACCTTGCAGACAGGACTTTCTAAGGATAATCATTCCCAGGCCTGCTTTGTTACAAGTGCTCTACACAAAGAGGAACTAGTAAGATAGGAAGACAACCAGGAGCCAAGGGAAGAAAATACTCCAAGAAAGCAGTAAGATGCTAAATGGAGCAGGTAGATTGAAAAATTTAAGATCTGTACACTGCTCATTATATGTAGTTACATAAGAGTTACTATACACCTTGATGTTTGTGGGTGAGCAGCACAGAAGTAACCCTGACTGGAAAAGTTTTAAGAAACTGAGGTGAGAGGAATTGGAGATTATAAATAAACATAAACAACTCTAACTTTTGCTACAATGAAGAACCTAGAAATTGACAGTAACTGGAGGAACATAAAGGATTTTACAAAATAGGAGATATAGCAATACAGAAATGTTCTAAAAGAAAGGAAAAATAATTTATGATTCAGATGAGGAAATCTGATGGAGTGATGATATTTTCAGTGAAAAGGGACAGAATGCTATATAAGGAGAGGAGTTGGTCCAACAATGACAATCTATGGTAACAGAAAACAAGGCAGACTATAGTACAGATGAGGGCTGGCTGGCAGAGGTAAGGGTAAATTCTAATTTACCTAATTCTAATTCTTCTATTTTACAGTGAAATACAAAGTAAAACCATGGACAGGGGGATGGGGAATGGAGTTTGAGGAGAGAAGAAAAAATAAAATAGCTACCTTGTAGAACAGGATAGCAATGGATTAGGGAAATGTAATAAACCCACCAACAGCAGTGAGGACACACCTTGGGTTAGTAGTAGGTACTTTAAAGTAAAAACAAGTACCTGGTTGTAGGTTTTCACCACCCAACTGCAGCTACATAAATAGCAGCACACATCAGACTCAGAGACAGATTTAACAAGAGATGAGATTTAGCAAAAGGATAAGATAAAGGGAAACAGAGGCAAGAAAGATAAGGGTATGCAAGGGAGTCCAATAATATAGGCCATGGAATTTAGGCTGCATAAGGAAGGAAATAATGACAGGGTAGGTCCTTCAAGGGAGTAGAGTCAATGGATGGTTTAAGTCCTGGTAATGTCAAATATTTGGAATACTTGTCAGAGGCAGGATACAAGAGAAAATCAGCTGAAAAAACGAGAAGTGGTCATCAAAGAAAATACTTGGAACTGTAATTCAGTCACTGGTAACAGAGGTCGAAGACAGAACTATTTAAGTGAGTGGCTGAGAAGAGTGGTAAACAATATCACAACATGAAGAAGCCAAGAAACTGAAAGGCACTAAATATTTAAGGAATTAGGAATGGCTCTGAATCTGTGAATAACTGCAGTAAGAAGTGAATACAAGAGACTGATCCTGCAAATTTCAAAGGTGTTAGGTTACAGGGAGGACAAGAAGCATGTAAGTCCCAAAAAAGAATACGGCCTTTACTCCAACTCCAGATTAAATGAAGAAAATATAGCACAGCATCTGGCACACAGAACGCACTCAATATAGGTTAGCTGGTAGTAGTAGCAATAGCAGAAAGAATAGTGGACTTTAATTTCTATTGACCTTTCAAGCATCAGGATCCTTCTTGGTTTAAACGATCTTTATTGGTGAGGCATCTCCATGGCTCAGTCAGTTAAGCATCTGCCTTCAGCTCAGTTCATGATCCCAGGGTCTTGGGACTGGGTCCCGCATTGGGCTTGTGGCTCAGCAGGGAATCTGCTTCTCCCTTTTCCTCTGCCCTTCCTTCCTCCCCCCTCCCTGTGCGCTCTCTCTCAAATAAAATCTTTTTAAAAAATTATCTTTAATGGTTTCTCTTGTCAAATGTATAGGGTATCAATAAATCAAAGTTTTCTGACAAATACCAAAATACTGATTTTAAGCACTTTCTACTGTGGAAAGCAAAGAAAACTTTGTCCCACAAGCCCAATTTTTAAAAATTGAGGAAGAATATACGTACCAAAAAGCACAATCTTAGGTATATTCCTCAATGAATTTGTACAAAAGTATGCACTATTGTAACAACTTGATTTCTTTCCACCTCACAAGGGACACTTATGCTCCTTCCCTATGAATATTCCCTCCCAGAGCTTACAAGTATTCAGACTTCTATTAATGTGGATGCATTGAAATACTACTTGAATCTCAAATAAAAATAATCATTAAGTTTGTGATCTTTCACATTTTACTTCTTTCAGTCAATATTACTTCTGTGGGATTCAGCCATGTAGCTATATGCACGGCTTTAAGTTTGTGACTCCTTTCATTGTATGAATACATCACAATTTTTTTTTTTAATCCATCCTACAGTTAACAGATATTTGAGCTGCTCCCTGCTGTTTGGGAGGGTGGGGGAAGTACTATTATGAACAAAATTCCACTGACATTCTTGTACATGTCTTTGGTGAACACGTGTATTTCTCTTGGCTATTTTCCTAGGAGTGGAATTCTTGGGTCACTGGATAAGGTCACAGAGTTTAGTAGATATTGCCAGTTTTTCAAAGCTACACCGTTACCCATTCCTACAAGCTATGAATGAGTTCTAGTTAATTCACAGCCTTGCCCACTCTTGGTATTGTAAATATTAGACATTATACTTCTGTGCAATGGTGTCTCAATGTAGTTTCAATCTGTATTTCCTAACAACTAATGATGCTGAGCATCTTTGCAATGCATTTGGATTTCCTTCTTGAAAACAGCTATCCAAGTCTTTTGTCCATTTTCAGAATTGAATGGTTGTCTTCTGATAAATTTTATACACACACATACACATACATAGAAACATATGTAGATTTTTTAAAAATTTTTTATTGTTATGTTAGTCACCACTACAGTACATCATTAATTTTTGATGTAGTGTTCCATGATTCAATGTTTACATAAAACACGCAGTGCTCCATACAATCCGTGCCCTTCTTGATACCCATCAGATTCACCCATCCTCCCAACCACTCCCTTCTAAAACCCTGTTTGTTTCACGGAGTCCACAGTCTTTCATGGTTCGTCTCCCCCTCCAATTTCTAGTTCTCCTAATGTCCTCCATGCTATTCCTTATGTTCCACAAATAACTGAAACCATATAAAAATTGACTTTCTTTGTTTGACTTATTTCACTTAGCATAACCTCTTCCAGTCCCAACCTTCTTGATGCAGGGAGGACAAGAAGCATGTAAGTCCCAAAACAGAATATGGTGATGAAATATTCCATTGTGTATAAGGACCACAACTTCTTTATCCACTTGTCTGTGAAGGGCATCTTGGCTCTATCCACATTTTGGCCATTGTGGACACTGTTGCTATGAACATTGGGGTGCATATGGCCCTTCTTTTCACTACATCTGCATCTTTTGGGTAAATACCCAGTAGTGCAGTAGCTTTGTCACAGGGTAGCTCTATATTTAATTTTTTGAGGAACCTCCACACTGTTTTCCAAAGTGGCTGCACCAATTTGCATTCCCACCAAAAACTGTAAGAGCTTTCTCCACAACTTCTCCAAAATTTGTTTTTTCCTGCCTTGTTGATTTTTGCCATTCTAACTGGTGTAAGTGGTATCTCAATGTGGTTTTGATTTGAATTTCCCTGATGGCTAATGATGATGAACACTTTTTCATGTGTCTGTTAGCTTTTTTTATGTCTTCTTTGGAGAAGTATCTGCTCATGTCTTCTGCCCATTTTTTGACTCACCTGTTTTTTGGGTGTTGAGTGTGAGAAGATCTTGGATATCAGCCTTTTGTCTGTAGTGTCATTTGCAAATATCTTCTCCCATTCTGTGGTTGCGTCTTTGTTTTGCTGAAGGTTTCCTTTGCTGTGCAGAGTTTTTTATCTTAAGTCCCAAAAGTTCATTTTCGCTTTTGTTTCCCTTGCCTCGGAGACATGTCCTGAAAGAAGTTGCTGCGGCTGATGCTGAAGAAGTTACTGCCTATGTTCTCCTCTAGGATTTAGACGGAGTCCGGTCTCACATTAAGGTCTTTCATCCATTTAGAGTTTTTCTTTGTGAATGGTATAAGAGAATGGTCTAGTTTCATTCTTCTGCATGTGGCTATCCAATTTTCCCAGCACCATTTATTGAAGAGACTGTCTCTTTCCCACTGGATTTTTTTTTCCTGATTTGTCAAAGATTAGTTGACCATAGAGTTGAGGGTCCATATCTGGGCTCTCTATTCATTTCCACCAATCTATGTATCTGTTTTTGTCCCAATACCATGCTGCCCTTGGTGATCACAGTTTTGTAATATAGCTTGAAATAAGGCAATGTGATGCCCCAGCTTTGTTTTCTTTTTCAACATTCCCTTGGTGATTAAGGGTCTTTTCTGGTGCCATACAAATTTTAGGATTGCTTGTTCCAGCACTTTGAATAATGCCATGGGTATTTTGATTAGGATGGCATTGAAAGTATAGATTGTTCTTGGCAGCACAGACATTTTAATAAGGATACTGCATCCAGCAAGACTGTCATTCAGAATGAATGGACAGACAAGGAGCTTCCAAGACTGGCAGAAACTCAAAGAAGTATGTGACCACAAAGCTGGCCCTACCAGAAATATTAAAGGAGGGTTCTATAAAAGGAGAAAGACCCCAAGAGTGATATAGAACAGCAATTTACAGAGACAATCTTTAGAAACAAAGACTTCACAGGCAACATGACATCAATAAAATTCTTTCTTTCAATTGTCACTCTCAACATGAATGGCCTAAATGCTCCCATGAAATGGCACAGAGTTGCAGACCATATAAAAGGACATGATCCATCCATATGCTGTCTATAAGAGACTTGTTTGGAACCCAAAGATGCAGTCCGACTGAAAGTGAAGGGATGGAGAACCATTTTTCATGCCAATGGACCTCAAAAAAAAGATGGGGTAGCAATTCTCTTATCAGACAAATTAGATTTTAAGTTAAAGACTGTAGTCAGAGATACAGAAGGATACTACATCATTCTTAAAGTGCCTATCCAACCAGAAGATCTAACAACTGTAAATACCTATGCCTTCGACACGGGAGCAGCCAACTACATAAGCCAACTGTTAATCAAAATAGACATACTGATAATACATTTATTGTAGGAGACCTTAACACTCCACTCTCAGCAACAGACAGATCAACTAAGCGGAAAATGAACAAAGAAACATGACCTTTGAATGACACACTGAACCAGATGGACCTCATATATACAGAACATTCCACCCTAAAACAGAATACTCACTCTTCCTGAGCACGCATGGAACTTTCCCCAGAACAGATCACATCCTGGGTCACAAATCAGATCTTAACTAATACCAAAAGACTGAGATTATTCCCTGCATGTTCTCAGACCACAATGCTATGAAACTGGAACTCAATCACAAGAAAAAATCTGGAAGAAATCCAAACACTTGGAAGCTAAAGACCATCCTGCTCAAGAATGTTCAGGTCAATCAGGAAATCAAAGAACTTAATCAATTCATGGAAACCAATGACAACAAAGACACATGGATCCAAAACCTATGGGGTATGGCAAATGTGGTCCTAAAGGGGGAAATATATAGCCATTCAAGCCTCACTCAAGAAAACAGAAAAACCCCAAATACACAAACTGTCTTTACACCTTAAAAATCTGGAGAATCAAGGCACCTGGGTGGCTCAGTGGGTTAAAGCCTCTGCCTTCAGCTCAGGTCATGATCTCAGGGTCCTGGGATCAAGGCTCTCATCGGCTCTCTGCTCAGCAGGAAGCCTGCTTCCTCATCTCTCTCTGCCTGCCTCTCTGCCTACTTGTGATCTCTGTCTGTCAAATAAATAAATAAAATCTTAAAAAAAAAAAATCTGGAGAATCAACAACAAATTAAACCTAACCCACGCACAAGAAGGGAAATAATTAAGATTAGAGCAGAGATCAATGAATTAGAAACTAGAAATACAGTAGAACACTTTAATGAAGCTATAAGCTGATTCTTTGAAAGAGTTAATTAAGATCAATAACTTAATAAGATCTCTAACCACTGGCCAGACTTACTCAAAAGAAAAGAGAAAGGACCTAAATTAATAAAATTATGAACGAAAGCGGGGAGATCATGACTAACATCAAGGAAATAGAAACAATCATCAGAAATTATTATCAACAGCTATATCCCAATAAGTTAAGCAACCTAGAAGAAATGGATGCATTCCTAGAAACCTATAAACTTCCAAGACTGAAAAAGGAAGAAACTGACAACCTGAATACACCAATAACTAGTAACAAATTGAAGCAGTGATCAAAAACCTCCCCAAAAAACAAAAGTCCAGGGCTTGATGGATTCCCTGGGGAACTCTACCAAACATTCAAAGGAGAAATAATACCTACTCTCCTGATGCTATTTCAAAAAATAGAAATAGAAGGAAAACTTCCAGACTCTTTCTAGGAGGCCAACATTACCTTGATCCCCAAACCAGCCAAAGACCCCATCAAAAAGGAGAATTTCAGACCAATATCCCTGATGAATACGGACGCCAAAACTCTCAACAAGATCCTAGCTAACAGGATCCAACAGTACATTAAAAGGATTATCCATCATAACCAGGTGGGACTTATCCCTTGCATGCAGGGGTGGTTCAACATTCGCAAATCAATGTGATAGAACACGTAAATAAGAGAAGAGACAAGAACCACATGGTCCTCTCAACTGATGCAAAAAAAAAAAAAAAAAAAAAAAATTGACAAAATACAGCATCTTTTCCCGATTAAAACTCTTCAGAGTATAGGGATAGAGGACACATTCCTCAACTTCATAAAATCCATCTATGAAAAATCCACAGTGAATATCATTCTCAATGGGGAAAAGCTGACAGCCTTCTCACTGAGATCAGGGACATAAGGAGGCCCACTCTTGCCACTATTGTTCAACACAGTACTAGAAGTCCTAGTAATAGCAATCCCACAACCAAAAGAAATAAAAGGTATTCAAATTAACAAAGAAGAAATCAAACTCTCTCTCTTCACAGATAACATGACACTTTGTGGAAAACCCAGCAGTCTCCACCCCCAAATTACTAAAACTCATACAACAATTCAGTAATGTGGCAAGATACAAAAACCAATGCACAGAAATCAGTTGCTTTCTTACACACTAACAATGAAACTGTAAAAGAGAAATTAGAGAATCAATTCCACTTAAATAGCACCAAAAAACTGTAAGATACCTTGGAATAAACCTAACCAAAGAGGTAAAGGATCTATACTCTAAGAACTATGAAACACTCATGAAAAAAAAATTGAAGAACACACAAAAAGATGGAAGAACATTCCATGCTCTTGGATCGGAAGAATAAACATCATTAAAATGACTATGCTGCCCAGAGCAATCTATACTTTCAATACCATCCTGATCAAAATACCAGTGGCATTTTTCAAAATGCTAGAACAACCAATCCTAAAATTTGTATGGAACCAGAAAAGACCCTGAATTGCCAAGGAAATATTGAAAAAAGAAAAAAGAAAGCTGGGGTCATCATGTTGCCTGATTTCAAGCTATATTACAAAGCTGTGAGCACCAAGGCAGCATGGTACTGACACAAAAACAGACACATAGATCAATGGAACCGAACACAGAGCCCAGATATGGACCTTCAACTACGTGGTCAAATAATCTTCGACAAAGGAGGAAAAAATATCCAATGGAAGAAAAACAGTCTCTTCAATAAATGGTGCTGGAAAAATTGGACAGCTATATATAGAAGAATCAAACTGGACCATTCTCTTACACCATAAAATACACAGGTTTTATACATACACCCATGGCTGCTATGTATTATGATGAATAGTTCTTTAAAAAAAAAAAAAAGATTTTATTTACTTGAGAGAGAGAACACAAGCAGGGGGAGTAGGAGGAGGAGAAACAGGCAAGAAAAATAAAAAAGAGAAACCAATAATTTTTTTTAAGATTTTATTTGAGAGCAATCACATGCAAGTGGGGGGAGGGGTAGAACGAGAGGGAGAAACAGACTCCCTGCTCAGCAGGAAACCCAACATGGGACTGGATCCCAGGACTCTGGGATTATGACCTGAGCTGAAGGCAGACACTTAACCCACTGAACCACCCAGGCACCCCTGTGATGAATAGTTCTTAATTTTAATGAAGTCCATTTTATCAGACTTTTCTTTTATGATTAGCTCTTTTCCTGTTTATTTAAGACATTCTCATCTACCCCCAACATCTTAAAGACATTCTCCTATGTTTTCTCTAAGAGCTTTATACTATTAAGTTTTACCTTTAGCTCTGTGATTCCTCTTGAATTAATACCGTTATGCAGTTTGAGGTGTAGGTTAAGGTTTCTTTTTTTTCTCTTCTTTAGTATGGATGCCTAACTTAACCATTTACTGGAAAGACCATTCTTTTCTCCACTGAATTGCAGAGGCACCTGTGTCATAAAACAGATATCTGTATATAATGGATTTGTTTAAATCCTCTCTATTCTGTCCCTGTGGTCTATTTGTCTAACCTCATGCCAAAACTAAATAGTCTTAATTTCATACCAAGTCTTTATATATAATAACACTAAGTTTTCCAACTTTATTTCCAACTTTTTCTTCAAGACTGCCATGGCTATCCAAGTTCTTTTTATTTCCCTATAAATCAGCTATCGAGAAGCCTGCTGGTACTGCACTGATCACCACACAAAATGAAATGGTGGAGCAATCTTAAAGATCAATGAGAAAACTATGATTGTTCTGTGACTTTTATGAACTTTTGTCAAAAGAGTAAAAAACAAAACAAAACAACAAAAAAAGAAAAAACCTACTACAGGGGCGCACCTGGGTGGCTCAGATGGTTAAGCATCTGCCTTCAACTCAGGTCATGATCCCAGGGTCCTGGGATCCAGTCTTCTGTTGGGCTCCCTGCTCTGACTCCCTTTCCCCCTATGTGCTGCTCCCCTTGTTTGGCTCTCTCTGCCTCTGTCAAATAAATAAAATCTTAAAAAAAAAAAAAAAACCCACTACCAACAATAACAACAATAAACCCTGTCAGTTATAAACATATATGGAAATTAAGAAAAAGGAAACAATTATTTATTATACTAAAGTTTAAAACATTAGCAACACTGAGAATTAAGATATTTTTTAATTCCTGGGGAGGAGGGAACTTTTCATGAGTTAATTTGAACACTGCTTGCCTTGTTGTATACCTTACAATAGTCACAAGCATCTCTGCTATGCCTTGGCAATCTGATCATGTTGAGAGACTTCTAATCCATGCACATAGAATGTCTCTCCTTCCACTTGTACATTCTTTAATTTCTCTGACACATTTTGTAGTTTTCTGTGTATAAGTCTCGCACAGTTTGTTAAATATACTTTTAAGAACAGGTGGCTCTGGAACAATGGGGGAGGGGGAGTGGCAATCCCCATGCCACTGAAAATCTATACATACTTTTTTTTTTAAGATTTTATTTATTTATTTGACAGAATGAGAGAGAGGGAGAGCATGAGAGGAGAGAGGGTCAGGGGGAGAAGCAGACACCCTGCTGAGCAGGGATCCTAATGTGGGACTCAATCCTGGGACTCCAGGATCATGAACTGAGCTGAAGGCAGTCGCCTTACCAACTGAGCCACCCAGGCACCCATACCTTTTTCTTTCTTTTTTCTTTTTTTAAGATTTTATTTATTTATTTGACAGAGACACAGCAGAAGAGGGAACATAAGCAAGGGGAGTAGGAGAGGGAGAAGCAGGCTTTTCGCTGAGCAGGGAGCCCGATGTGGGGCTTGGTCCCATGATCATGGGATCGTGACCTGAGCCGAAGGCAGATGCTTAGACTAAGCCACCCAAGCACCCCCACACAAGCTAAGGAAAATGTTCCTTATATCGTATGGAAGAAGCCGCTGGGATCTCCACTAAATCTCAGACTTCTAGATACTAAGATGCTCTGCAAGTAACCAAGCCCCGTGCAAGCTGGAGGCACACCTCCCACATGGTCCCTCCAGCCAGCCGGACACCTCAGATGAGAGCTGTGCCTAGACCAGCACCAGCAACTCAGCCCTCAGCAGCAGCTCCACCATATGCTGTTGGCTCGTCTGCTGCGGCAGCCAGGTCTCATAGCCCAGATGGCAACCACAGCAGATGGCGTGGCTGTGGGCTCTGCTGTTGGGCACAGGATGGGTCATGCCATTACTTGGGGCTTGCGAAGAAAGTAATGCTGAGCCTTCAAGGCCCGACATCACTTACCAGAAGCCTCTGGGAACCCAGCCAGCATACCAGCAGCAGCAGTTTGACCCATGACACTAGGAGGTGAAACAGTTTCTGCAATGTGCCCAGAACCAGGGTGACCTTAAGCTTTGTGAAGGTTTCAGCGAGGTACTGAAACAGTGCAGATATGCAATTAGCCTAATCAAGAAGTTCAGATTAAAGATATGGAAAATCATCTTTCATGACCAAGTTAATTTAGCATAAAAATATAATTAATAGTGAATATATAAAGTATAAAACCACCAGGTGAACCTCTCCTTCATAATTAAATACAGCTATCTTTGGATTTAGAATGAAAAAGGGTATTCTTACTACGTAGACGTTCACTCAATGTTCTGAGCTTGGCGCTGGGCAGATGTTTGTGTGTCTCCTTAAATCACCCTTTGTGATATTCTCATTTGTCAATTAATTAGAATAAAGTGACTTTCTCCCTCCCCTAAAAAATCACAAGGAAAATACATTGATAGTACTTTACTGAATTTATCAATACTGTTAAGTGTACATCATCTATCTACGAGATGAATCACATTGGTACCTACATCAATATTATCTTATTTATCTTTTGACTAAAATATTGTCAAAATTATATGTATTACTAACACTAAACATCAAAAATGAAATGATAATGGGTGCCTGGCTGGTTCAGTCAGTAGAGTGAAGATCCCCTTTCAAGCCCCACATTGTGTGCAGAACTTACTTAAAAAAAATAAAAAGACAAGTGAAAAATAAATTTATATTTGCAGGTATAATGACATGTATTAATAACAAAGAAGCAGCAACATGATTACTTTATGGTAGCCTCATAAAATTGATACAAATGTTTCATGGTAGCCTAACCTATACACTAATGAACTGTTACAAAATTTTTATGGCATACAGTATTACAGTCATATTCATAATATAGTATAGGAAACATTGTCACATTAGTTTAAAAACCACTTATCTATGATGATAGGATGATAGTTTCTTCAGTTACAAGAGAGGCATACTGTATGATAATATAATTCTTTGAAAGAAAATATATAAAACATAGGAAACCTAATTAATTTTATAGTAAACATCACTCACCTTGTTCCTACACAAGGATAGGCTATCCATTTCCATAGAAGTCTTGCATGCAATGTTCTATGCAATGAATATTTAGGCAATAATAATAACACAAAAATATACAGTTCTTACCATAGAGTTATTAAACTTTCACACTAAGACACAAAAGATAACTACAACTACTGTACAGCACAATAACTGCTTACTATTCACTAAGTGGAAGGGATCACCATAAAGGTCTTCATCCCTGTCATTTTCACAATGAGTAGGCTGAAGAGGAGGAAAAAGAGGCATTGGTCTTGCTGTCTTAGAAGCAAAAGAAGTGGAAGAAGAGGGAGCAAAGCCAGGAGAGGCTGTCACACTTGGTATCCCTTTAGGAACATACACTGTAATTTAACTGTTGTTTTTTCATTTCTCTAAAAACGTTTCTATACCCTATCAATCCTTCCTCCACCATATCCTCTAATTTCAGTGCCCATAACACCAAAGAGCCCCTGTTGTGAAAGAAGTCAAAGCAGTCTTGAATAACTCAAACACTTCTGCCAGATTGTCAGATGTCAATTTGTTTTCTATCACTGCTCTTCGAGGTCTTTCTTCTCATCATTTGCCATGGTTTGGAAGTACTCATCTCCACTGAGTCATCTTCTATTAATTCCTCTGGCATGGTGTCTACTTACTCTTGAACTTCTCCAAGATTCTTATCTTGAAATCTTTTTTTTTTTTTTTTTCTTGGCCATATCCACAATCTCTTTCATAAGTTCCTTGACTGGCTTTGCTATACATCCTATGAAGTCATGCACAACATCTGAAGACAGTTTTCTCCGTCAGGAATTTACTGCTGCAGCCCTAATGGCTTTCATGGCTTTTCCTATACAAATGATGACCTCTTCAATCCTTCCAGACTTTCACGGTGCTCTCCCTACCAGGGTTCTTTCTTCCATACTGCTGACAATCCTCTCCATGGAGTACCATATGTAATGAGCTACAAAGGTCCATATAACCCCCTGATTTAGAGGCTGAATAAAAAGATGCTGTGTTTGGGGGCAAGTAGAATATTCAACATCTTCAGTGTTGAAATCATGGGGTTCTGGGTAGTCAGGGGCATTGTCCAATATCAACTGCTTCTTTTCCTTACTAACATGTGTCCTTTGTGGTATTTTTATTTTCGAAATAGGGGACCTTCATCTGCATTAAAACTTGTTCAATCAGATATTCTTTCTCCTCAATGATTTTCTTAATGGCATCTGGGAATTTATCTGCTGCCTCCTCATTTGCAGGAGCTGCTTCCCCTGTTATCTTGGCATTAAGATAAACCTCCTTCCAAAATTATCCAACCATCCCTTGCTGGCATTAAATTCTCCACCTTTAGATTCTTCATCTTCCTTTTGCTTTAAGTTGCCACATGATAACTTTGCTTTTCCTCAAATCATAGTACAATATATAGGTATGCCTTTCTTATAGCAATCCTGCACCCACATAAAGTTTCTATTTTCAATAAAACATGAAAAGGCATTCTCAAAAAGTGCAAGGTTTTCACACCTGCTGGCGTAGCAGAGCAATGGCTTCATGAATTTCCTTTTTTTTTTCTTTTTCACAGTGGTCCTTAACACAGAATTCGATGATCTTGAAATGCTGAGCCAACCACAGCAGTAGACCTTAATCAACCTATCAACCAATTCAATTTTTATTGTAATAGGACTTTGCTTCTTGGGGGCACTCCCAGCATCACTAGCGGCACTTTGTATGGATTCCAGGGTGTAACCCAAAGTTTACAATATTGCACTAAAGACCATGAAAAACACACAAGAATCCAAGGAGATCATTTTTTACTGCACTACACCATTTACTGGAACTGAACAGTTTACTTAATATTTTCATATTGTTCATTGCTAATATAAAGAAACAACTTTTTTTTAATTGATCTCATATTCTGTGAACTTGCTAATAAGCTCGTGATTTCTAATAGTTTTTTTGTGGAGTCCTTAGGATTTCTCCAAACAGAATCATGCCATCTGCAAACAAGGACAGTTTTACTTCTAACTTTGATGCTTTGTATTTCTTGTAGTCTTTCATTACACTGGCTAGAACCCTCAGCACAAAGCTGAATGAAGTGGTAACTTTACACATCTTGTCTTTTTCCTGCTCTTAGAAGGAAAGCTTTGTAGTCATAAACTATTAAGTGTGATGCTGGCTATAGGTTTTTCACAGATGTCCTATTTCAGAATTAAAAGATCTCTTCTATTCCAAGTTTGTTGACAGTTTTTATTATAAATCAGTGTTGGATTTGGTCAAATGCTTTTTCTGCAACTATTGAGAAAACCATGTGCTTTCTGTCCGTAATTCTATTAATCTGGTATATATTAATTTTGAAATATTAAGACTAAAAACTTGCATTGCTATGATAAAGCTCACTTGGCCAGAGTGTATAATCATTTTTATATGTTGTTAGATTCAATCTGTTAATATTTTGTTTATGATTTCTGAATCAATATTCAAAAGACATACTACTTTGTAATTTACTTTTCTTACGAAAATTTCATCTGGCCTTGATATTAGGATAATACTGGCCTCACAATATATGTTGGGAAGTGTGCCTTTCTCTTTTGCTTCCAGTTTATAAAGGAATGGTATTATTGCTCCAATACATTTGGTAGATTTCAACAACAAAACCATCCAGGCCTAGGCTTTTCTTTGTGAAAGACTTGTAATGAAGATTTCAATTTTGTTACATGTTATATGTCTATTTAGATTTTCCATTTCTTCTTCAATTAATGTCAGTAATTTGAGTCTTTCTAGTAATTTATCAATTTTGTCTAAGAGGTCTAACTTGTCCACATAACACAACTGTAATATTAAACAAGTCAGCAAACACTAAAGATTTACTGGTGCTAACAATTATGTGAAATCCTACTTCCATTTTTTTTTTTTTTAATATTTATTTGAGGGTGCCTGGGTGGCTCAGTGAGTTAAAGCCTCTGCCTTCAGTTCAGGTCATAATCCCAGGGTCTTGGGATCAAGCCCCGCATTGAGCTATCTGCTCAGCAAGGAGCCTGCTTTCCCCTCCTCTGCCTGCCTCTCTGCCTCCTTGTGATCTCTGTCTGTCAAATAAATAAATAAAATCTTTTTTTTTTTTTAGATTTTATTTATTTATTTATTTGTTTGTTTGTTTGTTTATTTATTTGACAGACAGAGATCACAAGGAGGGAGAGAGGCAGGCAGAGAGAGAGGAAGGGAAGCAGGCTCCCCGCTGAGCTGAGAGCCCGATGCAGGGCTCTATCCCTGGACCCTGGGATCATGACCCGAGCCGAAGGCAGAGGCTTTAACCTACTGAGCCACCAAGGTGCCCCAAATAAATAAATAAAATCTTAAAAAAAAAAAAAAAGATTTATTTGATAGAGTAAGAGAGAGAGCATGAGAGGGGAAAAGGTCAGAGTGAGAAGCAGACTCCTCGCGGAGCTGGGAGCCTGATGCGGGACTTGATCCCAGGACTCCAGGACCATGACCTGAGCCAAAAGCAGTTGCTTAACCAACTGAGCCACCGAGGTACCCCCTACTTACAATGAATTTTTAACATTTTTTTCTATACCACTTGTAAAGAAAAAAAGAAAAGATTCCATTAGTGACTCTGATGGTTAATTCTAGGGGCCTACTTGGCTGGGCCATGGTGTCCAGATATTTGGTCAAATGTTAATATGAATGTTTCTGTGAGAGCACTTTTTGGATGAGATAAACACTTAAACTGGTGGACTCTGAGTAAAGCAACCTGCCCTCCATAATGTGAGTGGGTCTCATTCCATCAGTGGAAGGCCTTAATGAAGGCTGACCTTTTCTAAGCAAGAAGGAATTCTGCCAACAATCTCCAGACTTAGAACTGCAACATCAGCTCTTCCCTGGGTCACCAGCTTCACAGCTTACCTTACAGATATTAGACTTTCCAGCCTCCATAATCACAAGCCAAGTCCTTAATTATTTCTCTCTCTCTAAATATGTGTGTGGGTGTTTATTTATGTATTATATGTATTTACTTATACATACACATTCTTGTGGTTCTCTGAAGAACACTGACAAATACAGTGACATATTAATTGCTGAATTTGAAGATTTATCTAAGGTTAACCTAACATCTTTTTCTTCTTATTAATGAGACCATTTTTTTTAAGGTTTTATATATTTATTTGACAGAGAGAGATCACAAGTAGGCAGAGAGCCATTCAGAGAGAGAGGGGGAAGCAGGTTCCCTGCTGAGCAGAGAGCCCGATGTGGGGCTCAATCCCAGGACCCTGAGATCATGACCTGAGCTAAAGGCAGAGGCTTAACCCACTGAGCCACCCAGGCGCCCCAGTGAGACCGTTTTTGATAGAAAATTGTTTTTAGGGCAACTGGGTGAATCAGTTGTTAGGCAACTGCCCTCAGGTCAGGTCAAGATCCTGGAGTCCCAGGATCGAGTCCTGCATTGGGCTCCCTGCTCAGTGGGGCGTTTGCTTCTCCCTCTTACCCTCCCTGTTCTCATGCTTGCGTGCTCTCGTTCTCTCTCTAGTAAGTAAAGTCTTTAAAAAAAGAAAATTGTCTTTAGTATTTCCTTTAATTCATGAAATTTTATTAAATAAGTTACTGAAAATATTAAGTTTCTTAACGGATTTCTTCTTACTCTGTATTTAGTTTTTCAAAATAAATTTCAACATTGCCACATTTAAAAGCTAACCTCTCCTCCAAGATACATACTGACTCAGTAAATCTTCATTTAATATTTACTGAGCATCACCTATACGCCAGGTACTTTGCTGGTCTTGGGGAGATAAACAAGTATGTAAGTCTTTGCCCAAAAGCAAAGAACAGCATCTAGACAATAAACAAGCAAGCATATAATTTCAATATAACACAGCAAGTGCTATATGACATCTTCCATAATCCACAGCAAGTACCAGTTTGGTACACAATGAACTTTCTTTATACACAGAGATAAAGGCTGGCTAATACAGTTTTATGCCCAGGTCTAGGTTACCTTTTTTTAACTAAAATTTCAGTTTCTTTTTTGGAATATAACTGGCTTTTCAGTATTTACAAGTTATATCTGAGTTGCAAAAATTCTTTCTACATGTTTTCCTCTGTATTCCCCCATTCAATAATGGCTGCCACAATTAGGACACTTTTTTCTTGCATCTATAATGAAAACCTTAGACAGGAACTGCTCCAGGTCAAATAGATGCATACCACTGCTTTTTAATCTCAAAAGGCTGTGGTCATGTCCCTATACTGTAAATCACAAAACTAGTATTTTCAAATACAGAACAGGATCTATAATACCAGATATAGAGAAAAAGAAGGGGTATATACACATATGCACAGTCTAACCATGAAATTATATACAAGATACTGCTTAAGAAGAGAAGACTAAAGGGTAGGGTTGGGAAGGTCACAAATTTTCAAACTATTATGTACTTTTAAAAAAGATTTATTTATTTATTTTAGAAAAAGAGGGAGAGCACGAGCAAGGGGAGGGGCAGGGGAGAGACAGAGAGAGAGAGAAGCAGACTTCCTGCTGGACACAGAACTCAACACAGGGCTCAATCTCAAGACTCTGAGATCATGACCTGAGCTGAAATCAAGATTTGGACGCCCAACCAACTGAGCCAACCAGGGGGTCTCTGTTCTATACACTTTATCATTTTGCATGTGCAAATTTTATTTCTTTACTAGAAAAAAATTTTTTGACAAAACTCAAAACAAAGCAATGCTTCTATCTTCACCATTTGAGCCAAATACTACCTTTCAAACCTAGCAGAAACAATCTATGGATGGTGGGTTAAAAATAGGTATATATGAAAAAATGTTGAAAGTACTGGCTATATTATGTCAATTATTAAAATATCTTCTAGGATATAAAGCATTAGAATCAAAGTAATAATTCTCAGGGCGCCTGGGTGGCTCAGTCATTAAGCGTCTGCCTTCAGCTCAGGGCATGACCTCAGGGTCCTGGGATCAAGCCACGCATCAGGCTCCTTGCTCAGCGGGAAGCCTGCTTCTCCCTCTCCCACTCCCCCTGCTTGTGTTCTCTCTCTGTCAAATAAATAAATAAATTCTTTAAAAAAAAAAAAAAAGTAATAATGCTCAACCTAAATGAAAATATTCAATTTCTCTAAGAAAGAGAAAAGCTTAAAAAGATGATATTTAACTGAGGTACATAGACCTAAACACTTAAAAAATTACAGAAAGCACTTCTAATAATGGTTACAGGGCGCCTGGGTAGCTCAGTGGGTTAAGCCGCTGCCTTCGGCTCGGGTCATGATCTCAGGGTCCTGGGATCAAGTCCCGCATCGGGCTCTCTGCTCATCGGGGAGCCTGCTTCCTCCTCTCTCTCTCTGCCTGCCTCTCTGTCTACTTGTGGTCTCTGTCAAATAAATAAATAAAATCTTTTAAAAAAAATAATAATAATGGTTACAAATACAATAAGGAGTTAGTAAAAGTCGACTAATTCCTTTTAACTAAAAAATCACTAACGTGCCTAGATATGGTGTAGAAAGTATTATTTGCTTCTACAGGTCATTTTCAGCTGACTCCCATATTTCATTAAACCTAAATTATTCTAACAAATTCCTACTAACGACATAATTTCATTGACTTACATAGACTAAACCATGTACATGCTATATAAAATAAAGAACTTCACTATCATTTGTCCTGGTTCCTAGAAGGTTAATTTCTAAATCCTTGGAATATTCCGAGTGATGAGAGGCTTGGAATTCATGGTAGGTCCCTGGGACCCATACCCAATAGTTTATACAGATCCATGGTCCGCTCCTACATAGTTTATGCTGAAGAGATAACATAGATGTGAGCTGGTCACATCAGAAAGACCACACTGGAAAGATGTGATTAGAGGGTTAGACACTTCAATCATTTAACATCAGCCAGACCTCAGGTGAAAATAGGGAGTCTAGAGGCTGAGGGAAATCTCAGTAAAAGGGCCAGTGAAATCTCAGTAAAAGCTCTGGACACTGAAACTCAGGTGGGCATGCTGGCTGGCAATCAATGAATTTGCAAGAGAGGAGGGTGACATATCCTGAGGCTGACAGAAGCTTCACATGCAGACCACTCCTAATCCATCTCTCCTCTTTGACTAGTTCTAATCTGAGGCCTGTACTACAACAGTACTGTAATCATGAAGTATAGCACTTTCCTGAGTTCTGTAAGTCATTCTAGTGATTTATAAAATTTGACAGGGTAGTAGAAACCCCCATATTTGTAGCCAGAATAGAGGATAGCCTGTGGACTCCAATAAAACTAGCTACTGATGTCCAAAGTAAGAGAAGCCTTGTGGAGAACTATGCCCTTAAACTGTGAAGTTCGGTTCAACCCTGGATAGTCAGGTGTCAAAAACCAACTCCTGAAATAGTTCTGTGTGAGGTACAGAATGAGAATGGAAGAATAAGCTACATGGATAAGCATTACCCATAAATATTACCACTAATTGATATGAATTTAGAAAAATCAGAAAAATGCAGTGGGTTTCATGATAGCTGCATCATGAGCTATCAATAGATTTTCACTCGCTAAATGAATATTGCCAGTTTATATATTATTGATAACTACTGTGCTTAATTACTTATTCAAGTAGGGTATCAAAGAACTTAATTCAAAATATAATTTCCAAGTTTGACCTTTTTAGACCAGTTTGCTTCCTAAGTCCTGTAAGAAACCACATGAGAAAACTCTCAAAAAAAAGAAAAAAGGAAAGAAAGAAAACTCTCTAATACCAAACTCTTTTACAATTTTCCCATCATGACAAACTACATATTTGGCCTGACTTCTTTCCAGTCTTATTGAGAAATAACTGACATACATCACTGTGTAACTTTAAGGCATATAGCTTGACTGTTTGATTTAAATATACAGTGGAATAATCACCACAATAGGTTCTGCTAACATCCATCTTCTTGTATAGATACAATGAAAAGGCAAGAAAAAAAAGACAAACATTTTCCTTCTGATGAGAACTCTTAGAACTGACTCTCAACAAATTTCCTATAAGTCACACAGCAATGTTAGCTGTAATCATCATGTTATACATTATTTCCCTAATATGTATCTACATATTATTTATTTTTAAACACTGTAGTTATTTATAACTGGAAATTAAGGTCTGTTGACCACTTCCTCTAATTCCCCTGCCCCCACCCTTCACCTCTGGTAACCACAAATCTGAGTTCTTTTTCTGAGTTTGGTTTTGTATTCTGTTTATATTCCACATGTGAGATCATGCACTATATTTTTCTGACTTATTTAACTATGCATGTCTTCAACTCAACAATAGTGTGCAATCAAGGGTTCCATGCCAGCATTTGTTATCTGTCTTTTTGATGATGACCATTCTAACAGGCATGATGTGGTCTCTTTGTAGTTTTAATTTGCATTTTCCTCATGACTAGTGATGTTTAGCATCTTTTCATGTGCATTTGGCCTAATTTTAAGGCCACAATTATTCAAGTCAGTCAGTACCTGAATACTGATAAGTTATCAAATCAATCAAATTATATATTATTCTTTAATAAGATTCAAAGCACAAAAACAATTATTGTTTCAGCTGGCAATAAAACACTATGAAAATTAAATTTTACACACCTAACAGAATAGTTTATTTTTGCAATCGGAACCTTCATTCACTTAAAACATCTTTAATAAAGTGCCAGGAACTATGCTAGGCAGCAAATATACAATGCCAGGCAAGCTGGTATACCACTGCAGTAAAAGAGACAGCTAAGTAAATTCAAAACAACACTTCAGGGGGAAAATCAACAGGACAGAAGCACAAGGCATAAACAGCCAACACAGTCTTGGAAAAGCAATAAAAGGATAAAATTATCATACAGTAAACAAGAATACACTGAAGGAGCTGAGCAAGATTAATGTGATCCTTTGTTTTCTGAAAGGATAATGAGGGCAGTGCAGACTTAGTTGGGGTGGGGGGGCTAGACCATAAAACAAAAAGAACATTAGAAAAAAATCTGAGACAGCATAGGCCTGCATAAAATAATGTTTGTGGGATTAGAGAAAAATCAACTTATTTTTAAATTCAAGCAGCACAGTCAAATGAACTTATGTAATTACTTGCTGTGGGAGACAAAGGGACAAAGGGAGTCGAGGATTACTAAGCAACACCTCATGAGAGTACCAGAAAGTTTAAGAAAAAAGATAATCTTGCATATGTTAATTTTGAGCCCATGACATCCAAGTATAGATGTCCAATAGGAAATTAGACATATGGGTCCAGAGTTCAATTAAAAAAAAAAAATCAGGATTGGAATACAGATTTAGGGGTCATGAACACACTGATGGCATATAAAGCCTCTGAGTGGATAAGGTCAGTCAGGGAATATATGAAACAAAAAGGCCTAAGACATTGCCCTAAAGAACACCAATTAAGGAATAAACAGAGGTCACTGTCTTTAAACTAGACTTTAAACTATCTATCATTTGTGCATGTAATAAAGAATAATTCTTAAATTCTTAATTCTCAAAAACCAAAACCTACATTAAAAAAGATATGAGGTCACAAAATAAAGATTTATTACCAACTATGTGCCAGTGATCTTTTCACATGTACTCAATTATTGCTACAATAACCTTTTTAAGGTAGATGCCAATTCTTAAGATAAGGAAACAGAGTTTAAATAACCTGTGCCAGGTCATGAAGGCATGACAGGTACAATCCAGAGTAAGCTGTAACCCAGAATTTCAAAGTGATTCTGTCGAACCTTATTGCTTAAGAGAATCTACTTTTAAAAAATTATCTTTGGCAATAATCAAAATTTCAATTCATAAAAATTTAGGTCTGGAAGATAACCCAACTTCTTTATGTTACAAATAAGGAAACTGGGGTCCTTAAAAATAAAGGAGCTTTTCCAAAATACAATACTAAAATTTAAAAAGAGCCTGGGGGCTCCTGGGTGACTCAGTCAGCTGGGCATCTGACTCTTGATTTCAACTCAGATTGTGATCTCAGAGTCTGGGGATCAAGCTCAGCATAAAGTTCCACGTTCAGCAGGGAGTCTGCTTGGGATTCTTTCCCTCTGCCCTTCCCCCTGCTCATGCTCACATGCTCTCTTACTCTCTGACAAATAAATAAACCTTTAAAATAAATAAAAAGATCCTGAACAGTCAAAGCAATATTGAGAAAGAACAAAGTTGAAGGTATCACAATAAGAGATTCCAAAATACACTACAAAGCTGTAGTCATCCAAGCACTATGGTACTGGTACAAAAACAGACACACAGATAAATGAAGCAGAATAACTAGCCCAGAACTAAATCCACACTTACATGTTCAATTAATCTATGACAAAGGAAGCCAAGAATATACAATGGGGAAAAGATAATCTCTTTAAAAAATGGTGTTGGGAAAACTAGATAGCTACATGCAAAAGAATGGAACTGGATGACTTTTGTACACCACACACAGAAATAAACTCAAATGTGACAGACACCTAAATGTGAGACCTGAAACCATGAACTCCTAGAAGAAAACACAGGCAATAATCCCTCTGACAGCAGTCGTAGCATCATTTTTCTATGTATGTCTCCTAAGGCAAGAAAACAAAAGCAAAAACAAAATACCGGGACTACGCTAAAATAAAAAGCTTTTTCACAATGAAGGAAACCATCAACAAAACAAGACAACCCACTGAAGAGAAGAAGATATTTACCAACAATTCATCCAGTAAGGGGTTTAATACCAAAAATATATAAAGAACTAAGGCAACACCAAAAAAAAACCAACAAAACAAAACATGTAATATAGTTAAAAAATGGGCAGAAGACAGGAAGAGACATTTTTCCAAAGAAGACATAAAAATAACCAACAGACACATAAAAAGATGTTCATCACCATAAATCAACAGGGAAATACAAATCAAAACCATATTTATACCTGCCAGAATGGCTACAATCAAAACATAAGGAACAACAAGTGAAGAAAAAGCATGTGGAGAAAATCACGTGGAGAAAAAGGAACCTTTGTACACTACTGGTGTGAATGTAAACTGGTTTAGCCATCATAGAAAACAGCATGGAGATGGCTCAAAAAATTAAAAATAAATATAACATATGACCTAGTAATTTCATCACTGGTTACTTAACCAAACAAAACAAAAATGTTATTTTGAAAAGATATCACCCCTTAAGCGCACTACAGTATTATTTACAATAAAAAGATAGGGAAGCAACCCAGTATCCATCAACAGAAAACGTATAAAGATGACGTGGTTACATATAAGAAATGAATATTAGCCATAAGAAAGGGCAAGATCTTGCCACTTGCAACAACACGGATGGATCTAAAGGGTATTGTGGTAATTGAAATAAGTCAGAGAAAGACAAATACTATATCATTTCACTTACATGTGAATCTAAAAAACAAAGCAAACAGAAAAACCAGCTCAAATATAGCAAACTGAACTGGTGATTGCCAAAGGTAAAGTGAATGAGGGGACAGGTGAAATAGATAAAAATCCAAACAAAGATGAAAAATATAGCATAAGGAATAGAGTCAGTAATACCACAATAATGTTGTATGATGACCTTATCGTGGTAAGCAACGAGTAATATACAGAATTGTTCAATCGTTTGTACACCTGAATATAATAACACTGTAATGTTATTTATACTTCATTAAAAAATCTCTACATATTTTCACAACAGACCATGATAAAAAAAAACTCAGTATAGCTGCAATATTAACTTTTGTACAATTCTAATATAGTAATCTATAATTAAAATGTTCACTAAATAGCATTTTGTAGCCTCTAAGCATCTCTGATTTTTAAATAAACATCCATCATTTTTATGCAGTTAACACATTTATCCTCTCACACACAAATTCCATTCAAATTTTTCAATTAATTTTTAACTATATTGTATATACTTACTGCCATGATTCCCATAGATTATAAAAGAATATCATTTAAAATGGGTAGGTGGTTCTCAGTATGCATTATATTTCCTTTGCAGACAGTACAGTCATATGTAAGATTCCAGAAATCAAAGAGTTACTGCATTCCAAAGAAATCTTTTTTTCTGAAAATACAAAGCTCTTTCACAACAGCCTGCTAAGAATACTTTAAAATCAATTTGACAAACCTAATGACATACCTAAAGAATTCCTGGTCTGTTGACTGTTTGGTGGTATGTTTTCCTTAGCCATGGAGATTAATATTTTACTGTTTTCAGAAAGCTTCTCCGATGCCTTTCCCTGAAAGAGACATTATATTTACAAAAGTAAGGGGAAAATAATCTACATTAAATATACACTGTACACTCAACACTCTAATTAAATGACTTGGCCAAATTACATAATGCATCATAGAAAAAATTTAAAATTTACATCTGAGGAATTAACCAAAAGTATTTAACACTGTAATAAATGTAGTAAATTCTAATTAAATATTAGAATTCATTTAACAACAAATACTCACTGAGTTCCTACTACTTAGTGTCCCAGGCACTGGAAACACAAATGAAAAGAACATATGAGAATCTCTGCCATCATAGAATTCAAACTACTGAGGGGACAAACGATAAACATAATATGTAAGTAGACTATGTAATACATAGAGAGTAACCGGTAAGGTCTATGGGGAAAAATGAAGCATGGTAAGAACGACCATAAATGATGCAGGAGGGACTGAAAGACCTAACTGAGCAGTGATACTTGAATTAAGACTTAAAGATCATGATTTATGTACTACTTAACAATAATAATTATAATAAAATTATATGTAATAACTCTTTTCAAACACTATAACCTAGTCCTAAGAAAAGAGTAGTTCATAACCACAGACTTCAGGGCTGGACCATGAAGCCACGACTGTGTGTACTTGGATGAATTAACCCCTTTGAGCTTCACTTTTGTGATCTGTAAAACAAAAATAGTCCACATACTTAGCAGGGATATTATGATTCAGTAAGATAATACATGAAAGTCCTTGACACAACTCCTTGACCAAAGCGGCTTTTATGGAAAGACGGCAACGTAGTATGATGGTTAAGAGAGCAAGTATTACAGTCAGGATGTCAGAAATCAAAGCCTACTTCTACTAACTCTGTGACATGAACTTCCCCATAACTCAGTTTACTCACTTAGAAAATGAGCATAACAGTATCTATCTCATAGATTCATATGAATCATAAATGTAGCCTCTTTTTTTTTTTAAAGATTTTATTTATTTATTTGACAGAGAGAAATCACAAGTAGATGGAGAGGCAGGCAGAGAGAGAGAGAGAGGGAAGCAGGCTCCCTGCTGAGCAGAGAGCCCGATGTAGGACTCGATCCCAGGACCCTGAGATCATGACCTGAGCCGAAGGCAGTGGCTTAACCCACTGAGCCACCCAGGCGCCCCTAAATGTAGCCTCTTAAAACTAAGTCTCATCCATGAAAGGAAAAACCCTGCAACAAAGAATAATCTATCTAGCAAGGCTAGCATTCAGAATAGAAGATAAAGGTTTCCAGACAAACAAAACTTAAAGGAATTCATTACCACTAAACTAGCCTTACAAGAAATGTTAAAGGGGATTCTTTGTGTGGAAAGGAAAGGTCATAGCAGGAATAAGATAAGTAGAAAAGGAAAAAATTTCACAGCTACATATTAACATAGTAAAACAGAATAATCCCTTATAAAACCAATACAGAGGTTAAAGCACAAAAGAAGTAAAATCAAATACATCTATATGGGCACCTGGGTGGCTCAGTCACTTAAGCATCTGCCTTCAGCTCAGGTTATGATTCCAGGGTCCTATGATGAAGCCCCACATCAGCCTCCCTGCTCAGCGGATGGCCTGCTTCTCCCCTCTCCCTCTGCCCCTCCCCCTGCTTGTGCTCTCTTGTGCTCTGTCTCAATCGAACAAAATCTTTTTAAAATATATATCTAAAAAAGTAAGTAATGGGATTCACAAAATAAAAGAATGTAAAATATGACACTATATAACTAAAACATAGGAGAGATAGGAGTAAAAATCTAGAGCTTTATAATGGGTTCAAACTTAAGCAACCATTAACTTAATAGACTGCTTGCTATATGCATAAGATGTTACATATAAGCCTAAAATAATATATAAACCTACAAAGAATATCGCTGGAAAAAGCCCATCAAAGCACAAGAGAGCAAGAGAAGAAAGGAACAAAGAACTACTAAAACAATTAACAAAATGGCAGTAAGTACATACCTATCAATAAATACTTTGAATGTAAATGGACTAAATGCTCCAAAAAGACATGGGGTACAAAACGGATAAAAAAGCAAGACACACAAAAAAGGGCTGTGTCATGAGTGGCACATGTTGGGCAGTTGCATTGCTCTTCCTGTGAAATGGACATCAAGAGATTTCAGAATCATAATTTTCTTGTGTCTGAGCAGCTGTGATCATTGGTCCCAGTGTCCCATTTAAAAAAAAAAAAAGAAAAAGAAAGAAAAGGGAAGGGGGAAAAAAAAAGGCAAGACATAATATATATGCTGCCTACAAGAGACTCTTTTAAGACCAAAAGATATAGACAGATAGAAAGTGAAGGGATAGAAAAATATTTATCATTCAAATTGAAGTACAAAGACTGCAGGGGCGCCTGGGTGGCTCAATGTGTTAAGCCTCCGCCTTTGGCTCAGGTCATGATCTCAGAGTCCTGAAATCGAGCCCCCCTCATCCGGCTCTCTGCTCAGCAGGGAGCCTGCCTCCCCCACCCTCTCTGCCTGCCTCTCTGCCCACTTGTCAAATACATAAATAAAATCTTAAGAAAAAACAAAACAAAAACAAACACTGTAACAAGAGAAAAAGAGGGGTGCCTGGGTGGCTCAGTGGGTTAAGCCGCTGCCTTGGGCTCAGGTCATGATCTCAGGGTCCTGGGATCGAGCCCCACATCGGGCTCTCTTCTCAGCGGGGAGCCTACTCTCCTCTCTCTCTCTGCCTGCCTCTCTGCCTACTTGTGATCTCTGTCTGTCAAATAAATAAAATAAAAATCTTTAAAAAAAAAAATACTACACAATCATAAAGGGATTAACTCAACAAGAATACAGAACAATTGTAAATATTTATGCGCCCAACATGGGAGCACCCAAATACATAAAGCAGCTATTAATTAACATAAAGGAAGTACCAATCAATACTACTATTGATAGTAATGATAGTATTGGTAGTAATACTAGTAACAGGAGACTTTAACACCCCACTAACAACAACAGATAGATCATCTTTACAGAAAATTAACAAGGAAAACAGTGGCTTCAAATGACACATTGAACAGGTGGATCTAACAGATACGTTCAGAAACATTTCATCCTAAAACAGCAGAATACACAATCCTTTCAAGTGTACATGAAACATTCTCCAGAATACATCACATATTAGGCAACAAGTCCCAACAAATTCAAAAAGATTAAATTTAGTCATATCATGCATCTTTTCTGGCCATAATGATAAGAAACTAGAAATCAACCACAAGAAAAAAAAAAAAAAAAACTGGAATGAAGACAAATGCATGCAGGTTAAATAACATGCTACTAAACAATGAATGGGTCACCCAAGATATAAATGAAATTTAAAAATACACAGAGACGAATAAAAATGAAAACATGATGGACCAAAATGTTTGGGATACAGCAAAAGCTGTTCTAAAAAGCAAGATTATAAGCAATATATACCTAACTCAAGAAGCAAGAAAAATCTCAAAAGAGTAACCTAACCTTACATCAAACAAAACCCCAAACCAGTAGAAAGAAGAAAACAATAAAGAAATAAATGAAATAGAGCAGAAATAAATGAAATAGAAACTAAAAAAACAACAGATCAATGAAACCAGAAGGTGGTTCTTTGTAAAAATCAACAAAGTCTGATAAGCCTTTAGCCAGACTCACCAAAAGAGAGGGCTCAAATCAACAAAATCAGAAATGAAAGGAGAAACAACCAACACCACAGAAATATAAAAGAATATGAAAAATTATATGCCTACATATTAGACAACCTAGAATAGATCAATTCCTAGAAACATACAATGTTCCAAATCTGAATCAGGAAGTCAAAAAAAATGTGTCCAGACCAATTACCAGCAATGAAATTGAAACAGTAATCAAAAACTGCCAAGGAACAAAAGTCCAAGATCAGATGGCTTCACAGGTGAATTCTACCAAACATTTTAAAGAAGAGTTAATACCTATTCTTTTCAAACTATTCCAAAAAATAGAAGAGGAAGGAAAGTTCCCAAATTCATTCTCAAATCAAATAAAGACAATACCAAAAGAGAACTACTGGCCCATATTTCTAATGAATATAGATGCAAAAGTCCTCAACGAAATATTAGCAAACCAAATTCAACACTACATTTAGGAAAAAATGTTCACTACGATCAAGTGGGATTTATTTCTGGGATGCAAGGGTAGTTCAATATTCACAAATCAAAACAATACATAAAATCAACAAGAGAAAGGATAAAACTATATATACATTTCTGTAGATGCAGAAAAAGCATTGGACAAGTTACAACATCCACTTATGATAAAAACTCTCACCAAACTACTTAGAGGGAACATACCGCAACATAACAAAGGCCATATGGGAAAATCCCAGAGCTAACAACATTAACAGAAAAATTGATGCTTGCCCCCTAATATCAGGAACAAAACAGGGATGTCCACTTTTACCACTTTTATTCAACTTATTAATACTGAAAGTCCTAGCCATAGCAATCAGACAAGTTAAAGAAATAAAAGGCCTCCAAAATGGTAAGGGAAAAGTAAAACTTTCACTATTTGTAGATGATATTAAATACAGAAAACCTACAAGGCCATTGGTTAAAAAAAAAAAAAAAAAAAACAATATTCAGAAACCCATTGCGTTTCTATCATGAAACAGAAATCAAGAAAACAATTTCAGGGGGGTAGAGAGGGTGATTGGGTTATGGACACTGGGGAAGGTAGGTGCTGCGGTGAGTGCTGTGAAGTGTAAACCTAGTGATTCACAGACCTATACCCCTGGGGCTAATAACACATTATATGTTAATAAAAAAATTTAAAAATCAATAAAAAAAATCGGGTAAAAAAAACACAATTTCATTTATAACTACACCAAAATAATACCTAGGAATAAACTTAATTAAGGAAGTGAAAGACTTATACTGTAAAAACTATAAAACTGTGATGAAAGAAATTGAAGACAACATGAACAAATGGTTAGATATTCCATGCTCTGGAATGGACTGGAAAACCAAACTTTGTTCAAATATCTATAGTACCCAAAGCAATCTACAGATTTAATGCAATTTCTATCAAAATACCAACAGCATTTTTCACAGAAATAGAATCATCCTAAAATTTGTATGAAACCACAAAAGACCCCAAAAGCCAAAGCAAACTTAAAAAGAAACCAAAATACTGGAAGTACCATAATCCCAGATTTCAAGATATACTAGGAGGTTCTAATTATAAAAGTAGTATGGTTGTGGTATAAAAATAGACACACAGATCAACAGAATAGACTAGAAAGCCCAGAAATATGTGGTCAATTAATCCGCAGCAGCAGCAGAGGCATGAATATGCAAGGGGAAAAAGACGGTCTCTTCCACAAAAGGTGTTGGGGAAACTGGACAGCAACGTGCGAATGAAAGAAACTGGATGACTTTTCTCACACCATACACAAAAATAAACTCAAAATGGATTAGGAACTAAATGTGAGGTCTGAAACCATAAAACTCCTAGAAGAAAATACAGGCAATAAGATCTTAAAACATGGGCCTTACCGTGATTTTTCTAGATATGTGTCCTTCAGCAAAATTTAACTATTGGAACTGCATCAAAACAAAGTTTCCCCACAACAAAGGAAATCATCAACAAAACAAAAAGACAACCCCCACAATAGCCAAACTGTGGAAAGAGCTGAGATGCCCTTCAACAGATAAATGGATAAAGAGGCTGTGGTTCATACATACAATGGAATAGTACTCAGCCATGAAAAAAGGATAAATGTCCAACTTTTGCATCAACAAGGATGGGAATGGAAAAGATTATGCTGAGTGAAATAAGCCAAGCAGAGAGAGTCAATTATACGGTTTCACTTACTTGTGGAACATAAGGAATAACACAGAAGACATTAGAACAAGGAAAGGAAAAGTGAATTGGGGAAATCAGAGGGGCAGACAAACCATGATAGACTGTGGACTCTGAGAAACAAACTAAGGGTTTTTTTTCGGAGGGGAGAGAGTCGGGGGATGGGTGAGCCTGCTGGTGGGTATTAAGGAGTGTATGTATTGGATGGAGCACTATTAATTGCATTAATTGCACATAAACAACTAATCTTGGAAGCATCAAAAACTAATGATGTATTTTATGGTGACTAAAAAAACACAGTAAAAAAACAAGACAACCCACCGAATGGAAAAAGGTATTTGCAAATGATAAAGCCAATATCAGGTTAATATCCAAAATAAACGAAGAATTTAATACAACAACTCCAAAAACCCAATTTAAAAATGGGTAAAGGACCTGGATACACATTTTTCCTAAAAAGACATACAGATGGCCCAGACACATGAAAAAATGTTCACCATCACTAACCATCAGAGAAATGCAAATCAAAACCACAATGAGATAACACCTTAACACCTGTCAGGATGGCAACAATAAAAAACACAAGAAACAAGTGTTAGTGAGGATGTGGAGAAAAAATCATGTACTGCTGGTAGGAATGCAAACCGGTGTAGCCACTGTGGAAATCAGTGTGGAGGTTCCTCAAAAAATTAAAAGTAAAATTACCATATGATCCATTATTTCCACTACTGGGTATTTACCCAAAGCAAATGAAAACATTAATTCAAAAAGATACGTGCAACCCTATGTTTACTGCAGTATTATTTACAAGAGCAAGATATGGAAACAACCCAAGCATTTATCCACAGTTACACACACATACATATATATACCCCATGGAGTACTGCTCACCCATAAAAAAGAATGAACTCTCACCATTTGCAAACAACATGGATGAATCTAGAGGGTATTAAACTAAGTGAAATAAGTCAATCAGAGAAAGACAAATACCATACGATTTTACTCATACATAGAATTTAAGAAACAAAACAAAGGAAAAAAGACAAACAAAAACAGGCTTTTAAATTTGGAGAACTGGTGGTTGCCAGAGGGGAGGTAGGTGGGAGGGGAAGAGCATTAGGCATATACTTAGAATGATGAGCATTGAGTAATGTATAGAACTGCTGAACCACTACACTGTACGCCAGAAACTAATACTGTATGTTAATTATACTGGAATTTAAAAAAAACAGAATAAAAGATTAAGCCTCTTCCATAACTAGCACACAATAAATGTTATCTATTTAAGTAAAATTCCCTCATAATTAGGGTGACCATATTATTTATCATGTCAACCAGATGCCCATACTTTCCATACCTTTGCCCAAGACAAATGCTGAACCAGATGAGACATGGGGCAATAGGTAAGCCAGGGCTGTCGGGTTAGCCAATAGATATGGGGACTTTGATTACAATGGACTGTATTAAAACAAGATTAATCTACATCCTATATCTTATCAATACACTGAGCTTAAGAGACAAGGTGCCCCATCTATCTAGATTAGTGCTATAGTAGAGCTTAGCATAGTACCTAGCACAGACTCAGTAAGTATTTCCTAAATGGATCAAATTACTCTTTCACCAAAACTAGGAAAGCTTTAAGGAAGTTTTTTCAAACACTGTTTTCAGAAACAGTTGAACAAATTCTAATCTGGAAAGCAAATATACCAAAATAAACTATTTCAATAAATTCACTTTTGTAGATTTTAAAAAAAAATTTTTAAGACACTAATTTATTGAAGTTGTATTTTTCATTTAGATACATAGAATATGAGAACTTTTTTTTGTATCTATCATATTCTGAAAGTTCCTCATACTAGAAGTAGTCTCCTAATCATTTTATGAAGCACAACAATTATTAATTAAACCCTAGTAAGACAGAAGAAATGGTGAGATATAAAACAACACAACAGAAAAACTACATTCATAATCAACGCAATCTTGTCCAGTATCAGGCTCTCAGACTCGGTGACAAGACACCCAAACAAAAGTATGAAACAGAAGATTCTCACTCACTGAAAAGGAGTTTCGCACTTACAAAAAGCTAATCTTCAGAGACAATTTTAATGAAACATGCTAAAAAAAATTATTAGCTTTACCTTCATTTCCATATAAGGTGGATCACTTTCCAATTCTGCCTTGTCTTTGGCCAGTTTGGCTTTTTGCTCTTCAATAAACTCATCCAAATTATCAGCCATTTTGCAGATACTGAAAAACAAAACTTGAATCAGCACAGCTATACAATATTTTTAGAATAATTAACAACATGTAGACTTAGCCCACATCAGTATTCAATTTCACTTATCAAACTGAGAAAATCATATAAGCTTGGCCAAATATGCCCGCTTGCTTCTCTCCCAACCCGCCCCCAAAACCTATGACATACATACTAAATATCTGAAAAGATATAAAAAAGAATATTCACAACTACCATTATCATCTCTCTCTCTCCCTCACATTCACACACACACACTTTGATCCATAAGTCAAAAAAACAAAAACAAAAACCTTTTAAAAAAGTGCTTTAATTATTTGGCAGTAATTTCAAACTTAACAAAAGAAGTTACAATAAGAACAGAACAATGTGCTATGGTGAGTACTGTGAAATGTGTAAGTCTGATGATTCAAAGACCTGTACCCCTGGGGCAAATAATACATTATATGTTAATAAAAATAATTCTTTAAAAAAAGAAAAACACAATGAATCTTGGTATATTCTTTACCTATTTCAAGATTTTTGCACAACTTGCTTTGCTCCTTGTGCACACAAGTTCATTCTCTCTACATAAACAATTTCCTCTAAAATTTTTCAGAGGATGAATTACATACATTTACCCCTAAACACTTATGAGTATATTAAGAATTAGCTTGTTCTTACAGACTTCAATATAATTATCAACTTCAGCAACACTGTTTTTTGTATCTAATCCACTATCCGTGTTCCAATTTTGTCAAATGTCCTTTACAGCTTATTTTTCTCTCCCTCCAGCTCAAGATCCAGTCCAGGTCAAGTGCTGCAATTCTTTGTTATGTGTCATTAGCCTCCTTTAATCTGGAACATTTCCACAATCTTCCTTTGTCTCATAATACTGTTTGTTTTTTGTTTGTTTGTTTTTTGTTTTTTGTTTTAATATGGCCCAACTAACATGAACACTTCAAATAGAACCTCCCCTTTTGGGGTTTGCCTACTGTACCTTTTTAACTGAAATTCAATTTATGCATTCTCAGGTGAAATACTACTTAAGTCGTGATGAGTCCTTTCAAAGTGTCAACAATTAGAGACATGCATGTCCATTTGCCCTTCATTAGTTATATTATTTTTGATTGCCTGGTCTATATGCTGTCTGATTTCTGCATTACTTTCCCTTGTAACTAATATGCAGCCCAAAGGGAGATACATTTAGACCATGCAAACACTTCCGCTCAAAATTTCCTGGATGTAGCAACAACTGGTGATTCTTAACTGATCCAATCTTTCAATCAAGAGGGCTACAAAATTCTAATATTCCAATTCTACCACTCCCTGCGTATTTATTTACCAGTTGGCACTTATGCTATTCTACAAGCCCTTCCTTCCTCCACATGTCTTTATCAGCTTATTATCAGTATAGACTCATGAACTCCTTTCTTTTTACAGTGAGGTCTGGAACTATTTTTAAATTCATAAATTTACTCACTTTACTGAACAGTTTCCCTAAGTTTTGGTGAATTCATGGTTGTGTAATTATCACCATAACCACATTTTCTAATGCCTCTATGACCCTGTGGGGGTCATAGAAGTTCCCCTGTGCTGTTTTGTAGTCAGTTCTTACTCCACTCCACTCAGGCAACCACCAATCTGTTTTCTGTCTCTACGGTTTTTGATTAATGCAGAAATATCATGTAATTGATCATATAATATGTAGTCTGACTTCTTTCACTTAAAAATGTTTTTGAGATTCATCCTTATAGTTACATCTATCAGTAAGTAGCAGGAATTTTTATTGCTAAGCAGTATACAATCGTACAGAAATTCCAGTTTACCTATTTACCCATTATGGAACATCTGGATTGTTTCTAACTGAGGGCTATTTATGAATAATGCTGCTATGAACATTTGTGTTCAGGTTTTTGCATGGTCATATGCTTTGAGTTCTGCTAGATATGTACCTAGGAGTGGAATTACTGAGTCATATGTAACATGTTTCACATTTTGAGGAACTGGAGAACTGTTCCTGTAAGTATGACATAGCTGGACCATTTTACATTGCAACCAGCAATGCATCCTGATCAACCCTGGGTTTTTTCAGGCTTTTGAATCTTAGTCATTTCATTTTTGATCCTCTGTCATTGACTATGTAATAGTATCAGATTGTGGTTTTACTCTGCATTACTTTAAAGACTACAATATTGAGCATCTTTTTCTGTGTTTATCTGCCGTTTGTAGATCCATGTATTTAACCACTGGCAAAATGTCTCTTCATATCTTGTGCCTATTTGTAAAATTAAATTGCTTTATTATAGGTCTTTTTATATAGAAGATACCAGTTCTTTATCAAACATGGTTTGTAAGTATTTTTTCTCAGTGTATGGTTTAAGTTTTCTTACTGCCTTCTTCCTTTAATAAGACTTTTTAGAGCACTTTTAGGCTCAGAGCACAACTGAACATAAGGTACAGATTTTCCATATAACCCTTCACACATGCACAGCCTCCCCCATTATCAATATCCCCCACCCAACTAGTACACTTGTTATCAATGATGAACATATATTAATACATCATTAGCACTCAAAGTTCATAGTTTACATTATGGTTTACCTTGGTGTTATCCATTCTATGGTTCATACATAAATATAATAACATTTATCTACTATGGCAGTTTCATACATAATAGCTTCACTGTCCCCCAAACCCTCTGTGTTACACCTATCATTCCTCCCTCTGCTCTGAACCCTGGCAACCACTGATCTTTTTACTGCTTCCATAGTTTTGCCTATTCTGCAGAGTCAAACAGTTGGAATCACACAGTACGTAGACTTCACATGGTCTTCTTTCACTTATATGCACCCAAGGTTACTCCATGTCTTTTCATGTCTTTGTAGCTCATTTCTTTTTAGCACTGAATAATATATTGTGTGGTTAGCCACTCATGTACTCCAAATTTTTTGTTACTTCCAGGTTTTAGCAACTATGAATAAAGCTGCTGTAAACATCTGTGTGATGATGTCTTCTAAAGAGCAAAAGTTTTTAATTTGTATGAAGTCCAATTAATTTAATCACTAATTCATTCACTTTTCATCAATTCTGAATCATTTGTGCTTTCTGGTGTCCTATGTAGGAAACTTTTCCTAACCCAAAATTGCAGATATTTTCTTCTACCTTTTTAGAAGTTTTCTAGTTTTCTCTTATATTTAAGTCTGATCCATTTCAAGTTAATTTTTGCAAATGGTGCAGTTAAGTCATCAAGGTTTAATTTTTTACACATGGATATAAAATTATTCTAACATTACTTTTTTACACTATTCTTTCCTCATTGAACTTGGAATTTTTTTTAACCTTTTTTTTTTTTCCCAAAAACATGAAACTTAGTGACTAATTAAATGTGTGGCAAGAAAGAAAGAGTCACTGATGACAACGGTTTTAAGTCCTGGAAGCTAAATATGGATAGAATCCTTAACAGGGGGCGCCTGGTGATTCAGTGGGTCAAAGGCTCTGCCTTAGGCTCAAGTCATGATCTCAGGGAATCAAGCCCCAGATCCAGGCTCTCTGCTCAGTAGGGAGCCTGCTTCCCCCCCCCCCCCCCCCGCCTCTGCCTGCTTCTCTGTCTACTTGTGATCGCTGTCTATCAAATAAATAAATAAAATCTTTTTTAAAAAAAAAAAAAAAAAAAGAAGAATCCTTAATGGGAGTGGGTCACAAGAAGTTTTTTGACCTGGTTTGGTTTAGATATGTTAAATTGGAGTTAAAAAGATATGCTAATGGAAATTTCCAGCAGATACTTAGAAATTCAAGACACATTCAGGGAAGACCACCACATCCGAAATGTTTAAGAGTTGATTATGTTAAAGTAATAGTTTAAGTTGAAATGAGCGCGAACAAGGAAAAAAGAGATGACCCAGAACTAAATGTCAGGCAATGTTCTCTTGAGGGGGTTACAGAAGAAGCTGGAAAAAAATAGAGAGGAATATTTAAAAGAAGGATATAAAGAAAACCAAATCAACATAATTTGGAAGGAAAAGAAGAGATACAAGAAAGAACTAGTCAACAATTTCAAATGTAAGAGAGTTAAAGGGGGAAAAAAAAAGCATATACTGAATTTAATACTTAGGAGACAATAACTTGTAAAAATATAGAAAAGCAAGCTTTACCTAAAATTAAAAAAAAAATAAAATACTGGGGTGCCTGGGTGACTTAGCTGGTTAAGCATCTGCCTTCAGTTCAAGTCATGATCCCAGGGTTCTGGGATGGAAAACCCTGCACTGAGCTCCCTGCTGAGTAGACAGCCTGCTTCTCCCTCTCCTTCTGCTGCTCCCTCTGTCTCTGCATACTCCCCTGTTCCCACCCCTTCCCCACTCTTTCTCTGTTTAAATGAATGAATAAAACCTTTAAAAAAAAAATGTTGAGGGGCACCTGGTTGCTGCATGGGTTAAATGTCTGCCTTTGGCTCAGGTCATGATCCCAAGGTCCTGGGATAAAGCCTCCTATCAGGCTCTCTACTCAGTGGGGAGCCTGCTTCTCCCTCTCCCTCTCCCTCTGCCCACCACTTCCTCTGTGCATGCTGTCAAATAAATAAATAAAATCTTGTAAAAAAAAAAAAAAATGTTGAGGGACACCTGGGTGTCTCGGTCGTTAAGCATCTGCCTTCAGCAGAAAGCCTGCTTCTCCCTGCTTTGTTCCTTCTCTCACTGTGTGTCTCTGTCAAATAAATAAATAAAATCTTTTTTAAAAAAATTTTTTAAAAATTTTTTTAATTTAAAAAATAAAAAAAAGTGGCATGAGGAAACTTCTGGCAGTGATGGACGTGTTCATTTAAAAAAAAGTTGAAATTTATATCAATTAAATAGTACATAATATGAACTTCAGTCTATTATTTACTTCTAAAAAGAACACTGATTTTAAAATATGGTTTTAACAAAATACATTCCAAACCAACAAAAGTTAACATAGTTAAGCCATTTTTAATTTGCTAATTGTGACAAAAGATTTTTCCTAGTAAAAATTCAAAACAGCTCAACAGTGAACAGTAATTTTCATGTTTTAAAAAAAAAATCACTTCTTAAAATCCCCTAATTTCCCTCCTTTATGTCCAATAGAAATAAAATGATAGGATAATACATACTTTGAAACAGAATTTTATACAAAATGTAAGCAGAAATGTCATTATCTAAAAAACAAAAAGTAACAAGCCTCTCACTCTGATCTAAGGTCTCCACATAACACTGGTAATAATTATTACATTAACAGTTCATTTAACTCAAAGTTTGGAAGTTCTCTCTTGAATTTAAAGATACTTAAAATTTCCCTTTAGTCTAAATTTTTTTTCTTTTCTTTTCTTTTTTAAGTAGGCTTCACACCCAGCATTGGAGCCCAACACAAGGCTTAAACTCATGACCTTGAGATCAAGAACTTGAGCTAAGATCAAGAGTCTGACCCTCAACCAACTGAGCCACCCAGGTGCTTCCCTTTAATCTAAACCTTTAACATCCATTATAAATTCTAAAATTCATTTTATGTAACCATAGTAATATTTTTAAACAATAGCAGTACGTATACTATATGCCATAACTAAAATATCAAATTCATTAGATATAAGTATACATTTAATCACTTCTAATTTTGTTCTACTATCTGATTAGACTACAGTATCTTTAAATTGAAAAATCAAAGATACTAATAAGCTTTCTTCTGGCAATGCCCTGCAAAGACCACCAGGAACACTACTGTGATTAAACTTCGGTTTATTTATCATTACATAAAGGAATGAATCCTTGATACTCACCATGGGGAAATCTGGAGTATCTTAACATGGAGGTGTTAGAAAAGACAAATAGGGTTTGCAGCTTGTTAGGTGATTTGGGAACAGAGCTTTGCTCAGGATTGAAGGCTGTCAGAAGGTGAGAGTAATTCTATGACTGGACATCTTAAGAAACCTTATCTAAAGCTGTAAACTGGTTAAGAGGCAGCCATCACTCATCAGCTGTGAGATGGGATGCTTGGTTTTCTGTAGCTTGGACAACATTCATGTTTTGTCTGTGTTTGGACAGGATTATGGAGTGGTATTGTTTTTCTCTTGATTATCCCAGACACAGAGCTTTGTCAAATGTTGATGTTCTGTGCAACTGTTTATCTTCAGTGGAAGAACAACAAGCCTAAGCACTAGTGTCAAGCCAGTTTCTAGTAACACCAAGGCCTTGGTGATAGTACAGCCCAGCTTCCAGCTGTCATGACCCCTTTTTCCTTTATCACTCCTTCAAGCATATGACAACTTACATAAAACATATTTCAACTACAAAATTATTCAAGATTTAGTGACTCACATAGACTGTGTTGGTAAGTACAGCCTAATAGATTAAGAATATTTATAATTTGAAGATTAAATTATAAGAAAATCAGCTGAAAGAAACCTCAAGGGGATTTTTTATTTTCCTTCACCCTACATTGTAAAAATCATTCACAACTTCTTAACCCACTGAGCCACCCAGGCGCCCCATTCACAACTTCTTTTAAAGTCTTATTATCAAGTTGTTTTTACCCCAGTAGCTATGTACATAGTATACAGATGATAAAGTTCTTAAGAAAACAGTTTAACTGAAAGATCTGGACTTGAAACCCAATTCCATCATTGATTGACTCGTATGTGGCCAACCTCAATATGCTCCTTAACCTCCCTCTTACTTTCCTCATCTGTAAAATGGAAATATCTACTTCAGAGCTGTTATGAAGAAAACACTAAATGGCACATATAAAATGTACGGCACACCTGACACTGAGAAATCAACAAATTAGAGCTGTTTCATTAACTCATTATATTTCAATGGTACTTATATACATCAGTAATTATCTTTTTAAAGAAAGCCTCCAAAATACACTGGAATTTAAATCACCAGTAATTGACACTTGGTTATCATAATCCAAATCAACAAGTTTAGGGGTGCTTGGTTGGCTCATTCGATTAAGCATCTGCCTTCGGCTCAGGTTATGATCCCAGGGTCCTGGGACAGAGCCCTCAGTGTCAGGCTCCCTGCTCAGTGGGGAGTTTGCTTAACCCTCTCCCCATGCCCTTTCAAGCTCCCTGCCCTACTCTGCTGTTTCTCAAATAAACAAACACAATCTTAAAAAAGAAAAAAAAAAAAAAGTCTAATTCTTAAACTTAGGCCCTTTTTGTTTATCATCTAGATAGAAATATAAGCAGACCAAAACATACTCATTACTCATTGTGTTAAGCCTTGGTGAATCTAAAAAAAAAAAAAAAAAAAAAAAAAAAAACACCCCAGAAATAATGGGGTATGCCCAATTTCTTCTCCCCATTTCTTCAATCACAAAGAGAGGAGAAAATGTTGCCATTTTCTTCTCTCTTGAGTCAAGTGTAAATTTCCTCCCTACTCTGGAAGCATAAGAAATAGAAAATACTCCCCCTCTCTTAGGAGGGCAATATTCAGATGCTAAGGAGACAGAAAGTTTAAAATATGAACCCTGCCATCAGATTTAGACAAGATAATACCCCATGTCACAGGGCTACATCTGGCCAGACTTGGGGTTAGGAAATGATGTGAAACACCCATAAAAGATCCAGCAGCAATATAAAGAAAACAATTTGAATATGTCTGGAATTCACAAGAGTCCAAGACAGGAGCTAGGGGTAAGGTTTAGTAGGTTTTTAAAATGATCTTTACAGCTATAGGAGAAAATATTCCTTTGAAAAAGAGAAGCTAGAGTGGGAGAACAGGGCTGAGGACAGAAAAGCAGAAAGTGATAACATATGTCCGTGGGATGCAGAGAGGAGCCTACGAAAGTCTTAGAAAAAAGAGAAGGGAGGAGGTGAACCAGAACAATGTTTCTCATTTCCCATCCATCTAGAAATCTTTCCACCAAATGAAAAGTATTTAATCTTTTCTCCTAGCAGATACATCCACAGGATCAATTTGCTTCCATGAGCATACCCAAATTCTGACAAATCCTTCTAAATGTTGCTATCAAGTAACTGGCAGGGAGAGAGGAAGGGTGAAGGTTAGGATACAGACAGAGTGAATACAGAAAAGCACAATTAAGGCTTTTAGCAACTTACATCCTTAATGGTGATGAAAAACAGTAGCATAAATTAGCCTTTCACTTATGCAAAATTGCCAGAACACTCGCTCAAACACCTTTGCCTCCCACTCAGTATAGCAGTGGGAACGCAAATCAGAATGTTAAAAGAATAATCTGAAATCTGCTCAAAGTTTGTAATAAATCACACGTGCCTGAGAACTTTGAGTAAAAATGTGCTGAAACCAACCTTTTCAATTTAGCCTATTTAAAGCCATCTGCTCCCTTTCAGAAGGTCACCTGTACGCAGGAGACCTAAAATTTCATCCCCGGGGAGGATTTAACCTATTTAACCACCACAGAGCCCGTGTCCTCCTAGAAAGAATATTCAGAAAAGAAAGCAGCATCTCACTGGTTTTCGTGGGATTCCTTCTTGCTTGTCAACGTGTTATACCATTCTTTCATATAAAACAGAACCCCTCTGAGGATATATGGCTTTTTGCAAACGTATATGGGTTGCTATTAGGTTCTTAGCATTTTCCGAGGTGTTTGGAAACTGTTGGTTTGTTTGCCGGAAGTGAAGGTAAACTTTTGAATCCCATTGTCTGAGAGCCAGCTTCCCTCCAGAAATGAGTCCCACTGCTCTCAAGAAATGAGTCCCCCATTTACTGAAAACTGGATTCCAATTCCAGACACCAATCATAAAATGAAGGCAATTAGAAGAGATTCGAGCTTAAGGAAAACAGAGTATTAACAGCACCAACTTCACAGCGCTGTGCTGATTGAATAAATTTCACTTGCAAAAAAAGCAAAGCGTTGAGAACCGCGTCGAGCGGACACTCTATAAACGTTAACCATTACCCAGCACCCAGTAAAGGAAAAGTGCTCCAGAAGGCTTAGCCCAGCAGCGGAGAGCCGGCTGTTGGGGAGGGAAGGCACGCGGGAGCTGTGGGTGGCGGCCCGGTTAAGAAGCGTCAACGCGTCGTCAGGCAACCGGGTCTCCACAGCACCCAAGGCGGCGGTGGCTGCCGGGGCCCCGGAGTCCAGACCGCGTAACTGAGGCACCGTCCCTAGCCACCAAGCAGCAGCGAAACCCCCGGAACCCACGTCCCCGGCCGAACTGCTGCGAAACCCCGACCAAGATCCTGTATCTGAGATACCGACCTCAACCCTGTAAATCGGGCACCGCCCCTAGCCCGGCGTCTGCGAGACCTCACCTAGCAGAGAACCCTCGCCCTCCCAAACCCCGCGAGCCCGGCTCCGCAGCCAGCGTGGCAGCCATGAGACCTCCACCTCCGGGGAGCCCCAGCCCCTACCCCTGCCCCTGCTCCCGCCCCGGGGCCGCGAACCCAACCCTGGGACACCACCTCCCCCCGACCACACCCCGCCAGGCCCGCTTCCTATCAGTGGTTGACTTGGCTTACTCGGGAGAGCGGGCTTGGGGAAGACGCACAGCGCCCTAGAGAAGCTCTTCGCCGGCAGAACGGAGAGCGATGGCAGCCCAGCACCGGAATACTGTGACAAGCCGAGTAGCCCCGACTCCGCCTCTAAAGCCGAGCCCTCCGCCCGCCCTTCCCCAACGGACGAATGCGACCCCGCCCCCACTAGGCCGGGTGTAAGGTTGCGTAGTCGGGGCGCCACCTGCCGTCCCGGAGGCCGCAAAGCACGCTCACCGGTTCTCAAGTTAAATCCTGGGAAATTCTTTCCAAGCTAAATCGACTCTAGCTAGCTCCTCCAAACCTTCCAAGCCACAGACGGCGTGGAAAGAATAAAGGGTAGGGGTGGCAGTGAGAGAAAAAGTTTTGGCATACACCTCTCCTGCGTATTTTTCCTCTCCAAGAAGTCTGGTCAACGTTTGTCCTGGGCTTTTATAACTAATTTCAACATATTCGGCTCACTCCAATACAGAGCGGCCATGTGCCACCTCTAGAAAAGAGATCTCTAGCTTCCCAAGAGAGTGGAACTAAGAATACTTTATCCTAAATTACTTTGTAAGAGGGTTTTAAAAACAAATTTTCTTCAAATGTAAGTTAATGTCAAAACTGCAGGAAGGGGTGTAGATTCGCTAATTCTAATGTTTTTATTTTAACTATTTGCCATACACAGTACTATAAGGGGAGGACACAACTCAGAGGAGTGTCCTGAGCTCTGAAGCTTACAGGGGGAAGAAAAAATTCCAAGCAAACAAATAAGTACAATGCCATGTAACAGTTATAGAAGCACCTACAGACATTTAAAGACACCTGAAAGGAATCATTATTGGAGAGTGGAGGAAGTCAAGAACGATTTCAAGATAGAGATCACTGAGCTGTGTTTTTAGATTAATTTCATCTCCCAAGCAAAAAACAAAACAAAACAGCCACCAGGGGAGAGTAGTTAAGCAACGATGTCCACACATCCAAAGTTTCAGGGTGATTTAAGATGAAGTTGGAAAGGTGAGCTGTGATGCTACTCTTCCCCTCCCTCCTCCACTCCAGGCCAAAAACCAAACAAAAAAACTATTGACCATCTGTGTTGGGTGTCAGGAATAAACAAGGAACACAGAACTGGTTCCTAGGTTTTGGAGCTTAGAATCTAGTGTGGAGTTGGGAGAATGGAGGGGAAGAAAAAAACATCTAAAATAAGGAAATAAGCAAAGTAATTAAACATTTCACTAACTGTGGGTAGAAAACAAGTTGGTGAGATTAATTTGGACTTGGGGACAGGAAGAGGTATCGCAGAGTTATGCTGAAGATTAAATCGTAAACTAATTTTAAGAATTGAGTACTGTTTTTTTCGGAACACTAATAGCTTATATAGATGTTAACTTTTACAAACACGACAAAAGACACCATCATAGCCTCCCACGAGTTTCCACAGCTTCCTTGGAATGTCAGAAAACTCCCCGCTAGCGAAGCGTAGTACCAAACCAAGCTACAGAATTTTACGCACGTGTAGTGACTCATCTGGAAGTAAACAAGGATACCACGTTTATCTTCGTCTCAACTAGCGTCCAGAACTACTTATATCTCGAGTTTCTCACAGACATCCTTATTGTTTGGGCTTTTAACAAACATTTAAGATGTCTACATCCACATAAAAACAAGCTTTTTCTCCTCAACACAGCCTAAGGATCTATCCATTTTTAATATGGCGGAGGCCGAGCCTGCGCAGTACGAACAAAGAGGACCCGTTCCAGTTTCTGGCATAACGGTAACATGCCCTTCTTCCGGCGGGGAAGGCTATACCATTCTCATACCCAATTATTGTGTTTGTCCTAATTCACACATGTGATTTTCTACGACAATGCGTTCTCATTTCAGCCACAGGAAGACTTCTCTGTCTCTATTATGTAACCGCTGTTTATATCGTGGCATCCCGAAAGCGTTCCCTCCATCCCCGAATGGTCTGTACCGACTTCACCTCCGGTTCTAGGTGTCATGGCTGCCTCGAGAGACTAGTACGAGTTTGTACCTGTGGTGGGAAGGGTCCGAAGCCCACACCCGGGAACCCAGTGAGGTAAAGTTGCGTCTCGGTTGTGGAGGCGACAACTTCTCCGATTCCTCGGCAATGGCGGCGTCCGGGAGTGGTATGGCTCAGAAAACCTGGGAATTGGCCAACAACATGCAGGAAGCCCAGAGTATCGATGAAATCTACAAATACGACAAGAAACAACAGCAAGAAATACTGGCGGCGAAGCCCTGGACTAAGGAGTGAGGAGGTCCCTGGCGAGACGCAGGGGAGGGAAGGGGCGGCGGGAGTTTAGGACACCCAGGAGGAGTGGGAGTTGCAGAGGGTGGAGAGTTTGTGTTTTCATGGGCAGGGAGAAGAATATGCCCCTGAGAAATTTTGGTCCTTTTGTCTCCTCAGGTAGAGCCAAAACCCCTCTCCGGGGCTTGCTTCAACTCCCCTGTCTCTTTAACCCATTTGATTTCAGAGGATGTAAGAGGAAAAGGACAAGCGAGTATCATCTCATTTCTTATTATCTGTATTGTCATATATATGGCACACACCCTGCTTTAAGTCTTGTGTCGATTTACACCTTGCTGGGACCTTCAGTTTATCTCAGACTGGAGACTGCACCTGTCTTTAAAACCCAGATCAGCCCAGGGGTGTCTAAAATGGGACTGTGAGCCATCTTTCAGAGCTCTATAATTCATTGTTGACTGCTGATAACTGTTTCAGAAACAACGAGGCTCCACCTAGTCTCCCAAAACGTTACTCCACCAGATCTCAAGAGCTAGGAATTTTATCCGTAGAGTTTAAAGCTCTTTGCTCCTTAGCAAAAGCCCCTTTTCTCTGGGAGTAATGACAAGTCAAGGACTATTTACCCACAGCAGATTGTGTGAGGGAGAGAGTAGAAAGTAGAAATGGGAGGTAGCAAGGACAGCATGTTTATCAAGTATTTAATATAGGCTGAGCACTGAGCTAGGAATTTCCATGTGTTATTTAATCTGCATGACAATCGTACTGTATTTTCATTCCTTTTCTTGCAAATAAGAAACAAGTAAATGTAAGTAACTTATTTCATCATCAGACTGAGGCAATGGACTTTTAAGTGAATAACAGACTGAAGTCAAACCTCATGACTGTCACTAGTTAGTTGACTGGCCCTAGGAAATTTGTGTATCTTCATTTTTTATCTATAAAAAGGAATTAAGACCTATCTATTGGTAATATCATAAAGATTAGATGAGATAATATATTTTAAAGGGCCTACAATGTATGTAAGGGGAGCACAATAACTATCTTTTTTTTCTTTTTCCCAGTAAATGAAGGAGCCAAGATTTTAATTCATGTCTTGACTCCCAATACCAGGTTTCCATATTTCTCACTTGTAACTGAAATCTGTGGGTAGACATATTAAAAAGGCTTCTTGGGAAAAAAAGTTGGGGGGGTGTGGTAGGGGCTTCTCAGAGACATTGACTGACCACATTATTAAAAAGTGCTGTCTGCTTACTTTTATAACATTATACATTTAAGGTTGCTATAGCCTATCTGCTTGCTTTACTCTCTGATTGTGGCTTAAATGTATTCATCCTAGCTCTCCTGGGCTGCATCAGTGACACGGAAGTTGTAATTTTATTCAAGATAGTTTAGTCACATCTACATATGACTAACTGAAACAGTGATGGAAGCAGAAGTAAAGATATTGGAGCTACATTTTCAATTCTGAGGCTGATGGCACAGAAAGTAACACACTTTTTCAAGAGTACTAAATCTAATCACAGCTAAAACTAATCACAGCTATCACTTATAAAGTTTTAGTGTGTGTCAGGCAGTAAGCTAAGCATTTTATATACATTATTTCACTTACTTTATTTCCTCCTAACAACAAATCTTTGAAATATTCCTATTTGCAGATGAGGAAATTAAGGCACAAACATGAAGTGGTTATCTCTAAGACTACAGCCAGTGTCAGGGTAGACTCCAATGTAAGCAGGTGGATGTCAGAGACCACATTTGGAACCATTAGGCGAGAAAGTTAGGCCTGAGAATCTTGAGGTGCCACCATCCAACTAGAGTCAGAATGAGAGATTTGGTGATTCCAAAATTAATTGAAAAAAAGTCTATTGAACTGGTCATGTAATTCCTTTCTACTTGAATAGCATATTTTAAAAATTATTTCACACTTTTCCCTTCCCCTGAAAGGAAATATTTTGCAGGACCCTGACATGTTTATCATTTCCAATCCCCTGCAGGAAAGCTACTTCCTTTTTCTTTTCCACATTCTACACTCTTTCCCCTTGCCATAACTATAAGTTGCTTCAATACTTACTTGTAATCTTTACAAAAACTGTCTTTGAAATTATGTTTTATATAAGTTAATTATACGGTGCTTTTGTTTTGTAGCCACCATTACTTTAAGTACTGCAAAATCTCAGCATTGGCTCTACTGAAAATGGTGATGCATGCCAGATCGGGAGGCAACTTAGAAGTGATGGGCTTGATGCTGGGAAAGGTGGACGGTGAAACTATGATCATTATGGACAGTTTTGCTTTGCCTGTGGAGGGCACTGAAACGCGAGTAAATGCTCAGGCTGCTGCATATGAGTACATGGCTGCATATATAGAAAACGCCAAACAGGTAAAAATATTGTTCCTTAAAGATCAATAACTCTAAATTAAGAGTCTCGTGGTGACTCTTGAGTTTCTAAACTTAAAACAATCCTCATTACATAAAGTTCATATTTTATTTCCAACAATTTCTATGTAAAATGTGTAAAAGGTTAGCATGGATTTTTTTTTTTTTTTTTTTTTTAAACTCGTACTCAAGGGGCACCTGGGTGGCCCAATGGGTTAAGCCTCTGCCTTCGGCTCGGGTCATGATCTCAGGGTTCTGGGTTCGAGCCCCATATCAGGCTCTCTGCTGAGCGGGGAGCCTGCTTCCTCCTCTCTCTCTCTGCCTGCCTCTCTGCCTACTTGTGATCTCTATCTGTCAAATAAATAAATAAAATCTTTAAAGAAAAAACAAAACAAAAAACTCATACTTAAGAGAGTAGATCTTAAAAGTTTTCATCATAAGAAAAAAGTTGTACCTAATGTGCAGTGATGGATGTTAACTACATTTCTTGTGATCATTTTGCAATATATACACATATTGAATCATAGTGTATATCCAAACTAATACAATGTTATACGTCCATATCTCAGTAAAAAAAAAAAATTATTTCTCACACTCAGTATCAGATGTATGTTTATTTTTTTTTTTAAAGATTTTATTTATTTATTTGACAGAGAGAAATCACAAGTAGGCAGAGAGGCAGGCAGAGAGAGAGAGAGAGGAGGAAGTAGGCTCCCTGCTGAGCGGAGAGCCCAATGCGGGACTCGATCCCAGGACCCTGAGATCATGACCTGAGCCAAAGGCAGCGGCTCAACCACTGAGCCACCCAGGCGCCCCTCAGATGTATGTTTAAAACCAAAAAATTGGAAATGACCTAAATGTTCCTGAGTATAAAACTGATTAAACAGGCGCCTGGGTGGCTCAGTGGGTTAAGCCTCTGCCTTTGGCTCAGGTCATGATCTCAGGGTCCTGGGATCGAGCCCCACATCGGGCTCTCTGCTCAGCGGGGAGCCTGCTTCCTCCTCTCTCTCTGCCTGCCTCTCTGCCTACTTGTGATCTCTGTCAAATCAATAAATAAAATCTTAAAAAAAAAAAAACTGATTAAATAGATTATGGTATAGCCATACAATGAACTGTAAGCCTGCCTTTAAGAGAAATAAAAATTAAAAAGTAGTTATATCTTTATCTACTTGGAACAAACCCCATGATGTTGTGTTGAGTTGAAAAAGCAGAGTGTAGAGCACTGTATGTGGTATGCTGTTGTGTGTATCTCTCTTAATCTATGCATATGCAAAGAATATGTCCGTAAGATAGGTATTATATAAGCAGTGGTTATAGTGGTTTACATCTGGGTTGAGAAACTGGGTAGTTGGGGGTAACAAGGTAGGAAACAGACTGAATAGCCTTACTCTACTTGTGTCTTGTTAATTTTATTCCTGGAGCTTCAGGTATTGTGCTTTGGGTATTACCTATTGGAAATAATGCTTTTTTAACCTAAAAGCAGCATATGCTATCCACTGTTCTGAATGTTTTCATTTTATCATAATGCTATGTAAGCAGACAAATGACAAGTGTCTTTAAGATTAAACAGAATTCTCAATCTTCTCTGCCTTCTTTGTTAGGTTGGCCGCCTTGAAAATGCAATTGGCTGGTATCACAGCCATCCTGGCTATGGCTGCTGGCTTTCTGGGATTGATGTTAGTACTCAGATGCTCAATCAGCAGTTCCAGGAACCATTTGTAGCAGTAGTAGTAAGTATTTTTACAATCAGTCTTAATTAAGTTCTTCATGAAGATTTATTAAAGCAAATATACAGAGAAATAAAAACTGTAGAACAGTCTGGTGTCATTATGCCTAGGATTGAATCTGAATTCCACCTCCTAGAAGCTGGGACTTCAAACAAGCTACTTAACCTCTCTGTAACTCTTCCCTAACTCTGTAAGATGAGGGTGATCACAGCACCTATGTCTTAGTTCCCTGCAAACCGTAGACATTCAGTAATGTTGACTGAATTGAGTAAGTCAGAAATTGCTAGAGCAGCTCTTGCTATGCTCACAGTGTTTTAGATACAATCCAGGTTACTATGAGAAAGGTAGAAAACTGTTCCTCTAGTAAAAGAAAACTTTTGAAAAAGAGATGAGAAAGTCTTCAGATCTCATTCTTAAATAGTATAATAACGAGATCTACTTTCTAAATTAATTATGATAATTTTATACTTAACCACTTTATTCAACTTTGTTGTTATTTGGTTTGGTCATTTTTTTCCAATTATTTTTTCCTGTTATTTGGTTATTTTACTCAGTGTTTGTATGTGTGCATGCATGCATAGTGTTCTATATATGTAGGTAGTTCTAAGTTTAACATTTAAACAAATGGAAGTATATAACAGTTTCATAACTAGCAGATATCAAATACATCTTTCTTATAGATTGACCCAACAAGAACAATATCTGCAGGGAAAGTGAATCTTGGAGCCTTTAGGACATACCCAAAGGTAATTTTTAAAATTCGAAGTCCTTATAATTTTTTAAATGACTTATTTTTAAAGTCATGTTATGGTTAATACCCTGTTTTGTCCTAAACAGTTTGAAAATATTTACAAAATAGCAGTCAACCAAAACAAATTGTCTTTAGCAAAAGATAACACATTTGTGTTATATGTTGCTAAGAAAGCAGTTTTCATTTGTTAATAAGTACTTGTGTGCCCATCGTGACATTCTGACAGGTACTAGACCACAAGCTAAATATATCTGTTTCTGTCCCTACAAACTGAAATAGATATTAGCATACGTGTACATCCCCTGACAAGAAAAAAATGAATCTATAAACCAAATCCAACCATTAGCCATCATTGGGGTTGAGAGCCAGAATAAGCACCTTTTTGTACTGGAATGTCTAAGTTCAATATGTGACTCCCCAGAATTAATGTTTCTATAAATGGAAAGCTGCGTAGAACGGATGTTTTTTTCTGCATGAATGTTTGTCTGTGGTTTCTTTTTTAATCTTCTATTTTCTCCATTTTTGTTGAGGGCTACAAACCCCCTGATGAAGGACCTTCTGAGTACCAGACTATCCCACTTAATAAAATAGAAGACTTTGGTGTACATTGCAAACAGTAAGTAATTTTAACGTGTATGGGATACCACAATCATCATAAGAATCCTTAGTCCAAGCCCTTAATTTCACGGAGGAAAATAAAGGTTCAGATGAAATGCATCTCATAATCCCTTTTTTTTTTTTTTTTTTTTTTTAAGATTTATTTATTTTGACAGAGAGAAATCACAAGTAGACAGAGAGGCAGCCAGAGAGAGAGAGAGAGGGAAGCAAGCTCCCTGCTGAACAGAGAGCCCAATGCGGGACTCGATCCCAGGACCCTGAGATCATGACCCGAGCCGAAGGCAGCGGCTTAATCCACTGAGCCACCCAGGCGCCCTCATAATCCCTTTTAAAATTGTAGTAAGAATACAGAATTTAGGATAATGTTTGAATTTTTTATTAATAATCATTTTAACCTATTATTTGCCTTTCACACAACTATAAATATTGTCAATGTATAAGATACTTAGCCCATTGTTGAAATTAACAACTGAAAAAAGTTGTATTCAAGATGAACCTGACACCAGCATGTCTGCAAGCTCTCATAGTAACCAAGTTTCATTTGTTTGTTTATGAGAGCACATGAGCAAGGGGGAAGGGCAGAGAAAGAAGCAGACTCCCCCTACCCCCACCACTACCACCACCGAGCAGGAAGCCCAACACAGGGTTCTATCCCAGGACCCCAAGATCATGACCTGAGCTGAAAGCAGCCTCTTTAACCAACTGCGTCACCCAGATGCCCCTCAAGTTCCGTTTAGTAAAACTTCATCCTAAGCATTTTCACTCCAAAATTTAAAGAAACCATTCTAAAACCAATGAATTATATACTTCTTTAAAATAGTGAATATTGTATGGTGAGTGCTGGGAAGTGTGTAAGCCTGATGATTCACAGACCTGTACCCCTGGGGTAAATAATACAGTATATGTTAATAAAAATAATTAATAAAAAAAAAGAAAATAGTGAATGTTAAGGTATATGAATTACATCTCAAGTTTTAAAAGTATTAAGCCAGTGAAAACAGTTTCTCCTTCTGAATATATCTTGCCGCATCACACTGACCTTCCCACCATATTCTGGAGGCTGAACCAAAGCACTGGCCTTCTAACTAGTCTTCCAGTTCTCCTGTTCACCCCTTTAAAGATCTTTTGTCAGCCAAATTGATTCTGTTAAAATGTAAGTGAGGCCATATTCCTCCTCCTCCAGAATGATTTCCTGTATCACCAAAAATAAGATCCATAGTCCTTTTGATGGACTAACAGCCCTATGTGATCTGACCCATACTACCTCTGAGCTCATCTCCTATCACTAAATCTTTGCTCTCTCCAGTCCAGTCACAAGGGCCTCCTCATGGTTGTCAGAAGTGCCAGGCAACTTTCTGCCTCAGGGCCTTTGCATTTGCTGTTCCCTCTTCTGAGAAAATTGTTCCTGTTTCCACGTGGCTCACTGACTACTTCAATCATGGAGTATCTGTTTAAGGGTCACCTTAACAGAGAATGTTTACTGGTCACCCTGTCTAAAATAACACCTTCCAGTCAGTCACTGTGTTTCAGTTTCCCTGCTTTTATTTTTCTTCTTAGCACTTACCATTCTGGTATGTTTTTGATTCCTTGTTATAGACCCCTTTAGAATTTGAGCTTCATTACAATAAACTTAGTTCACTGCTGTAGACTAACATTTAAATCAGACATGGCACATAAAAGGGTGGGCATCCCCCCAAAAATGTTACCTAAATGATTAGGGTCCCCTTTTCTCCATACCGCCTATCCAAACTTCTAGGAATACATCTTATTCTTCCGTTCAGAAATTCTTAGAAAATTCTAGAATTTCTAAATTTGAGTTATAAGATGTATGTAATGTCATCCCTTACATACATCAGGGGGAAAAAAAAGATTATTTTTTATTTTTCAGTTAGAGACTTGGGATTAAATCACATAATTTGCCCTATTGGAAAAAAATTATTTAAAGAAGACAAAAATTTAAACCATTCTAGTTTGAGATAATTGCTCCTAAGCATGGAAACACCTTTGCTGTGATACTTTCTCAGCGTAAAAGTAAATTTTTTTCATTTATATTGAGTTATAGTGATAGAAAAAGCTTATACCTTTAATACCTACGCTACTTATTACACTACCAACAGCAGTTTTTGAAAGAAAAAAGACTGAGGCAGTCTATGCTTTCTGTATCCAAACAAACCTACATTTCCTATTTTACTAAAATAGAAGCCCATCAGAGAAGAAGAGCCACTTCTAGCAATCTACATTGTTAGAGCCTAGAATTTTGAATCTGAAATTACTTAGATATCCAAAGATAATCTCTTAAGATCAATTCCTGAATAAGAGAGAATAAATTCTTTCCTAGGGAAAATAAGGGGCTTGATTTATTTTTGTTTAAAATCTTTAATGAAACATAGTGCCAGGCTGAAAGAGCGGGGTTTGGGACAGCCTGCTTATAGATCCATTTCCGAACTTATTTGGTAATAAGGTATGACGTCCAGTTTATCTTGGTCTTTCTTTCCTGCCTTAAATCCCACATCATATTGCACACCCAAAGTCTGTTTAAAATAAAGAATATAATGTAGATATTAAATATTTTTAACTTTGAAGAACCTTAGTGAAAATAGGACACGGGTTGTTTTGTTTTGTTTTGTTTTGTTTTTTTAAGTTAGCTTGTATGTTATCAGTGTTATGCAGGAGCATGGTTTAAAGAGTAAAATGGTTCTATGAAACTTATTATGAAAAATAACAATTTGTACCATTCCCTTTCCCATCCCCCAGAGGCAGTCACATAAACTATTATAGTTATTCCTATATGTATTTACCCCATATCTTCAAACAATGTGCTGATAGCGCTACTTCTTTCTGTTCTAGACAGTATCTATTATTGACTTCCCATACAGAAGATGAGGTTTTAGCTCCCCAACTAATTTTGAATGTTCTTCTTGTTTTCAACTCTACTACTGAGATTTGCAGCTAATCACTACATATTAGACAAAAAATTTCATTGCATCAGCCTCTGGTATTAAAACAGTAATTACATTAACTTCCATTAATTTTATTTTTTTTATTTTATTTATTTATTTGACAGACAGAGATCACAAGTAGACAGAGAGGCAGGCAGAGAGAGAGGAAGGGAAACAGGCTCCCTGCTGAGCCTGTGATGTGGGGCTCAGTCTCAGGACTCTGGGATCATGACCTGAGCCAAAGGCAGAGGCTTTAACCCACTGAGCCACCCAGGCGCCCCGATCCATTAATTTTAAAACAAACTCTATAGAACTTCGTTTGAGTTCTCTTATTTTCCATCCTTTATAAATCCAAATGTCTATTGCTATATTCATCTCTCATTTCTTTTTTTTTCCTCAAGTACCAGAGATATAGCCCCCTGCTTTCTAAAGCTGACCTTTTCTACTTGAGCCCCTCATCCCCTCCCCATACCTAACTCCCTTACTCCTGGGATCTTACTTCTTAAATACTCTCTTAAATGTCTACAGTCTGCATGTAAAAATAAAACAGAGTTTTGATAGTAGATACAACTTCTCATATCCTTTCTCTGCCACTTACTAACTAGCTTTGAGTAAAATCTTTTCTGTCTGAACATTTCTTTGTCTACAGACTGGGAATAATAAATGCTTTATGTGTATGGTTATAAGAAAGACTAAATGAAAATGTATGTAAAGCATCCAGAACGTAATAGATGCTCAAGAAATATGCTGTTCACCTGCACATTTCATTAGCCATGTCCTGTCCATCTTCAGATCCGCATAGGTATCTTAATCTTGAAAAGACCCTCACTTAATTCTGATGTCCTCAAATTCTTACTCTTTTTTAATTTCTTCACTCACTCCTCAATTAATTCAACAAGAATTTCTTATGGTGTCCACCTGTCTTTTATCTTTTGCACCACTAACCTGCATCTGAGCCTTTCTTCATATCTGCTGCACTATGATAGTATCCTTTATGGTCTCCCTGCCTACTACTGTTTCTCTGAAACACATCCTATTGTAAACACCTCTTTGGCCCTATCATTGCTCTGCTCAAATATCTTCCGTGAGTCCCCACTATCTAGAAGATAAAGTTTAAATTTATTTTTTTAAGTTTTTATTAAGTTCTAGTTAACATACAGTGTAATATTAGTTTCAGGTGTATAATCCAGTGATCAGCATTTCCATACAACATCAGGTGCTCATGACAAGTGCACTCCTTAATCCCCATCACCTATCTAACCCATCCCTCCACCCATGAAGTTTAAATTTTATTACCTTTTGTGTAATATCTTCTACCAAATAGATCCCAACAAAGCTTTCTAGGTTCCCCTCATATAGTTATTCTGCTGTTGCTTAACTGTCCAGCCAAAGTGATTTATTTACTGTTCCTTTTATGACTTTCCTGTTTATAAGTCAGTGCTGCTTGCTTAATGCCCTCCTTGCTGTCAGCATACGCGCACATAGACTCATGTAAGGGTTACTCTCAGTCCCGCCTTCTCCCTAGGACTTCTCAGGCAATTCTGTCTACACTGAGAGTACTCAGTATCTCTAACATTTAATTGGTGGTGGCTAATTCTGTATATGCCCTAGAGCATCACTGTTATTCACTATATATCATTATATTTAATTTTTTGTGGATTCATACCACATTTCCCCTCTAAATAGTATTAAGCTCCTTAAGGTTAAAAAAAAAAAGTCTCTTGTTTCTTTGTATCTATTGATGTACAGAACCTAATGAGTATTTATTTAAATATTTATTACTTTAAAAATACATGGTTTTCATACATTTAACCAAATATTTTCATGAGCTTACTGATTATAAATCAGGCACCTTTGAAAGTAGTATTTTTTTTAGGCACTCTAAGGATTCTACTTTGAGGTTTGCTTTCCAAAAAGCAATATATCCTGGGCACCTGGGTGGCTCAGTGGGTTAAGCCTCTTGCCTTCGGCTCAGGTCATGATCTCAGGGTCCTGGGATTGAGCCCAGAGTTGGGCTCTCTGCTCAGCAGGGAGCCTGCTTCCCCCTCTCTCTTTGCCTGCCTCTCTGCCTACTTGTGATCTCTCTCTCTGTATCAAATAAATAAATAAAATCTTAAAAAAAAAAAAAAACAATAGATCCTAATTAGGGGATTAGAAGGAAGAAATGGGAAAGCCACATGTCATTTTCAGTATTTTTAAAAGCCTACCAAAAATTACCATTGACCCTAGAAAAGCAGTTCATTAAGTTTATGTGCTTTTTGGCCAGAATTTATGAACTCAATAACATGGATAAACATACGTCATTCAGAAGTTCTGACTAATTGTTAAGTTTTGGGGAATGCTGGACTCTATAGTGGGAAGAAATTTAACACAAGAAAGTTTAGTTAATAGAAGATTTAAAACCATGCCTCTGAAGCGTAAGGAAGCCATACCTATTATTCTATTGGACTAAAAACTAAAACATAACTATTTGGATATAAAATGTAATACACTTAAATTTGGCCATAACTTTTATGTGAAATGGTTGAATTTTTTTTTTTAGCTTACTAAACTTGTCCTTTTGTTTCCTAGATATTATGCCTTAGAAGTCTCATATTTCAAATCCTCATTGGATCGCAAATTGCTTGAGCTTTTGTGGAATAAATACTGGGTGAATACGCTGAGTTCCTCTAGTTTGCTTACTGTAAGTACTATATTTCCAAGGAATGCATTTGAATTTTATCTAAGCTACATAAGTTGTTTAATATCCGAAACTTTTTCCTGGAAAGGTTATACCTGACTTAGCCAAGACACCAGGGCTGGGATAGATTCTGCACATGACCAGAGCTGGATTGGGATACTAGGTAAAGCCAAGATCTGTGTCATGTGGCATTGAGATTAAGTCCAAGTGACAAATATAGGTGGCCAGATGAAAGGGAAATCTGCCCCTTCCTTAAAGCGACAGAGAGAAAAATACAAATATTGTTTTTTGTTGTGTCAAGTGCCTCAGGTAGGACCCCAGTTACAAGTGACAGGAGACGCATCCAAGCCGGCCTAATCAAAAAAGAGAATCTTTTAAGCTGTGAAGTCCAGGAGTAGGGCTTACTACAGGCAAGTTTGCACTGAAACAGTATTGTGAGATCTTTGTCATTCTGTCTCAGCTTTGATTTCGTATCAGTCAGCTTCAGTTTTGGACTTCCTGTGAAAACAAGATTGCAGGGGCTCCTGCGTGGCACCTGGGGTTAAGTGTCCAACTCTTGGTTTTGGCTCAGGTCCTGATGTCAGGGTCATAAGATTGATCCCAGTTTGGGCTCTCAGCTCAGTGCAGAGTCTGCTTGGGATTCTGTTTCCCTCTCCCTCTCCCTTTCCTGCTCATGCTGTCTCTTAAATAAATAAATCTTTAAAAAAGGGGGGGGGGGGACAAGATGGCCGCATTAACTTCAGGCCTCCCGGCCTCTCATTTTCACATTCAAAACAGAAGATCAGAATACACATAGTCACGCAAAACTCCAGGCAAAACCTCATTGTGTCTGAGGTTTGTTTAGGTCACATGCCCATCTTAAAGCTCTGGGCCAAGGGAATGAGCACCATGAGTGGCTGTGTCAAGGCAAGTACTTCACTGCTTGGGCTGGGCTAGAAAAAACTCAGAAGCACATGGACTAAGAATTAGGAAGCATCGTCCCCAGAAGGAAATCAGAATATCATTAACTTAAAATAGCAGATGCTGGGCAACAAAAAATAAGATAAAATAAATCACTGATTTTTTTCAAATATATCATTAAAACAACATAACTTAGAAGGATATTTATTATACAAGCTTCTACTGGAGCTTAGTCACAAACAGTTGCTTTTCCTTTTTTTTTTTTTTAAAGTAGGCTACCTCACATAGTACAGAATAGCATAATGGTTAGAATCACAAAATTTGGTACAAGGTAAACTCATTTCAAAAAGAACTCTGGCACTTTACTAGATGTGTGTGACCTTCAGAAAGTTATTTAATGAGACTAAGCCTATTCTTGGGTTCGGTGATAACAGTACCTACCTACATCATTAAGTACCATGACAGTTAAATGAAATTCTTTATGTAAATCAGTTAACAAAGTGCCTGGCATATAATAAAGCCTCTGCAAGTTACTATTTTTTGTTTGGTTCATTTCTTTGTTCATAGGAAAAGGCCTCACTTGAGCATAATTTCTGTGATTCTATTATTTACTTTAAAGATTTTATTTATTTAGAGAGAGAGCCTGAGCAGGGGGAGCGGGAGAGAGAGAGTCCCAAGCAGACTCCCTGCTGAGCACAAAGCCCAACAGAGGGCTCAGTCCCATGACTCTGAGATCATGACCCAAGCTGAAGCCAAAAGTTAGACACTTAACTGACTGAGCCACCCAGGCAACCCTTTCTATGATTTTAAAAAGAGTTCTGACAGACTTCTTATTCTTACTTTGTAACCTTAACAGTCAGAAGTAGCAAATTAGGAGGAAGGAAAGTGATCATTATAGCAAACGTTTATTAAGTGCTGCTTTTGTGCCATATACTGCTAAATGCTTTGTGTGTATTGTTTCCTTAGAGGCAAGTATACTGATGAGAACCAGAAGTGACATATATTGGCAGAGGGAAAAAACACTAAGACCAGAGCAGTCTGAACCTTTCTTTGCCTAAAGGCAAACAGCTCTACCTACTCAGCCAGCCAATGGCTATCCCTGTATTCCAGCACTGCATATGTTGAGGACATTAATAATCAAGAAGAGGTTAAATTAGGTTAAATTGTATTTTCTTCTTTTTTGTGGTTGTATATATGGTTCACTACAGCATTTTAGGAAAAAATTTATAGGGCTCCTGAGTGGCTCAGTCGGCTAAGCATCTGCTTTCAGCTCGGGTCACGATCCTGGGATCAAGCCCCTCGTTGGGCTCCCTGCTCAGCAGGGAGTCCACTTCTCCTCTCTCTCTGCTCCTCCCTCCCTCATGTACACACTCTCTCTATCTCAAATAATCTTAAAAATTTTTTAAAAAGAAAAAATTCATAAATGTATGTTCAGTGCATCTCTTTCTCCAGAGAGATGTTCAAGTTGAACTTGTACATTGTCTTACAGATTGAGTAAATAGAGTAATGTACTAGTTGTTGCCAAGTTGTTTATTTAACCTTCACTCTTTTTTGAAGATAAGGGAAAGAAAATGGAACATATACTTCATAATGCATCTTAGTGAAAAGTTGTTTTCCATTTTAGACCACAACATTTTAAAAAAGAAAACCCATAAAAATGCTCAAGTGCTTAATGCTTAAGTATACATATATAACTGTTAAAGTTTTTCTTTTTAAAAAGTATGAAATATTAAGGGACAAATGGTATTTATAGGTGTGTGTGTAAGCATATAGCAATACTCTAAAATATAACCAGGATTACAGCTAAGTGGAGGGATTATAGGTGTTTCCTTTCCTCTTTACTTTGCTCTACATTTTCCAAATTGTCTGTAGTAACTATTACTTTATAATCAGAAAACCTAAGATAAATGTTACTTTTTAAAAATCGTTCAGTATTAAATGCTGAAATTTCAACAAGAACAAATAATAAAATTAGCTAATAGTTAAGCCTTTATCAGTTGCCAAGGACAGTCCTAAGAGCTTTATATACATTACCCCATATACATTACTTAATTTAGTCTTCATGATAGCCTTAATGTTAGAAATTATCACTATCCTCTCCCCAATTTTCAGAAGACAACTTAAAGGCACAGAAAACTAGGGAGTTTTCCCAAGGCCTCCCAGCTAATCTGCAGCAGGACCAAAGCTGAGACTCTGGCCTATGTACTTCACAGCCTCTCATAATAACAAGAATTAGATTAATGAGTCAAAAAGAATTCCAGATTTAATCTTGAAATTATAAAGGGAAGGAAAACTCCACACTCGAACTGCTTGAACTTTGGAGTCAGTTTGTACAAGTAAATCTTATTTCTTACTTCAGTGACTATCCCACTTAAATTTCATGGTGGAATTCTTTGTAAATGAAATGTTCTAAGAAAAAAAAATTACATTAAAATATATATATATATGCACACACACACTGACACAATGCCATTTTCCCTACAGAATGCAGACTATACCACTGGTCAGGTCTTTGATTTGTCTGAAAAATTAGAACAGTCTGAAGCCCAGCTGGGACGAGGGAGTTTCATGTTGGGTTTAGAAACACATGACAGAAAGTCAGAAGACAAACTTGCCAAAGCTACAAGAGACAGGTAAGAGCAAATCTGTTCCTACCCCTAACTAGTTCTTTTTATTTCAGAATTTGCACCTTATAATTGGATTCAAATTCCTTATGTTTCAACTTATTTACAACTTAGAATGGTACCTGAATGTTGATTTCTTGAGATCTTTAAGAGTTGTCAAATGCAAATTTTAGCTTAGAAAATTTAGATTAAAACATTTAAGGTTTAAAGATCTAGGTAATGTATTATTAAAAAACTGCCAGTCATCTTTTCTAGATGTAGCTAGAAAGTGTGCTGAAGAAAACCAATCCATCACGGGATCTTTAAAAAAAAAAAAAAAAAAGAGGGTGGTTGGGTTATAGACATTGGGGAAGGTATGTGTTATGGTGAGTGCTGTGAAGTGTGTAAGCCTGATGATTCACAGACCTATACCCCTGGGGCAACTAATACATTATATGTTAATTAAAAAAAAAAATTCTGCAAAAGGACATCCAAATCTGTTCTAACTTAATTGTCTTTTGAGGGATTGTATTGAGATTTCTTAAATTTATCAAACTTATTTTTATGAAGCTTTAAACCCCTAAATATAAAAGAAATGACTGCATTTCTCTTAAGTTATTCTTCTGAAATTATCTTAATACAGTAATTTAGTATCCCAAATTACACTATCAAGAATTTATTAGGAACAAACTTGGAATGTTTTCTCTGATAACTTATGAAATAATCAGGTGGCTCTTCAGATGCATAGAGGATTGGAAAGACCACCTAAATAGCATGTACTTTCATATAAGTGTGAACTTTAATGTGATAATTAGCTGCAGAGAATAAGGGAAAATTATGTTGACATCTATATAAACTGATACCTTGGTATCCATCTTCAGAAAAATTGAACTGGTCAGGAGGACAGAAAAGAGAGATGGGAAGGTAAAGTGTGTTAGGAGCAGAAGCCATCTTGGGTTAAATTATCTTATTCTTTTCCATGAATTTTTAGAAGGTTTAAAGCTAGTGACTTGGTTAAAAATTTAATCTTTCTATAATATTAGGTCTCATTTTTTTATGAGTGTATGCTTTTGCTTATCTATTTTTATATCATTTGTGATTTATAATTTTATCTACATTTACACCTCAGTTAGCAAGCAAAAATTTCACAATGGTAATGTCTCTAATTATATAAGAAGAAAAGTAGGAAGGACAAAAGTAGTAGTAAACAGGTAGAGTATTTTCCTTTTGTGGGTAACTTTATAAAAATTGGATATCTTCTAAATATTGTGGGGTTTTACTGTTTTTTGCTTTTTAATTTTTATCAGTTTTAAAACCCAAGTCCTTCACCCACTGACTTCGACCTTTAATTGTTTGAAGGATGTTTATGATTATTTTGGGGGGAAAAGCATAGTATTCTTTAAATTAATCTCTTTTTTAATAATTCTAAGTAATAAACAATAAGGAGTAAGATTTTAATGTAATATCAGAATCAGTCTGTAATGAAGAATTATATATAACTTCAGTCACCTTCCAAAATGGAGCTTTTCCCAAAACTGTTGATAAGTAACAAAATCAACTATTGTAAATTATATCAAATTTTATACTGCTCTGTTGTGAAGCTTCTAGTAAGTGTAGTTGACTCTTGAACAATGTGGGTTTGAACTGCATGGATATGCTTATATGTGGGGTTTTTTTTTAGTACAGTATTTAAATACAGTACAGTAATATAAATGTAGATTTTAAATACTTCTCTGTAGCTTAGTTTTTTGTAAGAATAGAGTATATAATATATGTAATGTACAAAATATGTGTTAATCAACTGTTTATGTTACTGTTAAGTTTCCCTTAATACTAATCTCTTAGTAGTTAAGTTTTGGGGGAGTCAAAAGTTACATGTGAGGGGTGCCTGGGTGGCTCAGTGGGTTGAGGCCTCTGCCTTCAGCTCAGGTCATGATCCCAGGGTCCTGGGATCAGGCCCCGCAGCGGGCTCTCTGCTCCGCGGGGAGCCTGCTTCCTCCTCTCTCTGCCTGCCTCTCTGCTTACTTGTGATTTCTCTCTGTCAAATAAATAAATAAAATCTTTAAAAAAAAAAAAAGTTACATGTGAATTTTCAACCAAGTGGAAGATTTGGTACCCTTAACTCTCATGTTGTTCGAGGTTCAACTGTAATGAAATGGTTAAAAGACTTGATGAAGGCTAAAAATCACAAGAGTAAACTGTAAATTGTGGTTCATGGAGTATAAATAGAACTGAAAATCATTATTGGGGGTACAAGGATGGAAATGGAGGGGAGGGAACTTGCATATTCAAAACAGTTTTAATGTTCTTATGACATTATGTGATGTGTTTTTTCTTTCCAGCTGCAAAACTACCATAGAAGCTATCCATGGATTGATGTCTCAGGTTATTAAGGATAAACTGTTTAATCAAATTAACATCTCTTAAACAATCACTAAGTAGTACTTTTGACTGAAAGCCAGTATGAGAAAAATACTCAAGTAACACTTTAAAACCAGTTACCAAAAATCTGATTAGAAGTATAAGGTGCTCTGAAGTGTCCTGAATATTAACATCGTGTAATAAAGCTCTTTAAAATGAAATTGTTCTTCCGTTATTTTGTGGGAGCAGTTACATTATTTTTCTAGTATCCTTTAATGTTCTTGACTGTAAGAGAAAGAAATACATTGGCTATTGTGGACATTACTGTTATGAACATTGGAGTGCATATGGCCCTTCTTTTCATTACATCTGTATCTTTGGGGTAAATACCCAGTAGAGCAATTGCTGGGTCATAGGGTAGCTCTATTTTTAATTTTTTGAGGAACCTCCACATTGTTTTCCAAAGTGACTGCACCAATTTGCATTCCTACTAAGAGTGTAAGAAGGTTCCCCTTCCCCCACAACTTCTCCAATATTGTTGTTTCTTCCCTTGTGGAAAGAGCTAAGATGCCTTTCGGCAGACAAATGGATAAAGATGTGGTCCATATATACAATGGAATATTACTCAGCCATCAGAAAGGATGAATACCCAACTTTTGCCTCAACTTGGATGGGACTGGAGGAGATTATGCTAAGTGAAATAAGTCAAACAGAGAAAGTCAATTATCATATGGTTTCACTTATTTATGGAACATAATAGCATGAAGGACATTAGGAGAAGGGAAAAATGAAGGGGGAGAAATCAGAGTGGGAGACAAACCATAAGAGACTATGTACTCCGAGAGAGTTTTAGAAGGGAGGGGCTTGGGGGATGGGTGAGCCTGGTGATGGGTATTAAGTAGGGCATGGATTGCCTGGAGCACTGGGTGTTACACGCAAACACTGAGTCATGGAATACTACATCAAAAACTAATATACTGTATGGTGATTAACATAGCACAATTAAAAAAATAAAAAGATACAGAACAAAAAGGAAGAAATATTTGTTGGAACCTTCCTATTTTCTAAATTTAAAACAAAGAATTTCAGCACTCCACTTGCCATACTGATTATCAGAGCCACTTTTTAATTCACTTATACCTTCTTTTGGTAATCTACTAGTAAAAATATAATTTAACATAACATTTTTATTTTCTTTGAACGTTAACCATGTCGCATCTTGAGTTATTTTCCTGAAAATTAAATAACTTAAGACAGAGCCTAACATAGGTTTTCTAGTCATTCAAATATTTACTAAGTACCTTTACTGAATAGGTCAAATTTTACTCTGCAGATATTCTGAACAAGAAAGACAAGGCCACTGTCCTGTCCACACAGAAGCTACCATGGAGGCTAAAGCTAAGTTAACAAGAACCTATGTGTACTAGTATGAAGGGAAAAATAGTATGCTGGGAAACTCAGGAGGAACACTTACACTAGGGAGTTACCCAGGTAGACTTCTTGAAAGAAGTGACCTGATATAAAGCTGAAATTTGAAAGATAGGAGGACTAGCCAGAAAAGCATAATGGTAACGCAAGTTTATAAACAGTAGTACAGTAACGTGTAGAAGGCTAGAGGTAGAGAGCATGAACCTAGTACCTTCAAGAACTGATACTCAGTGAGACCTGAGAGTGTTCAATTGGACATGAGAAGTAGCAAAAGATGACTTTAATAGATAAGATGAGGATAGATTCTGCAGAGGCACTTTGAATTTTATCCTAACAGCAATTCGGAGTAAGAGTTTTAAACAGCAGAAATGTACCAGACTCATGTTTCTAAGATCTGGGGGTGAGGCACGGCTGAAAGCAAATGAAATGACTTGTGGAAAATAGTGAAAAGACAAGACAAATCATGGAAACATCAAATACAAAAATCGCCAGAGGAAGAGAAGACCACAAGAGCAGAGGAGAAACTTTAAGAAGTAATTTATCAGTGACTTGACATTCTGCCAAGAGGTCAAGGAAAAGAAAGCCTAAAATTTTTCTGTTAGATTTAGCACTGAGGTAATCTTTGGTAAGGAGGAAGCCCACTAACATTGGTATCTAAATACATTCTTGGACAATTGATGACACGTTAGCATTTTGGTCTCAACCTTTTAATTTTTTTAAAGTAACCTCTACATCCAATGTGGGGCTCAACTCCTGTCCCTGAAGTCAAGAATCATGTTTTACCAACTAAGCCAGCCAGGAGCCCCTCATTTTGTAACTTTAAATAAAAGGCACCCCCAATTTCAGATGGTTCAAACTCACCTCCATTTTCATAACCTTAAAAAAGAAGACTGCCCCCCAATGAGCAGCCAAAATCTATTTACTGCCATAATCTTTTTCAGCAACATCTTAGGGAACACTGACAAGCTTGTTGAGGTTTTTTATTCATAGGACTGAATGGTTAATGTTTTTGACATGATAAGAGTAATAAGGAGCCACTGGAGCCACCATGAAAACATACTAGCAGTTTTCATTCTAAGACTTAAATACAGTTATCCACATTTAATTTGAAATTTATTACCTAAACAGTTAAGACACCTTGGTGTGATGGAAAGTGCCTATGATAGCAATACCTAGGAAAAGAAAGTGTTTCAATCCTAACTTCATTGGACTCATATTGGTAATGATGCACTGACTGGAGGTAACACACATACACACAACAACAGTTGCTTAAAGAATAAAAATTTATTGGCTCACCTCACCCCAGAGTCCAGAATCATACTTGGTTTAGGCACAACTGGATTAGGCTTCCTGTTATGGTTCTCAGCTCTGCCCTCCATGTGTTGTCCTGAATCTAAAGCTGTATTCCCCCAAATTGGCTGCACACCACACCACACCATCCAGTCAGGGGTAAAGAGCTGTTAGAGTAAGGTTCAGACTTCACACTGGTCTAATGGAATATGAGCCCACACCTGAGATTATATATAGGACTGTTTAGGCCAATTAAGGGCAATGCCTGGAGGTAGGAATGGAATGAACAATCCCCAAAATTCATAACTACTACAAATTAAGATTAAATGGATACTACAAGGCAACCAATAATGTCCCCTCTACACAGTGGTGTAGCCAGGCAAAAAGGACTCAGGAACACTTGCGTTTTGTTGTAAATGTACTTGGTTTATTAAAAAGCAAGTTCCTTTACAAATATTTTTAAAGTATATCTTTAAATTATATTGTCATGGTCACTTTTGGCAAAAGTGCTCCCATTTTAATGAGCTTTTAGGAAATCAGGGTTCAATTGCAGGCATCATTCAGAAACTAAGTTGTGAATTGGGTTTGTCAATTCCTACAAAGTATTATCTTACACTCTTGAGCTATTCAGGAGCCGAAAAGAACATTTTCTAAGTGAAGTATGTTTTTTGTTCAGTTTCAATTTTTTTTTTTCCAGATATAATTTCTCAAGCCCTTTGGTGATAATTTACAGGAAATGTCACTCGTCATCAAAAACTTAATCCCAGTGTCCAAATAATAAGACTGGAGCCAGAAGCACAGGCTGGAACAGACATAAAGAAGTCCGTGCATATGGAATGGGGATTGGGACCTGTTAAGGGTACATAAAGGAAGGTCCCAGAATCGAGGGTTTTCCAAATTTTCCAGATTGTTTTAGTATCTCAAGGTCTTTATTCCAAACAATTCAACAGTACTTTCTCTGTATATTATTAAGAATTTATGCATTACTACCATTTTTTTGTTACACTGTCCAGTTATGAACTGAGTACTTTATTCTACAGGTTTTATTTATTGACTAACAATTAAAACACCACTCAAGTTGTTATTTTGAAACCAGCAGTACTACCAAAACAAAGAACCAACAGGAAGAGAATGGAACAAACACTGTTCGTGTTCCATTTGTTTCTGAATTTGGAAAATAAGCTCTGAGACCAAACATCGTGTACTCCACTTGAGGAATGAAGTCTGAAGATTGTTGTCACAAATTAGTATGACTATCTGGTTTTCAGGATTTTGAAAAATCACTGCATTGCACAATATAATAATAAACTGCCCAACAGCACAAGCATATTGAAAATAAACACAGAAGAGCAAGAACATAAGTAACGATACAATGAATCACAGAAACTGGGAGTTGGAGTGCTGCATATTGCAGAGGTTCAGAGTTTCCAAAAATCGTTCCATGAGTGATGAGGTACAGATGCGTAAGTCATGCATGCAGAGAGGAGTTCATTTATATTGCTAAGTCTGCACTGTATCCACATGTAGCTGAATAAACTGAACTAAACAGAGACTGTTGAATTTCCAAGGCCTCTTTCTATATTTCTGGATTGTTTTAACTATAAATACCAAAGACATACATCAGTGAGCAATGTGGGAGCAGGGGATGTTTTGTTTGTTGTGGTTTTTTTTTTTTTGTTTTTTATGAAGATAGAAAAATATACTATACAAAATGACAGCTTTTTTTACTCATCCTTGTGAAATAAAATAAGTAAAAGATGATTATGTTCAATTATGAGGCATTTATCTCGTTCACTGTTTAATAACTGATGTATATATGCAACTTCGCAAAATATTAGAAAATTGAAAATCTAATCATGTGTTCTCTTGTTTTGTCTTGTTTTCAATACAAGTTCCAACAGCAAATAAATTTACCTTCTTCGGGCAAAAATGCTAGTTTAAGGATTTCAATTAACTTCTGAGGTAATAAGTCTATAAGTTTCTAAAGGATTCTAAACCGTTTATCCAAATATTAGTGGAAGAAATAATCTATCCTTGTAAATACAAAGTTATGATTCACTTATTTTAGAAAAGTAGTAACACAAATTTTAATTCAACTATAACCAAAATGGCATATTTAAACTTTTGATCTTAGAAGTCAGAATATTACAAAAATAAAATAAGGAACTCTGTCATTTGGGGTCAAATTTGGGAGGAAATAGCTAAAATCATAGCTTGATAACTAGCACCAGTGATTAATTGCTTTTTCAACATGTGGATTATCTTGGTGCCAAAAATTATGGAACAACTGCCTAACAAATTGGAGAGTCCCTGATGTCTGTACTCATATTTTCTTTGGATTATACTAAGCAATTATGCTAAACTTTCTAATGACTGAGTAAAATGGTATTGTGCCTTGGGGCACATTTTGATGAACTACAGTTGTACTTTTCATAACCTAAGAGGCAATGCATAAAGAAGTATATTGTCCAGAATATAGCTCTGTGACCTTTGTGTTAGATTACAGAGAACTCTAAATCTCTTTCACATAACTATGAATATGTTTATTAATAGTCATTACTTTAAACTACCAGTACTCCTGAAAAATTAGTTTGTAAAAAGCTCATCTCCAAATCAATGTTTGATTTAAAGGTTCCATTTTTATTCCCAGAATTTGCTACTTCATACCCCATCCTCACCCTCACTTCATTATTTGTACTAAATATATTTGTATTTATTATTTTTACTGTATTTATGATATTAAATCCTTTAAAACCATATGTGTTTAGCTTTACTCTTTTACTTCAACTCCTATGTAATCCATCTATCATTTCTTGCATGTGTTTCCAGTATACTTGAGGCTATTATCTTAAGATTCTAGGCTTAAATGAAGTAACATAAATTAGGCTAAGTAAGAAATTAATTTATGATCTTATATTATGAGGACACAGCCATGGTTGAATAATTACAACCATCTGAAGTGCTCTATATCCTCAGAAAAGTTAACTTGATATATCACTGATGTGAGAATTATACATAAACACCACTTTCAGGCAGATTATTTTTGAACATTCTAAATAGTCTCAATATTTAAGGTGAAATACTACATCACTTAAAACTAAGGAACTATTAACTATTAAAATGATAATTCATTTAGACAACATGAAGATTATGAACTTCTAGTTTTCCCCAGATCTAAAAATTAGGCTCTTAAGAAGTGCTTTACCTATTTCAGTAAATAGCAAAACTGAAACAAAAGCTATACTAAATATGAGAATTTGGAGCACAAGTAGAAATTATATTTTCTAATTCTCAGGCTCTTGCTACCAGATTTCTAAGAGCATCTTTGATAATATTATATCATATTAATATCACATTACAAGAACATTACATTTTTTAAAAAGATTTTATTTATTTTAGAGAGCACACGCACAAGGGGGGAGGGGCAGGAGGAGGAGAGGGAAAGAGAAAGGATCTCAAGCAGATACCAGGCTGAGCTCTGAGCCCAATCCAAGAGGCAGCCTCCCCCACCCCCAACACCTGCACAGACCCTCTATCTCAGGACACTGAGATTATGACCTGAGCTGAAACCAGGAGTCCGAAGTTTAATTGACTGAGCCACCCAGGTGCACCAGAACATTACATTTCAATCAAGATTTTGAATTTTAGCTTATAATAAAGTGGGAACTGTCCTCTACATTCTGCTTTATGGGTTAAATGTTGCTATATGTCAAAACTCAAATTTCTCACTGTGGCTTAGGGGCTGATCTGATTCCTATTTTTCTTTCATTCCATTCTCCTCCATCCTGAATAGGATCCAGCCACAATGTCCTCTGGGTCCTTATGCTCATGCAGTTCACCCCACCCCCCACCTGCCAAGCCCTCAAACTGGCTGCTTCCTGGGCCTGGAACACTCTCAGGCCTGGCATATAAGGCTCTTCATTCTTCAAGTTTCAGCTCAAATTCTGCCTCCTCAGGGAGACCTTGCCTTCTCATCTCAAGGAAACATCTTTCCCCTTCCTTCCTTCCTCCCTACTTCTACACTCCTATTTCAGTCTATTTCCTTCACAAACTATACCACAATCTGAAATTATCTTTGTCATTGATTTACTTCTTCACTCTATGTCTCTCCTTACTAGAATGTAAATCCATAAGCCTGGGGACTTGGTCTAACTACCTTTTGTATCCCCAGCAGCTTGAACAATGGTACATGGGGTACTTGGTGAAGATTTGTTCAATGAAGAAATAAATACAATGGACATTTCAATTTGTATTTGAAAAACATTAACAATATTTGTTTTTAGAATGATAAGATTAAATGTGTTCATGCCTTTATGGGAAACTGACTTTTGTTGACTGTGCAGTCTTTATAAAATGAGTATCTTTTCCCAAACTTCTTCGTAGATTTAAAACAAAAGTGAAAAAAAGTATTTTCTTCATTAAAGAGTCACTATTGCAGAAATATGGAAAGGGCCACACACTAGCAAAAAAAGCAAGAGCCATTCTCAAAAACAAGCATGAAGGAGAAGAGTTCTTTTCAAGTAAGCTTACTGTCCACCCCAAAAAGAAAAAAAGACAGGAGCCCAAAATAATAATATTAATAAAAATAACAACAACAATAATAATAATAAGCAACTAAATAAGGTATATAGATATAAAAGATGTTTTCACTAATTTTAACAAATTATTGTGAAACACCTGAGAATAGAAAATGCTACATCGCTACATTTTACTATTGGCCCCAATCATCACCAACTAATTAAACTTTTGCTAAACTTATTATTGGCTTGACCAACTTCAGCAAAGTCTTGGATCTATATTAGAAAACAGAGGTTCCTCACCCCTTATTCAAAAGACAATTTTTTAAAAATTTGTAAAACATGGGGTGCCTGAATGGCTCAATTGGTTAAATCTCTGACTCTTGATTTCAGTTCAGGTAATGATCTTGGGGTCATTGGATGGAGTCCCAAGTATGGCTCCTGCAGGGAGAAGAGTGCCAAGCCCCACATCTGACACTGTGCTGAGCATAGAGCCTGCTTGGGATTCTCTCTCTCCCTCCCTCCCCACCTGCTTGTGCTCTCTTGCTCTCTCTTAAAACAACTAAATAAATGAATAAATAAATAAAATTTAAAAATAAAAATAAAATTGCTAAAACATAAACAATGAACTGTTCCTGAAACAGTTAGAAAAAGTCTAATTTTAGACTTAATCTAAAATTAAGTCCCTTTCTGGGGTACCTGGGTGGCTCAGTGCCTCTGCCTTCGTCTCAGGTCACGATCCCAGGGTCCTGGGATCCAGCCCTACATCAGGCTCTCTGCTCAGCAGGGAGCCTGCTTCCCTTCCTCTCTCTCTGCCTGCCTCTCTGCCTACTTGTGATCTCTGCCTGTCAAATAAATAAAATCTTTTAAAAAAATAATAAATAAAATTAAGTCCCTTTCTTATTAATGCTTTCTAAAAGACTCAAACTAAAGTGTTAGACTCTAAAGATTGTAGATGTTTCAGAAATATAGAACAAAACTTAAATAAGACCAGCAGTGGCAATGTTTACAAAACTATTCTTCAGAAAATAGTTTAATGTAAGATATATGAACTTTATGTGACTTTAATGATTTTCAGCTTAGATCCCTTAATTTATAGTCACATCTCATATATGTTATATTTATTACAATTTGACCATCTAGTGGAGGATGAAAGTGAACCACTTTAGAAAAGATATTTTATATATTGAACATACTAGAACTTTAAAAAGTAGAACTTGAGAAAAAGTTTTTGTGTATAAAAATTAATAGAAGTTAAAAAACAAAACAGAACTTAACATAGTTCTTTCACATCTACTCTTAGGTATGAAGGGGCAATGGACTGACAGTTGGATTTGAAAGTAATTTTTGAGATTAAGGTGACTTAATATGATGAGGGATTGTGCGAGTGAGTACTACTAGTATGTGAGGCAATACTGGGAATAGTTCCCAGGCTCTATTTTGGGTAGTATGGTGGATTGTGAGCAGGACCGACTTCCTCATTGGCTGTTTCCTAGACAGAAAATGGAGGAGAATGATCAGATTTGTAAGAATGGAACTGGGTTCATTTCTGACAATATCAGTTTTAGTTGACTCTAAGACATTCATCTCCAGGTGAAATGAATGTCTAGCAGCCATGTGGATGCATAGGTCTGGAAATAAGGAGAAATACCTTGGATTGTTTTATATATAACCTATGAAATAAGCATTTACATTCATAGAATATATTATATAATAAATGACAGAAGCCAGTTATTAAAAAAAGCAATCAGTTACTATGTTTTTAAAATACTATTTATTATTGGTTTCCATATTGTATACACATGGTGTTAGAAAGTCATGAAGCTCTCAGTTAAATGATCATCACCAGGTTACAGAAATCAGGAGTGGTACCTTGAATGGAAACTCCCTCATCCATAAACAAAGAGTTTCCTTTGTACTGATTCTACAACTGCAGCTTCTATAAATGTATATTTGCTAAGAAAGTTTTCATTCTAGCTAAGCTAAAACTTCCTATAGTCACTTTATTTTCTCTGAGCTTCCTCTCTAAATATCCTATGAAAATGGGAATAATGCCCCAAATTTCTAAGCACAATTTCCCTCCTTAAGGGAATTTTCCATTGTTTCCTGTATAATTTATTGTTGTATTAACAAATTATGCAAAAACTTAGTGGCTTAAAACAATATATATTTATTATTTCACAGATTTCATGGATCAGGAATTTGGGTCCTCTCCTTCAAGTTCTCTCACAAGGCTATAATCAAGGTATTGGCCAGGGATGAGGTTTCATCTTAAAGTTCAACTAGAGCAGGATTGACCCCAAGCTTCAACAGTAGGTCTCAGTTCCTCATTGGCTGTTGGCTAGAGACCATCTTCAGTTCCTTGCCAGGTAGGGCTCTCCTAAGCAACAGTTTGCTCTATAAAAGAGTGCAAGCCAAAAATGCAATAAAGAGAGTCTGCTAGCAAGACAGAAGTCATGATATTTTGTGACTTAATTGCAGAAATGATGTTTCATCAACTGCTTTGTTTTATTGGTTAGAAATGTCACTACGTCCAGTCCACACTCAAGGAGAGGGATCATACAAGGGCACGAATACCAGGATATAAGATCACTGAGGCCATCTTAGAAGTCTGCTTACCAGACTCACTAATATTTACCAATCTATAAGGTCAAGACAAAAAAAAAAAAAAAAGAATTAACTCCAATAACTGCTAATTTTTCTGTACAAAGTTATATGATGATATACATGTCCAGGCCCTTTAATTTGTTGGTTTCTTAATGAAAGTAACTAATCATTAAGATGTCTGCTTAGGGTCTCACAAAGGGCTATATGATATGTACTCTAGGATGTTGGGAAATATATACATTTAATTGACAAAGATAGAACAATATATGAAACAAAAAGTGTGTTTCTGTCTAAAGGTACTCGGAAACTCGAGGGGAGACGTTTTAAAATGTGCGTTTGTAGCACTAGTCTTCCAAGAGTACCTTTTAAAATGACTCTCAAGACTTCACATTTTTTTTTACAATACAAATTTACCAGCATCTGTCAGAGTGTAAATCTTAGAGTACTTTACACTGAACTTACAAAAGTGTCACTGAAGACAAGTATTTCTTATAGTCTGCCAAATTTCTGCCACATTGGAAAATACACAGATGATTGTTTAACACTGTGTGCCACTAGACAGGAATTATATTTCCCATCTTAATGAGAAAATACTTTGCCTTAAGCTTAACTTGTTGCATTAAAAAAACTCATTAGTAATTTGGTGATTTCCAAAAAGATTAATTCATTAAATACCAGCAGTCACAAATATATTTCCAATTCCATGAAGATCAGAATCTAAAATGAACTTTTAGTATAATAATTTTATCATTTTTTAAAACCCTGATTACTGAAAAAAAAAAGAGAGAGAGAGAAAGAAACAGTCTCTCAAGACTGTGGTCAAGAAATAACCACTATTACTTTTTTTGGTATAGAGGTATATATCTACATCTAAATCCTTACATGAATAGATGTAGACATATATCCTTTTAGACATTTAAATGTGTACATAATTTTATGACAAATGAGATCATACGTTTTTATAATGATATGTGTAATTGTTACAAAACAATGATTAACAGAGCAACTGATTTTCAATCAAGTATTGTCAAACATGCTTCCAGCAAAGTAATCTTAGCAGCAAGTTAAGTGAGAGCAACCCAGAACACAGAACAGCCCTGCTTACATTAATAAAGCTGTTCCCAAATAAATGACCTACAATACAAGTAAAAAGGACATCTGATTTGTGCCTTAGTACTTTAGTCATATTATTTTAAAGATTTTATTTATTTATTTGACGGAGATCACAAGTAGGCAGAGAGGCAAGCAGAGCAAGAGGAAGGGAAGCAGGCTCCCTGCTGAGCAGAGAACCTGATGCAGGGCTCAATTCCCAGGACCCTGGGATCATGACCTGAGCAGAAGGCAGTGACTTTAACCCACTGAGCCACCCAGGTGCCCCTTTAGTCATATTATTTTAATCATTCTTTACTTTCTTGTATCTTTCTATAGCCTTTTATTCTGTAGGTACTCCTCCTCTTCAAACTCTTTGCCTAGTATCCGAGTCTAACTTACTAGGTTCTAATTCACTTAATTATTATTTGTTCTCTGAACAAATATCACCTCTGATGACTCTGTCTCTGACATGATCATTAACTTTGCTTCCCTCTTCTATCCAAACTATTTGGCATAGTTATTGACTTTCAATATCTCTTTTCTCTAGTTTTTCCCACACTATCATTATGACTGCATGGTTTCAATGGTTACATCTATCCTGGAAACTATTAAGCCTATCTCACTCTACACTTAATAGCTATAAACCAAACTCATCCACTTCACTTCAACTTACTTGCCACCTTTCCTCTTTCTCCCCTATCATTTCTTTATCCTAGCCAACATCCAGGAATTTTCTTCCAACTTCTTCCTCCCTTTTTATCCTATCGATCTCTATTAAACAGTGTTTCAAGATGCCTCCTAAATTTGTTCAGTCCTTGACACTTCCTTTGCCTTCAACCTAATCCAGGCCAAAATTCCCTCACAACTGGATTTTAGCAACAGTGTTCTGAATGGGGTAAGGGTTCATCTGTCTGTATCCCCTTATCTTTCCTTCTAAGGTACTCTTACTGTAACAGTCAATGAGGCATAAGGAAAGGGGACTTGAGCCTGAAATCAGAAGCCCAAGGGGTTATTTTTCTCTGTCACCTCAGATGGGACCTTCACATATTTCTTTCCTTCCTCTAGGTCTAGAAGTTTCCTTATTTGCAAAATGACAAGTTGGACTGTCACATGGGCTCTAAGTTCCCTTGCAACTCTAACAGTTTTCTGTTCTGATGTTTCTTTGCTCAAGGAATAGCAATGACAACTTTCCATTGTTTCCCAGACCTGCCCCCATCCTACACTCTCTCCCCCTCCCCCTCCCCCTCCCTCCCTTTCCCACTAAGATCACAACTGTTACTGTTCTCCAAGTTGAACTGTCCCTTACATCCAGATTGCTCAATTCACCACATCCTTAATGAGCTCCAGTCTTCCCAATGTAAATGTCTGTTCCTTGCTCTATTGTTGGTCTCCTTCATTTATATATAACTTGTTTTACAAACATTTTGAAGTGACTGCTAATGTATAAGACACTTTGCTAGGTCCGGAGAATAGAGAAGTTAAAGACATAATCCTTGCCCTCAAAGAATTTACCACCTTATTGCAGAAAATGGCTAACAGATACATAGTAATGTGTTAAGTGCTATGCTAAAGGATTTAATATATCCTAGTTGTTTGGGGGGCAGAGAAGAACAACACTTAACAAGACTGAGTACATAGGAAACCTTTAAAAAGGATGTGCTAATTTCAAGCTGGGTCCTTGAAACTCAAAAGGGAAATAAAGAATTGAGGAAATAAAGGTGTGTCCTATTGCTGCTTTGAGAAGCCATGAGGAGAGGGGAAATTTAAACGGGCCAATTGTCAGATTGGAATACTGGAGAATAGCCGGGCAAGAAGCAAGCAGTGAAGCTGATGATCATGATGAAAGAACTGGAATGTTACCCTAAGGACTTTGGATGTTACCCGAGGAAAGAGTGAAGAATGGACTGTACTTTGGTTCAGACAATGTCCTCCTCCTGCTACTGGGTAAAGCTGGTTATTGGGCAAGGAATCATTCAAAACTGACAGAAGGATAATCCGGTAGGGGGAAATTGTGCCCTGACAAAAACTGTTCAGGCTGCTGTTTCGCTCACTAAACCGCTAATATGACCGAGGCTTCACGGCTTCGCCAAGCTAAGTGGCTTCACTCGGACCCCGTCTAACGTCCCGCCGCCGCGTCACAGTGACCCCGCGCCAGGCCACAGCAGAGGGGCTTCCGGAGACATCGCGAGATTGCCCGGAAACCGCGGCCCGGGCAAAAGCGTCTGGTCACCAGGCAACCACACCAGGGCTGCTGAGGAACCTGGCGCCTAAGAAATTTTACAGACTTGACTTCCAGACTCGGCTCGTCCCGCAAGTGGTGAGGTGCCTACAGGGAAGAGGCGTGGGGACTAAGGAAACCCTAGAGCTACGTTTCTCAAACTTGCCTGCCATTAAGACTTGCTTGGGTCACTGGTTAAAATGAAAAACCCTAAGCCTTATCTCTAGACATCTAGAATTTACAGAAAATCAGTCTGGACGTTTTTGTATTTTAACAAATAGCTAGAATCAGGCAAGGGTGGGAAACAGCTCCAGAGGAGGGAGACACGGCTAGAGTGATGGGCGCCGGGCTGAGGGAGCGGGATCTGTGAAACGGATATGAGTTTGAAAAGGAAAACCTGGGAGCCTGGCGATGTAGAGCATTGGGAAGCCAGTGAGCCTGAGGCTCGCTAAGGGGAATATTCAAACTAAATTCGGAAAAATCCACTGCCTGTAGCCTGTGGGAACCCCAAGAGATAAATTAAGGCAAAGCGTCCATTAAAATGGTGTCTCAGAGCTTGTAAAGCAGCTCTAAGCTGTCCCCCACTGGCAATCCGGAGAGATAAGAGATATCCTAGGCAGGAGGAATCCCGAAATAACCGGTATCTAGTAATGAAAAATTATGAAAAAGCTGTTTCTCAAACTTTAGAAAATAATGAACCTCTTTTTAAAGAAAAGCAAGGACACCCCACAAGTGTTGACATAATTATTTTTATTATAATGTTCTAAAATGCGTCCAAACCCTAACTAGGTTCCATTTAAATACCTGAAGCTTATAGTATCTCTAAAGCAAACTACAATACCAATAAAGTTCAAATTAATCTTACATTAACAAGATGAATAGTGGTGTTCTGATGAAACTAAATCCTCTCTGGATTTGACCGGTACAATGCAGGTTCTTTTGAATGAAGTCTATATTATTTTGTGTTATGGGTTGATTCAGTTATTTCCCTTTCCATATTCAAGCCCCTGGAAAGTTTTCCTATAGCTCGTTGATGAGGTCCATTGCCCCTTTGCTTTTCTAATTACCTGAGACAATTTAATTAATTTCTATACAAACACCAGCTTGTGTACTGGAACCCACAGACAAAATCCATTTATAGCAAGGTCATTCATGAGGATTTAGATGATACAAAATTTATCTGTTTTAGCCCAGTTTAGAAAACAGAGCCTGAAGCAAAGACTCATATGATAATACTTTTGGGGGGGGGGGTTATAATCTCAGGGAAGCAAGAGAGAAGGAAAAAAGGAATGAGAGAGAGATGGAAGGAGGACAAATATAGCCCAGTATATAACCCTGAAGACCAGAGCTGTCTTCAGTGAGACCTTTGAAATGGCTGTGTCTTCTGAAAGTACACAGGGAAAAGAAGGAAGAAAAAATAATTTGTAACTTCTGTCCCCCACAGATAAAAATTACCCCATAGGGCATCACCTCCTTTATAGCACAGGGTTGCTTGTGCATGGTCACCTGTACAACAGTTTCCTGCCTCAGCTGTAAGAAAGAAAGCCTGGGGTATATAACCACTTTAAAATGTGCATTTTCATTACAGTTATCAGTGTAAAAACAATATTTGAAATTTCCAGAAAAAGTTCTAAAATTTTAAAATAGTAGCTAAAGAAATCACATTTTTAAAATATTTTAAATATTTCAAATATTTTTTTAAAATATTGCATTTCTACATACTAGCTCCAGAGAATGTAATTCCTAAAAAAAACCTGTCACTTGCAATATCAACAAAGATATGATCCTTAAAAACGACAAAAAAATTATGCATGGTCTTAATTACAAGAAAACTGTGAAACTATTGAAAATCATTAAAGCAGCATGCCTAAATTAGAGAGGCATACCACAGTGATGGAAAAGAAGACTCAATATTAGTGCTTCACAAATTGTTTATAAATTCAATGCAATTCCTAACAAAATCCTGACAGGATTTTTCATGGAACGCGAGAATTTACCATTTTGATTTTAAAATGTGTATAAAAGGGTTAAAGAGGAAAGGATTCGGGGTGCCTGGGTGACTTATTCATTGAGCATCTGCCTAAAGCTCAGGTTATGATCCCAGGATCATGGGAATGAGCCCCAGGTAGGCTCTCTCCCTGCTCAGAGTGGGGTCTGCTTCTCCCTCTCCCACTCCCCCTGCTTGTGTTCCCTCTTTCGCTAGGGGTCTCTCTGTCAAATAAAAAAAATCTTTTAAAATAAATAAATTTTTTAAATGTTTTTTAAAAAAAAGGAAGAGAGGATTCTGGGAATATGGCTGAGTAGGATGCATCTGTTTCTCCACCTACACAACAAATGCACTGATAGAATCTGGTGTAAATATTTTAGAACCTGGTATCTAATGAAGGCTTACAACTTCCAGGGGAAGACTTAGACCACAAACCTCAATAAACTTTGGTCAATCTCACCTCTACAGCAACTAATCCCCTACCCCCAAACCCACAGCAAGAAGTTACACAGGGGTTTCTGGAGCACCTTACATACACCTTGCAGAAGCCAAAATGGGCAAAAGCACACTAGCCACCAAACATCAAGGATCTGTCCTCTGACCACTGATTGCTGCTTCTGATGACAGCAATGCAGACAAAATGTGCAAAGCAAAACCTAAACATGTCTACAAGAAAAAGAAAAAAAGAGGTCTTTCTCTTAAAATGCGGGTGGCAAAGGAATTACTAAATAAGCCACAAAAAGCATAAAACATGAGCAAAAATATGATACATTTAACCACATTAAAAATTTACAGCTTTTTTTTTTTTAGAAAATGCCATTAAACATAAACTGGGGAAAAAAAGGAGAAAAGACAAAGTATAATCAGGGAATAGATATTTGCTACATATATAATCAAAGAAATACTGGTATCTGAAAAAAATACAGTGTATCTAAAAATTACTTATAAAAACACAACCCATTAGGAAAAATGGACAAAATATAAGAAACCACAATTAACAGAAAATGAACTCCACATGGTGATAAACAAGAAAAGACCCTCAATCTCTAGTGATTATAGAATACAAATTAAAACACAAGGAGGAGATGAGAATACTGACCTGGCTGTTTTCAAATCCCTTTTTTGCTTTATTTTTACTTATAAAGAAGATCTGAGAAAAACAGAAATAATGAGCTATCACTTCACACCCATCAGATTAGCAAAAAGACAGCCAATATTAAGTGCTGACACTGGTACAGAATGTATTGTAAAGAAGAAAGACCTCTCTTAACTGCACTGGTAAAACTCGTTTGGAGAACAGTTTGGCAATTAAAAGCAAGATTGAAAATGTCCAACCCAGAAATAGCCACTCCCAGTTTTAAACCCTAAAGAAACTCTTGGACGTGTGTTAAAAATGTCATGTATATAAGAATCATAAAAGCAACACTGCAAAAGAAGAACACCTAAAGATCTATCATTGTAGGAAATAAATTCCTTACAATAGAATGTTACACAGCAAGGGGCGCCTGGGTAGCTCAGGGGGTTAAAGCCTCTGCCTTCAGCTCAGGTCATAATCCCAGGGTCCTGGGATTGAGCCCGCATCAGGCTCTCTGCTCAGGAGGGAGCCTCCTTCCCCCTCTCTCTCTGCCTACTTGTGATCTCTATCTGTCAAACAAATAAATAAAATCTTAAAAAAAAAAATTACACAGTGATACAAATATTCTAGAGCTACACATATCAACTCTGATGATTCTCACAAACAAAACATTAAGCAAAATAGAAAGCTGGAATCAGAGTAGTGCCATTTATGACTGTAAAAATACATTTTAAAAAGTACTATATATTGTTTAAATATACATCTGTAGCAAAAGTATAAAGACATGAATATAACTCTAAACTCTAAAAATGAGACATCTAACACTAAACTCTAAAAAGAGAATAGGTAGAAAGGTATAGAAAGGTTCCAAATGTTTTTTTTTTTCTTTTTATTTGACAGAGATCACAAGTAGGCAGAGAGGCAGGTGGGGGGGGTCGGCGGGGAATGGGGAGCAGTCTCCCCACTGAGCAGGGAGTCCAAGGCGGAGCTCAATCCCAGGACCCTGAGATCATGACCTGAGCTGAAGGCAGAGGCTTAACCCACTGAGCCACCCAATTGCCCCCCAAATGTATTTATAATGTTTTATATTTTAAGGTGGACTATAGGTTCATGATTGTGGTGTTATTCTTTATGCTTTCATTATGAATGATTTTTCAGGCAATATTAAAAATAGGTTTTTTTACTTAATTAGAAACTTTGTTCAGAATATTATTTTCATGTTTGAAATTTGATCTGTAAACAATAATCTTAAATTTTGGTTGTAAAATGAATTCATGCAAATTTCAAAAATCTACAAAGATTTATCAATTTTATTCTATAGATTACATTTTGCATTCTGAAGTGTATATGGTTATAGTCCATATCTTTGAATATTTTATTGTGGGCATTTTATATCATATAGCCGGTGTAGTTAGTTATATGTCAATGTATGAGAATATAAATTGGAGGCCATCTTCTACTAAATTCATTTTTCTTCTGATGCATTGGTTTCCTGTCCAGAATATGATGCAAACTGAGGTGTTTGGTTGGTGAAATTCCAGATATATGAGAATAATATCACTCAATTTTAAACTGTACTTTAAAAATATAATAAATTTTACAAAACTGGGATATTTATCACTTAAATAGTTATACTTCCAAGATGATTGAAAAAAATGGGTTACTTTAAACCTATGGACCACATATGGATCTCTTACATAAAGCAATATTTTATTAATTAATTAATTTTATTAATAGTATGTTCCCCTTATTTAATAACCCTAATGTATTCCAGGTGAAACAGTGAAATAGATAGTATTCACCTTACTTGTGAACAAAACAATAAAATAATAATGGTGATAGCAAATGTTTATTGACTTGTATACCAGACACCATGCAGAATATTCTATATGATTATCTTAGGTAATCTTCATAATATTCCTTGGAAGTAGGTACCATTATTAACCTAATTGTATAATAAACAGAGGTAATATAGCCTCCTGATGCTTACCACTGGCTATGTTTTTACATGGAATGTGCAGAAAGAGAAAGCAGAGTAAACCCACCAAAAATACCTCAGCCCAGGCCCTTTGCCTGGTTTGTACTGTGAATGGGGGGACACTAGGGGAAAAAAACAAAACTGATTTACCCTGCCCAAGATTGCCTGACCAGGGGGCAGTGGAGCCAAAATCTGAACCAGGCAGTCTGGACTGAAAAACACTGCCTTATGTTGCCTCTTTGTGGATTACAGTTGTAGTAACATAATAAATTTCAAGGCCAGCTCCATTTTCAAGAATTTTGCACCATTGTCCTATGTACATACTCACAGTTTTTACATGATGTGTTCTGTTTTCAGGGTTTTGAAAATATGATCACCATGGGTACTATGGAAAAAGGAGCCAGAAGACTTGGTTGCATTCTCAACTGCCACTACCTTCAGTAGTTTGAGACAGATCTCTGGGCCTTAGTCTCTTCATATGAGAACATAAGATAATATTTCTTGAGAGGAAAAAAATCTTTTAAAAGATGCCCACAGTAACAACTCAGTACTAGGGAGAGGAAAAGATTTAAAAGTAGAAGTGAATGAGCATTGTATATTTAATTAATTTTGGTGTTTTAAAAACAATTAAGTCTATAAACTTAGAAAAATACCTAAGTGCCTTTAAAAATGCCTCCAAAGTAGCTTATCAAATAGTTTTATATAAGAAAATTAAAACATCAAAATAATTTTTCCTAAATTATCATGTACATAATATTCCTTTTTTTTTAATTTTTAGAAAGTTGGGCATAAAACAATACCTAAACCTGCTTTTGAGATGATATCAGAACCGAGCTACTGCTGAGAGTTTGATTCAGGAAGAAATCATGGTTCGACTAACCTTGGATCTAATAGCCAAAAATAGCAATCTTAAACCCCGAAAAGAAGAAACCACCTCACGCTACCTGAAGAAAATAACTCATATAAATTTTTCAGACAAAAATATAGATGCAATTGTAAGAATTCTGAAATTGTTTCCTATTTTTAGATAATTAACAATGTAAAATTTAAAATAGGTGTCAGAAAATACAACCTTATTACCTGTATTTTGATCATACTTACTGTGTTTTGATTAGTATATTGTTTTCACTTTAATTTCTTGCTTTTGATGTTAAAATTATTAAAACTAAGTCTCTATAAAATATACCATCGTGATTATTAAATATATGTGCTAAATATATATGTCCCCCTGAAATATTCTATAGTGTAGCAAACTAGATTTGAAAGTGGATGTTAGGGGCGCCTGGGTGGCTCAGTGGGTTAAAGCCTTTGCCTTGGGCTCAGGTCATGATCTCAGTGTCCTGGGATAGAGCTCTCTGCTCGGCAGGGAGCCTGCTTTCTCCTCTCTCTCTCTGCCTCTCTGCCTACTTGTGATCTCTGTCTGTCAAATAAATAAATAAAATCTTAAAAAAAAGATAAAAGAAAGTGGGTGTTAGAAAGTAGTTTCAAAGATAATACTTTTTATAATTCCAGTTCCTTGGAATATGAGTTTTTTTTTTTTTTAAACAAGATAGCAAGAATTAACTATGCAAATATCGTATTTCAAAACTTTAATAGTGAAATCTTTTTCACTCATAATTTAACTGGTTATATAAATGGAGATTATACTATAATTTATATCAGACAAGATTACGTTTGTTTGAATATACTCTGACACTATATTTTCTCTGTGTTTAGCTAATTCTTGGCTTTTGGGAAGCTTTAAGAGGAGCAATAACACTTTTAGGCCATTTGTATTGGTTTTTGTTGTCTAAAATAAAATGCTAAAGACTATAGACAAGAGAAATTTTCTCAGAAATATAAGATATGTGAGGGCGGGGATGATGTCTGTTTTGTTCACATCACTCTAAAGCTCCCCCTCCAATCCAATTTAGCAGCTAACCCATATTAAGTGCTTAATAAATGTTTATCAAAATGAGTGAAAAAAATACCAAAGCCACAAGCACAACTCTCAATCAAGATAATTTTTTTTTTTTTTTTGCAGAGATTCTACCAAGTTCCTATTCTGTATTTCTTTTCAGTTTCTTTTTTTTTAAATTATATTTTATTTTTTTGTCAGAGAGAGAGACTGAGAGCACACAAGCAGGAGGATGTGTAGGATTCAATCCTAGGACTCTGGGATCATGACCGGAGCCAAAGGCAGACGTTTAACTAAACCATCCAGACGTCCCTTCTTTCCAGTTTCTTAGTGATTCTTCTCCCCATGAATCCAATTGCCCAGAAAACACTCTACTTCTTCATACCATTACAGACTTGTCTTCTGCAGAAAGCCTCCATTTAATGTTCTTTTGTCTCCTCACAATCAGTGCTCCTTTGGTTTAGATGATCTTTTTTAGAAGCAAAGCAAACTAGTTAAAGCACAGTTAACCCTGGAGCTATGCAGAGTTAGGGACTCTAACACCCCCACCACATTCCCCAACATGCTATCACCCAACACAATTGAAAGTCCTTGCATTATATACATACAAAATAAGCTAGAGAAAAGAAAGTGTTATTAAGAAAGTCATAAGAAAGATAAGATACGTTGCAGTACTGTACAATATATATAGAAAAAGAATCCATGTATAAGTGGACCCATGTAGTTCAAATCCATGTTGTTCAAAGGCCAACTATAATTCAGTTGGGCACCTGGGTGGCTGGGTGGCTGAGTTGGTTAAGTGCCCCACTCTTAATTTCAGCTTAGGTCGTGATCTCAGGGTCATGAGATTGGGCCCCATGTCAGGGGGATGGAGCCTGCGGATGAAGCCTGCTTGGGATTCTTTCTCTTGCTTTCCCTCTGTCCTTCTCCCCCACCCCCAACCCTATCACATGCACGTGCACCCATGCTTATTCTCACTCTAAAAAAAAATTCACACTAAGAATACCTTGTAAACACAATTCCCAAGATGTGGTTATATTTTTTAAATCTTTTTAATAAAAGTTGATATTTTTTAAGATTTTATTTAAAAAAAAAAATCTCTATGCCTAATGTGGGGCTCGAACTTACAACTTCAAGGCCAAAAGTTTCAGGCTCCACCAGCTGAGCCAGACAGGCATCCCAAGCTGAGGTACTTTTGAGCATAACTTCACTTTATCTCTTGCCTGCTTACTCTAGGCTGACTCTACCACCACATAAGAAATGGCAAACTTAAAAAATATATACCTTTAATTATTTTCTTATCTCAAAAGTAACTGGTGTGAGAAAGCACATTGTGTTTATTAGATCATCGGTGGATGCCTTTTTAAAAAAAAATCTCTTTGCTGAATGTTATAATTTAAGTATAATAGTTGACAGCAGACTCAAGAGAAATGAATGTTCTTAACAGTTACTTATCAATAAAAATTTTTCAATCAGAAAAAAAAAGTAACTCGTGTGCATTTCTATGAAATACATATTAAAAGAAACTGGCCTAATCCCATCATGCAGAAAAGACCACTATTAACATGTAGGTGATGTCCTTCCAGTCTTTTTTCTAGCATGTTTTCATATAATTTTACAATACTGGGTCATATTGAATGTACTGTTTTCATTTTGAGATCTACAAAACATTGCTAAAGAAACTAAAGGATATCTAATGGTGAAAGAGCATTCCCTTCAATAGCATTATCGTAGTTTATTAATCGATTGCTCCTGACTATCTATATGACTTCCCATTTTCAGTATCACAAACATGTTTACTTCCAATCCTAGAGAAAGATTAAGACCTGATTTATAGGAATGCCTGGGTGGCTCAGTCTGTTAAGCATTCTGGCTTAACTCAGTTTAACTCATGCTCAGCAGCGAGTTTTCTTCTCCTTCTCCCTCCACCTCTAAACCCCTCCCCTGCACTCATGCTCTCTCTCTTGCTCTCACTCATTCTCTCTCAAATACATAAGTAAATTTTTTTAAAACCCTGATTTATAATGTTAAAACAATAATTTGTTAAATGCTTCAACTTCCAGAGGAACCTAACTGCTTCCAAAGAAAACTGCGTGCCCTAGGAAAATCTTTCTTTTTTTTTTTTTTTTAATTTTATTTATTTATTTGAAAGACGGAGATCACAAGTAGGCAGAGAGGCAGGCAGAGAGAGAGAGAGGAGGAAGCAGGCTCCCCGCTGAGCAGAGAGCCCGATGCGGGGCTCGATCCCAGGACCCTGAGATCATGACCCGAGCCAAAGGCAGCAGCCCAAACCACTGAGCCACCCAGGCGCCCCTAGGAAAATCTTTCTTAACAAATACAATTTTATTGATATAGCTACAGAATACAAAACCTAGAACTAATTTTACTATCATTCAAGACTTGTTTTGACTGTGCTAAGAACAGAGAAATACTTTTCTTTTATATTAAACATAAGGAAACTCGCAGAACGGTTAAGTAAAGAACTTTCTTTAAAACAAACTTCTAAATTTTCAGGAGAAATTAAGTATGACCTGTTTTTGTTTTCTTTTAGGAAGACCTCTCTCCTTGCAAAAATCTTAGTGTTTTATATTTGTATGATAACCGTATTAGTCAAATGACTAACTTGAATTACGCTACAAATCTGACTCACTTATACCTACAAAACAATTGTCTTTCATGTATAGAGAACCTCAGGTCATTAAAGAAACTGGAAAAACTGTAAGTGCTTTTATTTTTAAGTAATGTAATTGTTTGTAATCATTACAGTAATATGTTTGCATGCGGGCCTTTCCATTATCTGCAGTTGTGTGGAACAGGCCTCAATTTTTATTCTCTTATAGTATTATTAGTATAAAATAAACTGTTACACATGTAATACTTGGCAATTTGTCTCATTAAGCCTGATACACTTTTCTTTTACAGGAGGGTGAGTTGTCTTAACCACTTATAAGGATACCTAAAGCATCCCTAAAGACTCAACTGGTGAAAAAAGTTTCCATGGAAACCAGATGAGCTCTCCTTTCAGAATCACACATCTCAAAGAGGCAGGGTCATAGAGTTGATACTGTTGATTTGATTGTAAAAAGGCATTTACTGCCTATAATGATTTTAATTCAACAATGAAGACTGGTTTATTCATTTTTCCCAGACTGGAAGAATTACCAGTGCTTCTCAAAAGTAGGCCAAGAACCTCAAAATGGGAAGAGAGTAGGGTAGAAAATGCTAATTAAAAATGCAGATTGCAGGGTGCCTGGGTGGCTCAGAGGATTGAGCCTCTGCCTTCGGTGCGGGTCCTGATCTCAGTGTCCTGGGATCAAGCTCCATGTCAGGTTCTCTGCTCAGCAGGGAGCCTGCTTCCCCCCTCTCTCTCTGCCTGCCTCTCTGCCTACTTGTGAACTCTCTCTGTCAAATAAGTAAATAAAATATTTTTTAAAAATGCAGATTGTTGGGTTCTGATCTAGATAGCCAAATGAGAGTCTCTGGCGTTAGGCCCCAAAATCTTCCATTTTTAAAACTAATACCCTGGGAGGTAGCCTAGGTGGCTCAGTTGGTTCAGCCTTCAGCTCAGGTCATGATCTCAGGGACCTGGGATGGAACCCTGTGTTGGGCTCCCTGCTCAGCAGGGAGTCTACCTCTCCCTCTCCCTCCACCCCCCTCATGCTCTTTCTCACACTCTCTCTGAAATATATTGTAAAAAGCTTAAAAAAAAAAAAGACCCTTCTATCCAGATGATTCTTCACCTAATATATAAAAGTAATACTGGTAGATCATTTAATAAGGACTACTCCAATTCTCTTACTTTAAAAACAATAAACTTATTTCTTAGAGTAAATTAAGTATAAGAATCATATAAATAAAGCTTTCATTGATTCATTACAAAGACGATTCTGAAATTTCCACATATGTAATTTTCACTCAGCTCAGTGATTGTTATGTTTTTGTCATGTTTACAGACCATGATTCTCAGAACGCGTATTTAAAATTGTTTTCTATTTTGCAGGTATCTGGGAGGCAATTACATTGCTGTCATAGAAGGTTTAGAAGGATTAGAAGGACTAAGAGAACTTCATGTTGAGAGTCAGAGGCTTCCCCTTGGAGAAAAGCTTCTGTTTGATCCACGAACTCTTCATTCTCTGGCAGTAAGGCCAATTTGAGTATTCTGACAAAGACTATAGTTATTAACAGTTATAATGGAACAGGAAGGTAGCAAAGGTATATCTGGACATTACATATGCTCTGTATGTTTATATGGCCAGTTGAGAATTTTTTTTTTAAGATTTTATTTATTTATTTGACAGACAGAGATCACAAGCAGGTAGAGAGGCAGGCAGAGAGAGAGAGAGAGGAGGAAGCAGGCTCCCTGCCAAGCAGAGAGCCCGATGTGGGACTCGATCCCAGGACCCTGAGACCATGACCTGAGCCAAAGGCAGAGGCCCAACCCTCTGAGCCACCCAGGCACCCAACTGGCCAACATATAGTACATCATTAGTTTCAAATGTGGTGTTCAATAACTTATCAATTGCATATAACACCCCATGCTCATCACATCATGTGCCTCCTTGATGCCCATCTCCGAATTATCCACACCCCCACCTCCCTTCCCTAAGCAACCCTTAGTTTGTTTCTCCTTCTCTGATCACTTCCCATTCAGTTTTCCCTCCCTTCCACTATGATCCTCTGTGTTGTTTCTTATTTTCTACATGAGTGAAACTATGATAGGTTTTGACTTATTTTGCTCAGCATAATGCCCTCTAGTTCCATCCACATCAATGTAAATGGTATTTGTTCTCTCCAAAGGCTGAGTAATATTCCATTGTGTATGTATGTATGTGTATATATCTATACAGATCTAAATAGATAGATAGATAGATATGTATTGTGTGTGTGTGTGTGTGTGTGTGTGTGTGTATGGATGAAGATTATAATCTTCAGTGGACATCTGGGCTCTCTCCAAAGTTTGTTTGGCTATTATGGACATTGCTGCTATGAACATTGGGGTCACTACATTTCTATCTTTGGGGTGTATCCCTAGTAGTCAATTGCTGGATCATAAGGTAGCTTTTTAACTTCTTGAGGAAACTCCATACTGTTTTCCAGAATGGCTGCACCAGCTTGCATACCCACCAAGAGTGTAAGAGGATGTACCTTTCTCTGCATCCTCATCAACATTTGTTGTTTTCTGACTGACTAATTTTAGCCATTCTGACTGGTATGAGGTAATATCTCAAGTGTGGTTTGGATTTGTATTTCTCTAATGCTGAGTGATGTTGAACATTTTTTTTCATGTGTCTGTTGGCCATTTGTATGTCATCCTCAGAGATATGAGAGCTATGTCTGTTCATGTCTCCTGCCCATTTCTTCTGTCCATTTATTTGGTTTTTGAAAAGTTCCTTACAGATTCGAATTTGAGAAGTTCTTTATAGATCTTGGATACAAGCTCTTTATCTGATACGTCACTTGCAAATATCTTTTCCCAGTCTGTAGGTTACCTTTTATTCACTGTTTCCTTTGCTGTGCAAAAGATTTTTATCTTGATGAAGTCCTAATAACTTTTTTTGTTTGTTTTTGTTTCTCTTGCCTTTGAGAGGTGTCCTGAAAGAAGTTGCTGGAGCCAGTCACAGAGGTTGCTGCTTATGTTCTCTTCTCGGAACTTGAGGGATTCCTGTCTCACATTTAGGTCTTTCATCCATTTTGAGTCTGTTTTAGTGTATGGTGTAAAAAAAATTGTCCAGTTTCATTCTTCTACATGTGGCTGTCCAATTTTCTCAGCACCGTTTATTGAAAAGACTGTTCTTTTTCCATTGGATATTCTTTCCCGCTTTGTCAAAGATTAGTTGACCATAAAGTTGAGGGTCCATATCCATTTCTGGGTTCTCCATTGTGTTCCATTAATCTATGTATCTGTCTTTGTGTCAGTACCCCTTACTGTCTTGATGATTTAGCTTTGTAATAGAGCTTGAAGCCCAGGATTGTGATGCCACCAGCTTTGGTTTTCTTTTTCAGCATTCCTTTGGCTATTTGGAGTCTCTTCTGGTTCCAAACAGTTGAGCTTTTACTTGAGGGTTAAAATGAACTTTTCTCACATAATTTCTCAGAGATAAGAAGTTATAAAGTGGGAATAATAATGCCTGCCTCTAGAGTACTAAGTATCAAAAAAAGGTTGTGGAAAGGTTATGTAAATTATTGGGTTCTAGTCCAGATGTCAATTCATTCATAATTTCCGCCTTGGTGATTATCATGATTCAAAATTTAAAATATTCGGAAAAAGCCTAAGGAAAGAGTCATGTATAATTATTTGGCAAATTTTAAACAACCTAGAGAATCATGATGATGAAATGTTTTCTCGCTGGATTCTGATTTGATTGTAGGTTGCACTACATACAGCTCTGCTTCATCAGAAGCAGGCAGATCTGGGAGATTTGAAATTCCCACTGTGACCTGACGCCCAGATACATGGTAAACGTGTCACAATTAGTTGAGAAGCCAGGGGGCGCAATGGAGGCTTTTGCTAATTCTCAAAATGGGATTTGTTATGATAGGCTACCTTCAGTTCTGGGGCAAGAGACATAAAAGGAAAATGGTTGTGTGTTTATAGATTTCATTGGCTTTATTTTAGAGGGCCCAGAAACAGAGGGCAATAAAAGTTTGTGAACTGAATTTATAAAACTTGAAAAATTGTCCTTTAAATTGGAAAAGAAAGAAGCGATCTTATTTCTATCCTACCCTCTCCCTGTCTTCCCCATAGAATTAAGTGTACCTCAGCTCATCTCCACTGACCCAAATAAATTGATCCCTCTAAGAGGATGGCCAGTTTTATTACAAACACCAGTATAAACATTTTGCTTGCTCAATTTTTGCATAGATTCAAGCAGATTCTAAAATTCTAAATATAAGATAATTTTTTAAATTCGTAAAAAGTATCAAGAAGTATTTTCTCTAAAGGTTAGTTATGGATGGCTTGGTGGGTCAGCTCAGTCTTGGTAGAGATTATTAGGCCATAGATTTTAAGATGGCTTTGGTTTAGTGCTTCTCTACTGTGTATTTATGTCCTCACTAACAGTGATGTTCATACTGCTTGTAAATTACCTAATTTTTATTTTTTTTATTTTTTTTAAAGATTTTATTTATTTATTTGACAGAGAGAGATTACAAGTAGGCAGAGAGGCAGGCAGAGAGAGAGAGGAGGAAGCAGGCTCCCTGCTGAGCAGAGAGCCCGATGCGGGACTCGATCCCAGGACCCTGAGATCATGACCTGAGCCGAAGGCAGCGGCTTAACCCACTGAGCCACCCAGGTGCCCCCTAATTTTTATTTTAAGTGCCTTCTGGACATATGGATTGCCAAGAGAAAACTATATAGAGAGATAAAGATAAAAATTAAACCAGATAATCTCTAAGTCATTTTTCCTACTTAGAAAAATAAACAAAAACTATTTCTTCCTATGTAAGTACAAATCTTAGTGATATTTAACACAAAAAGATAATTTGCTTAAACTGAAATAACCGTTTTTCTACACTCTGTTATCATTTGTTTGTTGGGGCACTTTTTTTTTTCTTTGCTTCTTGATTCCTGGCTTCTTTTCTCTATAAATTTCTTTTATATTCTAGAAGAGGAAAATCAGTCTTATGAAGGAATTTTAGACAAGAATAGTAAGTCATATCACAATTACTAAAGTCCTTAAAGTTATGTCTGGAAAAAATATGGCAGAAAAACAAAATCTCCATGGCTTTTAATTTTCTTGCCTAAAAAGCATAATAGCCTGAACTGATACATTTTTCACAAATTAAGATTTCTGGTTACTATATACAGCATTTAATTAGACTAGTTATTAATGCTAATTTATTTTTCTTACAGAAATCCCTCTCTATATTGAATATCAGCAATAATAATATTGATGACATAAGAGACTTAGAAATACTGGAGAATCTTAATCAGCTCATAGCAGTTGACAACCAACTTCTGCATGTGAAGGTAGTGTAAAGAAAAAATAATTTTAAAGTATTGACATGAAATTGTGAATTAAAAGTAATTATTTTTCTAAATATCTATAAAATTTATTTCTTTAAAAACTATTCTAGGGACGCCTGGGTGGCTCAGTTGGTTGGACGACTGCCTTGGGCTCAGGTCCTTATCCTGGAGTCCCAGGATCGAGTCCCGCATAGAACTCCCAGCTCCATGGGGAGTCTGCTTCTCTCTCTGACCTTCTCCTCGTTCATGCTCTCTCTCACTGTCTCTCTCTCAAAGTAAATAAATAAAATCTTAAAAAAAAAAACTATTCTAGATTAACTCTAAAACTAGCATATGAATCTCAGCTTCTTACTGTATTTGCACAATTCTGTCCTCTTACGGGTTTTTCTCTTCCATACCCCTATGCCTCCATTCCTCACCAACAGAAAGAGGTTTCTCTGAGAAGGAAATATGTGCTTTTCCTCTCTGCATTATTTTTCCATCAAATGTTTCCCTCTGGAGATCAGATTTCTTACCACTTAACTCTGATCTCCCAATGACTGAATTTCTAGTAACTATGATTAGATCTGAACTCTCTCCTGGCTGCTGCTCCTTGAGCAAGTATCTGGATCTTGAACTTATTCTAATTTGTGCCAGCTGTATTTATGATATGTTATATCTTATCATACCATATTCATTCAATTATTTATTCATTCAAATATGTACTGAGCACCTACATGTCTGTCAGACACTGTAGTATTCTATGTAGTTCTGAGGAAAGAAGGATAAAGTCCTGGGGCTCAAAAAATCCACAGTCAGCAAGTAACAGAACAACATTGTGATTCTGTTTTCATAAGTATCGTGGTAGCACCAACTCAGCCTGGGGCTAGAAAAGGCTTCCTGGAAACAGTCATCTGTAAGCTGAGCCACTGCCATGACCTCAGTTTCTGGTATGGCAATAGGGTGGGCTGGGTATAATTTCTTTACCTGAAGCCATAGGCGCAATGAAAGGCTTTCTCCCCCCATAAACAGAGCTCTTGTTTTCAAAACTACTTCCAGACATCTATCCAATGACCTTAAATAAGTTTCTCCTGACTTGTTTCCAAATTCAGGCCTATTACGGGGCTAGTCCCATAACTACTATAAGCAGTAGATAATTATGAAAATATTACACATATTATACTACAAATAAATTCCCCAAAATACCTAAAATGTCACTGAACAATCAGGATGGATATTCAAAATAAAAATAAAGAATAAATAAATATAAATAGATAAATAAGATAAAATAAAATAAAAATAAGGAATGCTTCCAATAAGGAAGCATGACTCAGTTAATTGTTGCATCTTACAACAATTAAGAAGGATGTAAGAAGTTCATGGGATAAAGTCTACATTCAAAAATATTAAGTTTTAGACTGCTCTTCTAGATCCCCCCCAACTGGGCATTTTGTATTCATCAAAATTATTTAATTTTTCGATGAATTTAAAGTATTTGTATGAATATGATTTTGTGGTAGATCAACAGCCTTATATTAAATACACTACACATGCATATGATCCTAATCAAAGTGACAGAGCCTGGAGTCTAAGTTTTTATTAAGTAGAGAAGATTTGTGCTGTGTGTAACATTCCTTATTTATCACATGGAAAATAGAAACAGAGCAGCCAGTTATAGAAACTCACTTTTCCTGGGGAGAGAAAAGTGGAGAATTCTAGTCTCCCAAATTGTCATCAATTTTAAGTACAGTTTAAGTATTTTTCCCAAATGTTTTTGTAAGCCAGGTTTTTACATGCAATGCTTGGTAATGAGTGGTAAATGTATTTTAAATGATCTGATTAGTTGTTAATTATAATTACTACCAAGATTATTTCAGTTATTGTCATTATCCTTAAAGCCTTATGCTATTATGTTTTTTAAAAAAGATTTTATTTATTTATTGAGAGAGAGAGAGCACAAGCACACTGAGAGGGAGGAGGGGTGGCTGAAGTGGGAGAGAGAGAAGCTCAAGAAGATGTAGCGCTGAGCATGGAGCCTGAGATTGTGACCTGAGCCAAAATCAAGGTTTGGATGCTTAATCAACTGAGCCACTCAGGAGTTCCTCTGTTATGCTTTTAACTCTGAACAGAAAATGAAAGTCCAGTAACAGGACAAAAATGCTAGGCTCCAAATGATTCCAAAGGAAGTTTTTCTGAATGACATTAAGACCAATCTATTTCAACTACAGTGATTCTTAAGCTATGTTACTAATGCATAATCAGGAAAAATGTGTAACCAAAATAAATACTTTCATTACTATTGATTATTCAGCCCAATGATAAAAGTCTAAATAAACAAATCCTTATATTTTAAGACTGAAGTCAATGTTACCTCCTCTGTGTAGTTCTCCCTGAACCCATCCCCATCAAGTTAACCTATTAAAAATATTTATAATATTATATGTGCCAGGCAGTGCTCTATGTTTTCCTAAAACATTCTAGGCACCAAGGATACCATGATCAAGACAGACAGCATCTCTACCCTCAAGGAGCTTACATTAAAATGAAACGGGAGGGAACAGTCAGAAAATAAATAAGCAGAGAAGATCATGAAAAGGGCTATGAAGAAATTAAATAGGATGACATAATGGAAAGGGGGTCAGTAGATATTTTAAATCAGTTTATGAAAAAAATTCCTCTGAGGAAATGACACTTATGCTGAGACCTGAAGAGTGATAAAGAACAAACTGTGCAAAGAGCTAAGAAAAGAACATACCAAGCATAGGGAACAGAATATTTAAAGATTCTGAGTATCCGAGGAACAAAAAAGAGGCCAGTTTACTGTGATAAGCATCTCTGTGCCTAGCTCAGTCTCTAACACAGTGTAAGTACTCAATAAATAATTGTTGAATGAGTGAAGAGGCAACAGTTAAACGTGAGATTATGATAGGGGTCAGATCATAAAGATCTTTTAAGCCATAGTCGTGAATTTTATTCTAAATGTAATAGAAAGTCACTAAAAGGATTATATTTTTAGAAGATTATCAGTTATGTGATGAATAGGTTGCAAGGGGGCGCCTGGATGGCGCAACTGCCGTTGGCTCAGGTCATGATCCTGGGATCCTAGGATGGAGTCCCTGGAGCCTTGCATTGGGCTCCCTGCTCAGTGGGGAGTCTGCTTCTTCCCCTGCTCATGCTCTCTCTCACTTGCTCACTCTCTAGTTCAAATAAATAAATAAAATATTTTTTAAAATAAAAATTAAAAAAAAAAAAAGAATGTATTGCAAGAATAACAGTGGGACGCCTGGGTGGCTCAGTTGGCTAAGCAGCTGCCTTCAGCTCAGGTCATGGGATCGAGTCCCACATCGGGCTCCTTGCTCCACAGGGAGCCTGCTTCTCCCTCTGACTCTGCCTTCCACTCTGTCTGCCTGTGCTCGCTCTCGCTCGCTCTCTCTCTGACAAATAAATAAATAAAATCTTAAAAAAAAAAAAAGAATAACAGCAAAGACATCTGTTGGGAGACTACTGCAAAGGTTAAGAAAAGATGGTTGCTTGGAGATGAAAAGAAGTGGATGGATTAGAGGTATATGTTTTTTTATTGACCCTATGGAACTTGTTGAGTAGGATGCACAAGAATAAAGGAAAGAGAAGAATCAAGGATGAATCATTGTTTTTTTGCATGAGGATCTGGGGAGACATGGTAGCCTTTACAAATTGGGAAGTACAAGGGATGGAATAAAAGACTTCCTTGTATTGAAATGTCTACTGGACACTGAAATTGACAGACCAAGTAGACATTTGGAATTCAAGGGAGAAGATAGGAAAGTTTGAGAGTCAACAGTACTAACAGGATATTTAAAGCTATGACTCTGGGTGAAAGACAGTAGGAATAGAGAATAGATTCCAATATTTAAAGATCATTTAGATGAAAAGGCACTAGGAGAAGTTAATGATGTAGAAGAAAACAAGAAAAAGAAGCTTCAAGAAAGAGGGAATGGCTCCTTGCATTTGACGCTGTTGAGTGGCTGACATGAGGGCAGATAATACGTTGACAGAAATCTACTGGATTTGGCAATAGTGAGATTATACCTGGTCAAGTATCATGGTTGGGTTTTGTTTCGTTTCGTTTTGTTTTGTTTTCATATTTCAGAAATGGAGTACTTTAACAGGGCTTTGCACTTTTTTCTTCTAACCAAAGCCACATGAACCTCTTAGAAATTTCTTTCCATGTTATGGCTTGAAGAACTTGAGGTTTTTCATGAAATACTTCTTCATACCTGAAATTTCAATATACAACAGGACAAAAATGCTAGACTTGAAATAAAATGAGATGAAGAAAGAAAAAATTAAAAAGATTACCTGGACAGACTACCTTAAAATTAAAGTTCCCAGGGACAGGTTTAATTTGTGAAGAAGTTCAACCAGAGAGAGATTGTGGTTGGAAAATCACAGCAGAATTTAAAATAAGAAGAAATTAAATATTCAATACAAAGCTTAAATGACAAAACTGTATGTCTCCAAGAAAGAACAAAAGAGAAAAAATGGAAAATAAGCAAGTAATAAAGAAATTTTAAAAACTAATTCAGGAGATCCAACATATGACAAATAAGAATACAAGAATCAGAAAATAGGGGGGGGAGGAAATAAAATTATATTTAAAAATAATATAATGGGCTATGATGTATAAACCAAAACAAGAATCATCTCTCTCTCTCTCTCTCTCACACACACACACACATACACACACACACACACCAGAAAGCCAGATAAAATATGTGAAACAACTTTTTCAGTCACTAGACTAGAGGTGCGCAGGACTGTGGACCCTAAGAGAAAGAAAACAAACAAGGTGAGCTCTCTAAGTATCCCAGCTTTCTGCCTGAAGGCACTTTCCAGACCACAACTGCAGGGAGGGCAACAGCAAACAAGTGCCATGAAAATGTAAATCATAACGGCAGAAAAGTCACTCAAGAAAAAACATCTGAAAATGACATGGATGATGGAATTAGAAGACAGAACTTTTAAAAAGCTGTTATAAATATGGTCTAGAATTTAAAGCATGAACACAAACAGAAGAGAAATGGAAGATGCAAAGAAAAAAGTAGCTTTTGAAACTGAAAAATGGATCTATAATGAAAAATTAATTGGATGGCATTCAAAGTAGATTAGACATTAGAGAGGGCAATTGTTATGATGAGCACTGGGTATTGTATGTAAGTGCCGAATCACTGAATTCTACTTCAGAAACCAATATTGCACTGTATGTTCACTAACTAAAATTTAAATTTAAAAAGTAGATTGAATATTACAGAAGAAATTATCAGTGAACTTAAATCTATAGCATTAAAATTACTGAAGCTTAAAGGTACAGAAAATAAAAACACTAAAAAATGAACAGAGCCTCAATGGCTTGTGGAATATAACAAGCATTCAAACATGTATGTAAAAGGAGTCCTTGGAGGAGTAGGGGCATGCTGGGGACTAAATGTTTGTGTCCCTTTAAAATTCATAAATTGAAACCTATCCCCCAGGTGATGGTATTTGAAGGTGAGGCCTTTGGGAAATAATTAAGTCTTGAGGCTGGAGACCTCATGAATAGGATTAGAGTCTTGTTAAGAAGAGAAGGGACTACAACTTTCTCTCTTAGCCATGTGAGGATATAAAGAGAATACAGGCATATACAAACCAGGGAGAATGCTCTCACAGGATCACAGTATCTGCCACCACTTTGATCTTGGACTCCCCAGCCTCCAGAATTGTGAGAAATCAATGCTTTTTTGCTTAAGCCATCCAGTCTATGGTATCCTATTGTAACAGCCCAAATGAAGGAGGAAGCAGAAAATAGCTTTGAAGAAATAGTGGCTTCAAAGTACACAGAATAGTCAAAACTTTTTTGGGAAAACAAAACCAAACAAACAAAAAAAACAAGTTGAAGGATTCACACTTTCCTATTTCAAAACTTACTACAGATCTGTAGTAACTAAGGCAGTGTGGCATTGTCATAAGTATGAGACTGGGAATCCAGAAATAAACCTTCAAAAAAATAAAAGAAATGAACCTTCACATTTATGTCAACTGATTTTTGACAAGGACACCCAAGACACAGCCCAATGGGCAGAGAATAGTTTTTTCAACAAATAATGCTGAGATATTTGGATAGCTGCATATAAAAGAATCAAGTTGGATTCCTTCTGTAACATAAAAATATATATTAAAATTGATTTAAATATGAGTTAAAACTACAAAACTCTGAGGAAAACATTGGGATAAATCTTTATGACTTGGTATCAGACAAAACCTTCTTAAATACAACATTAAATGCATAACAAAAAAGAAGATAAATTAGACTTCAACAAAATTAAAAACTTTTGTACTTCAAAGAATACCACGAAGAAAGTGAAAAAAGCAAGCCAACAGACTGGGGAAAAATATTTGCAAGAGCTATAACTGATAACAGACTTGTGTCCAAAATATATTTCAAAAACTCTCATAACTCAATAATAAAAAGACAAACCAATTTATAAATGGGCAGAGAATTTGAATAGATATTCTACAAAGAAGATATAGAAGTGGATAATCTGCACATGAGAAGATACTGGGCATCATTAGTCATTAGGGAAATGTAAATCAAAATCACAATTATACACCATACCTGATAAGATAGCTAAAATTTTAAAAAAACGGATAATAACAAGTGTTGACAATATTGTGGAGAAATGGGGTGCCTATGTGGCTTACTCATTTAACTGTCTGACTCTTGGTTTCAGCTCAGGTAGTGATCTCAGGGTCCTGGGCTCAAACCCCATGTTGGGATCTGCACTCAGCATGGAGTCTGTCTCCAACCCCTACCCCTCTTGTCACTTGCCCGTTCATATGCACATGCGTGCTCTCACTCTCTCTCAAATAAATAAATAAAATCTTTAAAAAGATTGTTAATTTTTTAAAAGAAAAATAACAACCACAGATCATGGGTTAATGACATGTAAAAGTAAAATAACAATAGCTAAAATGACAGGGAGGGAGGAAATGGCAGTGTACTAAGGTTACATATGAAATGATGTCATTATTTGAAGAAAGACTGTGCTTATTTAAGGATGATTGTTCTAAACACTAAAGCAACCATTAAAATAACAAAGATGTTTGCAACTAGTAAGTCAGTAATAGAAAATGAGAGGCAAAAATAGGGGGGAGCAGGAAAAAAAGGAAAACTGAGCAGATAAGACAAATAGCAAGATGGTACTTTGAACTCAGTAATATTGGTAATTATATTAAATATAAATAACTAAACATTCCAATTAAAAGGTAGAGATGGTAAGACTGGATTTTGAAAATCCAATCATGTGCTCTCTGCAAGAAAACACTTTAAAGATAAATATATATACAGGTTAAAAGTAAAATTACAGGGAAATATATACACAAATAATAAAATTAGCTGAAGTGACTATATTAATATAAGATAGAACAGATTTCAGGATAAGAAATATTACAGAGAGAGATCAGGAAATTTTATGATTAAAAAGTGCCAAATCATTAAGAAAACGTAACACTCCTCAAAAGATGTGTAGCTAATAAAAGAGCTTTAAAATGCAGAAAGCAAAATTTGGCAGAAGAGAAACAGATAAATACATAATTAAAACAGAGATTTCAACATTCTCTCTAAGTAGCTGGTAAATCAGTAAGGATATAAAAGATAGGTAAAACACAGTCAGCTGAATTAATCTAATTGACTCTCTCAGATCACTCTACCTAAGAACAGAAGTTGTAATATTCACCAAAATAGTCCATTATGCTAAGCCATAAAGCAAGCTTCAAAAACTTTAAGGAACTGAAATTTTAGAGAGTACGTTATTTAATCACAATGGAATTAAATTAGGAATAAAGGAAAGAGCTTAAAATCTCCAAGTACTTCAAGATTTTAAAACGCACCTTTATTTTTTAAAGATTTTATTTATTTATTAGAGAGAGAAAGCAGGGTAAGGAACAAAGGGAGAGGGACAAGCAAACACTGCACTGAGCACAGAGCTCAACACGGGGCTCAATCTCAGGACCCTAAGATCATGATCTGAGCTGAAACAAGAGTTGGACACAACCAACTGAGCTACCCAGGCACCCCTGAAAACGCATTTTTAAATGTGGGACAAAGAAAAATATCATAAGGAAAATTAGAAAATATTTGAACTGAGTGAAAATGAAAAAAAATTGAAAATCTGTGGGATGCAGTAGCATAGTGCTTAGAGGGAAATTTATAGCTTTGAATGTTACAAAAGAGGGAAAATTATCTAACTTAACGACTTCAAGAAGCAAGAAAAGTAAATACCAATTCAGTTCAAAAGAAGGAAATAATAATGGTAACAGCTGAAATCGATATAGAATTATAGACTCACTACAGAAAAATCAATCAAACCAAAAGCCGACTCTTTAAAAATAAAAAGTAATCAATTCCAGGTGAGTTGATAAGAAAACAAAGAGAGAAGACACTACCAATATCAGAAATGAAAAATGCATTGCTATGGTTAAAAAGATAATAAAGGAATGGTGTAATGAACTTTATGCCAATAAAGTTGACAGCTTAGGTAAAATGTAAATTCCCTGAAATACACAAATTAGAAGAAACAGAAATTCTATATAGCTCTGCATCTTTTTTTTTTTTTAGCTCTGCATCTTTTAAATAAATACTTCTAAACATTTCCACAAAGAAAACTCCAAACTCAGATGGCTTTGTTGATACACTCTATCATACACTTAAAAACCAAATTATACCAATCCTCCACAAACTCCTTTAGAAAACAGATAAGCAGGAAATACTTCTCAACTCATATTATCAGGCTGACATTATCCTCCTATTCCCAACTTTACAAGAAAAGAAAATACAATGAATGAAATAAATGAAAACAATATCTTTCATGAACACAGAAACACAAGTCCTTGCCAAAATATTAACAAATAAAACCCAGCAATATATAAAAAGATAATCCATAATGATCAAGTGAGATTTATCCCAAGAATGAAAGATTGGTTTGATATTGGTTTGACAAAAATCAATATAATTTGGGATGCCTGGATGGCTCAGTCAGTTAAGTGCCTGCCTTCTGCTCAGATCATGATCCTAGGGTCCCAAGACTGAGGTGCACATCAGGCTCCTTGCTCAACAGGGAGCCTGCTTCTCTCTCTCCCTCTGCCCCTCCCTCTGCTCATGCTCTCTCTCTCTCTCTGACAAATAAAATCTTAAAAAGAATCAATATAATTCACCAAACAAAATAAAGGAGAAATATGATAATCTCAACAGAGGAACAAATATATTTTTAAAAATTCAACACCCATTTTGAGATCTTTTTAAAAATTCTCAGCAAAGAATAAATTGAAGGGAACTTAACATGATAATTGGCATTCATGTAAAATCTATAAATAGCATCATACCTAACTATGAAAGAATAAATGCTTTCCTCCTTGAGACTGAGAATAAAGCAAGGATGTTTGCTCTACTTTATAGCAGAAGTCCTGGCCATGCAATAAGTCAAGAAAATGAAAAAACAGTAAGTTTGGGAAGGAAAAAAATAAAAATATCTTTACCTGCAAACTACATGATTTGACAAATAAGGAATCATAAAAAATCTACAAAAGCTATTAGATCTTATAGAATAAACTTAGCAATGCCACAGGAAACAAGGTCAACATGCAAAAATCATTTTTCACACACTAGCATTAAACAACTGGAAAATGATTGTTTTAAAAATGCCATCGACCATTCATGTCAAAAAACATGAAATACATAATGATAAACTTAAAATATGTGCAATATAAAAACTACAAAATACTGTTGGAATAAATTAATGAAGAACTAAGTAAATGGAGAGAAATACCATTTTTCATGGATTGGAAGACTATATTCTTAAGATGCTAATTATTTTTAAATTAATCTATACATTCAACATAATCCCAATCATAATCCCTGCAAAAATTTTTAAAGAAATTGACAAGCTGAGGGGCTCCTGGGTGGCTCAGTGGGTTAAAGCCTCTGCCTTCAGCTCAGGTCATGATCCCAGAGTCCTGGGATCGAGCCCCGCATCAGGCTCTCTGGTCAGCAGGGAGCCTACTTCCACCTCTGTCTGTCTCTCTCTGCCTACTTGTGATCTCTGCCTGTCAAATAAATAATAAATAAAAATCTAAAAAAAAAAAAAAGCTAAAAAGAAAAGAAATTGACAATCTGATTCTAAAATTTATATGATAATGCAAAGGACCTAAAATATTGAAATAATATTGGTAGAAAGAATGATGTTGAAGAACTCTTTCTACCTGATTTCACTACTTTATTGCTACAATAATCAAGACAGTGCATTAGTGACATAGAATGGACACAGAGATCAAGATTTATAAAGAAATCACATGTGTTCAACTGATTTTCTTACACAGTTTCCAAGATAATTCAATCAGAAGGATTAACTTTTCAATAAATGCTGTTGGAACCACTGGATATCAAAATAGGAAAAGTGAACCTTCACCCTTTATATTGTATACAAAATTCACTCAAAGTAGATCATATCTAAATTTAACTGCTAAGATATAAAACCGTTAGATAAAAAAAAAAAAACATAGATTAGACAAAGTTCTTTAAAGAACTCAAACACAAAGAATACAAAAAGCAAGACCCATAAAAAACCTTAAACTGGACTTCATCAAAATCTATTTTTTTAAAAAAACTTCCATTCTTTGAAAGACATTAATGAAATGGTAAACCACAGATGGAGAGAAAATATTAGCTATCATACATGTCATGAGCAATTGTTATTCAGAATATATAAAGAACTTTTGAAATTCTATGATAAGAAGATGAGCAATACATTTTAAAATGGGCTAAAGATTATGACAAAGTTTATAAAGGAACATATACTAATGGTAAATTAATACAAGAAAAGATGCTGAGATCATCATTCATCAGGAAAAAGTAAATTTCAACCAAAGTGTGATTCAACTACAATGGCTAAAATTAAAGACACTGAAATCTCATTTTTTTTAGTTTTTATTTAAATTTTAATTAACATGCAGTGCAATATTGGTTTCAGAAGCAGATTCAGTGATTTATCACTTTAAACACCCAGTGTTCATCACAAAAGTGTCCTTTTTAATACAGATCACTCTTCTAGCCCATCACCTACCCAACTCATCAACCCTCAGTTTGTACTCTATCATTAAGAGTCTCTTACAGGGTTATGGGCATTAAGGAGGGCACTTTATGTAATGAGTACTGGCTATTATATGCAATTGATTAACCACTAAATTCTACCTCTGAAACTAAAAAAAGGGGGGGGGGGAGTGTTTCCTTCTCTCCTTTTTTCCCCCTTCTCATATGTTTGTCTACTTTGTTTCTTAAATTCCACATGAGTGAAAGCATACGGTATTTGTCTTTCTCTTACTTTGCTTAGCATAATACACTCTAGCTGTTGTTGCAAATGGCAAGATTTTATTCTTTTTTATTGAATTGAGTCATATTCTATTGTATATAAATATATACCACATCTTCCTTATCCATTAATGCCAATTTTTGTGGGTTTTTTCATTTTTTAAATTCAATTAATTAACATATAATGTATTATTAGTTTCAGAGGTAGAGGTCGGTGATTCATCAGTCTTATATAATACCCAGTGCTCATTACATCACATGCCCTCCTTAATGTCAACCATCCAGTTACCCCATTCCCTCACCCCCCCTTCCAGAAACTCTCAGTTTGTTTCCAATGATTGAGTCTCTTATAGTTTATTTCCCTCTCTGATTTCATCTTTTATTTTTTCTCTCTTGCCCTATGATCCTGTTTTGTTTCTTAAATTCCACATATGAGGAAATCATATGATAATTGTCTTTCTCTGATTGACTTATTCTGTTTAGTGTAATACCCTCCAGTTCCATCCACATCATTGCAAATGTCAAGATTTCAATTTTTGATGGCTAAGTAGTATTCCATTGTGTATATGTATCACATATTCTTTATTCATCTGTTGATGGACATCTGGACTCTTTCCATAGTTTGGCTATTGTGAACATTGCTGCTATAAACATTGGGATGCAGGTATCCCTTTGGATCACTACATTTGAATCTTTGAGTTAAATACCTAGTAGTGCAATTGCTGGGTCATAAGGTAGCTCTATTTTTAACTTCTTGAGGAAACTCCATACTCTTTTTCTGAGTAGCTACACCAGCTTCCATTCCCACTAACAGTGTAGGAGTGTTCCCCTTTCTCTGCATCCTCACCAACATCTTCGTTTCCTGGGTGGTTAATTGTAGCCATTGTGACTGGTATGAAGTGGTATCTCAATGTGGTTTGGATTTGTATTTCCTTGATGCCAAGTGACGCTGAGCATTTTTTTCATGTGTCTCTTGGCCATTGGTATATCTTCTTTGGAGATATGTCAGTTAATGTCTTCTGCGCATTTCTTTATTGGATTACTTATTCTTTGGGTGTTGAGTTTGATAAGTTCTTTATTGATTTTGGATACTAGCCCTTTATCTGATATCTCACTGCATTCTGTCCATTGTCTTTTGGTTATGTTGACTGTTTCCTTTGCTGTGCAGAAGCTTTTTATTTTGATGAAGTCCCAATAGTTCACCTTTTGTCTTTGCTTCTCTTGCCTTTGAGATGTGTCTAGCAAGAAGTTGCTGCAGCCAAAATCACAGGGGCTGCTGCATGTGTTCTCTTCTTCATTCCATCTTACATTTAGGTCTTTCATCCATTTTGAGTCTATTTTTTGGTATGATGTAATAAAATTGTCCAGCTTCATTCTTCTACATATGGCTGTCCAATTTTCTCAACACCATTTGTTGAAGGCACATTTTCCATTAGATATTCTTTCCTGCTTTGTCCAAAATTAGTTGAGCATAGAGTTCAGGGTCTATTTCTGGGCTCTCTATTCTATTCCATTGATCTACGTGTCTGTTATTCTGCCAGTACTATACCATCTTGATGATTACAGCTTTGTAACAGAGCTTGAAGTCCAGGACTGTGATGCCACCAGCTTTGGTTTTCTTTCTCAACATTTCTCTGGCTATCTGGGGTCTTTTCTGGTTCCATACAAATTTTAGGATTCTTTGTCCCAGCTCTGTGGAAAAAAAAAGTTGATGGTATTTTGATAGGGATTGCATTGAAAGTATAGACTGTTCTAAGTAGCATGGACATTTTAAAGATATTTGTTCTTCCAATCCATGAGCATTGAACATCTTTCCATTTCTTTGTGTTAGTCTCCCATTTCTTTCATGAATGTTCTGTAGTTTTTCAAGTACAAATACTTTTCCTCTTTAATTAGTTTTTTTCCTAGGTATCTTATGAGTTTTAGTACAATTGTTAATGGGATTGACTCATTAATTTCTCTCTCTCCTGTCTCATTGTTAGTGTATAGAAATACAACTGATTTCTGAGCATTGATTTTATATCCTGCCATGTGGCATTCCTACATACATTCCTGTATGAGTTCTAACATTTTGGAGTGGAGTCTTTTGGGGTTTTCATGGAGAATATGTCATCTGCAAAGAGTGGAAATTTGACTTTGCCAATTTAGATGGACTTATTTCTTTTTGTTGTCTGATTGCTGAGGCTAGGACTTCTAGTACTATGTTGAACAACAGTGGTGGCAGCGGACATCCCTGCCATGTTCCTGACCTTAGCGGAAAAGCTCTCAATTTTTCCTCATTGAGAATGACATTTGCTGTGGTCTTTTGACATATGGCTTTTATAATACTGAGGCACATACTCTCTATCCCTACACTCTGAAGAGTTTTGATCAAAATAGGATACTGTACTTGGTCAAAAGCTTTTTATGCATCTATTGAGAGATCATATGGCTCTCATCCTTTCTTTTATTAATACACATTGATTAATTTGTGGAGGCTAAACCACCCTTGCAGCCCAGGAATTAAATCCCACTTGGTCATGATGAATACTCCTCTTAATGGGTTGCTGGTACCCCTTGACTAGGATTTTGGTAAGAATTTTGGCATCCATGATTATCAGGGATATTGGTCTGTAATTCTCATTTTTTGTGAGGTCTTTTGTTTTGGGATCAAGGCAATGTTG